>NC_077242.1:16857596-17494471 GCF_947179165.1 Solanum dulcamara
ATACTTGAATTTTAGGATACTTAAATTTAGAAGTTGAACTTAATTAGAACTTTGAAGTTGAATTTTTTGTTAACTTTAGAAATCTCGTTGAAGTTAAGCTTCCTTTTGAACTAATTAAGCTAATGTTGAACTTTAGAATAACTTAGATACTTGAATATAGGAAATTTTCAAGTTTGAAACTTAGAAAAATATTGGAAATTGGATACTTGAATTATAGGACTTTAATTTAGAACTTATAATTAGAATAACTTAGATACTAATTTTAAACTTTAGGTTTGTATAATTTTTGAAATATTTAGACTTTAGAATTAATTAAGCTAAGTAAAGTTAGATATTTAAAGTTATGAAGTTGAACTTTAGGACTTTTGAAGTTAAACTTAGAAATTTTTTAGGTGTTATAAATTTTGAACTCTTTAGACTTTATAGCTAATTTGAATAACTTAGATACTTGAATTTTAGGATATTTTAATTTAGAACTTCAACTTGAATGTCATGAGGTTTGAAACTTAAATTTTACTTGAATTAATTATAACTTGAATTAATTAGAATATGAACATAATTATAAGTTGAATTAATTAGAAATTAAAATTAATTATAACTTGAATTAATTAGAACATGAAATTAATGATAACTTGAATTAATTAGAATATGAACTTAATTATAATTTGAATTAATTATAACTTGAATTTAATTATAACTTGAATTAATTAGGACTTGAACTTAATTATAACTTGAATTAATTAGAACTTGAACTTAATTATTATATAAATTAATTAATTATAACTTGAATTAATGACAGTTGTAGTCTTGATGAATTGTAGTCTTTATGGACTAATTAAGCTTGAATATATATAATTTTGTAGATGTATAACATGCATTATGAAGTTGGTGGTGGTTTGAAACCTGAATTTATTGATGGTGTAAGAAGTTTTATCAATCATGTAATGACATTTGATATTTTTAAGAGAAATAGATTGGTTAGGTGTCCTTGTCGTGAATGTAGGTACTTGAAATTTTTTAATCCAGATATAGTTATGGTTCATTTGTATGGTAATGGATTTAAGCCTAGATATTTTGTATGGGTTGATCATGCAGAAATAGATGGATTGAATAATATATTTTATAATCTGCTGCCCGTGAATGAATATAATATGCTTGCATCATATGGTCAAATTAGGGTTGAAAATGATAGGGTTCCACATGATAGAGTTCAACATGATACATTTCAACATGATAGAGTTCATAAAATGGTCAATGATGCTTTCGGAGTTCAAGGTGGGATGGAACCCAGACAATATTTTGATGAAACTCCTAATGAAGAAGCAAGACGCTTCTATCAACAATTAGAAGAGGCTAGTCGTCCATTATGTGAAGGGAATCCGCATTCTGCTTTATCAGTTGCAGTTAGGTTAATGAATATCAAATCAGATTGGAGTGTTCCTTATGCGGCCATGGATTCAATTGTTGATCTTTTGGGCGAATTAGTTAATCCTAAGTTTAAAATACCTAAGAACTTCTATTAGGCAAAGAGATTGGTTTCCAAGTTAGGATTGTCGTATGATAGAATTCATTGTTGTGTTAATGGCTACATGTTGTTCTGCAAAACTGATAGTGAATTAGAAAATTATAAGTTTTGTGGACAAGCTCATTATAAGAGGACTCCTACTGGAAAGATGGTCCCAATTAAGGTGATGCATTATTTACCTCTTATTCCTAGATTAAAGAAGTTGTATGCATCGATGAGGTCTGCCCCACATATAAGAAGGCATTGTGAATATACAAGGTCGTTGGGTGTCTTGTCTCATTAATCTGACGGAGAAGCATGGAAACAATTTGATAACATGTATCCTGATTTTGCTAGTGAACCAAAAAATATAAGATTGGGGTTGTGTGCAGATAGCTTCACACCATTCTCTAATGTTGCCTCACCTTATTTGTCACGACCCAACCCCATAGGCCATGACGGGTGCCGAAACTGGACACTCGCGTACACCCCTGCTAACTATAAGTAAACTTGTTCCCTGTTCTAGTTATAATGTATTGACAGGCATGATAACATATAAGCCGACGAGGCCATCGTAACATATAGGGTCGTCCCATAATAAAACCCGCGCAAGCCAATAAGGCTTCCATGACAAAGGGGACGTCCCAAAACATCCTTCGTTTAGGCACAACTGCACATACATACATATACAACCCACATACATGTTCACCAACCTCTAAGAGTAAGAACAGTAATATAAGGCGGGACAGGGCCCCCGCCATAACCGTAAATAGATAAATATATATATCGAGGGTTGGTACAAAAATCTAAGCTCCGGCACAATAGAGCGCTTCTTAATTGCTGAGTGGGACTCCTACGCTGGAGGATCCCCAAAGTGTGTACCTATACCTGCGGGCATGAAACGCAGCCCCTCGAGAAATGGGGGTCAGTACGACATATGTACTGAGTATACAAAGCATAACTGGAAGCATATTTGAAATAAAGAGAATCAGGGGGATAAACATGTTACTTAAGAAAACACTGTACATGTACCTTGTGGATCATGAAAACATGCATGTTCATATTATACAATATAGCCGGCCCTTTTAGGGACTCGGTGAATCATAACTGTAGGACCATCATAGATCCCAGCGCCATCACCACCTTATCACATCACATAAAATCATTATCACACACACACACACACACACACACATATATATATATATATATATATATACATACGTACCTGGCCCTCTAGTGACGGACTCGTTGAGTTGATCATGTCATTGTATTATCATGTCTTCATATAGCGTACCCGACTCTTTGATGAGGGATTCGGTGGATAATACAGTGAACTATGCACGATTACATACCCGACTCGAGACTTGGTAAAAGAAGGGGTTACAGTATATACGACTAGAGTAGTGAGTAACCATATGCAATTTAAAATGTTGTCAAAGACTTAATGAAGTAATAAAGACGAATTATCATTTGAAAATCCGGACGATAGTCATATCAATCATCCCTCAAATATCACTATTGATCATATCAAAAGAGCCTTAGAAATCATAGGCATGAATCAATACGATACAAAATAACTCATAAAAGTCAAGGACATTAACTATCGGAGCATCTTTAAGAACAAAAATCATGAATCACCCTCAAGACTTATGAATAGAATTACACCCAAAGCTCATATTAATCCTTACTTAATTCTAAGACATGCCAAAATAAAGAAGGGATGGCTTTACATACTCTCTACTTTCTCTCATATAGTCATCATATACATATGTTCCGAGGAACGTATGGCCTGATCCTTAGATAATAACATATGCCGAGGAATGTTCGGCCCGATCCTTATATAGTAACATATGCCGAGGAACGTTCGGCCCGTTCCTTATATACATTTATTATACCCGGCCCATCAAAGGACTCAGTACCATAAACATCTCATCATAACATCATACCTTATGTCAAAGACATATCAAGAGAAAAGAAGGGTAGCTTTACATACTTATGCCAAAAACACGCCAAGAGAAAGAAGGTAGCTTCACATACCTCTTATGGATTACTCTTAACCACTTTTGCCCCATCATCTCTTGTACATATTTAACATAAAAGTAATACTAAGTTTAATATACTTTCACTTCCCATTTTCCAACTCCACAACCAAGTATCCATACGAATCATTTCCTTATCCACTTCTCTCGATTAGTTTATTACTAGTTCCGAAGTTACCGAAAATCGGGCAGGATCTCCCCTACAACTTGCCCTATCCAACTACTAATCTTTGAAGTCATATTACCAACAACAACCATCAGATATATATACAATCAAATCACCTCAACATTACTCAATACAACTCCAAACAACTAGCTCAAAACTACGATACCAAAATAGAGTTTTTAACCTTTATTTCATAAAATCTTTAACAATACAAAATAGAGGGTCGTGTGGCTGAAAAATGTAGTACCCACACCCCTTTTAGAAAAATTTACATCCCTGCAACACTAAATCCAACCAGCTTCAAATGAAGAACCACAATCACAACACACTACTCGACTTCAATTTGACTATAACAACTTTAATTTAGTTTGTTTCTAACGTCAAGCATCCTTATATAATTTTTCCACTTCCAGCCTCATTTAAGACATTTAATATACTTAATAACAACATCATAAACTCAAATTTTAAAGGAAAAATCTAACCTTGCCCGAAACTCGCTAAAACTTACCAAAACTCGCCTCGGAAGTTCTCCTAGCGCGGCTGAAACTTCGTGGCTGTTTGTTATCCTTTTGGTGATGCTCCAAACCATAAATTTACATTAATAACACCTTAATACCCTTATGGTATACCCTATATAATTAATTCACGGAACAAAATTAGAGAGCTTACTTGTTTTGCTCCAAATCCGTGGCGCTCTCTCTCTCTAGCTCAAAGTTTCTCTTCTCTTCTCTTTTTTTTCTAGACTTTTATTGGATAAGAATGACTAATGGATAAATATAAACTAAAATTCATAAAACATATATATATATATATATATATATATATATATATATATATATATATATAGGCTACTTTAGGGGGTGTCACGTGTCAGCCCCTAAGTGGTGACACATGTCAAGCCCTTATTAGGCCAACACATCAAGCCTCCACTCATGGGATGCCATGTGGTAGGTGGGGTCCATCCCCCTTGACTCAGTTGCTGTCATGTGGCACTTCTAGATGCTGCCACATGGCACTCTCTCTTACTGCCATGTGGCACTTTCTTTTCCTCTTCATGGGTTCGTAATCTCATTTTACTTTACGAACTTATGTAATCCTTTCTACACGTAAGCTTGGTATGTACTCAAGTAGCTTAAGTAAGTAAGATTTCCAAGTTGGTAGCTTAAGTAAGTAAGTCGAGTCCTACGACTCATTATTTGATCTCCAACTTCTTTCGGATTCTTACAACCCTATTTCCAATCTTCTTTATTATAGGGTATCTCATTCTCCCTTTCTTAGAGTTATTTGATAACGTTGTAGATTATCCGGATCACATGGTGCCTTCTAAGGAGCTTAAGAACCTTTCAAGAAACTTAAGAGCCTTTCAAGAAACTTAAGAAGCTTAAGAACCTTCCAAGGTACAAATGTATGGGGTATAACATTATTCTTGTTGGCCTGTATTTCTTACCCCGTACAAGCTTTCTCCTGAAATATACACAACAAGTCCGTATATCTTTCTAAGTTGTGTTATTCCAGGTCTTCGTAATCCTAAAAGTTTGATTGATGTCTATCTACAGCCATTGATAGATGAGCTTAAACAATTGTGGTTTGAAGGCGTAGTGACTTATGATATATCAACAAAAAAGAATTTTGTTATGCGTGTTGCTTTAATGTGGACTATTAATGATTTTTCTACATATGAGATGTTATCTAGTTGGATGACTGCTGGAAAGCTTGCTTGTCCTCATTGCATGGAAAATAGTAAGGCATTTTCATTAAAGCATGGCAGAAAAAATTCATGATTTGATTGTCATTGTCAGTTTTTGCCAATGAACTATGAGTTTAGAAAGATGAAACATGCATGAAAAAAATAGGATTGAAAATAACCCTCCACCTACATCACTGATGGAACATCAAATTTGGGAAAGAGTTTCTCAATTGCCTAAAGTTATAGAAACTCCAAAGACTTTCTGGATATGGTGTTGAACATAATTGGAATAAATAGAGCATATTCTGGGAGTTGCCTTATTGGAAGGATAATCTCCTACGACATAATCTTGATGTGATGCACATTGCAAAAAATTATTTTGATAATTTGTTTAACACAGTGGTGGATGTTAAGGGCAAGGCAAAAGACAACACAGGAGCTAAAATAGACTTAAAGGAATACTGTAGGAGAAAAGAATTGTGGTTGCAAGAACTACAAAATGATATAATTATCAAGTCTAAAGCCATTTATTCATTCACATTGGATAAGAAATGTGACATATGTGAGTGGGTTAAAAATTTGAGAATGTCAGAGAGATATGTTTCAAATTTGGGTAAGCGGGCAGATCTGAATGAAGGAAAGTTGATAGGTATGAAAATCCATGATTGTCATGTATTCATGGAAACTTTGATTCCTATCGCTTTTAGCCATCTACCTAATAGGATATGAAAGTCAATCAAAGAGGTAAGTCTTTTCTTTAGAGATTTATGTTCTAGAAAGTTATTGGAAAGTACATTAGACGGGATGGAGGAAAATATTTCTTTTATTACTACAAAGCTGGAGAAGATTTTCCATGTGGCTTTTTTGATGTGATGGAGCATTTTCCAATTCATCTTGTAAAAGAAGCCTGCCTTAGAGGTCCAGTTCAAAAAAGGTGGATATGTCCATTTGAGAGGTAATGTTTTTCTTATATAAGTAATTAAGTTATTTTTCTTATATATACTATAACTATTAGTTAACATATATTGATATATACATTCAGAAAAATTGGAAGCTGCAAACAAAAAATTAAACAAAGAGAAAAGATCGAAGGATCAATTGTTTAGGCTTATATTGCGAGAGAAACTGGTGATTTTTATTCCTATTACTTTGGGGATGAAGTTCCATGTGGGAGAAATAGGTCTAATCGCAATGATGAAGGTGATAGTGATCTGATATTTCCACCGATTTTAATTTTTAATCAAAGTGATCGAGGATCTAAACGGCGTGAAAGACGAGGCTTTACTACTATGGAAAGACAATCAGCTGTGACTCATATTCTGCTTAATTGTCCAGAAATTCAGTCATATCTTAAGTAAGTGTTAAATTAGATTATCAAATTACATAGTAATAAGTGATTACTAACTATCAAAATTATACATATCAATATTAGCTCTTTCGTAAGCACATGGAGCAATGAAGCCATATATACGAGGTTTTTCAAATGGCTAAAGGATTATGTAAGTGTGAAGCTTATATTGAATCAATAGGTATAATGTTTTCATTTTATAGTAAATTGTATTATTTTTAAATAAATTTGTAGGTTTATGATGAATACTCAAATATCGAACATTCGTCATTTGTGAGAGAGATCGCACTCGGGCCTGAATCTCATATTCATACAATGAATAAATATTGTGTGAATGGTTTTAAGTTTCAAACTGAAGAAGTTTCTATGCACAAAAAAAACCAATAATAGTGGTGTGTGCGCTCAAGGTGATGTCGACGGTAATGGCCAAATTGTAGAATATTATGGTGTCATTTAAGAGATTATTGAATTAAGATAGTCAGGTTGGCTTAAAAATAGTATTATTTAGATGTAAGTGCTTTGACCCATCACACAGAGGCACAAGGGTGGACCAACAATATAATATAATTGAAGTTAAGTACACCAGACAATACGGAAGTTATGATCCTTTTATCATTGCCCAAAATGCTAAGCAAGTCTATTACGCTCCATATCCATTGCGTAGAGATAAGGCTGATTGGTGGGTTGTTATTAAGAAAAACCATGTGGAAAGAATTGAAATTGAGAATGTATTAGATGTGGCGCACCAAAATGATGTTGCACTTGTTCAACAACAAGTTGATATTGAGTTGGAAACCACACTAGAACATCCTCAACACATACTAGAAGAGGTTTCCGATGATGAACTTAATGTCAAATGTTGAGGAAGAAGTAAACGGGGAATATGAATCATTTGAGGAGGAGGAATGGAATGACAATGAATACGAAACAACTGAGGAGGATTGGAAAGATGACAAAAATGAAACAAGCGAGGAGAAATATAGTGGTAGATTATAACTAGTAATTTATTTAATTTATGTTTTTTATATATTGTATTGTTACTTTACATACATATGTCATATGGTGATGGTGATAGATCTCAGAATCATTTTGGGGTTAGCCATTCTTGTAGGAGTACAAAGACGTTTAGGAGACCTGTTGATCCTGAAGATATCCCAGGACATATTTCTTCAGCGCCGCCAAGCTAGTCCTACACATATTCATGTTGTGCCTTTTAGGACTATGGATCTTTTAATTTACCATAGTCAGTTCGACAGACCACGCGACGCTTCTTCTTCTTCACAGATCCGATATACTTCATATGATCAGACCTACCATCTACCCATAGAGGTTATTGCTCAACCCTAGAGAGTAGCATTTTCGTCTACTCCATCTCCCACATCTCAGTCACCTCACATATCTACTCTGAGACTTAGAGATTCTAGTGTTGAGATTCACCTTCTTCTGCTAATAGACCAGTGGCAACACATGATGTGCCCGTGTTAGCTCCTGGGCAGAGGGACAAACTTGGGAGAGTCATGATTGAGCCTGATGGATCCTCGTAAGTTTAATGCTTTATTTATTTATTTTTGCTACATTAATAAATTATTCATGAACTAATTACGTATTTATTATATGTCTTGTAGGTGGCATCCTTCGAAGGAGACTGCTAGGGCTCTTCAAGAGAGTGTTAGGAGGTTATATATTGAGCTCTATCACTCTTGGCGGGAGATTCCAAACAGTATCCGTCAGGCAATGTTTAATGAATTCAATATATATATATATATATATATATATATATATGTTTAAATCTATTTTTTAAGTTACATTTAATATTTTTACTATACTTTACTTACTAATTATTTAACGTTATTCATTTTTTCAGACTTTATGTACCTGGGAGCCAAGGTACAATATGGTCATTGCGATCACTTTTGGAAAAAAAACGAGCGTCAGACTGTCTAGCTGGCTAAAGAAAGTTAGGGATGATCGGACACCTTCGAGTTGGATGCTGCCTCATATATTTGAAGAATTATGCCGGTATTGTAATACCGAAGAATTCAAGACTTTGTTCGAACAAGAAAAAAAGGCAAGAGCCACCCTAAAGGATGACTCGTTGCACACAGGAGGTGCAAAGAGTGTTGGTACGATTCAGATGGAGATGGTAAGGTTTCTAAATTTTAAGTTTAAATTCATTTTTAAAATAAATTATTTAACAAAATATTATTTCATTAATTGTATTTTTATTTATAGGAAAAAGAATTGGGACGAACTCCCTATTGTCATAAAATCTTTAAAAAGACTCATATAAAGAGAAAAGGCCCGAACGAGCCTATGTAAGTTATTTAACATAATGTATAATATATTTTGATTCTAACTTTGATTTTTAATACATATACATATATATATATATATATATATATTGATTATAACTTTTATTTTTTAATATGAAGCAAGATTATGAGAGGCACATACGTGATATAAGAGATTCTATCCAGCTAACGCTTGAACACTCCACTCAAATTTGGACAGAAAAAATGGTTGGAGGCAGCCACAAGGGACGAATATATGAAAGGCGCTTTAGGAATAATGTATGACGACTCCAATCAGGTTTAGAAGGTATTGGATCATCGCGTAAAGCCGAGGCCGTTAACAGGGTTCAGATAGCTGTTATGTCTTAACAAATTGCAGAACTTACACGTGCATTGGCAGAATCTGAGAAAAGAAGGGTTGAGGAACAAACCAGTATGAATGAACAAGTTCAGCAAATTAAAGAACAAGTATTCAACCTCCGCCCCGTTATTCAAGAGGGTCTACTCTAGATGAATCTGACGATAGTGATGAATACATAGCAAATAGTCCTTAAGTTCCCTATGTTAGTTTATGAACATTTTAAAATCTTTTTTAACTTTGAAACACTTTAAATCGTTCTAAATAATGACTTTATTCGTTTTAAGTGTTTAATTATGTTTGTTATTATGTATTTTGCGTATTTTGTTTGTTGTTATTTGTGTTTAAATGGGCTGAATTGCTATGAAGTGAATTGAATTTTGATTGCAGGTGCGTAGCAGAAACTGCAGTAAAAAATGTTGCATAAAAGCGACAGAAAGGGTCCTTTAGTCCGTCGCTTTTCTGGAATTTTTTTAAAATTTTTTTCCAGAAAAGCGACGGACGGAAACTCTAAGTCCGTCGCTTTTCTGAATTTTTTTAAGAACTCCAAGATCAAACAGCGACGGACGGAGACCAATAATCTGTCGCTTTATATTTAATAATTATTTTTTAAAAAAAAATAGAGTCTGTTATTTTTTATATATATTTTTTTAATTAAAAAATTTAGGGACGACGCTATCCGTCGCTTTTTTAAAAGTGACGGAAGTGACTGCGTCACCTTTCCGTCGAATTTGATCAAAAAAGCGACGCAGTCCATCGTTTTTTCACATTTTTTTAGTAGTAGTTTTTCATTAATATCCCTCCATTCATTATGAGTGTGTTTTGCACAAATATTTTCTTAGAAAATAAATAAATTTCTTATCTATTAGTAAAATATCACGAAAATTATAATAAATAATAGATATGAACTCATAATTCTAAAATATAATAAATTTAATACTAAAAATCTATAAGATCAGCTATATAAAAGTAAAAAGTTTAATTCCGCCTTTGAATATTAGTTGTAAATTGTAAAGTTGGCTACTAGCTAGGAGGGCAATTTCTCAGAAATGGGTCTATCCTATCCTGAGATTTGAACATTTTGACGTTCAAATAGGGTCGAAATTTTGCAATTAATGATTTCTTCTACTTTTCATGGAATATAATATCCACAAGAATGTAATCAAATTAAAATAATACAAGTGTAAAGTTAATGCTTCTTAAATTGACAATTAATGTTGATTGAGGTGAGATGAGCATAAAAAATAAACTGAATTTCTCCAATATAGCAGTACCACTTCCTACGAATATTAAAGACTTGTCCCGCCAAATTAACAAGGACCATGGAAATGCTTCTTAAATTGACAATTAATGTTGATTGAGGTGAGATGAGCATAAAAAATAAACTGAATTTCTCCAATATAGCAGTACCACTTCCTACGAATATTAAAGACTTGTCCCGCCAAATTAACAAGGACCATGGAAATTTTTGGATTTTTTTAATTTGAAAATTAATGTTTGATTATAAAAATTTTAAATATAACTTAAAAGTAATATTTGAAATTTGAAAAACACTCAAAATCTTAGTTTTACTTTTTTTCAATTTCATTATATTTTTCTTTTTAAAATTTTATCGTTATTTTTTTATTTTTATGAAAACGACTATATTAAATCATATTTCATATTTTTATGGAAAAAATACATTTAAAAAATCAAATATTATTTGCAAAAATTATAACCAAACATTACTCCAACTTCAAAAAATTCAATAAAAGTGAAAAATATTTGTAATAGTATATAGTAACTCGTATGGATGTCAATTGGGCGGGTTAGGTTGTAATGAAGAATATTAAAATGGTTGAAATAAAAATCGGATTAGATCCTGATCCGCCCAAATTTACTTTGAGCTCAAATGGGTTGGGTTCAATTGAGCTAAAATTCGGGTTGGGTCATGACTCATCCAATTTGATCCGCTTAATCTCAATAAATTTAACATATTATTATTTACCTTTTATAAACACAATTTGAATTTCAACTCAAGAAAAATAAAATACAAATGGATAGATTAATCCTCAAAGATATAAAATAGATAGTAATTCATACATCTTATATGAGAACATGCATTACACTAATGCAAATAAAGAATCTTAAAATAGAGTGAAATTAGAGATTAAATTGAGCTCAATTGAAGATTCTTTTAAAATGGATTAAGACTCGAATATGTTGAGATTGAATCCAATACAAATTGTTTTAAGCCAAATCCATAAAAATTTGGATAAATTAAAGAAATTATCTATATTTAAGATCATTTTGACATCCCTAATAACTCGTATATGAAATCTAATATATAACATCACTTAACTACCCACTTTAAGAATATTGGTACTTTTTCAAAGTAGATTTAATTGTATGTTTCAAAGTATAGTCAAGACGGATGAGGGAGTAAAAGGTATCAACTCTTGAAAAGAGAATAGTTAGCCGTACAACTTAACTTGGAAACGTGTATTCCAAGAATGAGGGAAGTAGACAAGTTAGAAAAGTAGTAAAATAGAATTTGTACCCTTTTAAAGATTTTATTTTTTAGTGCCGTTCTCATCCAGCCAATAATAACGATACCTTTAACGATAAAAAGATTAAAGAATAAAGTGGCTCCCACATTCCACTATTGATATGAAAAAATTTAAATTATTCTTAATCATACAATATATCATAAAATTTCACAAGTGAAGTCTGATAATACAATAAGAAATCATGAAACTTTTGAATAATAAATTTCAACGAAAAGTTCATTGTTTATTCATCTCAATTTGAGAAGAAGAAGAATTATATTGAAAAGAAGATAGATGGAAGCGAGCGGAGCAACAACAAAGCAAACTCTAATGGTAGGCTGTCTCTATGTATATCCTAAGGTCTAATTAAAGATAGTCATGGTGTGAAAATTACACAAATAATTTCAAAATGATATTTGATGATAATTTTTTTGAAAAAAATTAATGAAATCATATGAGAGTTGTTCAACGATATGTAATATTTGTGGTCTATAAGCTATATGTGTATAGCGCATAGATCCTAGAATTGTTCAATCGTAGTTTAGTAAGTTGACAAAATTGAACTTGTGTAGTGCATAGTAATTATTTTTCTATTTAATTTTATGTATTCAAAATTTATTTACCTAATTAATTTAAATTTACATTGCATAAAACATATAAAGGAAAAAAACATTGATTGATTAAATGTGAAGGTATCTCATCAAACTCATCACATCCTTGGCACTATAATACATAATAATCAAATAATAAGATAATTGTTATATATCAAATCGTACATTGAGGTGAAATATAAAATGCAAATGGAGGATATTAATATTCCTATTTACATAAGTTGTACTAGCCCCAAGCCACGCTATTCATTTGTGATAAAATGGTGGCAATTATATCTCAAAAATATCTAGGTAGGCATTTGAACATCAAAAAAAATGATATTTAAAGAAAAATAATATTCGAAATTAAGTTACAAAATATTTGAAAATCAAAATTAAATTTGATAAAATTTTGAGACTGAAAAAAAAAATCACTTGAAAAATAGTTTTGATCAATTTTTAAAGAAAAAATCAATCCAATGTATAATCAAACATTGGTTTGGAACAAAAATTTGGTAAGTTAATTCTATATCCATTTTCAAATATAGCCTAACATTTGTATTCTTAAATCTGGCCAGCCAATTGTCGATTGAGAATAAGGATGAGGTTGAACGGAGTCCATACAACTTTCTCTTAGAGCAGGACGACCTCCTATAAATATATAAAAAAATTCATCATGGCAAAATCAGTTCATAAAATCATGATTTATTTAATTTATTTAAATTTGAATGGGTTAATGACCCGTTTATTTTATTAATTCAATCAATTTTGACTCATTTAATTCAATTCATTTTAAAACTGGGGTGATATGCAGTCCAGCTTGACCAAAAAGAAAATTTTATTTAAATATTTTTAAAAAGATATATATATATATATATATATATATATATATATATATATTAATATGTTATATATAATCATACTATAAAGATTTTTTTTAATTATGAACTTAAACAAATTGTAAGAAAGTATTTAAATTTAGTAAGAATTAGATGGTTGGGTTATGTCTCGAATTTTAACCTATTTTAATTCAATCAATTCAACCCAATCAATTCCCTGCATATTAATCAACTTTGCCTATTTAACCTGGCCCATATTTAAATCAACCCGTCTATTTAACCCCTTTATTGTCACACTATAGTGAGATTCTAGTCCTTTAGCATCGTCCAACAGTGACACTTCCAAGTTACTTAGTAGAAACTTCGTCATAAAGTCCGTATGATTAAACATGGAATACTCACTACAACAACTTGCCTAACTTGGACCATTTGTAAAGCCTTTCCAACTTTAACAAGGGAATAAATGATGACAAAAATTAGGGGTGTCAAAATAATTCTCAAAATCAATCAAATTAATTGAAGTGTAAAATACGCGTTGCACTATATTTTTTTTAACCCCACTGAAACAAATCAATGTGAGCAAGAAGTTCAAAAGATGATTTATTTGTAGAATATTGCAAATCAACTGCTGGATGCATTTACTAACCTTCCACGGGTTACTAAATCGCATATCCTAGCTGCTAATGCTCAAGTTCGAGTTGATGTCCCGGTAGGACAACTTGTTCAGGCAAATGAGTCTAGGCCACGCTTAAAACGTGAAAGACCAATTGGTTTCAAAGATAAAAATCCTTGAAAAAAGGAAAGGAATAAATGATCAAGATGATCATAATTTGGAGGCAAGTGCTCAAGAAGAGCCTAGAGACACAACAAATGATGATACCACCGAGGAGGTCCAAGTACCAGAAGATAATAAGAATGAAGAAATCTCAATAAGTTATGTCTCGATAGGAAAACAGTGGAATCGAAATGATATTGTGGTAAATAATATTTCTGCTTATAATGTTACCATTGAAATAATGCAACAAGATAAGGATATTGAATATTGCAATTTCTGGATTATTATATGATGATTTTTGAACTTTCCATACCAAAATCTGTCGATGAATGTAGACGGAGAAATGATTGGCCAAAATGGAAGGATGCAATTCAAGCAGAGTTAACTTTACTTGAAAAACGTGAAGTTTTCAGATCAATAATCCGAACACCTGAAGGTGTCAAACCAGTAGGGTACAAATGGATTTTTGTGCGTAAACAAAATGAAAAAGGTGAAGTCGTAAGATATAAAACACGACTTGTAGCCCAAGGTTTTCGCAAAGGCCTGACATTGACTATATGGAAATATATTCCCCTATAATGGATGCAATTACCTTCGGGTATCTAATTGTCACGCCCCGAGAGAGTATCCTGGACATCGTCGGCACTCAAAAACCATTTTTGGCTCCCAAGCGAACTATTTAGCCTGATCACACACCCGTTCATTCATTCAATCAGCGGAAGACTTAAAATAAAGAGAAAATTTAGTGGACAATCCCAAATCAACAATCTAACTCAAAAAAGAAAGGCCATGGGCCAACAAATCGAACTCCAATCTATGTCATTAAATAGTTTGACAAGAATAATTCAAGAAATAAAAATACTCAATCGACCCATCACTATCTAGTCTATGAAACGTCTATCACTACTATCTAATTGGTGCCAATGACAGGTTCATGGCTACCTCAAATCAGAATGAAAAGACTAACTCGACACAAGAATAACTTAAGTGGTATCCTCCGAATATAGGGGAGGACTCACCAATAAGCTGATTGTGAATAGATCCTCAATGGTGCTCTTATTGACGATCTCTTAAACCTGTCTCTGCATCATGAAATGATGCAGGTCCAAATAGACGTCAGTATATGGAATGTACGAGTATGTAATATGGCAGAATGAAACATACATCAAGGTAGAATAATGTTAGTTTGGATATCTGAAATAAGAAAGATAAGGGAGACTCAATCAAGGTGTCATAAGTCTAAAGTAAGAACACAGTTTAGACAGAGAGGAATCATAAACCATCCAATCCAATCTATCATGTACAATACAATTCAATTAAATCATTCAATCCAATCAAATCATATATAATCTGATACAATCCCATCATATATAATTCGATCCAATCCAATCATATGCAATCGGTCCAATCCAATCATATACAATTCGATCCAATCCAATTATATATAATCCGATCTAATCCAATCATATACAATCCGACCCAATCCAATCCTATAAAATCTGATCCAATCCAATCCAATCACATATCATCGAATCCAATCCAATCATATACAATCAACTCAACAATCACGTCAAAGGACTCAATTCAATAGGTATGCAATTTAAAATTTAGCAATGTTATACAATCCAACTCAATCATCACAATCTCAATCAAACCAATCATATCATGCACAATCCACTCAATTTGGGAGTTTCTCTAACCGATAACAATTCCACCGCCTATAAGTAGGTGATGCACAATGAGCCACGTTGTTGCCATGTCCGTTCATACCTTGATAGGGCATGAACGAATCAACCAATCATGGGTTCTATCGATCAGCCAAGTCCTATCATTTCAGGACAATAAAATGGGAAACATCCGACTTTAACGGTTCGATCCCATGGAAAACATCCTACTTTAACAGTCCAAACCCATTCCTACATTGGCGGCGTAGTTTATGGGATTCGAGTACGGACTATACTCTTACCCAATTCGGTGCTCGTTACTCCTCCCAAGACTCAATATGCACATACCTATCAAGTGAGTAAAATATTTAAAATACTCATTTAGTCTCTTAGAACTTAGTTTCAAATCAACTCATTTAGTCTCATTGGACTCTTTTCAAAACTCAATCCATCTAGTATCATTGGATCTTCTTTCACAATCAACTCATTTCAATCATCAAACTCTTTTTTCTGAATTTGATACCATCTCAGCTCAATGAATGCAGGAAATATTAGATGCATTTAAAACATAGTTTCAACTCCTCAACTCAAACTCAAAATAGATATTTTTATGTAAAAATACTCAACTCGTTTATACTCAAAATATTTATGTTCAAAAATAATTAAAAGACTTCTCAAACTCAACTCATGCTTAAACTCCTTTTTAAATCATAGATGAAAATAATCATTCTTTGAACTCAAAAAAAATAGTTTGTAAATAGTTTATGCAAAATTTTCACAATCATTTATTTAAAACTCCTTCTCAAAAGATCATTTATTTTCAAAATATTCATATGACTCCAATCAAATCAAATTATGCAAATCACATATCACATAAGACTCCAATCCACTTCATCACACAACATCCTCATCAACATAATCTCTTCATTCACATCATCATCCAACATCATCATCACATCATCATCAAATATCATCATTCACATCATCATCAAACATCTACATCAAAACCCTTATTTAATTCTATATTCCATTTATAGAAATAAAAGTGAAATTCTAGCTCTACCAATGTTTCATTTCTTTTTTTTATGCCATTCACATTCATAACTATCCCAATTCATTCTTTCCATTCCAATTAATACATATATACAAAAAAAACATCCATATCAACATCAAGACAATTATGACAAAAGAAATCTCATCTTGGGTTCATGTGAATGAATACATGAATACCATACTCTCAACAAAACTCAACTCAAGAACACCATCACTACATATCAATTTATATTCAAAAATTTATTATTGTCAATATGTAACTACGGTTTGTGAAATAAATATGAAAGATAATTATTCAAGAATTTAAGTCATGAAAATCACTAATCAATTACTAATGCATAAAAATATTCTAGAGTTTAGGAAAATTTTAAGAAAACCTTCATAGACGGTTCAAGTCTTTCACCATCTTCATCCAACACATCTATAGGGCATATGGAAGAACTCAATCCATATTTTAGGTTAGCCTTACATACCTGAAAATGAAGAACATCCCACCGAAAACCAAAGACATGACTTGAAGATCTTGAATCCTTGAGCTTTTGAGAGGATTTCTTGTTGGAGATGTTTGGAAGAGAAGAGGGGATAAAAATTATGGTTTTTGGGAGGTGAGAAGGCTAAAAAATAATCCCAAAACGTTCCAAGTTAGGGTATATATGTTTAGGGAAAATGTCCAAGTTGCCCCTCTTCAAAATCTGGAAAACTAGGCAAAAATCTTGATGGCGCTATAGTGGCGCATCGAGCCACTGCAGCGCCAAGCCAAAATAGTAAACCCTGCACACCTAATAGTGGTGCATCGCGCCAAGGACCAAACTACTGAGGCTGTTTTCTGGCGCTATAGTGGCGGCGGGCGCCACTAGAGCGCCATGCCTGAAATTCTTGCAGTACTAGTCTATAGAAAAAGGGTCATAACGTTTAACTCCAAACTCCAAAAATTGAAATCTTGGTGGTGTTGAAAAGAAGACTCAAAGAACTTTAATTTGGTAGGTCGTGGGCCACCCAGTTCATTATATTCAAGGAGATATGGTCATTGAAAGGTTACCCTTGTACGAACTCATTCGGAAACTTAGTCGAGACTAATTCTTTGGAACACATTTAATACCCTTCAAATACTTAGGAATTAATCCTAACTCATATATAAAATTACAAGTCCTTCGATTCGAGACTACACACACGTGAAGAAATATTCGAGTCTTTGCGGGAAAAAAAATCCGGGGTGTTACATTATCTCCCTCTTGGGATCATTCGTCCTCAAATGAGGATCAAGAAAAGCTAGAATCGAGGAATGAAAAACAATAGAGACTCATTCAAATTAACCAATCAACCAAATCAAGAATTCTAAACAATTGACTATTCCGACTCAAGAATAGCCAAATTAATCCAAGTCAAGAGTAGGGACATTTCCTTCATCATTCTCATCATTAGACACGAATAGAACATCGAAACTCTACCAACCGAATCATTCAAACATCTACATCATCAACCGTCGAACTCCAATTCATGAGTGACATTCCCAATCCCCTTCACAATTTTGTAAGGCCAATATATCGGTGCCCAAGCTTCCCTT
Source organism: Solanum dulcamara (assembly GCF_947179165.1). Lineage (NCBI taxonomy): Eukaryota > Viridiplantae > Streptophyta > Magnoliopsida > Solanales > Solanaceae > Solanum > Solanum dulcamara. The sequence continues at coordinate 16,876,006 of NC_077242.1, forward strand.
TCTTTCCAAGCTTCATAACACCCTTCACGTACAACCAATCATTCCTCCAAAAGTCATTAATAACATTCTACCATCACTCTCATAGTTACTACCATACACTTAAGCCTATCACTCTAACCACCTCAACCATACCTAAGAATTTTCAGGCTTACCTTAACACTTCTACCTCCATTATTGTATGAGCTATTACCTAGAGACATACTAACATACTCTTACCTATCTATTGCACATCACAAGGTCTCATCTCGCTCCTCTTCCACACATCTATCCTCAACTAGACAAGTACAACACAACTATCACAATCAAGAATCACTCACTCTTCCCCATCTACTCTCACTCAACTCAGTCTACTATCATCCTGGTCAACTCATCACAATCGAAAGCTCAAGAATTACTTTGGTTCATTACCCTATCATCTCCCCTTTAGCTGAAAGGCAACAACTAAAGGATACTAACTAGACACCCAAAGCAATTCATAAAATTGAAGCCTCATTCAAATCTATACTATCTCATATATACCTCTAAGCCTCTTCTTACCAATGACTTAGCCTCAATTCATTATTTACATCTGAGGGTCACCTACCCCCTCCATTTATAACAAACACCCCTCGCAAGTTAATATCTTAATCTCTTGCATACATCATGTCAAGCCAACTAAATAAAATCTTAAAACTAGCACTATCACAATCATTCATTACACCTTATTACTCACCTCATAGATACTTTACTCTAGTTATAGGCCTCAATCAACCACCATTCTCACTATTTGAGTTCTACTCCTCTAACTCCCTCTTGCTAACTCTACAATCATTCTACCAACCATAGCTCACCATACCTCAAATCACATTCCATTGGATGGTGAGACTTATCATCTAGAGATATAATTTCCCTGTCGGAGATAACATTCGAATCAAGATTTAGAGATGAGATTCTAGGATACATCTCGCTCTGTCTCAACTCATGATCCATATGAATGAGAGTACATTCTTCTAAATCAATAGAGTTAAACACATTAATCATGTCCTCTCAAGCCTTGTGCAGTCTCTTCACTTCCTCAAGATTTTATCTTAAATCATCAACAAGAATCTCAGATTTACTGTTCCAACCACCTTGAGTATGACGGGTAGTCGAATGGATTTGAGCAACGCACGAATTAGAAGGGAACATTCATAGAGTTAAACTTTATCGTAGGAACTCAGAATATGAAAGAAGGGGAACAATTCTTAATATCCTATAGCCTCCTGATTATAAGTGTGGTGCACAACACACCCATAAGCAAGAATCTACTAGACACAGCTTTATAGACTCCCTAAGACTCTTGAACTCTGTGCTTTGATACCATGTTTGTCACGCTCCGAGAGGGTATCATGGACGTCGTCGACACTCAAAAACCATTTCTGGCTCCCAAGCGAACCATTTAGCCTGATCACACACCAGTTCATTCATTCAATCAGCGGAAGATTTAGAATAAAGAGAAAATTTGGAGGACAATCCCAAATCAACAATCTAACGCAAAAAAGAAAGGGCATGTGCCAACAAATCGAACTCCAATCTATGTGATTAAATAGTTTGACAAGAATAATTCAAGAAATAAAAATACTCAATCGACCAATCACTATCTAGTCTATGAAACGTCTATCACTACTATCTAATTGGGGCCAATGACAGGTTCATGGCTACCTCAAATTAAAATGAAAAGACTAACTCGACGCAAGAATAACTTAAGTGGTATCCTCCGGGAGGACTCACCAATAAGCTGATTGTGAATAGATCCTCAATGGTGCTCTTATTGACGATCTCTTAAACCTGTCTCTGCATCATGAAATGATGCAGGTCCAAATAGACGTCAGTATATGGAATGTACGAGTATGTAATATGGCAGAATGAAACATACATCAAGGTAGAATAATGTTAGTTTGGATATCTGAAATAAGAAAGATAAGGGAGACTCAATCAAGGTGTCATAAGTCTAAAGTAAGAACACAGTTTCGACAGAGAGGAATCATAAACCATCCAATCCAATCTATCATGTACAATACAATTCAATCAAATCATTCAATCCAATCAAATCATATACAATCCAATCCAATGCAATCATATACAATTCGATCCAATCCAATAATATGCAATCGGTCCAATCCAATCATATACAATTTGATCCAATCTAATTATATACAATCCGATCTAATCCAATCATATACAATCCGACCCAATCCAATCCTACACAATCCGATCCAGTCCAATCCAATCATATATCATCTAATCCAATCCAATCACATATCATCTAATCCAATCCAATCATATACAATCAACTCAACAATCACGTCAAAGGACTCAATTCAATAATTATGCAATTTAAAATTTAGCAATATTATACAATCCAACTCAATCATCACAATCTCAATCAAACCAATCATATCATGCACAATCCACTCAATTTAGGAGTTTCTGTAACCAACCACAATCCCACCACCTATAAGTAGGTGATGCACAATGATCCACATTGTTGCCATGTCCGTTCATACCTTGATAGGGCATAAATGAATCAACCAATCATGGGTTCCATTGATCAGCCAAGTCCTATCATTTCAGGACAATAAAATGGGAAACATCCGACTTTAACGGTTCGATCCCATGGAAAACATCCTACTTTAACAGTCCAAACCCATTCCTACATTGGCGGCGTAGTTTATGGGATTCGAGTACGGACTATACTCTTACCCAATTCGGTGCTCGATACTCCTTCCAAGACTCAATATGCACATACCTATCAAGTGAGTAAAATATTCAAAATACTCATTTAGTCTCTTAGGACTTAGTTTCAAATCAACTCATTTAGTCTCATTGGACTCTTTTCAAAACTCAATCCATCTGGTCTCATTGGACCTTCTTTCACAATCAACTCATTTCAATCATCAAACTCTTTTTTCTGAATTTGATACCATCTCAACTCAATGAATGCACGAAATATTAGATGCATTTAAAACATAATTTCAACTTCTCAACTTAAACTCAAAATAGATATTTTTATGTAAAAATACTCAACTCGTTTATACTCAAAATACTTATGTTCAAAAATAATTAAAAGACTTCTCAAACTCAACTCATGCTTAAACTCTTTTTTAAATCATAGATGAAAATAATCATTCTTTGAACTCAAAAAAAATAGTTTGTAAATAGTTTATGCAAAATGTTCACAATCATTTATTTAAAACTCCTTCTCAAAAGATCATTTATTTTCAAAATGTTCATAAGACTCCAATCAAATCAAATTATGCAAATCACATATCACATAAGACTCCAATCCACTTCATCACACAACATCCTCATCAACATAATCTCTTCATTCACATCATCATCCAACACCATCATCACATCATCATCAAATATCATCATTCACATCATCATCAAACATCTACTCCAAAACCCTTATTTAATTCTATATTTCATTTATAGAAACAAAAGTGAAATTCTAGCTCTACCAATGTTTCATTTCTTTTTTTTATGCCATTCACATTCATAAATATCCCAATTCATTCTTTCCATTCCAATCAATACATATATACAAAAAAAACATCCATATCAACCTCAAGACAATTATGACAAAAGAAATCTCATTATGGGTTCATGTGAATGAATACATGAATACCATACTCTCAACAAAATTCAACTCAAAAACACCATCACTACATATCAATTTATATTTAAAAATTTATTATTGTCAATATGTAACTACGGTTTGTGAAATAAATATGAAAGATAATTATTTAAAAATTTAAGTCATGAAAATCACTAATCAATTACTAATGCATAAGAATATTCTAGAGTTTAGGAAAATTTCAAGAAAACCTTCATAGAAGGTTCAAGTGTTTCACCATCTTCATCCAACACATCTATGGGTTATATGGAAGAACTCAATCCATATTTTAGGTTAGCCTTACATACCTGAAAATAAAGAACATCCCACCGAAAACCAAAGACATGACTTGAAGATCTTGAATCCTTGAGCTTTTGAGAGGATTTCTTGTTGGAGATGTTTGGAAGAGAAGAGGGGATGAAAATTATAGTTTTTGGGAGGTGAGAAGGCTGAAAAATGATCCCAAACCATTCCAAGTTAGGGTGTATATGTTTAGGGAAAATGTCCAAGTTGCCCTTCTTTAAAATCTGGAAAACTGGGCAAAAATCTTGCTGGCACTATAGAGGCGCATCGCGCCACTGCAGCTCCAAACCAAAATAGTAAACCCTGCACACCTAATAGTGGTACGTCGCGCCAAGGACCAAACTACTAAGCCTGTTTTCTGGCGCTATAGTGGCGGCGGGCGCCACTGAAGCGCTAGGCCTGAAATTCTTGCGGTACTAATCTATAGAAAAAGGGTCATAACGTTTAACTTCAAACTCCAAAAATTGAAATCTTGGTGGTGTTGGAAAGAAGACTCAAAGAACTTTAATTTGGTAGGTCGTGGGCCACCCAGTTCATTATATTCAAGGAGATATGATCGTTGAAAGTTGACCCTTATACGAACTCATTCGAAAACTTAGTCGAGACTAATTCTTTGGAACACATTTAATACCCTTCAAATACTTAGGAATTAATCCTAACTCATATATAAAATTACAAGTCTTTCGGTTCGAGTCTACACACACGTGAAGAAATATTCGAGTCTTTGCGGAAAAAAAATCTGGGTTGTTACATTATCTCCCTCTTGAGATCATTCGTCCTTGAATGAGGATCAAGAAAAGCTAGAATCGAGGAATGAATAACAATAGAGACTCATTCAAATTAACCAATCAACCAAATCAAGAATTCTAAACAATTGACTATTCCGACTCAAGAATAGCCAAATTAATCCAAGTCAAGAGTAGGGACATTTCCTTCATCATTCTCATCATTAGACACGAATGGAACATCGAAACTCTACCAACCGAATCATTCAAACATCTACATCATCAACCGTCGAACTCCAATTCATGAGTGACATTCCCAATCCCCTTCACAATTTTGTAAGGCCAATATATCGGTGCCCAAGCTTCCCTTTCTTTCCAAGCCTCATAACACCCTTCACGTACAACCAATCATTCCCCCAAAAGTAATTAATAACCTTCTACCATCACTCTCATAGTTACTACCACACACTTAAGCCTATCACTCTAACCACCTCAACCACACCTAAGAATTTCCAGGCTTACCTTAACACTTCTACCTCCATTATTGTATGAGCTATTACCCAGAGACATACTAACATACTCTTACCTATCTATTGCACATCACAAGGTCTCATATCGCTCCTCTTCCACACATCTATCCTCAACTAGACAAGTATAACACAACTATCACAATCAAGAAACACTCACTCTTCCCCATCTACTCTCACTCAACTCAGTCTACTATCATCCTGGTCAACTCATCACAATCGAAAGCTCAAGACTTACTTTGGTTCATTACCCTATCATCTCTCCCTTAGCTCAAAGGCAACAACTAAAGGATACTAACTAGACACCCAAAGCAATTCATAAAATTGAAGCCTCATTCAAATCTATACTATCTCATATATACCTCTAAGCCTCTTCTTACCAATGACTTAGCCTCAATTCACTATTTACATCTGAGGGTCACATACCCCCTCCATTTATAACACACACCCCTCGCAAGTTAATATCTTAATCTCTTGCATACATCATGTCAAGCCTACTAAATAAAATCTTAAAACTAGCACTATCACAATCATTCATTACACCTTATTACTCACCTCATAGATACTTGACTCTAGTTATAGGCCTCAATCAACCACTATTCTCACTATTTGAGTTCTACTCCTCTAATTCCCTTTTGCTAACTCTACAATCATTCTAACAACCATAGCTCACCATACCTCAAATCACATTCCATTGGATGGTGAGACTTATCATCTAGAGATATAATTTCCCTGTCGGAGATAACATTCGAATCAAGATTTAGAGATGAGATACTAGGATACATCTCGCTCTATCTTAACGCATGATCCATATGAATGAGAGTACATTCTTCTAAATCAATAGAGTTAAACACATTAATCGTGTCCTCTCAAGCCTTGTGCAGTCTCTTCACTTCCTCAAGACTTTATCTTAACTCATCAATAATAATCTCAGATTTACTATTCCAACCACCTTGAGTATGAGGGGTAGTCGAATGGATTTGAGCAACGCACGAATTAGAAAGGAACATTCATAGAGTTAAACTCTATCGTACGAACTCAGAATATGAAAGAAGGGGAACAATTCTTAATTTCCTATAGCCTCCTGATTATAAGTGTGGTGCACAACACACCCATAAGCAAGAATCTACTAGACACGGCTTCATAGACTCCCTAGGACTCTTGAACTCTGTACTCTGATACCATGTTTGTCATGCCCCGAGAGGGTATCTTGGACGTCGTCGGTACTCAAAAACTATTTCTGGCTCCCAAGCGAACCATTTAGCCTGATCACACACCCGTTCATTCATTCAATCAGCGGAAGACTTAAAATAAAGAGAAAATTTGGAGGACAATCCCAAATCAACAATCTAACTCAAAAAAGAAAGGCCATGGGCCAACAAATCGAACTCCAATCTATGTCATTAAATAGTTTGACAAGAATAATTCAAGAAATAAAAATACTCAATCGAACCATCACTATCTATTCTATGAAACGTCTATCACTACTATATAATTGGTACCAATGACAGGTTCATGGCTACCTCAAATCAGAATGAAAAGACTAACTCGACGCAAGAATAACTTAAGTGGTATCCTCCGGGAGGACTCACCAATTAGCTGATTATGAATAGATCCTCAATGGTGCTCCTATTGACGATCTCTTAAACCTGTCTCTGCATCATGAAATGATGCAGGTCCAAATGGACGTCAGTATATGGAATGTACGAGTATGTAATATGGCAGAATGAAACATACATCAAGGTAGAATAATGTTAGTTTGGATATCTAAAATCAAAAAGATAAGGGAGACTCAATCAAGGTATCATAAGTCTAAAGTAAGAACACAGTTTAGACAGAGAGGAATCATACACCATCCAATCCAATCTATCATGTACAATACAATTCAATCAAATCATTCAATCCAATCCAATCATATATAATCTGATCCAATCCAATCATATACAATCCAATCCAATCCAATCATATACAATTCGATCCAATCCAATCATATGCAATCGGTCCAATCCAATCATATACAATTCGATCCAATCTAATTATATACAATCCGATCTAATCCAATCATATATAATCCGACCCAATCCAATCCTATATAATCCGACCCAATCCAATCCTATATAATCCGATCGAGTCCAATCCAATCACATATCATCTAATCCAACCCAATCATATACAATCAACTCAACAATCACGTCAAAGGACTCAATTCAATAAGTATGCAATTTAAAATTTAGCAATATTATACAATCCAACTCAATCATCACAATCTCAATCAAACCAATCATATCATGCACAATCCACTCAATTTGGGAGTTTTTCTAACCGACAACAATCCCACTACCTATAAGTAGGTGATGCACAATGAGCCACGTTGTTTCCATGTCCGTTCATACCTTAATAGGGCATGAACGAATCAATCAATCATGGATTCCATTGATCAGCCAAGTGCTATCATTTCAGGATAATAAAATGGGAAACATCCGACTTTAACGGTTCGATCCCATGGAAAACATCCTACTTTAACAGTCCAATCCAATTCCTACATTGGAGGCGTAGTTTATGGGATTCGAGTACAGACTATACTCCTCCCAAGACTCAATATGCACATACCTATCAAGTGAGTAAAATATTCAAAATACTCATTTAGTCTCTTAGAACTTAGTTTCAAATCAACTCATTTAGTCTCATTGGACTCTTTTCAAAACTCAATCCATCTGGTCTCATTGGACCTTCTTTCACAATCAACTCATTTCAATCATCAAACTCTTTTTTCTGAATTTGATACCATCTCAACTCAATGAATGCAGGAAATATTAGTTGCATTTAAAACATAATTTCAACTCCTCAACTCAAACTCAAAATAGATATTTTTATGTAAAAATACTCAACTCGTTTATACTCAAAATACTTATGTTCAAAAATAATTAAAAGACTTCTCAAACTCAACTCATGCTTAAACTCCTTTTTAAATCATAGATGAAAATAATCATTCTTTGAACTCAAAAAAAATAGTTTGTAAATAGTTTATGCAAAATGTTCACAATCATTTATTTAAAACTCCTTCTCAAAAGATCATTTATTTTCAAAATGTTCATAAGACTCCAATCAAATCAAATTATGCAAATCACATATCACATTAGACTCCAATCTACTTCATCACACAATATCCTCATCAACATAATCTCTTCATTCACATCATCATCCAACACCATCATCACATCATCATCAAATATCATCATTCACATCATCATCAAACATCTACTCCAAAACCCTTATTTAATTCTATATTCCATTTATAGAAACAAAAGTAAAATTCTAGCTCTACCAATGTTTCATTTTTTTTTATGCCAATCACATTCATAACTATCCCAATTCATTCTTTCCATTCCAATCAATACATATATACAAAAAAAAATCCATATCAACCTCAAGACAATTATGACAAAAGAAATCTCATCTTGGGTTCATGTGAATGAATAGATGAATACCATACTCTCAACAAAACTCAACTCAAAAACACCATCACTACATATCAATTTATATTCAAAAATTTATTATTGTCAATATGTAACTACGATTTGTGAAATAAATATGAAAGATAATTATTCAAGAATTTAAGTCATGAAAATCACTAATCAATTACTAATGCATAAAAAATATTCTAGAGTTTATGAAAATTTCAAGAAAACCTTCATAGAAGGTTCAAGTCTTTCACCATCTTCATCCAACACATCTATGGGGCATATGGAAGAACTCAATCCATATTTTAGGTTAGCCTTACATACCTGAAAATGAAGAACATCCCACCAAAACCCAAAGACATGACTTGAAGATCTTGAATCCTTGAGGTTTTGAGAGGATTTCTTGTTGGAGATGTTTAGAAGAGAAGAGGGGATGAAGATTATGGTTTTTGGGAGGTGAGAAGACTGAAAAATGATCCCAAAACATTCCAAGTTAGGGTATATATGTTTAGGGTAAATGTCCAAGTTGCCCCTCATCAAAATCTGGAAAACTGGGCAAAAATCTTGCTGGCGCTATAGTGGCGCGTCGCGCCACTGCAGCGCCAAGTCAAAATAGGCTTAAAACCCTGCACACCTAATAGTGTCGCGTCCCACCAAAGACCAAACTACTGAGGCTGTTTTCTGGCGCTATAGTGGCGGCGGGCGCCACTGAAGCATCAGGCCTGAAATTCCTGCAGTGGTCGCCCACGCCTGAAATTCCTGCAGTACTAGTCTATAGAAAAAAAGTCATAACTTTTGACTCCGAACTCCAAAAATTACAATCTTGGTGGCGTTGGAAAGAAGACTCAAAGACCTAAACCCTAAACCCTAAAACTTGAACCCTGAACCCCTTTAATTTGGTAGGTCGTGGGCCATCCAGTTTGTTATATTCAAGGAGATATGGTCGTTGGAAGTTGACCCTTATATGAACTAATCGGAAACTTAGTCGAGACTAATTATTTGGACTCGACTTGGTGTTAGAGATGTCTTATGACCCTAAACCACATCTAATACCCTTCAAATACTTAGGAATTAATTCTAACTCATATATAAAATTACAAGTCCTTCGGTTCGAGTCTACACACACGTGAAAAAATGTTCGAGTCTTTGCGGAAAAACAAATTTCGGGGTGTTACACTAATGAATTTGACAGTTCATGAAAAGCTTGAAATGGACCTAATGGAGGTGGTCATTGCCTATTTATATGGCTCATTGGACCACGATATTTTTATGAAAATATTCGAAGGGTTCAAATTGCCTGAATCATACAAGGATTCTAGAGAAATTTGCTCAATAAATCTTCAGAAATCCTTATACGGGTTGAAACAATCAGGGCGCATGTGGTACAATCATCTTAGCGAATATTTGCTAAAAGAAGGATATAAAAATGATCCAATTTACCCCTATGTCTTTATGAAAAGGTCTGAATTTGAATTTTTCATAATAGCAGTATATGTTGATGATTTGAATATTATTGGAACTCCAGAAGAACTTTCAAAGGTAGTAAAATGTCTGAAAAAGGAGTTTAAAATGAAAGATCTTGGAAAGACAAAATTTTATCTTGGTCTACAAATTGAATATTTTATAAATGGGATATTTGTACATTAGTCAACATATACGGAAAATATTTTAAAGAGATTTTATATGGATAAAGTACATCTATTGAGTACCTCAATGGTTGTGAGATCTCTTGATATTAATAAAGATCCATTTCGACCTCATGAAAATGATGAAGAGCTTGTTGGTGCTGAAATACCATACCTTAGTGCAGTTGGTGCATTAATGTATCTTACCAACAATTCTAGATCAGATATAGCTTTCTCAATAAACTTGTTGGCAATATTTAGTTCTTCTCCAACGCGAAGATACTGGAATGGAATTAACCATATATTTAGATACCTTCGAGGGACCATTGATATAGGATTTTTTTACTCAAATGGTTCACATCACAATTGATTAGTTATGCAGATGCGGGGTATTTATCTGATCTCCATAAAGGTCAATCGCAGACTGGCTATTTATTTACATGTGATGGTATAGCTATATCATGGCGTTCAATAAAGTAAACTATGGTTGTCACTTTCTCAAATCATGCAGAAATAATAGTCATCCATGAAGCAAGTCGAGAATACGTGTGGTTAAGATAAATAACTCAAACATTCAAGAAACATGTGGTCTTTCTTTGAAAAGAGACGTTCCAACAATATTGTATGAAGACAATGTTGCATGTATAGCTCAACTGAAAGGAGGATACATCAAAGGAAACAGAACAAAACATATTTCACCAAAATTCTTTTTTACTCATGATCTTCAAAAGAAGGGTGAAATAGATATCCAACAAGTTCGTTCAAGTGACAATTTAGCAGATATGTTTATCAAGGCATTGCTGATTTCAACCTTTGAAAAATTGAGATACAAAATTGAAATGCATCATCTTCGAGATATTAAGTGATGTTTTCATCAGGGGGAGTAAAATACGCGTTGCACTCTTTTTTCCTTAACCAAGATTTTGTCCCACTGGATTTTCCTGATAAGGTTTTTAATGAGGCAGCACTCAAGGCATATTACAAGATTTGTGTACTCTTTTTATTCACTAGACTTTCTTCCACTGGGTTTTTCCTAATAAAATTTTAACGAGACACAATATTTATGGATGTTTACGATAAATATGTATATTATTTCTTGTAATATTTTTAATGAGGCGTATTTCACATGTAAAATTTTTTAAAAGAACATTGATACGTTTTCTCTCATTTTCTTCTCCTTTTCCCTCCATTTATTTTCTCCTTCTTAAATTGCTAAGTTAATTTATTTTATAACAAAGTAAACCTTTTTTTTTTGGCAATAAAGTATGAAATATTATCATTTCAATAAAAAGACCAATACACCTCTAGAAGAATTTAAAGTCTTAACCCCATTGTAGGAAGGTTATCAAATGGCAATGAGCTTCAAGAGAAGTAATTACAAATAGAGTATATAAGAAACACATAGTTCCTACCATTTTTAGTATTCCTATATATTTGTTGTCGAATTCTGATTGTACTTTGTATTTGTTGTACCACAAAATTGATATGCACAGTCTTCCCTCTAAATATTCTGTTGTTTCTAGTTACATTAAAACCTCATTAAATTAATAGTCGGTAAGTTAATAATCTCTTTAAGATAATATTTTTCTCCAGTTTCGACTTGAGCCAATGGAAAAAATCACTCATTTTGATAAGATAATAAGATAATATATTTTCAGAAGACTTCTACATAAATATATGGTCCCACTAATATTATAAATTAATAATTCTTTAAAAGTATTAATATATCTAAAACCATTTAGTAAAATATGATTCTATTGTATTTTTTTTTGTTAAAATTTTAAATCTAGTTGAAGTTCATCTCTAACTTTTCTTCTTGCATCTAGATGTTATAAGTGTTTCTTTATGCGTAACTGGTTCCAAAGGTATTATATCATATTCAAAAAAATTTATTACAATGAATTATACTGTATAATGAATTTATTTTTTATGTGAATTTAATAAATGTGATACATAATTTAGTAAGATTTAATGATTTTGATGTATTCATTGTACTTTATGTATAATAAAAATTTTAATGGGAATTCAATAAAATATGATACATAAATCGGTAAGATACAATGATTTTGACGTAATCAAAATTAATCTTCATTGTATCTCAAACACTTTTTAAATTAATAAATATTAATTTATCAATTAAATAATACCTCTACAAAATAATAATATTTCATGATCCCACCTATATTATTTACTATATTTAAAATTAGAATGCATATTTATATTTTATGAAAAAATCTCAAAAGAATATTGAATTATACCAAATAAATTTATATTCAAAACAATTGAGAGGGAAACAATTAGTACAAAATACCCAAACCTATTACATCACTATTGGGCCTCAGATGTAATTTCTTGGAAAAACTATACAAAATGGACCCTTTAAACAAACTATTTACCACCCCATAACCCACCTCAAAATAATTCCTTCCAATACCCATTCGGCTCAAACTAATTACCCCTATACTCCTTTTAATTATTTTTAAATTCGCGCTGATGTCAGCATGACGTTAGCGCCCACCCAACATGATACCGATAGGATATCAATATACCAATAGAGTATCACAGAGGATTAAGCTCAGTTCTATTGATACCAATATGGTATCAACATTCCGACGAAGTATCACAAAAATATATTTACTAATTAGATTAATAAATAAGATTGTGATTTTAATAATTTTCTCTTAATTATTTTATTTTTATTTCTTAAAAAAAAGAGCTCAATCTTATAGGATACCGATAAGGTATCAGTATATTGTTATGGTATCATTGAGGATTTTAAAAGTGTCTCATTAAAAAATTTCAATATCACGATAAACTGTGGTAGTATCATTCATATAACATCGAATTATATATATATATATATATATATATACTACGATGGTATCATTCAACATTTGTGATGGTATCATGTCAGTATATGATATATACTTGAAGGGTTGCTCATTGGTGAATCATATCATGCTATTATATATAATATCACGTGATGGCATCATTGATATTCACATACTGCGATGGTATCATAATGATTTGAGGAGTGTTACTGATTATATGAAATGATATTTAATGATATCATGCCAGTATATGATGATTTCATAGAAATATAGCTGAAGGATTGAAGTAGACATCAATGATACCATGACATTATATAGATATAGTGTAGTGGTATTATTACAGACATGATACCATGTCAATATATTGATATAGTGATGATATCTTGGTCGCGAATCTCATGCTTTGGGAGTATGAATTATAATAGGGTATTTGTCTGTAATTATTTTTGTTTTTCTAACAACCCGAATCGTCGTTAGATAAGATTGGAAGAAAACATAGGAATTTTACTCGATTGAGTCCCACCATCCCGCCAAAGCGGGATGGTCCCGCCTGAACGATGCCACCAGAGGGGGAATGTGGCCACTGCTAGAGCGGGAGGACATGGGTCAAAACTTAAGTCATGATTTTCTTATTTCCCTCATTTTCCCCAAGCGTAATTAGAGGCGAGGGTTACTTCAAAAACCTTCCGAAGGCTGCTTCTAACTTGGGAAGAAGAGGGGGAAGGAATCTCAGCACCCAAAGACTTTCAACCAGTGGAATTCAATTAGGTCTGGCCCGTAGAACATCTAGAATTAAGGATTTCAGCAACATTATTTTCTCCACGGTTGTTAGGCGCCCAGGTAATCTAGGCTTCTCTTTTTTAAATAGTAAATCCATACCTATTGCATAGCATGGAAGAAAATTTAATGAGAAATCATATAACTAAGTTGTGGTCATGGGTCACGAGAAGAAATTCGGTTGTTTTAGGGTCTAATTCGAATGTGAACTGGGTAAAAAGGTGTTGTAATGATTGGGGAAGTGTATTTGTTGTGATATTACTGCATACTGACGGTTATTTTATAACGGGCATCGTATTATGTACAGGAATATAAAACTAAGTAGATATTGATGATAAGCCTTAAAGGTTTGGTAGTGTATGTGATGGTTTTATTTCTCGTATGTATTTTATATACTTGTTAAATTACATCATGATATGCATAGGTGAGTATGATTAAGGGAAATAGGTTAGACTTGATGCAATGATTAATTGCTGGCTTATTTTGTGATGAATTTATTTTTGGTGATATAAAGTGGTCTATTGTTAATAGTTGTGGTTGGTTTACATAATTGGATTGGGTGTCACGTTCCAACATATATTTGGACCGGGTATCACATTTCGATACGTATTTTGATCGGACATCACATTCTGATACATTCTTAGATCGGGTGTCACATTCCGACACATGTATGACTAAATTGGGTCCCTAAGAGGTCCAAGTATGTGTGTGTGAATGGTTTTATGAGAGGAAATGATGATATTGGTATTTACATGTAATAATAAGGTTAGTGGTGGATGAGTTATGGATTAATGACCCGAAAAGAAACCCTTAAGTTGAGGTATATTAGTTCTAAATAATTGTAAGCATATATAAATTTATTCGTGGGGTAACAATATAGGCCGTATTAGGCTTGATGTGACATATGTGTTATATGAAGTATTCTATATTCATGGACTTAGAGGTGGAAGTTGCTTGTTCATAGGTAGTTTTATCATTGAAGCTCCACGAGTATCTGTGGTAGTAGTAATAGTTATCTAGAATCGGATTTTAGTGTCGAAGTATGGTTATGGAATAGCTAAGCCCCTATTTTCGAGACAAATGGAACAGGACTAGTGGTGGCTAGGTGGAATCATTGGGTGTTTAAGGTTGTTAGGTGGAGATTGTTAGAGTAAATGAACAATAGTATGGTAGGTCCATAACCCATAGGTCTTAAGTTGTAACTAGTGTGGATAGTGTTACTCTAGAGCAAAGGGTGGTGAAGACCTTAAGGGTGAGAGTAAGGTGTGTACTTATTGGGTTTGGATGGACAAGTTGATATTGTTTAATTATTATGATCTCTCTCTTATTTTTCTATTCATATATTATGCGGTGGGTATCAAATTAAATGATGATGCCTATTGATATGTGTTGTTTGTACTGATACTACTCTTGCTATGCCACTTGGCATAGTCTAGTTGCAGGGTCAGTTATATCTCTTAGGTGAAGACAAAGGTGATCCTCCAGCAGCTTCTATTTTTCCTTTCTTATGGTGGAAGCTGGGTCATTATTTCTTTATTTTATTACTGCTTATAGAAGCTCTTGTACCTGTTTTAGACTAGTATCCATGGTGGTTTTATGTGTCATTTTTACAAGTGTATTATTATAGATTTCTATAAAAAAAAACTGGTTTATTTACTCAATTTTTGATTTAAATTCGGCAATACTTTTTATATAAGGGGTTAAGGATTGTTCTACTTAAGTCATAGAGTGGGTGCTTGCACGATCCGGTGGGTTGGATCATGACAATTTGGTATCAGAGCCCAGGTTACCTATCTCCTAGTACAAGAGTAGGTGTGGAATAGACTCCCGCGAATTTGTGTGTTGACATCCACATCTAATCTTTAAGAAATCCTGAAGCATTTTAGGAAGTAGTTTTATTCCTTCTCTCTTATCCGTGCGGTCTGTCACTTATGGTATGGGTTGAGTATAATTAATATCTCTAGATTCCAATTTGTATCTAAATGAAGTAAATAGGATGCTGTTACAGCTGAAGGAACCCAAGTATAGAAAATTGGAACCAATAAGGTTCCAATTGGTATCTTGCCTTAGAGGTGGTAAGAATGCATAGTTGATCAACTAATGGCCATCCATGAAGTAGACTTAATTGATAGATTTTTAAACTTGCTTGAGTTATGTAGCCTGAATATTGGATTATGTGCATAGTGACTCCTAATTTAATGTGTGAAATACCTTTGCTTGCATGTTGAAATTATGTGGTATATGTTTTATAGTAATTTTGGGAGCTAGATGTCAGAAAGGAGTCATAACTGGATTATGTACATTAGTCTTTGGTTAGACCCCAGGGTGATTAAAGAATGGGTTCTGCTGTGATAAATGAAATACTCATGTAAGGGGATGCAACCTGTAAATGGTGCACGGACTTACCATTGGAAAAATTTGGTAAGGGGAAAGAACAAATTTAGATAGTGGAGGAACTCGAGTTTAGGGACAGACGAAAATTGGTTGGGAACCAGGTGCAAAAAATGATCTAGTGTTATACATTAGCCTAAGGGTGATTATGAAAGGTCCTTAGCATATTTCATGACTGAGATAAAACAAAGTGTTGATAAATTATGCCTATATGTTATAATGGGTTGAACTGTTAGCTGGAGTTAATAAGAACATAGTGTTACAATTGTTCTAAATGATGCCATGTTTATCTTGATGACTTTGGCCTCAGTAGGAGAGATAATCTCCTATGTGTAGTGCTAGGTTCGACTCTGTGATAGTCCACATTATTTACTCGTGAATGAGGATCAAATGGGTTGAGTTAACTTGGGAAATTCTAAGAGGGATGTGGGATTGGAAATACCTCTAGAGGAAAATTCCTAAGGATTCTATCTCGGTGATTCCCGCCAGAGTAGAAATATCTCACCAGAGCAAAAATTATCCTGCCAGAGCGGGATTTCGCGAGACAGAAACTCTAGAGGGAGTTGAGTTTTTTTCCCTTGTTTTTGCAATGATCCTTTAAGCGCAAATGGCTAACTCTAGGAGGAATATTGTCACGCCCCGGGAGAGTACCCTAGACGTAACCGGCACTCAGAAACCATTTCTAGCTCCCAAGTAAACTACATAGCCTAATCACACATCCGTTCATTCATTCATTCAGCGGAAAGTTTAAAAATAAAGAACAATTTAGTGGGCAACTCAAATCACCTATCCAACTCGAAGAATAAAGGCCATGGGCCAACAGATCAACTAAAATATTTGTCATTAAAAATAGTTTGACAAGAATAACTCAAAGATAGAAGTACTAAATTGACCCATCACTATATAGTCTATGAAGCCTCTATCACTACTATCAAATTGGTGCCAATGACATGTTCATGGCTACCTCAAATAAAAAGATAAAAAGGCTAACTCGATGCAAGAATACACAAACGGTGTCCTTCGAATGTAGGGGAGTACTCACCAATACGCTGAGTGTAAATAGATCCCCAATGATGCTCCTATTGACGATCTCATAAACCTATCTCTGCATCATGAAACGATGCAGGCCAAATGGCGTCAGTACGTGGAATGTACTGGTATGTAAAATGGCAGAATGAAACATACCTCGAGGAAGAATAACATCGGTCCACATATCTCAAATCAAAAAGATAAGAGGGACTCAAATAAAGCATCGTAAGTCTAAATTAAGGATACAGTTTAGACAAAGACCAACCATATACCGTACAATCCAATCCAATTATGTATAATATAGTTAAATCAAATCATTTACAATTTGATCCCTTTCAATCATGTACAATCCAATTTATATACACTCAACTCAACAATCAACTCAATAATCAAATCCAATCTAGTCACATACCATTCTATTCAATCCAATCACAATTCATCTATTCTAATCCGACCATATACAATCTACTCAACATTCAACTCAACAATTAGCTCAAAGGACTCAACTCAATAAATATGCAAATTAAATTATGCAACATTTTACAATTCAACTCAAAGGACTCAACTCAATAAATATGTAACAACTCACACAAGTGTCCTAAGTCTAACAAGAAATAGTTTAGACAGGACTGACTCATAAGCATATAGCAACTCACTCAACTCAACTGACTCAGAGCACTATCAAGACCTAAATGGGAGTTTCTCTTATCCGACAACCATCACTTATGAGCCAGTGATAGTAAAACAATCAGACGTTGTTGCCACGTCCGTCCATATCTTGCCAAGGCATGAACGCCTCCCTAATCATGGATGCCATCGATTAGTCAAGTCCTATCATTTCAGGACAATAAAAATGGGAAACATCCGACTTTAACGGTTTGATCCCACGGGAAGCATCCGACTTTAACGGTTCCATCCCTACCTATGTTAGCAGCATAGTTTCGGGGTTTGAGTATGGACTGTACTCTCACCCGCCTCGGTGCTCGATACTCCTCCCATGACTCCATGCTCATAAAACTCCTCCAATCATCTCAAACAAGCCCTCACGGCTAGTTTCATGTGGAACATTGCCACCTCATCAACTCTGTTCTCATTTCAACTCAATTAAGCCTCATTGGACCTTCTTTCAAATCGACTCATCTCAAATCATCAAACTCTTCTCTTTAAAGATTTATACAATCTCAACTCAATGAATGCAGAATATATTATGTACATTAAAATATAATTTCAACTTCTCAACTCAAACTCAAAATAGATACTTTAATGTAAAAATACTCAACTCATTTAAAGGCTCCTCGTACTCAACTCATACTTAAACTCCTTTCTAAATCAGAGATGAAACTAATAATTCTTTAGACTTAAAATAGTATATAAATAGTTTATGAAAAAGGTTCACAAATAATTTATTTAAAACTCCTCCTCAAAAGATCATTTGTTTTTCCAAAATATTCATAAGACTCCAATCAACTCAATTTATGCAATTTACATATCACATAATCACATTAGACTCCAATTCACTTCATCACATAACATCCTCATCAACATACCTCTTTATCAATCATTCTACACATATTAAATAATCACTATTCACATCATCACTCACACCATCATCAAAACATCGTCATTCACATCACCATCAAATATTATCATCACATCATTGTCAACTATTATCATCACATTATTATCAAACATCTACTCCGCAAATCTTCATTTTAGTCCTATGTTCAAATTATAGAAATAAAGAAACATTCTTAACTATCCAATCAATACATATATACACAAAACCATCCACCTCAACTCAAGGCAAATTATGACCAAAGAAACCTCATCTTGGGTTCATGTGAATGAAACATGAATCCATACTCTCAACAAAACTCAACTCAAGAATATCGTCAACATCTATATACAAGGATACATTTATAATCGATAATATGAAAGATAACTATTTAGTAACTCAAAACATTAAAACATAAATCAACCAATAGTATCTAAAAACATTCTATAGTTTAGGAAACTTTTAAGAAAACCTTCTTAGAAGGTTCAACTCTTTCACAACTCTTATTCAACACATCTATGAGCATATGGAAGAACTCAATCCATATTTTAGGTTAGCCTTACATACCTTATTTGAAGACTTTGAAGGAACTTAATGTTAGGTCTTCAATGGAAGGCTTGAATTCTTGAAGCTCTTGAACCCTTCTTGTTGGAAATGGAGAAGAAGAAGAAGAGAGAGAGAGAGAGAAGCTCTTAGGTCTTTTAGAGAAAGAGTGTGGGATGAAAATATGATCTCAAAATAGTCTAGGGTGATATATATATAATTTGGGTAAGTTCCCAAATTGCCCCTCCTCAAAAGTTCTGAAAATAGGCTAAAAATACACCTGGCGCGATAGTGGCGCATCGCGCCCTTACAGCGCCAGGCTGATTACGCCTAAAAACCTGCACACCTCGTAGTGACGCACCGCGCTAAGGACCAAACTACTGAGGCATATTCTTGGCGTGATAGTGGCGCGTCGCGCCGTTACAGCGCCAAGGCCAATATTTTCTGGGTTTTAGAAATTGGCTTAAAAAACCCTGCACACATTTTAGTGGCGCGCCGTGCCAAAGCCCAAACTACTGAGGCACATTCTTGGCACGATAGTGGCGCGTTGCGCCCTTACAGTGCCAAGGCCATTTCCCTAGTAGTTGCAACCCAGGCCAAAAATGAAATTCCTGCCATGCTAGTTCGTCTTAGGATCGTCGTATCTTTCAACTCCGAACTCCAAAATTCACACTCTTGGTGGCGTTGGAAAGAAGACTCGACGAGCTTTGACTTAATAGGTCGTGGGCCACCCAAATCGTCATATATCAAAAGATAGGGTCGTTAGAAGTGAACCCCCCCTCATGCGAACTCCTCATCAAGTTTAGTCACGCCGAATCTTTTGGACTTAGCTTGGTCCTAGGGGTCCTCTGTGACCCCACATCACCTCCAACACTCTTCAATTTCTCAGGTACTCATCTTAACTCAAGCACATACCTCAAAATAAATACGATTGACCCTACCCATGTACAAGAAAGGTCTGAATCTTAGGGAAAAATTTTGAGGGGTGTTACAAATATAGTACTAAGAAAATGCTAAATATCCATAAAAATGATGGTATTTATCTGTACGGCGATGTGAAGAAATTAAAAAGCATCTGGTGCTTATAAAAATAGAGGAAAATAGTAAAGAAAGCAGTAAATTATTTGTTTCTTGCTCAAACGGGACAGACCAATCAAATAAACAAATCCTAACAGGGGCGAGGGAGAGTGTCAACATCTGAATTTAGGCCCTCCAGGGGGTACTTTCCTGCCCAAGCCTCGTTCAAGAAGGGGAACTCGTGAAAATCGTCGAGTTCCAACCTGGGCAGTTCCCTCTAGGGAGCAACGCAGGAGAAGATGATCTTGATATTCTTCCACATCCTTATCATGAGGAAATCCCTCTCTATGCTCTTCCTCCTCTCCCACCATAACTAACGAAGAAGCATCTCCACCTCTATAGCAGTAGCTGGTGGCAATGGAGCAGGGGTTTGGGAAAAATGGCCTCCTAGACACTTCCAAACTGCTGCTAAATCCTCCTCTAAGCAAGGGTCGACTGGTGGTTATGACTGAGTGGGAGGGGCAGCACCCTCGCCCTCTGCTTCTAATGCCTAGCTACTCCCAGCCCCGTCGGTCCTCTACTTCTTTTGTCCCCGAGAGGAGGACCACCTGATAAGTAATGAATAGAAAGGAGAATCCATGGGGAGTACTTCGTTAGAGTCCAGGAGTGGTAGCCGGCCACCTTGCACATAGAAGAGATCAACCCTGGCAGGATGAATGCCTTTTTCTTACCACAGTAGAACTTCTTCCACTTTGACACAATCTAAGCCCCCACATTTAGGCTTATCCTTTGAATAGCATAAGCCACCATAAGAGCTCGCGGGAAGGTCACATTGGTGCGGTTTCCTGATAGGTGGATCCTCTTGGACACCAAATGTAGCTACCTCTTGGCCTTGTCTGACCAGTCTGTGCTAGTGATTCCCTTTATGCTGGGCCAGTAGGCCCTATTCCTGCGCTCTAGGCCACTAGAGTATCCCATAGCCACTCTAGGTCCATCTTCCTCAGTTTGGCCTCGTAGTCAGCATTGGAGGCCTCAGGTACCTCTAATTGATGTAAGAGGGACTCAATGGGATATCCATTCCTCGGATGCGATTGATAGGGTTAGGGTCATCCCAGCGTATGATAAGGAGTATAACATAAAACTCCCTCACCCAACTAGTGCATCTGGAGGGAGGGGATTAATTCAAGGGGCCCCATCCAAACTCCTTCATCCTAGCATAAAAAGTGGGTAGCTTGTCCACCAACCCAAATGTATAGAATCTCTTATCGGGAAGGAACTTGTTGTTCCAATAGTCTTGATGTCTCTCCCAAGTAGCAGCATTAGGGAACCGGACAAATGAGAGGTTAGCATCATCATTGTGAGCCATAGTACTGTATCTGCAAGTTGCATAAAAGTTTTTGTTAGAACTCAGTAGCATAAGTGTAAAAATCAGGGGGTGAAGGGCCTCATATGCGAGGCCACTGCCTAATAAAATCCCACCAGAGTGGTAGGATCCTGCCAGTACGGCCCCTCCAAAGCAAGATGAAGACCGCTAGATCGGGCTTCATCCGAGAAGAACACCAGGTGCAATTTATGATGCCTCCCTACCCCAAATCTGTAATACCCTAATTTTCTTTTTATGTTTTTTCTAAAAGATTGTCAGGTGATCCATGTTATCTGCGAAGTTCTACATGAGTAATGACGGTTGGAAATAGGTCTAGAGAGATTTGGAAGAAGTTGGAGGCCAAGTAATGAGTCGAGGTAATAAACCTACTTTCCTAAGCTAGTGACTAGGATATTTTACATAATTAATCTACTTGAGTACACGTCGAGCTTAAGTAGCGAGAACTATATAGGTTCTTAAGGTGAAATGAGATTTCAAACCTTCGAAAATAAGCAAGTAGGTGATGTACCTATTTGAAGTAGGTGACAAGTAGGTGATTCACCTACTTGGGGTAAGTAGGTGACATATCTACTTGAGGTGGACCCCACCCTACCATGTGGCAGTCTAAGGTTGGAAGCATGGCGTGAGGTGGCACTCCTAAAGGCTGGACACGTGTCACCTTTAGGGGATTCCATGTGTAACTCTCTAAAAAGGGTATATATACATTATTGATGACTAATTCATCATAATTTATCCTTTACAATTAGAAAGTGAGAGAAAAGAAGAGAGAAACGTAGAGAAAAAAGAGAGGAAGCCACGGATTTGGCTTAAAGCAAGGTAAATCCTCCAATTTCGGTCCATAAATTAATTATCTAAGGTATTACTCGACTAAGTGGAGGTGTTTAACAACGTAAAATTTATAGTTGGGGCAGTGAGGAGGTTCTTTTTTTTGTTAACAAACCCATTTTTGGATGGGACTGTTGTTAGTAATATTAGTATAACTTCTTGTGTAAAGCTTCGCTTCAAGTGATTCAAGATGTTTTGGAAATATATTTCATAGTTATATAACTTTCATTTAGTCTCTAAAACCCATTTTTGCTTTTATCTGCTCGAAAAAAAGGGATGAAGTATAGGGGAGGTGCTGTCCAGATTTTGTTTTGGAAATCCTACATGGACTGCTGTTGGTATTTTGGGCATATCTTCTTGTACAAAATTGCTATAGGTGTGATTAGAAATTGTATGCGACCCTAAGACACATGTATATAACTTTAATTAAGGTCACAAAGCCTATTTCCCCCATTTACTCCTTCAAAACTGAGCAACAATACAAGACAGTAGGCTGTCTAGAATTTCTGTTTGAATAGTTTGGGCTGATCTTTATTGATTTCATATTTAGTTTCGATATGATGAGACTCTTAAACTTAAGTAGATATTTTATTGTGTATTTAAGGTGTATATGTACTTATACAAGCTAAAAGAAACTGTTTGATAAAGTGGACTTTGGTTGGTCTATGGCGGAGAGGAATTGAGCTCCTCAAGTTGTGGTAGAACCTGTTGTATGCTAAAACGCCAAGGTTTATGTATAAACTTGAACTTGGAATATTTTATTTTTCTGAAATTTGAAGTATTTTGATGGGTTGTTTCCTTACTCCTTTTCTTGTATTATGGTATGACTATTATCTCAAGTATTGCAAAACTTTCCCTAAATCGCCCACTTGTATGAATTGCTTGATCATTTTGCATTCTTGTTGGGACTTTATCCTTCTTGTTACGGTGACTTGTCACTGATATTTTCATGCTTCTCGATTCAGATCTTTCCCATCTTGACTTTGAATTTATATTTTATCTTGACGATGGGGTTTTGTCCATTCTCGAGTACGAGTGGAAAGCCACTTTCAACATGGTTCTTGATTCTCTTGATATTAGGTGATGACCCTTCTTGATTTTGCGACTTCGGTCCGTCTTGATATTTATTATGCTTAGTGGGAAAGTATGACGTACCTATTGGGCAAAATTGATTATTTGACAACTCTTTCAATTGAATTATAAGTTTTTTGATACTTGAGCCTTCGAATATTGATATTGATATTTTGAAACTCTTCAAGGTTTGTATTCGATACTTTGATATGCTTGTTCACTGGGCTTTCTTTTACCTTATTGAGAAACCTATGATGAACAAGGGAATTGAAGAATTTAATGGCTCCAAGCCTAAAGTTTTTACACCACTAAGCTTTATGCTTAGTGATAGTTGTTTTCTATCGTAGGTAATGTGCGGGACGAGGTATGAAGATGGCCATTTGGAGTAGACTTTTTGGAGCCCTTGTGAAGATCACATTTTCATATGCATCTAGTTTTTGTAAATATTTTGGGAGACTTGAACATGATACATGTGGCACTTATGTATGAAATTTTGAAGGCTTGTGAAAACAAAACTATATGCATGTAACTTGAACAGGGTGACTAGTTTTGCTATTTTGGAGTATGTTTTTAACTCAAGTCATGTTTGTACTGCGTTTATATGTTGGCTTGTTATTTTGCACAAAGGAAGATAATAGTTTTGTAATAACTAGTGGTTCGAGTTTTGTGCATTTTATGGACCCACAATGGTGTTGACTATTTGTGATAAAAAAAACTACCTTTTCTTTCGTAAGTGGCATCCTCCCAAAGGGGGTGCTACGAAATCACTTATTTCTTCAAAAATTTTACAGATCAACATTCCTAAGTATCCTAACATCCTTACTTGCAAAGAAAATTGGTTCAAAAACTCCTAATGGTTGGCATGATCAAGGTTTGGGCCAAGAAAAACCTTTCAACTTTCACCTCTACATTCTAGTCCGATTTGGGTAAAATCCATTGCTAACCTTATGCCCAAGACACCAGGACGATATTGTGGACGTAAGGGGAGGGCCCATGCTACGTTAATCTATCAATTCAAGTAATGTATTTCAAAAGGAGATGAAAACTACCCTATGGGCCTTTGATTCTACGGATCCTTAGCATGTTAAGCATAGAATGTACATGTTAGCATTAATTTAAAGTAAGGGCAAGATTCTTACTGTAGAGTAGACGATTGGAGGGATAAGTTGTGAGAGTTTTGGGAAAGTTTGAGTGAGGGAATATGAAGAATGGGGAGAAACTATTCTTCTCCCCACTCTTTACGGTTCACATCATCCCGCCAGACTAGCAGGATTCCCGCTCCAGCGAAATTAATTCCGCCAAAGCGGGATGAGGCGGGACAGTGAGGTTTTGAAATATGGGTCAATTTTTAAGTAATCTTTGTCGGACGTGTATTCATGGTAATTGCATTCACACCGTAATTCGGAGTACATAAATTTTCTTTAGATTATGGGCAGGGGTCATTTCTTCAAACTCACCCTAAATCGGCTCGTATCTTTTCTCAAGTGTCGTTCGAAGACGAACGAGGGATAAATTGATATCTATTGTAATGAACCAAACCATCGTTAGATAATATTAGAATAAAATGCAAGAATTTTACTCAACTAAGTCCCACCATCCTGTCAAAGCGGGATAGTCCCGCCTGAGCAAGAATGTGGCCGCTAGAGTAGGAGGACGTGGGATAGAATTTAAGTCGCAATTTTTTTATTTTCCAACTTTCTCCAAGTGTAAGTTAGAGGTGAGGGTTACTGCGAAAATCCTCAACGGCTGCTCCTAACTTGGGAAGAAGAGGGGGAAGGAATCTCAGCACTCAAAGACTTTCAACTGGTGGAATTCAATCCGGTCTGGCCCGTAGAACATCTGGAATCAAGGATATCAGCAGCATTATTTTCTCCACAGTTTCTTAGTGCCCAAGTAGGTTAATCTTCTCTTTTGTGAGTAATAAATCTATACCTATTGTGTAGTATGAAAGAAAATTTAATGAGAAATCGTATAACTAATCTGAGGTCATGGGTCACGGGCAGAAATTCGATTGTGTTAAGATCTAATTCGAATGTGACCTAGGTAAAAAAGTGTTATAATGATTAGGGAAGTGTATTTGTGATATTATTGTATGCAAACGGTTATTTTATAATGGGCATAGTATTGTGTACATGAATATAAAAATAAGTAGATATTGATGATAAACCTTAAAGGTTTAGTAGTGTATTTGATGGTTTTATTTCCCGTATGTGTTTCATATACTTGTTAAATTACTTCATGATATGCATAGGTGCGTATGATTAAGGTAAACACGTTAGACTTGATGCAACGATTAATTGTTGGCTTATTTTGTGATGAATTTATTTTTGGTGATATAAAGTGGTCTATTGTTGATAGTTGTGGTTGGTTTGTATAATTGGATTGGGTGTCACATTCTGATACATATTTAGACTGAATATCACGTTCTGACATGTATTTGGATCGGGTGTAAAGTTTCGACACATTTTTGGATTGGGTGTCTCATTCCGACATGTCTATGACTAGATTGGGTCCTCTGAGAGGGCCAAGTTTGTGTGTGGATGGTTCCATGAGAGGACCTGATGATATCAGTATTTACATGTAATAGTAAGGTTAGTGGTGGATGAGCCTTGGATTAAGGGAACCCTTGAGTTGTGGTATGTTAGTTCTAAATAGTTGTGACCATGTATAAATTTATTCATGGGTAAGTTTATGGGCCGTATTAGGCTTTATGTGACATATGTGTTATATGAAGTATTCTATATTCATGGACTTAAAGGTGGAGGTTGCTTGTTGCAGGCAGTTTTATCATTGAAGTTCCACGAGCATCTGTGGTAGTAGTAGTGGTTATCTAGAATCGGGTTTTAGTGTCGAAGTGTGGTTATGGAATAGCTAGGCCCCTATGTTTCGAGACAAATGGAACAAGACTAGTGGTGGCTAGGTGGAATCATTGAGTGCTTAAGATTATTAGGTGGAGACTGATAGAGTGAATGAATAATAGTATGGTGGATCCATAACCCATAGGTCTTAAGTTGTAACTAGTGTGGATAGTGGAACTCTGGAGCGAAGGGTGGTGAAGATCTTAAGGGTGAGAGTAAGGAGTGTATTTATTAGGTTGGGATGGACAAGTTGATATAGTTTAATTATTATGATCTCTCTCTTATTTTTCTATTCATATACTATGTTGTGGGTATCAGATTGAATGATGATGCCTACCGGTACGTGTTATTTGTACTGATACTATTTTTGCTATGACACTTGGCATAGTCTGGTTGCAAGGTCAGTTATGTCTCTTAGGTGAAGACGAAGGCAATCCTCCAGCAGCTTTTTTTTTTCCTTTCTTATGGTGGAAGCTGGGTCATTATTCCTTTATTTTATTTCTTCTCTTAAAAGCTCTTGTACCTGTTTTAGATTAGTACTCATTGGGGTTTTATGTGTCATTTTTGTACAAGTGTATTATTACAGATTTCTATGAAAATCTGGTTTATTTACTCAAGTTTTGATTTAAATTCCGCAATGCTTTTTATATAAGGGGTTAAGGGTTCTCCTACTTTAATAATAGAGTGGGTGCCCACACGGCCCGATAGGTTGTATCGTGACACTTTTATGAGGTATGAGCTTAGTTTTCCCTAATTTCTTTTGGTTATAGTATCACTAATGCAACTATCCAGAAATTTTAGTAAATTGCCCAAGAACATATGATGATAGTATTCTAATTTATATGAACTCACCACATTTTGTAAAACACAGTCTTTTGTAAATATTTTTAGATGATATGAAGTGCATTTTTGATAAATGTCATGTTCTTTTTTTGGTTATTAATATCGTAAGACATATACAAGATCGATCAATTCCGCAACAATTTCTTATTGACAGAAAGAGTTTAGAACCACATTAGTCTCACGTGATCATGATAATTATATACTTTTTGTATATATTAAAAAAATTGTTTTATGGAGTATAATGGATTGAACATTCTAATAATAATGCGATTCTAAGATATTGTTTAAAAAGATATTAAAATTTTACCGAGTCATATCGTTACGAAAGTAAAATGATGAGATGAATGGAATAATTTTAAAATGTCTAAAATTAACTATGCACAATAAAGTAACTGAAAAATAAGGCGAAGTCCACAAATACCAGCTTTTAGGGTAGTTATTCAATTTATTCCACTTTTGTAAACATATAATTTACAAGTTTATTGATTTTGGAAATAATTCGGACCTATGCGATTGGAGTGAAAAAATTATATTTGATTTGCATATAAAAAATTATCTTAAATCTCAGTTATATGTGTGTAATTTTTTTTTATTCAAATTTCTATAATTCAACACCCAAAAAAAATAATTAGAATCATAAATTTCTTGTATCATTAAAAACAAATCTCAACCATCAATCTATCGAAACAACAACAAATCTAACAAATGCAATTAGCACAAACACTCAATCATAAATGATTAAAACACATGTGTCTGAATATTTTTGCCCAAAAAAATATATTTTTTCTTCTTAATATTTCAAAAGAGGGATTGACATGTAAGTACAAATTCTAAATAGAATTGACAACTTTTAACCCATTTATATTAGTAAAAATCTTGGCCTGAAAATATTGGCAAAAATTAGTCAAAGAATAAAAAGAGCAGCGATTTTTATAGTAAATGAAATTTTGATCAATGTTTTCAAACGGTGCAATTTTAGGAATTTAATATCTCACTCTCTGTTGTAATTGGTATTCATAAGAATATTAACTGTCTTTGTACTTCTTTAAATTAATAAGAAGGAAATTTTATGAATACATCTAGCATATTAAATTTTTATGTATACATCAACTATATTGTAATTTATCGTTGTATATATTTATTTAAAGAGTTAATTTAATTAATGTTTATTATTTTTAATTTGATTTAAAATTTATTGTATATATTGATTGTCACATTATAAATACAACATGCATACATTACTTATATTTTATTTATAGATTATTAGTATATACATTTAAGTTCTTTTAATAAATGAAGTATATACATTTAGGTTCTTTTAATAAATGAACTTTGATGTATAGATGTAGCATATTAAATTTTTTTAATTTATATTTAAACTATATTAGAAATTATCATTGTAGAAATTTACTTATTGTGTTAATTTAGTTGATGTATACTTTTTAAATTTGATTAAAAAATTATTGTATATATCCATTGTGACATGATAAATGCATTAAGTATACATTACTTATAATTTTTTTGTAAACACTATTAGTATACATAAATTTATTGTGCAACTATTGAAGTGTATGTGTGATAGATTTATTACCTTCCTCATAAAGTTTTGATACATATAATGAGGTTTGTATACATAACGTCAGCTTCATATACATAGATATATTACCTTCCTCATAAAGATTTGAGCTACGTTACCTCTCCATAGCTGCTTGGCGTCCAGGTAGGTTAGACTTCTCTTATCTGAGTAGTTAAATTTATACATGTTGCGTAGTATAAAGAAATTTAGTAAGAGGTTTCATAATTAGGCTCTGGGTCATGGATAATGGGCAGAAATACAAGTATTTTCAGTGGTCAAACTTAATGTGAACTGGGTAAGGAAGTTGTATAATGAGTTTGTGGAAAATTTATAGTAGTATTCTCGTATTTAAACATGTGATAAATCCTAGGGGTTAGCAACTTATCTTAATTGGGCGCAAGAGCATGAGTAATTGTAAAAGCATTGATTATGTTTGCTTATTGTAACTGTAAATGTGGATTATTATTGTTGTGAGGATCGTGTGTCACGTTCCGATATATTTTTGAATCTGGTGCCATATTTTGACACATTACTGAATTGGGTGTCACATTTCAACACGTTCTTGAATCGAGTGTCACGTTTCGACATATATATGGTTGAGTCTGGTCCCATGAGAGGGCCAAGTATGTGTGGATGGTCCCATAAGAAGACCCGATGATATCTGTCATTTTGTGGAAGAGTGAGTGTAATTGTTAATGGACTAAAGGGTAAGACTCTTATAAAAGAACCCCGTCGAGTTTGTGTTTTTTTATTAGTGGAGGACTGAGAGTCAAGATATGCTCATTCGTGGGTAAGACTACGGAAGATTGTGAGGTCATGTTATGATATTTGTGATATTCTATACCTTCGGGCTTAAGAGTAGAGGTTGCTTGTTAGTAGAGAGTGATTTTCATTAGAGTTCGGTCAGGTGGTAGTGGTCATTATACTTGATACGTGAGGGCCAGAGCTAGTTAAGAGGTATGTTTTTGGGATAAGTAGGTCATGTTTGGTTAGGTAAACAGGTTAAGTCTAGTGGTAGTTGTGTTGCCTTGTGAGTGGGTAACGTAACCGGCTGGCTTGATGTTAGGGCGTTCTTTGAGGACCCTGCGGGGTATAACCCATAAGTCTCAAACTCAGAAATCAGAGTTGGTAGTGAACCGTGGTTAGTAGGTAGGTGAAGCACTATAAAGTTGTGAGTAAGGAGTTACTTGTAAGTTATTGTGGGTGGGGACATAAAACTTTATTGCTTATGATCTTCTTTTATTTTTCTATATATTATGCGGTGTGTATCAGATTGATGCCTATCAGTACGTGTTGTTTGTACTGATACTACTCTTGATATGCCATTTGGCATAGTCTTGTTGCAGGCTAGTGGAGTTTCTTAAGTGAAGGTAAACATGATCCTCCGACAACTTTTACTTTTCCTCCCTTTGTGGTTGGAGCTGTGTCTTTTCATTTTATCTTATACCCTATTTCTATAGAGCCTGAACTGTCCGATAAGTTAGGTTGTGATAAATTGGAATAAGAGCCCAGGTTACCGGTCTTCTAGTATAAGAGTAAGTGTGGAATAGAGTCCCGTGGATTGATGTGTTGATGTCCATACCTAATCTCCGAAA
The DNA here is from genome assembly GCF_947179165.1 of Solanum dulcamara. Taxonomy (NCBI): domain Eukaryota; kingdom Viridiplantae; phylum Streptophyta; class Magnoliopsida; order Solanales; family Solanaceae; genus Solanum; species Solanum dulcamara. Next base: position 16,906,579 of record NC_077242.1, read on the forward strand.
AGCTATGACGCATTTTAGGAAGTTGTTCTATATTTTCTCTTTTTTCGTTGGTGGTATGGGTTGAATCCAATTGATATCTTCGCATTCCAATTGGTATCCCAATAAAGTAAATCTGATGTCGTTGTCATGGTGGAAGGGACACAAGTAAAAAAAAGTTAGAACCGAGAAGGTTCCAATATGTATCTGGCCTTACAGGCTAAGTAAACAAATAAATGACCAATGGTCATCCATGAGATGAACTAACTTAATGACTTGGGCTTGCTTGTGTGATGTGACTCAAATTTGTTATTAAATGCATAGAGTATTTTCCTGAGTTATATGGAGAGAATAACCGTTATAGTACTTGTCTGAATATATGATGTGCTTAAATACATGTTGTATTGGCCTGATTTATATCGTGAGAGCATGTGCATAATGTTGCCAGAATTGCTTAGCGGACTGTAGATCTTACTGGTCAAACACTTGAAATTATTTGGGACTAATTGTGTGGGTGTCTATAAATTATGGTCAGGAAGGGGAATCATGACTGGGTTATATTCAATAGCCTAATGATAAACTGTCATATGATTAATGATGTAAATTTCTAACGTATTAAATGATGAACTTAGTGGAAGGAATGTTATCCCTGTTGTTATAGGATACCTATCACGGGTATGGTTAAGGGACAAAAATGATGAGTAACTCTAGAGAACTCTGGGTTTGGATAGTCAGGACCAGTTGAAAGGTCATAAGAGTTAGGTGAATTTGTACCTATTAGACTGCGGATATGAATGAGTTCCTCAAAGTATAGTCGTCAAGTATCCCCCTAGTAAACATAGGCATTTTGTGTGTGATGCACGTCGGTTGTTATGCCAGTATAATGGGGGAAGAGGGTTCCTAATATGTAGTGCTGGGTTCGATTCTAGGAGAGACCACGGTAAACTTCATCTAGAAAGAGTCAAGTAGGCTAAGTCGTAGCCCTGTGAATTGTTAGGGGATATGGGACAGGAAAAACTCCAGGAGAGTTTCCAAGATGGGACACGATGATTAGAATCCTGAGGGACCCCAACCAAGACTTTTAGCATATCATTCATAGCATACATAAGGTAAATGAAGTAAATGACACTCAATCAAGATAGGAAGCAAAACCTCAATACGGAACATAAAGTCTCAAATGAGAAAGCGACAACATAGACTTTTACTATCTAACATGCCTCTACTAATTCGATGGGGGCATAAGACAAGTCTTTAGATCCCCATGACAACATAAGAGTAATACAAAGGTCAAATGTCAACATGAAGTAAAATGTCTCATCTTCGGAACATGAGGACGCACCACAAAACCTACTATAACAAGCTCTAACCATGAGCAGGAGGAGGATGAACGTGATTGTCGGACCCTACATTATAAAATAATATAGGTAAAAAGTATGTGTTAGTACATGGAATGCACTAAGTATGTGAGAACATGCATGAATAATATACATAGGACATAGGCAATATGAATCATGGAATGCAAGACCAATATCTTTAAAACATGAGTAAAATTATGAAAACACTAGAACATTTATCTCATTGTTCAATTGCACCAAAACATCATAATAACCATAAGAACTTACATATATGGGTGATAACCATAACCGACATTAAGACCATGTGAGCTATTACATGGAATCTAATGATTCCCACATCGAAAAGGGGGAGGTTACTTGCCAAGGTAGACTCCGTCCAATATTAGCATAACATGTGCTATATGTGGATCCACTAGCTAGTCCATATTGACAATCCTACGGTGACAATGTAGTTTATGGGACTATAGGTTGCTACTAGGGATTAGGTAGAGCCCCCACCTCAAAGACCACTAGGTGCTAAGTAAATTCAACCCATGGAATACACATCATATCATAGTTCTTAAATCATGCTTTTCATAGATCATAAACTTTTCATAATCATACTTCATAGAAATTCATTCATAAAAATAGATTATTATCATGTAATTCGTGTAATGTGGGTGTAGGCCTTCCATCATTACATATCTTCATTAATAAAACATCTTTAAGGTCTTATGTCACCTTCCTCTTTAAGGATCTTAAGTCACCCTTTTCTTTAACTTGCTTGAAAGTCATTGAATCATCATTTAAAATCCTTTCATAAGTAAATTCATAAACCTTGACAATCATTCATGAAGCTTTCATTGAACTTAAGTTGGAAATCATGATCATAATCCATAAATAATACTTGAAAATTAGTATACACCATGGGTCATTGAAATTTATCTTAAAATCATGCAATATGATGTGAATTATGCATAATTAGGCTAATAGCATTGAAGTACATCATAATTAAGAAGACCCAATACAAATAATAAAATTAGGGCTTTTTGAATGAGAAATCATAAGAGATTTTGGAGTAAAAAACTTGGGATTCCATGGGTGAAAGGTATCCATGGATAAGTTCCCACATACCTTGATGAAGACCACTTGAAATATGGAAGAAAACCTTGAAACCCTAGAATCCTAGCTTGATAAAGAAGAAGACCCTTTTGAGAGAAAATCCTTGAAGCCTTAAAGTGAATTTGAGAAAATAAGAGGGAATAGTTATAATTTTAAGGACCTAAGTAGTTAAAGGCTTTGCATCATACCCTAAAAACTTCCAGATACATAGCTAAAATAATAGAAAAAGACTAATATGCCCTTCATTAAAATCTAGCCGGAGAGTCCTATGACTCAGTTCTACGAATTGTAAGGATTGTGACAGATCGTAGGAAAAAGTCGTCAATCACTCTAATACTTAGCAAAAATCCAAAACTTAGGACCCATCCTACGAGCGAAGTCTATGACTCATCAAACTTTTTATGAGTCATAGAACCCATTCGTCCTGCAACTCTAAAAACCCTACAAATCTTGAGTCTCTAAACCTCCTCTACGGGTCCTTCCTATGAATCGTAGGAACTCCTACGATTCGTAGGAACCCCTCATAGGGAGGGTTCACAGTTAGTGAATTTTTCTTTCCTTAAAACCTTTCTTACAAGTCATTTCTATGACTCGTCAACTTTTCTACTGGTCGTAAACTCGACTCATATCAGAACTCAGTTTTCTCCAACTATTGGGCCTATTACGAATCATTTCTATGAGTTGTAATACTTTCTATGGATTATAGGAACCTGCACCAACCTTTATTTTGTTTTTCCTTCCAACTTCTCGGGTCTTACACACAATCTATGCCCCCACATTCAGGCATATCCTCTTATGGCACAAGCCACCACTAGAGCTCAAGGAAAGGTTACGTCGGTGCGGTTGACGAAAGGGAGGATCCTCATGGCTACCAGGTGTAGCCATCTCTTGGCATCATCTGATCAATGCCCTCTGTGTGGGACCAATAGACCCTGTCCCGACACTACATGGCTTTCTCTCTAGACTTGGCCTCATAGTTAGCATTGAAGGTGTCGGGTACCTCGAGCACAATATTTATGTAGTGGAGACTAAAAGGGATGTCCACTCCTCGGATGTGGATGGTGGGGTGATAGTCACCCCAACGCACTGTAGAGAGTAAGGCATAGAAATCTCTCACCCAGCCTAAGTTCACTCCCTAGGAGGGTACCCTAGGCATAGCTGGTACTAAGAAATCATTACAGGCTCCCAAGAGAACCATTTGGCCTGGTAACACACTCATTCAATCAATATTCTATCAGCGGAATACTTAATTCATAAAGATGATCAAATAGATAACTTATAGAATAAGGCCAAAGGACAACAATCTATATAATCCAATCAACAAGACTAGTATGAATGAAACTAGCCAAAAAACAATATCCAATCAACAAATCAACAATCTAATGTATGAAGCCTCTATCAACTGTCTAAGTGGTGCGAATGACAGGTTAATGGCTATCTTAATCAAAATAAAATTAAAAGTCCAAACTCTGAAGCTATATAATAAAAAGGTGGTATCCTCCAAAACAGGGAGGACTCACCAATCAGGTAGAAAGTGAACAGATCCTTAATGGTGCGCCTATTGATGATATTTAGAACATGTCTCTCCATTATTAAATGATTAAGGTCCAAATAAACGTCAGTACGTGGAATGTATGAGTATGTAATATGATAGAATGAAACATGCATAAGGTAGAATAACATCAACTCAAGTATCTCAATCTAGAGAAATGAACTCAATCAAGATGTCATATGTCTAAAATAAGAGTAAGGTTTAGATAGAGACCAATCATATACAATCCAATCAGAGTACTATCAAAACCTATATGGGAATTTATTTTATCCGACAACAATCACTTATGAGTCAGTGATCATACAACAAGCTCATTGATGTTGCCTTAACCGTCAAATACCTTGCCATGGTAAAGGATAAATCTACCAATCATGGATCCAGCAATCAATCAAGTCCTATTTTTTTAAGATAATAAAATGAGGAAATATCTGACTTAACGGTTCAATCCTCTCCCATATTTGGCAACGTAGTTATTGAGTTTGAGTTATTACTTACTCTTATTTAATTCGATGCTTGATACTCCTCCTATGACTTAATACTCATAAGCAATCAATCCCAGTCAAACCAATCAATAAGTCTCATATGTACTTTTATCAGTTCATTATTTATATCTAATCAATACTTTCAACCAATCAATTATGCAATCATTCGCAAGCATTTAAGAGTAGTTGAGACAATCATTTATGACAACATTCAGTTGAGACCATTCAGTTGGGTTCAATTATAAAGATATGAAGGACTATCAAGTTTCATCGAGACTATCATCATGCTCACATCCCAATCACAATCATGCATTCACAAATTAAAGGCTCTAGACTCAATCCTTAGGCATATACATCAAATATTAGTCAAAATACTATTAGGGTTTATGAAGTAAATAATTTAAAAACATTTGTTCAAGGAACAAGTCATAGAAAACATCAATTATGAAATATTATGTAAAATATGTTAATTTTTAAGGAAATTCTCGACAAAACACAATTATGGGGACTCAATCTATGCACAAATCAACCTATCACAATCATGGGGCATATGAAAGAACAAAAGTACATACTTTAGTTTAGCCTTACATACCTGGGATGAAGACATGATAATCAATCTGGCAAAAAATTGCTTGAATCTTTTGAACCATAGCCTTTTCTCCACTCCTTAGCCCTACATCTGTAGTTAGAATGCGTAGAAGGGACTTATGAATGTTTCGAAATTCTTTTAAGGTCGAAAACAACCTACATCAGTCGTGAGTTAAGTATAGGAGGGGCAAGAAAAAAACCGGAATGCCCCTCCTTAAACAATAACTTGAGCGGAAATATTTGGCATGTGGGAGAGCAAGTGCGCAATGCGGACTTGTTCCCTCATAGTTCATTTAATTCCAAAACTCTTCGATGGTGATTTTTGAACCAAGATTAGCCAAGTCCGCAATGCTGACTTAGCTCGCACCTCTTTGAAAATTCAGTTTTCCCCCAAAAAATTATCTTTTGATTTGGTTGGCCTAAAATTTAACCGAGACCATTTTCCCCATATGATTTTACCCCCTGATAGATATTTCAACCTAAAATTGGTCGAAAAAGTTAAGGATGATGTGATGTACGAGCGTTCTTTCATCTAAGAGTATTTTGGTAATTTTACCAGGTGTAACATTATCTCTCCCTTGGAATCATTTGTCCTCGAATGAAGAACAACTAGATATGGACTCGAAGCATGAGTAACAATCGAGACTCAATTGAATCAACCAATCAATCAAATCAAACAATCTAGACAATCAACTATTTAGACTCAAAGATAGACAAATCAGTTCAAGTCAAGAGTATGGACATTATCTTTAATGTTCTCATCATTAGGCACAAATAGATACGGGTATGTAGATTTTATATCTTTCTCAGCTTCCCATGGGCTTCCTCAACAAATTAATTTCTCCACAGGACTTTGACTGAGGCAACCTCTTTAGTCCTCAACTTGCAAACCTGACGATCAATGATTTGAACTGGAATCTTTTCATGGTAAAGACTGTCTTTTAATCTAATACTATAAATAGAAACTACCAATGAAGGATCTCCCAAGCACTTCTATAACATCAAGACGTGAAATACTAGATGAATAGAAGTTAACTCAGAAGATAACTCCAACTCAAAATCAACACTCCCAATCCTCCTCACAATCTGGTAAGGTCCAATATATTGGGGACTAAACTTTTCCTTCTTCCCTAACCTCATGACACCCTTCATGGGTTACAATTTCAGGTATACCCAATCATTCACCCCAAACTCTAACTCTCTCTTTCTCACATTAGTATATGATTTCTTGCGGCTTTGGGTTGTCTGCAGTCTATCTTGAATAAACTTCACCTTTTCCATAGCTTGGTGAATAAAATCAGGCCCAATCAACTCGGCTTCACCAACTTCAAACCACCTAATTGGTGATCTACATCTCATCCCATACAAAGCTTCATAGAAAGTCATCTGAATACTTGCATGATAGTTATTGTTGTATGCAAACTCAAAGAGAGGTAAGTGATCATCCCAATTACCTTTAAAGTCAAGTATACATGCCTTCAACATATCCTCCAATATCTGAATGGTGCGCTATGTCTGGCCATCTGTCTGGGGATGAAAGGTTGTACTAAGATTCACCTTTGAACCCAGTCCTTCCTGAAAGGATCTCCAAAACTAGAAAGTGAATTGAACTGCTCTGTATGAGATGATAGACAAGGGAACTCCATGCAATATGACAATCTCCTGAATGTACAATCTGGCATAATTCTCTGTGATGTCAGTAGTCTTAACTGCCAAGAAGCGAGTTGATCTAGTCATCATATCCACAATCACCCAAATCAAATCATCCTACTTACGAAACCTTGGCAAAACTGTAATGAATTCCATATTAATCATCTCCCACTTCTACTCTGGCATCTCTATATTCTGAGCCAACCCATATGGCCTTTGATGCTCAACTTTAATTTTTTGACAATTCAAGCACTTGGCAAAAAATTCAGCAATATCTCTCTTCATTCCACTCTACCAATTTACTTCCTTCAAGTCATGGTACATCTTTGTAGAACCCGGATGAATAGAGTATCTAGAACTATAAGCTTCGACCATAATCCTTTTTCGAATATCATCAACATTCGGGACACATAATCTTTTCTGGTACCTCAACACACCATCTCCCCCTTTAGAGAAAATCATCACCTTCTGTTTATGAATAAATTCCTTCAACTGAAGAACGATGGGATTTTGGTCTTCCCTCTCTTTCACCTCTGCCACAAGGGATGATGCAGACCCATTTTGAACATTAACTCTACCTTCATTATTTTTCTCAATCTGAACTCCCAATTGAGCCAATCCATGCACCTCTTTAGCCAATTCTTTCTTTACCTCATCTATATAAGCAGTGCTACCCATAGACAACCTGTGAAGAGCATTCGCAATAACATTAGCTTTACCTGGGTGGTAGAGAATGCTCATGCCATATTCCTTGAGAAGCTCTAGCCATCTCCTCTGCCTCATGTTGGGTTCCCTCTGACTGAAGACATATTTTAGGCTCGTGTGATCGGTGAACACATCAACATGTACTCTATATAAATAATGGCGGAAAATTTAAGAGATACCACAGCTGCCAACTCAAGGTCATGAGTGGGGTAATTTCTCTCATAATTCTTAAGCTGTCTAGAAGCATAAGGTATTATTTTTCCCCCTGCATCAACACACAGCTTAAACCAACTCTAGATGCATCACAATAGATTACAAAATCCTTTTTTCCCTCGGGCAAAGCCAAAACAAGAGCGGTGGTCAATTTAGTCTTTAATTTCTGGAAACTTTCCTCATAATCATCGGACCATTGGAACTTATCTTTCTTCTGAGTCAGGTTAGTCAATGGGGATTATATGGATGAGAATCCCTCAAAATATTTGCGGTAGTAGCCATCCAAACCCAAGAAGCTCCTGATATTAGTTGGGGAGGTAGATCTGGGCTAATTCTTTACCGCCTCGATCTTCTGGGTGTCAACCCGAATACCATCTCCAGATATTATATGGCCCAACAAAACCACTGATGCAAGCCAGAACTCGCACTTAGAGAACTTTGCATACAATTCCATATCTCTTAGTGTCTAGAGGATGACTCTAAGGTGATGGGCATGCTCTTCCTCATTCTTAGAGTACCAGGATATCATCAATGAAGACAATCACGAACATATTAAGATATGGCTGAAACAACCGATTCATGAGATCCATAAAGGCTGCAGGTGCATTATTCAACCCAAAGAACATGACCAAAAACTCAAAATGGCCATAACGAGTTCAAAAGATTATTTTCGGCATATCACATTCTCTCACTTTCAACTGATAGTAACCCGATCTGAGGTCTATTTTTGAAAAATAAGAGGCACCCTGAAGTTGGCCAAACAAATCATCTATCCTGGGGAGGGGATACTTGTTCTTTACTATAACCTTGTTTAGTTGCTGGTAATCAATGCACATTCTAAGGGACCCATATTTCTTTCACATGAATAGGACAGAAGCACCCCAAGGTGAGACACTTGGCTTAATGAATCCCTTATCTAACAAATCCTTCAACAGCTCTTTCAATTTTTTCAACTCAGCAAGAGCCATTCTATAAGGAGGAATAGAGATAGGTTAAGTATCAGGAAGAACATCGATCCCAAAGTCAGTCTCCCTATCAAGAAGGACTCTAAGCAGATCCTCAGGAAACTCATTAACAATCGAAATTGACTCAAGAGTTAGAGACTCAATACTACCATCCTTGACTCTAATGATGCAATAAATACACCTTTCAGAGATCAACTTTCTGGCCCTAAGGTAGGAAATAAATTTACCCTTAGGCACACTAGGACTACCCTTCCATTCTAAGACAGGCTCATTCGAGAATTTGAATTTAACAATCTGATTCCTATAATCAACGAAGGCATAAAAGGCATAAAGCTAGTCCATGCCAAGAATCACATCAAAATTAACCATGTCCAATTCAACTAAGTTAGCCATGGTATCCCTATGATAGATAGACATAGTACAATCTTTATAAACTCTCTCAGCTAAGATAGACTCACCAATAGGAATAGACATACTAAAAGGCTCAAGAAGACACTCAGGGATTCTGTCCAATCTACTAGCCACATAAGGATTTACAAATGATAAAATAGAACCTTGATCCATCAAGACATAACAATCAAAAGTAAAGACTCGAATCATACCCTTTACAACATCTGGGGAGTTCTCCTGATCTTGGTGACTACTCATGGCATATAAACAGTTTGTACCCCTATTTGTGCCAGAAGTAACACCCATCTGGCTCTCTTGAACTGGTATTGGTGCAGATGATTGGGATTTGCTGGGCTACCTCAGATAGTCTCTCTAAAAGTGACCCACTTGGATATACTTATAGCACTCATTCTCTACCTCACGACATTCTCCCATGTGAAGTTTACCACACTTGTCACATGGTGGCTTACCTCTAAAACCTTGAGCCACACTGGCTTGTGACTGGGAACCTTGTACTCTAAAATTTTAGGACCCCTGTTTATTTCTGATCGTGGGTACAGGTACACTAGTAGATGATGGAGCTGGCCTAGATGGCCATATATGAAAACAGCTCTCAATCATATTCCCTCTCTTACCAACCTCATGGCTGGATGTCTTAGCCCTCTTGCTCATAAACTCCTCTATGTCCTGTATCTTTTCCTCCTCTGTCTCCTACACATAAGTCATCAACCTACTAATATCCATGTTTCCAACCAACATTGCTCCTATTACCTCTTTCTTTGTTGAATGATCCAGTACAGCCACATACAAACTCATCCTACTCCTCATATTAGTAACCATCTCCAGAGCATAATGGGATAGTTGTGTAAATTTGAGACTGTACCCTTGCATAGTCATAGAGCCCTATTTCAAATTTAAGAACTCACTTACCTTAGCCTCTCTCAGCTCCCTTGGGAAGAAACAACCCAAGAAAGCTTCCCTAAATATTGCCCAAGTCAGCACTGGTGCACCCTCTACTCTATTCTTTCTCCACTAATCAAACCATAGTCTGGCCACACTAGTGAGCTGGTAGGAAGCTAATTCAACTCTATCAACATCAACCACATTTAAGAACTATCTTACCTTAGCTTGCACAGTCATAGATCCCTATTTCAAATTTAAAAAATCTCTTCCCTTAGCCGCTCTCAGCTCCCTTGAGAAGAAATGGCCCAAGAAAGCCTCCCCAAATATTGCCTAAGTCAGCACTGGTGCACCCTCTTCTCTTTTTGTTCTCCCCTAATCAAACCATAGTCTGGTCACACCCTTGAGCTGGTAGGCAGCCAACTCAACTCTATCAACATCAGCCATATGCATCACCTGAAACACTTTTTGTATCTCCTCAATGTAGTTCTTCAGGGTCCTCATTGGGTGTAGAACCTGTGAACTCATGCGGGTTTTTTCTATGAAACTCACGGACCCTAGATATGTCTGAAGCATCCTGTCTACCTACTCCCTGCCTAGCCACTGGGGTTGTACTTGCCTGAGCAAAGTTTGAATTTCCTAGCAAAGCTCAGCATTTGTGATGTCAGTCTGTGTGGCTGCTCTGCAGGCACAGCTAGGTCTTCTTGCCTCTTAGGAAGTTATTATTCACGTTGATTAATATTTTGCCTGGTTGGGCGTCCTCTACCCCTAACTGGTCCAACATTTCTTCTTAGAGGCGTGATCTAAAGTCAAAACATGAACGTATGAATTACAATAGATTTCTAAGAGTTTTAAACTTTATCATAGGAACTTAGAATATGAAGAAGTGAAATAATTTTTAATGTCCTATAGCCTCATGATTATAAGTGTAGTGCATAATACACCCATAAGCAAGACTCTACTAGACACGAATTCATAGACTCCCTAGGACTCTTGAACTCTGTGCTTTTATACCAAGTTTGTCACACCTCGGGATGGTGCTCTAGGTGTGTTTGGCACTTAGAAACCATTACTAGCTCCCAAGAGAACCACTTGGCCTGGTCACATACTCATTCAATCAACATTCTATCAGTGGAAGACTTAAGTTATCAAGATGATCAAATAGATAACTTATAGAATAAGGCCAAAGTCCAATAATCTATATAATCTAGTCAAAAAGACTAGTATGAATGAAACTAGCCAAAAGATAATATACAATCAACAAATCAACAATCTAGTCTATGAAGCATCTATCAATTGTCTAAATGGCGCCAATGACAGATTCCTAGATGCCTTAATCAAAATAAAAATAAAAGTCTAAACTTTGAAGATAGATAATAAAAGAGTGGTATCCTTCGAAAGAAGTGAGGACTCACCAATCAGCTGGAATATGAACAGATTCTCAATGGTGCATCTGTTGATGATCTTTAGAACCTATCTTTGCATCATTAAATGATGCAGGTCCAAATGAATGTCAGTACGTGGAATATACGAGTATGTAATATGACAAAAAGAAACATGCATAAGGCAGAATAACATTAACTCAAGTAACTCAATCAAGAGTAAGGAACTCAATCAAGATGTCATAGTCTAAAGCAAGAGTAGGGTTTAGATAGAAACCAATCATATATAATCTAATCCAATTCAACTCAATCAGAGTACTATCAAGACCTATATAGAAGCTTCTTTTACTCGACAATAATCACTTATTAGCTAGTGATCCTACAATAAGCTTGTTGTTGTTGCCATAACCGTCCAATACCTTTCTAGGGTAAAGGACAAATCTACCAATCATGGATCAAACAATCAATCAAGTCTTGTCTTTTTAGGAAAATAAAATAGAGAAATATCTGACTTAATGATTCAATCATCTCCTACGTTTGGAAACATAGTTATTGAGTTTGAGTTATTACTTACTCTTACCCAATTCGATGCTCGATACTCCTCCCTAGACTCAATACTCATAAGATAATCAATTCCAATCAAACCAATCAACAAGTCCCATATGGACTTTTATCAGTTCATTAGTTTTATCCAATCAATTCTTTCAACTAATCAATCATTCCCAAGCATTTAAGAGTAGTTGGGACAATCATTTATGACAAAATTCAGTTGAGACCATTCAATTGGGTTCAATTATGAAGATATGAAGGACTATCAAGTTTCATCAAAACTATCATCATGCTCACATCCCAACCACAATCATGCATTCACAAGTTCAAATCTCTAGACTAAATCCTTAGGCATATACATCCATTATTAGCCAAAATAATATTAGGTTTTATGAAGTAAATATTTTAAGATCATTTGTTCAAGGAACAAGTTCGTAGAAAATATCAATTATAAAATATTACTTAAAATATGTTAATTTTTAAGGAAATTCTCAAGAAAACACAATCATGGGGACTCAATTTATTCACAAATCAACCTATCACAATTATGGGGCACATGGAAGAATAAATTACATGTTTTAGTTTAGCCATACATAATTGGGATGAAAACATGACAATCAATCTGGGAAGAAATTGCTTGAATCTTTTGAACCCTAGCCTTTTCTCCATTTCTTAGCCCTGGGTCTCTAGTTAGAATGTGTAGAAGGGACTTATAAATGTTTAGAAACTCTTTTAAGATCAAAAATGACCTCTATCGGGTTAAGTATAGGAGGTGTGGATAAAAGACCAAAATGTCCCTTCTTAAAAATAACCTCAGGCAGAAATATTTGGCCTGTGTGGGAGCAAGTGTGTGATACGGACTTGTTCCCTCATATTTCATTTTGCTGAAAATATTCGATGAAAATTTTTAAACCAAGATTGGCCAAGTCCGTGAATATTTGGCCTGTGAGGGAGAAAGTGCGCGATGTGGACTTGTTCTCTCATAGTTCATTTTTTCTGAAAACATTCGACGAAATTTTTTAAATGTCGCGGACTTGGCATGCAGCTCTCTAAATTTCAGTTTTGCACTGAAAAATTATCTTCTAATCTGATTGGCCTAAAATTCAACTGAAACCATTTTTCCACATGAATTTTCTCCCTGATCGATATTTTGGCCTCGGATTGGCCAAAAAAGTTAAGTATGATACATTGTGAGAGAGTTCTTTCATCTAGGAGTATTTTGGTAATTTTATTGGGTATAACACTAAGCACGTGGCAGCAAGAGTTTTAGTCAATGTCCCCCCCCCCCCCCAAACTCCTCCAATCAGGCATGGAAGGTGGGTGCCTAGTCTGCCACCCCCAGCATGGAGTAGCCTCTCTCAACCAGGAACTTAGTGTTTCGATAGTCATAGTGTCTCTCCTGGCTGGAGGCATCAGGAAAATGGACGAATGGGAGGTTGACATCATCATTGTGAGCCATAGAATTGTAACCTGCAAGTTTTCACAAATATATAGTTAGAACTCGGTGGTGTAAGTATAAAAATAGGATTAGAAGAAGGGGTGGGGAAAAAAGACCCCAACAAGCGGGGCCACTGCCTGGAAAAATCTCTCCAGAGTAGCAGGACCCCGCCAGGCAGGGATGAAGGCCGCTAGAGTGGCCTTCATTTGTGTTGATTAATCAGACGTGTTCCTGGTGCCTCACCACCCCCAATCCCTTGTTTTCTTCAATTTTTTTACAAATCAGTGCTCCTAAAGTACCCTAGTACCCTTATATAAAAAGAATCTTTCTTTTAAACTCCAAAAAAGTGTCCTAATCGAAATTTTGGCCAAGAACACTTTTCAACTTCCACATCCTTTTTCAGAACCGATTGGGGTGAAATCCGTTATCAGCCTTACGCTCAAGACATCGTCAAGACGTTGTGAACATAAGGGAAGGGTCCAATATGTTAATCTATCAATGCAAGCAAGTTATTTTAAAAAGGTAAAAAACAACCCCATGGCCCTTTTTACCCAATCGAACCTTAGCATGCAATTATTTTTATGTAAATAATGAAGTATTCTAAAGTGTGAATTAGATTCTTACAATAAATCGGATGTTGGAAGCGAGGAGTTTGAGAGAGTTTTTGAAGTTGGAAGGTGAGTGTAAGAAGAATAGGTAAAACCATTCTTCTCCCTACTTTACTGTCCACGACATCCCACCAAAGCAGCAGTTGTCCCACCCATGCAGCGCCACTCCAACGGGAAGGATCCCATCAGGGAAGGATGGTGCAGACAATACCGCATGGTGGTCTAGATTGATTTTTTGTATTCCTCATCGAGCATTTCCTCAAGGTAGGTTCATGCCTTAGTCCCGGAGTACATGGACTTTCCGTATGCCTTGGTCCATAGTCTTTATTTTGAGCGTACCCTAAATATTTCATGCCCTTTTTCCATATATTATTCATAGGTGAACAAGGGGAAAATTGAAATCTATTATAACTACCTAAATCCTCTGTTAGCTAAGAGAAGGAAACAATCTTGGAGAAATTTTGTCTTCTCGACCCCATGATCCCGCCAGAGCTGGATAGACCCTCCACAGCGGCGGTGCTTTAGCGAGATGCCTGCCATCAGAGAGGGAGTTCATGGGACAAAACTTAAGTTGGAATTTTCTTATTTCCCCACTCCTCCCAAAGTTTAATTTATAGGCGAGGTTTATTGCAAAAACTCTCAAAAAGGCTACACAAGACTTGGGAAGGAGGGAGGAAGGCATCTTAGCCCCGGAGGAATTCCAACTGGAAGATTTCAGGCATATCTTGCTTATCAAACATCTAATACCAAGGATTGGAGCTACGTTACCTCTCCACAACTACTTAGCGCCCAGTAAAGCTAGGCTTTTTTTATTTGAGTAGTTAAATCTATATTTGTTGCATAGTATGAAGGGATTTAGTGAGAGGTTTCATAATTAGGCTCTTAGTCATGGGTCATGGGAAGAAATACATGTGTTTTCAGTGGTCAAACTTGATGTGACCTGGGTAAGGAAGCTATATAATGAGTTTGGGGAAAATTGGTAGTGGAATTCTCATATTTATACTTGTGATAAACACTAGGGCTAGCAACTTATCTTAATTGAGTGCAAGAGCCTGAGTAATTGTATATAAAATGATAATATTTGCTTATTGTAACTGTAAATGTGGATTTTTATTGTTGTGAGGATCGATTATCACATTCTGACATATTTTTGGATCGGGTGTCACAACCCGATACGTACCTGAATCAAGTGTCATATTCCGACATGTTCTTAAATCAAGTGTCATGGTTTGACACATATATGATTGAGTCTGGTCCCATGAGAGGGCCAAGTCTGTGTTGATGGTCCCATAAGAGGACCCGCCGATATCTATCATTTTGTGGAATAGTGAGTGTAACTGTTAATGGACTAAAGGGAAGACTCTCATAAAAGAACCCCATCGAGTTTGTGGTTGTTATCAGTGGAGGACTGAGAGTCAGCATAGGCTCATTCGTGGGTAAGACTGCAGAATCTTGTGAGGCCATGTTGTGATATTTGTGATATTATATACCTTCGGACTTAAAAGTGGAAGTTGCTTGTTAGCAAGGAGTTGTTTTCATTAGGGTTCGATCAAGTGGTAGTGGTCATTGTACTTGATACATAAGGGCCAGAGCTAGTTAAGAGGTGTGTTTGTGGGATGACTAAGTCATTTTTGGTAAGGTAAATGGGTTAAGGCTAGTGGTAGTTGTGTTGCCTTGTGAGTGGGTAAGGTAGCCAATTGGCTTGATGTTAGGGTGTTCTTTGAGGACCCTACGGGGTATAACCCACAGGTCTCAATCTCAAAAATCAGAGTTGTTAGTAAACCCGTGGTTAGTAAGTGGGTGAAGCACTATAAAGGTGAGAGTAGGAGTTACTTGTAAGTTATTTTGGGTGGGGACATAAACCTTTATTGCTTATGATCTTCTCTTATTTTCATATATATTATGCGGTGAGTATCAGCTTGACCGATGATGCCTACCAGTACGTGTTGTTTGTAGTGATACTACTCTTGCTATGACACTTGGCATAGTAAGTGAAGGTTGCAGGGTTCGTGGAGTTTTTTAAGTAAAGGTGAAGACGATCCTCCGGCAGCTTCTACTTTTCCTCCCCTTGTGGTTGAAGCTATGTATTTTCATTTTATCTTATACCCAGTTCTTTAGAGCTTTTATACATAGCTTTATGAAAGCCGGTCCACAGCAGTGAAAGTACGATTGATGAAGTAATTGGAATGACAAGTGGTTACGGTTGCGGAAAGCGGAGAAAGTCGCATGTTTTCTTCCGGCATGGGCACAGGTGGAGACACAAGCAAAGGTTATGTCCTTGGGGAGTTAGACAATATTTTGTATAAAATCAGAGTTCTTAAATTACTACAGGCTTAATGAATTTTTTTGGCTTACTATTTAAATATTCTGTAACTTCTGCAATGCTTATTCCATATAAGAGGTTAAGAGTTCTCCAACTTAGGTCTTGGAGTGGATGCCCGCACGGTCAATGGGTTAGGTCATGACAGAAGTGAGTTTGCATGTGTTGAAATCTATGTTGTAGGTGGAGAATCTTTAAAATCAAAATTATTATCCACTAATATCTATAATTGGAGTTTTTCAAACTCATCATCATTTTCAGTTCACTCATTTCCTCCAAAACTTTCACACGGATGTTACAATCTTCGTCACTTTCTATATATTTGCTCTTGTGACAATGACTACATTTACCCATTGAAATACTATGAAAGCACGGAAATTTTATAAAAATCTTCGATCACAGAGAATCAATATTAAAAAATTGGTGTTATTTGAATTTCCTATTGTGAAGATTCACTAATTTATCCTAATGGAGATATTTTAGGAAAATAGATAGAATTTTTAAAATTAGAATGGGAGACAAAAAAGAGGAAAGAAAGAGAAATAAAAGGAATAGAGGACACACACTCTTCAAGAAAAAATTTGAAATATATAAACTTAGCTACTAAGTAACCCAATAAGTTTTAAAAGACCCCTTTTTCCCTAAAAATAAATAAATAATAAAGTTGAGCTATTTATTGTCAATATGATATATAGGTTCTCATCATATGCCTTTTTTCATTTCAAAATTCTGATATATTTCAAATAAGTTTAAATTTGAAATATATATTTCATGTACCGTAAAAAACAAACTTCAATTTAAAGTGCGTAAGAAGTCGTTATTATATGTATGGAGAACCACCACCTAAAAATATGTATTATATGTATGTCAAGTGAATGTATTTGTTGTATATGTATTATATGTTCATGTCACGTATTTATTATTGTCTATTGAGGGAATATTTACAGTTTAAATTTTTATATACATATATACACGTATCTTATATATCTTCTATAAAAATACACAATATCCTATATTTTATATTTTTTAAAAAAATATCATTATAAAAGATAAAGTGACCGAAATCACTAAATCAAGTAATTTTCTCATATTAAAACCCACATGGCTGATAGGTATTTTATGTGCTTTTTCTTTGTCTTACTCCCCAGATTTTATTTTATCGATATTATTTAATAAGTTAAGAGTCGGAAACACATCTAAACTATTTCACTTAATTGAATTTCATACTTGAACTATTAGGAGTGTAAGTTTCCAACCTGAACTATCACTCAATGATTAGCGAAATATACCTAGACGTTGATTAGACCAAATGTTTGTCTAGAAATACTTCTAGGTGTGTTTGTGCATAAAATCTACGCCCATTTGACATATATAATGATTTTATTTGTTGACACATTAATTTTTTTAAAACATATTTTTAATTGACTTCTTTAAAATCCTGAAACTCTCGTTTCAAGTAGGAGATATGGATGTCACGACAGATACGAGACCAAGAATAAAAAAAGGATAGAAGAAGATGGTGGATGTCACAATTGTAATAAATTAATTTATATTATGATAGTTTTAAGGAAAAATTTCCTAAATACACATCTTATTTTATCATAATCTCTTGAATTTCCTACCAGTTAAAAAAAAATTAAAAATTCTCTCTCGAATAAATCACTCCCTCTTGTTGATACATCTATATCCCCCCTCTTGGGTACATCCCTCTTTTCTCTGATACATCTCTCCCCTATATATTCGGATGACCTATCCCTTCTTTGATACATCCCATCATTCTCGGATACATTCCTCCCCTATGTATCTGGACTTTGCTGATGTATCTGAAAGTCCAGTAATGTATTCGAAATCATAAATTTTAAGGGATTTTTATAATTTGAAAAAGAGTAGGAAAATAATGTAATTAGCTCTTAATATTATGAGATTTATGTAAATTCTACTAGTTTTAACCTTTAACCTTATATTAATTTATTTACATTTGTCACAATGAAATTACTTTTCCACGTGGCTGAATTTGTAAACAAAAGAGAGAGTATTGCACACACATTATCAGAAATTATTTGAGGTGTATATATTTCACTAACTATTGATGATAGTTCAGATGAAAAATTTTTACTCTCAATAATTTATGTATGAAACTCAAAAAACTGAAATAACTTAAATATGTTTTTGATCCTTAACTCATATTTAATCTAATATTTTCCAACCATAATCGAAAAGCAAGTGGTGGTAAATGTTTAACCAAAAACAAAATAGAGGAAATTTTAAAAATATTAAGCAAAAGCTTATACACTCTTAAACTCTCAGAGATATATATTAAAAAGAAATAAAGTCCTCACTTGGATGCTCATCAATAAAATTTGGACAAACAACATAAATTTCACTAATTTAGGTGTTTAATAACTCTTTTTTCATGAGTTTATAATATTATCAATCCTATCATAATTCACACCTCGAATACATCTATCTGGCGCGTCCAAATACATGTATCTCGAATGCATGTTAATCAGATATATATAATTAAATTTATATAAATAAAAAACATATTTAAAAGACATAAATTAAGGAGGAAATCACACATATAATAACTTTGAAGAATTTGTCGTATCACAGCTCCTAACAAAATTCAAAAAATTTGAAATCCTTCCAAATTTTTTAGAGCATCAACAAACTTTACACTTCTTATTCCGCAATGTGAATTTCTGTGTATCTGATGTATAACTATTCTTTTATGTATATGATATAGTTTTTTTTATATATCTAATACATATATACTTAATAATTTGATGTAACTGATTTGTCCATTATGTGTATTTGAATTGTTCTTCTATATATATGATATGTACTTAATAATTAGATATATTTGATATGTTCATTCTATGTTTTTGAACAATTCTTCTATGTATCTTTTTAGTTTGGATTAATTCAAAAGGCTTAGGTTTTTTTGTTGTTGGCCTTGTTATTTGGTTTAACCTTCTATTTATATGGTATTAAAACAAGTAGAGGAATCGAGAAGTGGTGGTTTACCTTGTGGAAGTTTATCCACACTACAAAAAATATGCTAGTTAGCCACGGAAGAAACCGTGAATAGATGGTACATAATCCATGGCTAACATAGCTTCGCCACGGCAACTTGGCCACAGTCAGAAGTGTCCCTATAACGGGCGTCGCGAGTAAATTTTTCACGATTTTTACACTCATGATAACATTTATTTAGCCACGATTGACCCAAGATATAGCCACGCTTAAGTCGTAGGTAAAGTTAATTGTCGGAAAATAAATTTCATTTTTAAATTTTAATTAGTCATGATTTTAAATTTTAATTAGCCACGATTGACCTAATAAAATGCAGGCACTTAATTTTAGCCACGGTTGAACCGTGGTAAAATGTGCAATTTGTTTTTAAAAAAAGGGAAAATTAATTCCCTACAATAATCTGGTACTATACACTAACAAATTCACAAATCATTACTTTAATTATCTACTCATCATATATATATATATATATATATTACTAACAAAATGTAAGTTTCATCAATAGCACAAGTACTGCTAGTGTAATCAAAATGCAAAAAGGTAGAAGTAACACCATATATATATATATATATATATATATATATATATATATATATATAAACTAAGAAGAATCTAAGTTCAAAGTAGGCAATTCACTAAAAAATTTAGCTTGTAAAAATCTATGAAGAGTTGCCAAGTGATTCTCATTTTGCGCAAGCCGTTTCTTAGTCTCCTCAAGCTTTTCCTTGGTCTCTTCATATCCGATCAGCTTCTCTTCCAAGGCTTCTACATATTTCTCTAGGTCTTCAACACGTTGATGAGATATGTTACTGGAACTATCGACGTTAGCATGGCTAATTGAATGTCTAGGCATCTCAAAAGTTGTTGAAGGACAAACATTACCGCCTATACCACACACACGACTAGAATATTCAACTCCAAACACTTTTCCAATGGCGTCATTAGGATGAGACAATATCTTCAACGGAACACCTAAAGTAGCAGCACGTTCTTGATCTTCAGGTAGATGCTCCAATATTTTATCCTACAAATAAAATAGAAGACATGATACTAAGTAGCTGCAACATTTGATCCATCCAATACCCTGCAACAACATCAAAGAGCTGCAGCAAGTGATCATAAAGCTGCAAACATTCATCTGAACTACAACAACATACAGAGCTGCAAACATTCATCTGAACGACTTTAATAAGTTAATGTAGATCACCAATTGGTTGGTTTGAAGTTGGTGAAGCTGAGTTGATTGGACCAGACTTGGTTCACCAAGCTATGGAGAAGGTGAAAACCATACAAGAGAGGTTGAGGACTGCTCAAAGTCGCCAAAAATCCTACACTGATGTTAGAAGAAGAGATTTAGAGTTCGAAGTGTACGATTGGGTATACTTGAAAGTTTCACCCATGAAGGGTGTGATGAGATTTGGAAAGAAAGGGAAGCTTAGTCCCCGCTACATTGGTCCTTATCAGATTATGAGGAGGGTAGGTAACGTAGCCTATGAATTGGAGTTGCCTCCAGAATTAGCTGTTATTCATCCCGTGTTTCACATCTCTATGCTTAAGAAGTGTTTGGGAGATCCTTCACTTGTTGTCCCAGCTGAGAGCATTGGGGTGAAAGAGAGTTTGAGTTATGAAGAGATTCCAGTTCAAATTCTTGATCGTCAGGTTCGCAAATTAAGAACTAAGGAAGTGGCATCTGTCAAAGTCCTATGGCGAAATCAATTTGTTGAAGAGGCTACATGGGAAGCTGAAGAAGATATGAAGGCTAACTATCCTCATCTATTTATGCCTTCTGATGACGATATTCAAGGTAATATTCCTTACTTCTACCTTTGAGTCGATGTTTATTCTTGAGTTTGAGTCATTAACCATTTGAGTATCGGAGTTGATGTATTGATGATATTCATTCTTTATGTCTCCTATTTTCATCTTCATTCGAGGACGAATGATCCCAAGGGGGAGTTTTTGTAACAACCCCTAAAATGTTGTATGTCGGTATTTCAATTCTCGACAAAAATAATACAGCCTCTGTATTTTGGGCATAACTTTTCATAGGTTGGTCCAAATTAGGTGATTCAAATTTCTGGGTAATCACAACATCCTTACCTACAAATTTCATGAGAACATAACTTCAAATTCGGAGTATAAGTAGGTCAAATAAATTAATCTTTGCAAGATATAGTGCTGTGATGAAATTGAGTGTTGATAGAAGAAAATTCATATCTCACTGTAGGTTGCTCCAAATTGGTTGATTCTTGAACGATATGAAACTAGACTTCCATATCTACAATTCTTATGAAGAAACCAAATCCTAATAAGGAATTTATCTTATTCAAACCTAGCTTCGAAAATGAGTATTCTGTTAAAAAGAACTCATCTTACCTACCATGGAAACATCTAGATGCATTTGACATCATGCATGACATAAATTGTCCTCCATTTAACATCATCCATGACATCAATATATTCCATTAAATTTTCAGATTTTTCTTTATAATTATTTTATTTATTGTTAGGTCCCTCTTTCCCACCTATAAATACCCACCTTATTTCCTCATTTTATTCATCAAGCTTTCCTAAGCATTTCTTCTCTCTATATACTTCTTCTCAAATATAGTTTTAGTTTTAGTAGTATAAAAATACTACTCCGGTTATTCTTATACTCCGGGTAGTACACAAAACGCTCCGGCGAGAAGAAAAGGCTAGGGATCCAAGAGTATTCCAATTCGGAGTAAACCTTCGGATTTAAGGTATGTAAGGCTTTCATAGCATTGGATTGAGTTCGTTCATGCGCCCAATATTTAAATTTATTATAATTGAGTTATAGTTGAGTTTTATTCAAATCTTGAATTCTAGATGAATTAATTCTTCTTCTATTGAGTTTGATATATTTATGCATTAATATTATTATTATTGTTATCTCTCATATTATTGGAATTATTGTTCATGGCTACTTTCCCATGAATTCAAATTGATTTGATGTTCATGAATATTTTTACATATGTTTTGAGTAAAGATGTTGGCTTTTTATTATTTTTATTGATAAAAAGAGAGTTATATGAATTAATACTATATATGTATTTTATTGAGTTTTGAAAGAGTAAAAGAGTTGAATTTGAATGAATTTGAGAAAAATGATATTTTGAGCAAGATGTTTTGATGAGATGTAAATGATGTTTTTGGAAGTATAATGATTGATGAACATGAAATGAGATGAGTTTGATGATTTAAATTAAAGTCCAATGAGACTAGATGATGAGTTTAATATGAGCACATATTTTGGGAGTAGTATTGAGCACCGAGTTGGGTAAGAGTTTAATTGACTCAAACCCCAGAACTACGTAGCCAGCGTAGGATGGAGGCTATGCCTCTTAAGTCCCAAAAAGAGGACTTTGATGAATGGATCCAAGATGGTGATGTCCTTTACCCTGGCAAGGTATTGGATGGATGTGGCAACGACATCGCTTCGTTGTATCATCGCTAGCTCATAAGTGATGGTTGTCGGTTAGAGAAACTCCCAACTGAGTAAGCATTGCTTATTACTATTATTTTTATTATTATATTTTAAACTTGCATTACATATTCATGTTGAGATGATGTTGAGTTCTGAGCTGAGTTTTCTTGAGAGGAGTTTCTTGATATCTGTCCTTACCTTCCTGCCATTTTACATACTCGTACATTCCACGTACTGACGTCATTCGACCTGCATCATTTTATGATGCAGATACAGGTGTTAGAGATCCTCAACAGGCGCATCGTTGAAGATCATTTCTTTTCAGCTATTTGGTGAGTCCTTCTTGTATTCGAAGGAACTCCTTATCCTTTTATTATTGTTGAGTGTGATGTTTCTTTTGAGGTAGCCATGGACATGTCATTGGCACCATCTAAGAGTATTAGAGGCTTCATAGACAGAGTCTGATGATGTAATCGGAGTAGTTCTCCTTAGAAACTACTTCTTCTAAGAATTATATATTTTTCCTTTGATTATGACAATCCCACATTAGTATTATTAAGTCTTCCGCTGATGAACAAATGAGTAATGAGACCAAGTGGTTCTCTCGGAAGCCAGAGATGGTTTCTGAGTGCCGGCCACGCCTAGGGTACCCTCTCGGGGCGTGACAAACTTGGTATCAGAGCACAGAGTTCAAGAGTCCTAGGGTGTCTATGAAGCCGTGTCTAGTAGATTCTTGTTTATGGGTGTGTCGTGCACCACACTTATAATCAGGAAGCTATAGGACATTAGGAATTATTTCACTTCTTTCATAATCTGAGTTCGTGCGATAGAGTTTAACTCTATAAAAGCTTTCTTTCTAATTCGTGCGTTTACACGTTTCAGACATGCCTCCTAAACGTTCAGCTAGTCAGAGGAACGCTCCCAGCACTGAGGTTCCACAGTCAGTGATGCCTCCACGGAGAACTAGGGGCCGACCTGCAAGGTCTACTGAGGTACCCCAAGTACCTACTGTTCAGACTACTCCTACTTCTGAGGATGATTTTCGAGGAGCGATTGCTATGCTCACCCAGTTGGTGGCTGCTCGAAATAGTAGCCAGAGTTCACCAACTCCTAGCTCTAGTTATCAAGAGTCGTCTACTTCCACGAGGATCAGAGATTTTCTGAGAATGAATCCACCGGTCTTCACGGGTTCTAACGTTGATGAAGACCCCCAAAATTTCATTGATGAGATGTGGAAGATACTAAAAGCGATGCATGCTACAGAGATTGAGGGTGTTGAGTTGGTGTCTTATCAACTCAAGGATGTCGCAAATGTCTGGTATAACCAGTGGGAAGAAAGTAGAGGTGAAGATGCAGAGCCTGCTCTTTGGGATGAGTTTGAAAGAGCATTTCTTGATAACTTTTTTCCCCAAGAGCTACGTGAAGCAAAAATTGAGGAGTTTGTGAACCTCAAGCAAGAGAGTATGACTGTGAAAGAATATAGTTTGAAGTTTATTCAATTGTCCAAATATGCCCCAGAAATGATTCCCCATATGAGGTCTAAGATGAGGAAGTTTGTCTCTGGCCTAGGCAAACATGTAAAGAAAGAATGTAAGGCAATGCTAATGATTTCTGACATGGATTTTTCTAGATTGATGGTGTATGCTCAGCAGGTTGAGGATGATAAGAAAAAGGACTGAGAAGAACACCTAAGCAAGAAGGCTAAGTCTGCTGGGCATGAGAATGAGCAGAAGCAAGGGAAGGGTAACAAGTCTTTCTTTCAGAAAAGGTCTTCCAATTATGCACCTTCCCCAACAAATACTTTTATACCTAATACCAAGTATGATCAAAGATCTCTAAGTCACCAAAACTTCCGATCTCAAGGTTCTCAGTCCCAATTAAGTATGGCTCAAGGTTCTAGAGGGAAACTGAGTTGATTGGACCAATGCACGGTTCTAGAGGGAAACTGAGTTGATTGGACCAAAACACGGGATGAATAGCAGCTAATTCTGGAGGCAACTCCAATTCATAGGCTACGTTACCTACCCTCCTCATAATCTGATAAGGACCAATGTAGCGGGGACTAAGCTTCCCTTTCTTTCCAAATCTCATCACACCCTTCATGGGTGAAACTTTCAAGTATACCCAATCGTACACTTCGAACTCTAAATCTCTTCTTCTAACATCAGTGTAGGATTTTTGGCGACTTTGAGCAGTCCTCAACCTCTCTTGTATGGTTTTCACCTTCTCCATAGCTTGGTGAACCAAGTCTGGTCCAATCAACTCAGCTTCACCAACTTCAAACCAACCAATTGGTGATCTACATCTCCTCCCTTGCAAGAGTTTAACGTCATTGTTTACTTATTAATAACTGGGAGATAAGTCGAACGACTTTCATAAGTTAATCGACTTAAGTTCCGTCTAGGATGTATGCTTGTTCTTTTTCAATTTAGTTATGTCTTGGTTATGTTATAGCTTTCTTGGATAGGAATAGGTAGTTCTTTCTATTCTCTCTTTTGTAAGGAGAGAGTCTTCAAAAAATAATAGAAGACATGATATATCCTCATACCTATGTTGCTAACAACGAATAGTTAATAAATTCATTAACAATTAATGAAAAACTAATGCATCTGTTGTTATTATAATTAACAGAAACATTGAAACTCCAAAGCTACAAATTTATCACAGACCCAATATGCATCTGCTGTACTCTTTCACTTTATAGTCATCACAGACCCTATAAACAAATTTATCAAATATCACATTTTCTAGATAGTAGCTGAAAAATAAGCAAAGATCAGCAAACCATGTGTAGGATAAAGTTACATAACTTAAGAAGATAAATGAAGTATATTTAAAACAGAAAAAAAAGATGTCATTTCTAGATCAAAACTGTCACAAAAAGTAGATAAGTATTTAAATCTTACCGCTAAAATCTTTCCTTCTTCATTAACATAATTGCCATTCTTTTTTAGTAAAGTTGACAAAACAACTTCACTTCAGCAAATGGGCCTTCCCAATTTTTGCTCCTATCATTAACCAAGTATAGATAAAAATAATTAGAAGCAACACATTTTATTTTGTATAATAAAGTTGCTCTCAAATAAACTTCAAGGTAAAGAAACTCACCATTTGACGACCTCTCCTTGCATTGCTTTTACTACCACCAGCATGTGAAACTTTAAGTTTTTTTCTATTTCTCGCATTTTATGCACTTTGTGCCTGCGATAATCAAACATTCATCCAAATATATAGACTCAAAGTAGCAATATCTATACATTAAAATAGCGACATAACAATTTGTGAAGCATAACAGTTGTTTAAAAGTCTTTAAGGCAATAATGTTTGGCCAAAAATGTAGAAGTAGTTAGCTCAAGGAACTGCCATAGTTTGGCTAAAATTCATTGTAGCAAGTTAGCTCAATTTGAGTGAAACTTATGTCTTACTTGCTAACATGTATGTTGAAGCAAATATGTAGCATAGGGCAGGAGATGTGAGGAAGATGATGGATGAAAGAGGATTAGAAAAAATACCTGATTGCAGCTCCATTCAAGTAAATGGGAATTTTTTTGAGTTTATTGTTAAAGACAAGACACATCCTTATATGGATCAAATTTATGAATGTTTGATTCACTTAATATGATACATGCACTAAAATAATACAAAAATCTATAGCAAAACTAAAGAGAGAGAGAATAAAATTATGAAGATCAATTGCCTTCATCTTGTCCTCTTTATAGTGATGAACAAAAGCAGTCCAATCATTAGAATCCATGTTTGCAGGACGATTAACAACTATCTCTTCCTTACTTTTGTTAGGATAAAAGCGCTCACATCTTAACTTATATTTATAGGCCCTCCATCTTTCGCATAGAGAATGCATCACTCATTTAATTCCAACCACATAATCAAACTCAAAAATCTACTTTAAATATTTTTATATTTATAATTCAATATCTAATGAAAAAATATACATTAATTAAATTAACTTGCAAGAATGTATTAACTCAATAAGCTGCCACTGAAGGCGTGTTTTTGCCTCCGGCATCCTATCCCATCTCTCAACTGATATGGAGAAAAATATCAACTTTTGAGAAAATTTGCTAAGAAATCTTATGAGCAAATTTGAACTATTATCACTTTCTTGTCCATCCTCATTGAATTCCACCATTATTTTTATTATTTTTTTCAAGTTCCAAACTCGATCTAGTTGCATCTTTTGAGTAGTAACTTCTCCAATCGAAGTATCTATTATTGTAACAAGCAAACAACATTAATCAGTTGTAAATTAATAATAAAACTTGAAAAGTTTGAAGAAGAAAAATATGGTCTCTTACAGATCTGCAAATTTGACAATAAATGTTACTTTTATTGCCAATAAATAAATAATACCAAAATAAGATAGAGATTAAAAAACAATAATCAACTCTAATATGAAATTACTTCTAACCTTTAACCTTGACAACTAAGGGCTCCTCTTTCTCTTGTCTGTTGGCTTCATTAGAGCTTGAAGAAGAATTTAAGTTGTTATCACTGAGTGCAGGAATTATTATGTTCTCATTTTCAAGTTGGTTTTCTTGCTGATCCCCATTAAATTGTTGTTGTAGATCTTAAAAAGTTATGCTAATGTTGTTAGCTTGTTGTCCTCGAAAGCTTGCCAACATTTCTTGTACCAACTTCTTACGTTTTTGCTTCTTATGAAACTTATCTTGTAGAGATTACTTTAAAGAAACAAGCTTAAAGTAAAAATCAGCACCTATTCTGCACACATACCAGCAAAACGCTTTTTCATGATCACAAAACTGTAAAATTCCTTAAAGTGTAAGTTTTTATTCCAAGTCACTAGCAAGCAAGAAAGGAAATCATCCATACAATAGGTTATGCAAAATATCTATCAAATGAGTAGATAAATATACTAAAGATGAAAAACACATACAATTCATTAAAACAAGGCAAGCAGACTAGAATCTTAGTGCAATTCTTCAATTTCATAACAAGGGAATTGAACTAATCTCGCATTCGTTCACCATTTCAATCACTCCCATCATCATCATCTCCATCACTGTCATCATCATCATCATCTCTATTACTGTCACTTTCATAATCATCATTACTGAAATCATCTTGTTCTTGTTCATCACAAATATCTTGGACTAATGGTAAGTCTTCAATATTTTTCAAATATTGCTCACGAAAAGGTATGTCCTCCATTGATGGCTCCTCTAAATATACAAAATCCACATCTCCCGAATCATAAATGTCTCTCGGCTTCAAATGACAAACACAACACCAATCTTCTTCAATTGGATCATCAACATAGTACACCATTCTAGCATCAGTTGCAAGTATGAATGGTTCATCTGTTTCTTTTGCACCTATGTATATCAAACGGAAAAAGTTTACACTTGTAATTTCAAATTCATAGACATTTGAATAACACAACCTTTAACTTGCCATAATAATTTAACTCTATGATGTCAATCAATTTACCATAGTACATGTCATCACTTGATTGTTCAATAGATTCTCTACCATTTGAAAATATTTTAGTAACAGTAGACATAACAACACCATTATTTTGTGTTTTCAATCCTTGCTCCTTTCACATAGTACGAAACTTAAATCCATGAATTTAATACTCATTGAATCTCCTTAAAATATTATTAGGTCCATTTGCAAGCAATTCGATTTCTGGAGTAATTTTCACACCATTCTAACTTGCAACCTTTGTTATAAAATATATTAGGACAGTTATATATAAATTACAAGATTTTGAGTTTAAAAGAGAATGAAATATTTGGGATCTTACATATTTCTTAAACCACTCGTGAAAATATTTGTGCACATATTCTTCCACAAATTTTGAGGAGTTTCTTTTGCCACAATGCATCCTAGTGACCTCAATTCTAAATTTTCTGAATGTAATTATAAATCATATATCAAGATATAAATATATTAGAATTAGAAAATGAACAATATGAAAGATCATATAACTTACTCTCGAAATACATCAACTAATTCTCAATTAGTTAATACATATCAATGAGCTTTTATGATTTCCAAGAAAGATATGGATAGAGTCTTAATAGCCCCAATAGGCTTGTCCAATGCAGGAAATAAATTTGACAAGATAGCAGATTCACTACTAGCATTAATTTCACTTTCATCATCATTACGCCTTGGTCGATTAAACCTTGTTTCAAAATCACCATCCCCAAAATATCTAAAACAATTAGTAAGATTTTCCTCTGTAAGACAACCTTCAGTTATACAACCTTCTGCAGCGAAATTATTATGAACATAAGATTTAAAATGGCCCATTCCCCTAACAAAATATTAAAAAAATCATAAGATTAAAAAAAATACATAGATTTACTAAGCAAAGAATATACCTTTCAACAGGGTACATCCAATGACCTTGTACAGGACCAGCAAGAATTGCTTCTTCTCCAATGTGAATAACCAGGTGAAACATAATAGTGAAGAAGGATAGAGGAATTATTGCTTCCATATTAGCATGATTCAACCAAATTCATCATTAGAGATCCTCTACATGCTTAACATCCAAAACCTTGCTTGATATTTCTCTAAAGTAGTTACATAACTCAATCAACACTGAAGTAACTTCTTTAGGAAGAGATCTTTACAAGCAATTGGCAAAATATTCTCTATCAAAATGTGGGAATCGTGACTCTTTAAATTAGAGATCTTGCGTTTTTTAAGATCAGCACATCTTGAAATGTTTGATGCGTAATTATTCGAAAACACCACATTGTTTAAAACTTTTAGAAAGATATCTTTCTTATCCTTCTTCATGTTAAAGTATGATGAAGAAAACTTAGAAGAATTAGGATATGGATGAAGTTTTTCTCTAATTCCCATCACTTGCAAGTCTTTATGAGCTTGCAAATTGTCTTTTGATTTTTTTTGTCACCAATTATTGTAAACAATACATTGTCACAAATATTCTTCTCTACATGCATCAAGTCAAGGCAATGACAAATAGGATGGTTCTTCCAATAAGGTAAATACCAGAAGATACTCTTCTTCTTCCATTATTTTGGGCTAGCCTTACTTGTACCATTATCACGAGGCCTTTTTCGACTCTCCTCAATTTGTCTTAACAAGGTTAATCCCGATGGTGGAATAGACGCAGGTCTATGCTCCTCAAAATCATTAAAAGACTTCTTGTTGTACCTATATTTGTGATCATGTGGCAAAAAATGGTGATGTCCCATAAAGCAATTTTTTCTATCAAACTTTAGCCTCGTAGAATCTGTATCATAATTACATGATGGACAAGCAAGTAATGTATGTGTATTCCACCCAAACAAGTTATCAAGACCTGAAAAATCACTTATGGTCCACATAAATGCAGCACACAATTGGAACATTTCCTTAATTGAGGAATCATAAGCATTTACACCATTCCACAATTATTTTAACTCAGCAATTAGAGGTTGCAAGTAAACGTCAATGCTATTTTCAGGCATTTTAGGACTAAGAATTATCATCGACATGACAAGAAAAGTTTGCTTCATAAAACACCATGGAGGATAGTTATAAATATATAACATCACAGGCCAAATGCTAACACTGGAACTTAGATTTTCAAATGGATTGAAACCATCCGTAGCTAAAGCAAGTCGCACATTACGAGTCTCTGAAGCAAAGTCTGGATAGAATGAATCAAAATGTTTCCATGCTTTGCCATCTCTAGGATGTCGTAATTACCCATCTGGATTAGCTTTTGTAGCATGCCACTTCAAGAGTTCTGCAGTTTTAGAGCACATTTATAGCCTTTTCAGTCTAGGTATAAGTGGGAAGTACCGCAACACTTTCGCTGGCTTTCGTTTCTTTCTATGTTGGTCATCAATTACAACATTTGCACCAACACTATTTTTATCTGATATATACCTAGAAGTATTACAGATCTTGCATTTATCTCTATTTTCATCCCTTGATGATCCCCAATATAGCATACAATGGTTCGGACATCCATCAACCTTATTGTAGCTCAAATCTAATATCTTAATCATCTTTTTTGACTCATTAAATGATGATGGTAATTTCGCTTGGGAAAAAATATCCTTTAAAAGGTCAAGAATCATTGAAAATGATTTATCTGTTGTACCACATAAGACCTTAATATGATAAAAATGAACAATGAATGACAATTTACTATATTTTGTACAACCATCATAAAGTTCTTGATTCCCATCCTCCAACAACTTTTAAATTTTCTCTCTCTTCTTGACTCTTACCATCATCACCTTTAGGATTGTCATTATTTAGTAGATTTGATGGACCAAAATCTTGAAATTCATTATTATCAAAGACACCAAAAACATCATTCAACATATCATGCATAGGATATTGTCTAGCCGACTCATTATGTACTCGGGGTAATGATTCTACATTTGATTGAGCACACTTTTCTCCATGCATATGCCAACAAGTATACTTTTCTGGAAATCCCCTTTGAAGTAGATGACTAAACACTTCAGCTCTATTGCGCATAATAGAAAATCCACATAAAATACAAGGACATAAAAAAATTTCATTAATAGATGCATTTGAAAAGATAAATTTCAAAAATTGAACAACATCATCCGAGAATTCTTTCGATCTAATTGGACTCTCAATCCAATTCTTGTCAATCATGTTGGACTAAAGTTGTTGAAGATATGAACAAATAAAAAATTAGGACTAAGTTTTTTATAAACCAAAGTGGAAAATTTTTGAATTTAATCGTATACTTATTTCTCCTCTCCAATTAAACCATTCAAATTTTCTAATTACAAGCATATCATAAAAATAACTACACAAAAAAAAAGCTTTATATTAGATGTTATGGCTTTTTATTACTCTATTTCTTTCCTTTCTTGCATTATTGTTTTAGCAATTTTGCCTATGAATGCTCAAATTGTGACATCTCCATGTACAACAATAATGCTGAGTAGTTTTACTCCTTCAAGAACAAAGGCTCCAAATGCTTCATCAACATTAGCTCCTAGTCCTTCCCAGCATTAGCTCCTAGTCCTTCTCCTAGTCCTAAAGGCATTACTTTTAATAGTATCACTGTGTGGGATCATAAGTCCCCTATAATTATTCTAATAATCACATATCCAATTTACTCAAATTGCAGATTTTTAGGTTCCAGACCAACAGTTTAAACACTAGCCATATATAGACTCACAAAATGGAATAAAGTTAGAAGTATAAATTCATACCATTCATAAAATTGAGTACTAATACTTCAGAGTGGATCAATAAAAGGACACAACTTTGTAGTAATTGTCACATGAAAGTAAATAAGAATGGAATTAACACGCAAGCAAAACAAAGAACTACAAGAGTTTTGCTTTTGAGTCGTTCTTAGTACAGCAGAAGCAGACAAAAGCATTTCAAATCATAAAATTCCTATTCTACGATTACAAGTCATATGAAAATAGAAAGTAGGATAGAAGATTGAGATAAATAGAGAGCATAGAAAACAGAGGAACATACAAATCGATGAAAAGTTCGCCGCCGATGAAAAATTCACCGATGGAAAGTTCGCCGTCGATGGAAAGTGTATACTGAAGAACTTCAGACTTCAATTTTGGGTGTAGAATTTGTGTTTATTTTGGGTGAAGTGAGGGAAAAGACTAAAAGTGTGAAAATAAGAAGGAAATAATAGCAAAAAAGGAGAGAGTAAAATTTATTTACCGCCTTTTTTGGCCACAAAATTTAGCCACAGTTACTAATGTGTAGAGATTTTTAACTTTTAAATTAATTTTGCCACAATATTTATAATAGTGGCTAATAAACCGTGGCTAAATGTATTTTTTTGGTAGTGACACTATCAAAAAACAGTGCATAATCCCTCCAGCTTCTTTGTTTTCCACGTGGCTGCCTTGTGGTAGTTTCTTCTTTCTTTCTCATTATTGCCTCATGAAACGAAATGTTTTGCATCTTTACTATTTTTAAGGCTCGTTTGGCCGAGAAAAGTTCTTCAATTGCCTTTTCGTTGGGAGTTTCGAATGAAGGTGGGTTTAACACAAGAAAATTGCGCGAGGGAGAAGGAGAGGGTATGGTGAAGAAATGTGGGAGGGAAAATTTAGGAGAGAAAGTGAGTCAATTTAGAGTGAAGTCATAAATTACCAAGATAATGAAGATAATTAAGTAGACAGATAATTAAGGATTTTTTAGGCTAATTTTAAAGAGTGATGTGTATCTCACTCCAAGTTTAGTACAAAACACTAATTAGTGGGATAATAGGTAATTATTTAAAAATATAAATTAGATTAATAAATATGATATATATGTATATTTAATTAGGTAGTTTTAAAAATTTTACTAAAAAATCGTATACACAGTTAATGTGCATAGCTTTAATTATAATCTCAATTCATTATTTGTAAAACTAACCACTAGGTATAGGCCTGGTGGTAACTTTAAAAAAAAAATTGAGGATGCTAAATTTAGGAGTGTTCACGGGTCGGTTATTGGTCAAAATAAAAATTAAATTAATTTAATCAATTTTTAAATTATTAAAATCAAATTAAATCAAATCAAATATACATTCATCGATTTGGTTATTATTGATTTCAATTTGGTTTGGTTCACTTATTCGGTTATTAACCATGTACAGAAATAAAAGAAACGATCATTCAAAAGAGAAAAAAAAATAATTCATTCAAAAAGAAATAATTATCTTCGTGTCATTTTGGATCGTATAATTCTTATATCGAAACTTCAGTGATGTTTAACTCCATGCTTATATTGTTAGCTAATTTAATGTACTAAACAACATAAAATATTCATAAGCTAATGATATTGCTGCACAAATAAAAGATGCATCATACCTTACTTTTTAAAATTAGTGTGATATATTTTTTGCACAGAAAATGTTCATAAAAATAATATTATATATATAATTTTTCGGTTCGATTCGATTCGATTATTTCTTTAATTTTTTTTTAACAAAACCAAATAAAACTTAATCGATTTAATTTAATTTTTTTAATTTGAATCTATTTTTATTTAAACCTTCTAAACCTAACATTCAAAACCTGCTTTTAATTAATTTTTAGTGACATATTAAATGAGAATGACAAGAACGTCCTAGCACGTATAGAATTATTTGTTAATATAACTATGAGGAATAAATCAAATCAATTTAACTAGTAATAATAAAGGATAACTTCATATGGGAATCAACGAAAGAATAAACTAAATGTCAGCTAAGTAAGAGCAACATATGTCGACATTTTCTCGACTCGTGGTGCGATTAAACTCTTATTAGTTCTTACTTCCCTTAATTCTTTTCTCTTCTATCCATTTTAATGACTTAATTATGTCTTCATTTTTTCTTATCATTAATACGTGTCCCCGAATATATATGCATTAACCATGTATGACTGTACCTTTTAATATATTTTTTCCATGTTTGACATTCTTTTTTTTTTTTTTAATTCGGCAATGTTGTGATAGCTTTTTTATTTTGATTTTGATTTTTTTTGTTTTCTCTGTTTTTTTTAACACTTCATTGTGGCTAGTGGCGATAAAAGAGACGATACATTATTGAAAAGCTCTTCTTTGGTTTTCATTAGTCATGGCAAAGATCGAAAAAATGGTATTTTGGTATATTCTATTGCTTCTTCCCACAATAGTACTAGGCGAATGTACTTGTGATTCTGAGGATGAAGAAAGAAACAAAAGCGAGGCGCTCAAGTACAAAATTGCAGCACTCGCATCCATTTTGGTTGCGAGTGCAATTGGAGTGTGTATTCCGGTACTGGGCAAGGCGATTCCCGCCTTGAGCCCAGAGAGGAATTTCTTCTTCATAATCAAAGCTTTTGCAGCTGGTGTGATCCTATCAACGGGGTTTATACATGTACTTCCGGATGCATTTGAAAGCTTGACATCGCCGTGTTTGAAAGAGAATCCGTGGGGAAATTTCCCTTTCTGTGGATTTGTTGCTATGGTTTCTGCAATGGTGACTCTGATGGTGGATACTTATGCAACTTCTTATTACAATAAGAAAAATTTGAAAAATGTAGTGGTGGCGACTCAGACTGGAGATGACGATGGAGTCGTTCATACTCACTCTCATGCCCATGCACATGGTTCAGCATCAATGATGGCTGATTCTGATTCCGAGCTTCTTCGTTATCGTGTTATTTCTCAGGTAATAATTGAAGTTATATATATATATATATATATATATATATATATATACTGAGAATAAATTACTAACCATTTAAATTAGGTTAGTAATCATTAATTATCAGTACTCATTTATGTATATAATTACCTGTGACTTAATGGTGTAAATCTTTTTGTATTGTACTGAGTGTGCATAGAATTTAAACCTAGTAATGATTATTTTAAGTCTAGTTGTGTATTACATTGGAAACAATAAAAGGGAAAAGTGAGAAAGAGGATATATTTTAGTGAGATATATTGTTATTATTGTAGTAAGCAATATATGTATGGTTTTGAAATATTTTGTGTGAATAATTAAAAAGATTTACAGGTTTTGGAGTTGGGGATAATAGTGCACTCAGTGATAATAGGAATAGCTTTGGGTGCTTCTGAAAGTCCCAAAACCATAAAGCCTCTTGTTGCTGCTTTGACTTTTCATCAATTTTTCGAAGGCATCGGACTTGGCGGATGCATTGCCCAGGTAATTACACTTGAACTTTTGTTTTCTTTACTAATTGGAATTAATAAAGACCTAGTGCAACTGTAAAGGGTATTTATTTATTTAGCAAACTAGGTAGTCATAACAAATGATGTTCAAGCATTTTAATTAATTAACCAGTTTCAATTTTAGAGATGTTTACATTTGGATAACTACAAGAATCCTAATCTAAGTTATATTCAATTTCATGAATTAATATAATTGAGGTCATTCGTATTCTAACCATTGCTCCATCATTGGGATGTTTAATCACCCTAGACCTTCCATTAACACACAAAGCACATACATGGAGAGAAAAGTGATCTTCTTCTTCGCACAACTTCATCTTCTTTACAAAAATTATATGCAAATACACAACACAACAAATCATCATGTGAGTTGTCGTAGCACCATCATAAGTTACAACTCACCTTCGTCAAGAGTCATTATTCTATTCGTCTACACCATAAAATTATTAATATCCACCATCGTTATCTTCTTTCTCTGAAAATTTAGCCACAATTAAAAGTACCACCGATTCAATTAACACAATATCATGCAAATCGTTCAAGCCTTACATCACCAAATATAACTGTTAAAGAATAACAAAAGTTCCACATTGATGATTTATGAGATGGTGGACTCCTTATAAGGCTTGAGCAATCCTTCTTCCTTTGAGCTAGCTTTTGGGGTGTGAGTTAGACCTAAAATCTAATTTAACATGGTATCAGAGCAGGACACATCTCACTTAATGTTGAACCCCGAAATTAAAATTGTCCACGAACCAAATGCTAAGTACTGAGAGTGAAATGGGGTGTTAAAGAATGACTAATTTAACAATAACCAACCACCTTCATCTCCACCGAAAGTCATTGCGTAGATGCCCCTAAACCATCCTTCAACTCTCAAAAGCCCAAAAATTGAACTTATTTTCGATGAAGTTTATTTCAAAGAGAGACTGTAAAGAAGAAAGCAAAAG
The DNA here is from genome assembly GCF_947179165.1 of Solanum dulcamara. Taxonomy (NCBI): domain Eukaryota; kingdom Viridiplantae; phylum Streptophyta; class Magnoliopsida; order Solanales; family Solanaceae; genus Solanum; species Solanum dulcamara. The sequence goes on from NC_077242.1 coordinate 16,942,865, forward strand.
GAGTAAGATGTGAGACCTTTTCCCTTAACTATATGAGATAGCACAATTTTACACTTGTTTTTTGAATTTTTTTAGGATTCAATTTGCCGAAATTTGAAAACAAAGGCAAATGTGATTCCTAAAAAAAAATTATAAGGCAAATGTGTACCCTTTTTGTAACAAGAAGGACATGAATAACTCAAGCTATTGATGGAGGATAAAAATATCCCTATTAGTACATGGACGGTAAATATTTTTGCTCAGAATTTGTGTTCATCCCTTTGATTATAAGACGATAGATATTTTTGTTGAGAATTTGTGTTCATCCTTTTGATTTTAAAATGATAAATATTTTCTCTATCTTTAAAAATTCTTAAATTGGAAATGACTCGCGTATCTTTAATTCACACCATACATTTTAGTTGTTTGCTGATTTGTTGTTTTGCCTACTTACTTGGATGATCGTTTACTTTGGTGAAGGATTTCCAATGTATAAGGGATTTCAATAATTTCTTTTGAAAAAGTAGGAATAATGATCTTATTAGGGCGTATAAGGAAAACCGACAAATCGCATCTAATCGATAATTCAAGGAAACTCGAGAGGAAAAAATTCTATTACAAATTTGTTTGACTTAGGTTTGGTTTTGAAAGAAAAAAAACTGATTATAATTGATTTGGATTTTGAAAAAAAAAAACTGATCATAATTGATTTGGTTTGATTTTACCTAAACAAAGTCAAACCGAATGAAATCAACCCTATATTACATGTATACAATTTTAAAAGTATTTTATACATAAAATTTAGGGAGAAGACATAAGTACCCCTTAACCTATGAACGAAATCTCAAAGACACATTTTATCTTTACCAGGGAGAACACTTTTTAATAAATAATTACTAATTTTTTAGCGATATTTTTTATTTATTATCATCTACAGCAATACATAGCAATATTATGATATATATGTCATGTATTAAAAGTGAATTATGCAAGCAATATAAATGTATTATAAGTGTTTTAAAATATATTATACTTGTTTGGTAAGAAATTGACACAATGTATTATAAGTGCATTAAAGTATGTGATAAATATATTATCCATGAATAAAGCTTATATTATATGAGTTTTATAAATTATTCTCGCTAATATATATTAAAGTTGTATTAAAACTGTATTATAAATATATTATAAGTGTCCAGTGGAAAAAAATATTATTATTATTATAAATAATAAATATTTTTTTAATATAGTATATTTAATGTAGCTGATATTTAAAATATTCTCATTTTTTTAACTAAATAATCATTAAAAACACTTAAACAACTTAGGGTTGTTTAAATATCTTCTGGTTGTTTGAACTAAACAGCTTTTGGTTGTTTAAACAATTTTTGGTTGTTTAAACAACTTCTGTTGTTTGAATTAAACAGCTTAGGGTAATTTAAACAACATCTCTTGGTTGCTTGAACAACTCCTGTTTACATAACTAACATATCAAAAAAAATTATAATTTTCACAATCAAATTGGAGTGAGGAAAAAAAATGAGGATGACAGCATCCGAAGAAGAAGATGATGAAAACACAAAAAGTTTGAAAAGAAAAAGAAAAACGGAGAAGAAAAAAGGCAAAGAAGTTAAGGAAGAAGAAGATGAAAGGGAAAAGGAATAAGAGCGTTTAAAAAATGGAGAAAAGAAAAGAGAAGAGAAGAGAGGAGGGAAAGGGAGAACAGAGCGTTTAAAAAAATGGAGAAAATGAATTGAATTTAGGGTTTTATTAAAAGTTTTTGATCTTTTAAGTTTTTCCCCAAACTTTTAAATATTCTAATTCAACCTCATCTCTTCATAATTAACCCCTAATTAAATGTTTATAACAAAAGAAAAGGAAAAAGAAATAGAAATCCCCTATCCTTCATTCCACTCTCAAATATCCATTTAGCTCATTTTCCCATTTTACTTCCTTTTTTTCACTCCTTTTTTTAAAAAAAGATTCTTCTTGTTTTCTTTGCCTTGTATTTAAAATAAATTAATAGATATATTTTTTTTGTTTTTTTTGTCTTGTATTCAAAATTTTCTCAAATACACGTAATAACCTTTTAAAGCATAAGTTAATTATATGTTTGTATGAAGACTTTTTTCGAGAAAAATTGAGATTGAAAAACCCAACGTTTATTGATTTGGTTTGATTTATATAGTTTAAAACTTGACACAAATAATTTAATTTGGTATTTAATAAATTCGAACCAACTCAATCTATGTAACACCCCTAAATGACATCATTATATTTGTGTAGAATTTCTATAATAATAACAACATCTTATATTTGTATAGGATTATCATAATATAAGAATTTTAAGTATTTAATGTTAAGATACACGATATATATTTGTAGAGTTTATAGAGAAAATAATCAAATGACCCCCCAATCTATTATCGAATTTTCAACTACACACTTATACTTCACGGAAATCCTATTATCCCCCTTGGACTATTTTAAAGTGAAATTAATTACACACTAAAATGTCATTACCAGTCACATGACTTGTGGTGAAATACACGCGCTTGACACGTATATTTCACCAATTAATAATTTTTTTAATTTTTTTCTCCTTCTTCCTCCTCCTTTCTTCCTCAATCATTTCTTCAATCTTAATCACAATAAAACACCATTTTTACCTCAAAAATTATTTATGTCTCCAACAATTTATAAGAACAATGGTCCCAATCAAATCTTTCATTCAATAAATTTAACAATATTTTCATATTCTTTTATATTTCGTTCGATTTTCTTTATTAAAAAAATTATAGATACACATCAAATGGGTCATGAAAATTCGAGACCAATTTGAGAAACCCCTCTCTCTTCCCCATTCTTTCTCTCTCTAAAATTTTCTTGAATAATTTATAATTTGAGTTTTTGATGTTGATTTTTCATAGGTTTTAGGAGAAAATAAAGGATCCATTTTTAAAAAATGTAGAAGAAATTATTTTGTTTCAGTTCCTTCTAATAAGTTTGAAAATAAAAACACAATTACATCTCTTTGATTTTGTTACTCTTGAGTGCATGACTTAATAAAATAAATCAATTAATGGATATGTTTTTTTAAAATAAATTTAATTTTTTAGATGTGTACTAAACAAGTCTACTGAAAAATTATTTGTTCATAAAATGCATTAATTGTTGATAATTTTTATACAAAACATCCATTGATTAAGCTTCAACAACAATAATGGTGAAGAAGGTATGGTAGTATAAATAAATAACAAGTGATAAAGAGAAAGAAAAAGGAAAAGAGAAAATAAAATAGTCAACTCACTCTCTCAAAGAGTGTGAAACACACTCTTTGTGCTAACTCACCACTTAAGGAGTTATTTATTCCATTTAAAAGTAGTCCAGGAGAGTAATAGAACTTCCGTAAAATATGTGTATAGTTAAAAATTCAACAATAGGTTGGGGCTCATTTGGTTATTATTTAATTCTAAGATATAGGATAAGTGTACTGAATTAATACATTACCAAGGTATTTAGTGTTATTTATCCTAAATTTTATTATGAAATAAGTTCATTCAACATATTAGCGGCATATGCTACCTCATGTCAATAATGAAGAATAGAGTCGTATACATTATTAACCACTGCAAAACTTTAGGCATCGGCACATTAACTAACAAATATAATTGATAATTTGTTCTTGGTGATTCATCATGCTTATTAAATTGAGTTACTTTCTAAATAACCTAATTCTGTAACACACATCGAGAAACAAAACTTAAACCCTCGTTTGGATCTCTTGCAGGCAAAATTGAAGACTCGTGCAATTGCAATAATGGCTTTATTTTTCTCGCTCACAACTCCAATAGGAATAGGAATTGGACTAGGAATAACAAGTGTTTACGATGAAAACAGTCCAACAGCTCTTATTGTGGAAGGAATATTTAATTCAGCTTCAGCTGGCATCTTGATTTATATGGCACTCGTTGATTTTTTAGCTGCTGATTTTATGCATCCAAGAATGCAAGGCAATGGAAAGCTTCAATTAGGGGCCAATATTTCACTTCTTCTTGGTGCTGGACTCATGTCTATGCTAGCCAAATGGGCATAATTGATCAACACAAATTGTTACCAATTTTACGTCTCTATTTTCCCCCTTTTTACCTCTTCTCTTGATTGATTGCTGTACAAAAAGTGATTGTAAATCGTTCTGAAATGATATTGCTGATATTCTTTGTCATCGATTATTGATTTGTTTGTTTGTTTGTTTGCATGGAATGTTCTACTTTCTTTTGTATGCTTTGGTCCTTTGAATTGAGACCGGTTGTTGGATTGTCATAAATAAATAAAAAATTCTACAGGAATTCTTTGTAAAATTTAATTCTAATTCGTACTTTGTGTATGTCTGAATTGGAATAGGAACATGAATGTATAGTATATCGAATTTTACTATGAATAGAAATGGTATATAAAAATTTACTTGAATAGAAATAGTATATACAAATTACAATTTTACTTGTAAAAGGATTGTAATATATTGTCCATAAATAGAATCTCAATGTAGATACATAATTCAATAATATTTTTTTTTCTAATATTTTTCTCATAGTATTAGAGTTTCTATGATCTTGGTATAAAATCAAAAAAAAACCTTTTGTAGCCAACAGACAATTATAACTCATATAGCCGCCCGCCCGGCCAATGATTATGTTAGCAAAAGTTGGGACAATATGAAAAAATAACCATACTGAGAAGGATTGATTTGAGAAGCATCCGGAACAAAGAAAGCAGTCACTGTGCTTCTTTTCGGTGGCTTCTTAGAAATGATTTGTGTAGTACCATGCATCTCTCTGGTGACTACTCATATTCGATTTGTGTAGCATCGTACATATTTTCAATGACTAGTTACTCATATCTGATTTGTGTTGCACTATGCATCTTTCCGATTACTACTTTCTCATATATGATTTGTGTAACACCGAGTATCTTTTTTGTAACTAATTTCTCATATCTGATTTGCGTAGCACCATGCATCTTTTTGGTGACTGTGTAGCACCGTGCGTCTTTTCGGTGATTACTTTCTCATAACAGATTTGTGTAGCACGGTGCATCTTTCTGGTGGCTTTCTCATCTCTGATTTGCGTAGCACCGTACATCTTTTTGGTGACCACTTTCTCATATCTGATTTGCATAGCACCGTGCATCTTTCCAATGACTACTTTATATGCGAGGTGTTACACCATAGCTAAATCTGACATTTGAATCTGAACCATCACTCTCACTTTTGTTAATCTCAGCAGCATACCTTTCAGGTCTAGATTCACCAACCACACCATATGTTGCACCATGTACACCATTGCTATTCATTCCATTTGACATGCGCTTTCTTTTTTACTTAAAGTCTGTAAGATATTCTATCAGCTTGTAACAATTTGCTTTGACAATATGTTCTTTGCATTTATAGAAATCACATATCACATTGTATGTCTTCTTGAACCTCTGAGAAACATTGTTGTTGTTATTTCTGGAATACATATCCACATTAAAACTACTCATTCCAGCACTTGTCGAGCTGCAGATGCAACTGACTTTTGACCTTCATCATTAACCACCAATGCATAAGCTTGATTGATAAATGGCAGTGGACGCTTGTCCATACGAATGATTCAGTCCCATAAGGAACTGAAATAGTTTCAACTTTTGCAAATGTAATACAAAACTTGTTGACTTCTCACCGTCAAAATCAGCAGCTGGAACTAGGGATTCAAACATTCTTCAGAATTGAAAAATAAACTGAAATAGAAGTTCCCTGAGTTTCCTTGTGTAGATTATAGGTTCTTAAACCATCAATCTTATTGAACCTCGATGCATGCATGACTCCACCAAGCAGATTCTTAGCCACTCAGTTCATTAGCCAAGAAAGAACAATGTCATTCTCCCTTTTTCCCGTGATTCCACATTGATTCGCATGATCCATTTACAAGTCCAAGCTTATTCCTTCCTAATAAAGCAATTCGCATTGATCTAAATCAAATCGAGAAATTCTCAATACCTATTAGTTGGAAGGAGATGATTTGAATGCCACTAACATCCGAACGTGATAAGAACAAGGGATGATTATAATCAACCCCTGAAGCTTCTATACCAAACCATTAACTCTCGTCCATTCTCTATCGTTATAAATTTTGTAGCGGAAGCAGGAACTTGATCAAATAGACCAATGATCAGAGAAGAACAACATTAAAAAAAAACAAAAATAAGAGAGACTGCTAGAATTCGATTTAAGAATATCGAATTGAGAAATTCAACACTAGCAAAGTTGAATCGAGACTTTTCGGAAGAGAATCAGATCCTTCAATTGATGATTAGGCTCTGATAACATAATGTAATTTGAGATTTAGTGAACCACAATGCACTCCATACATTGAGGATCTTGAAAGATGAAGAATACAAGAGAAGAGAATGAAGTTGTAGAGACTAAATTGTTCTCCAGATTTTCTATATTTCAACGAGTGTTAAGAGTACAATATTAATAGTATATATAGCTGTAGATCAAGAGATCATCTCTAATTCTCAAGAGAAAACAAATTAGCTAACTTAATTAGTTAATTGTTTCTTCCTTGTTACTTTAATAGTCCAGGTACGTCATTAATTCTTATGTCACTTGTTTCATTTTTCTTTCAATGACAAACTTATAATATCTCAAAAGGTTAAAAATCTATCTGAACTTTATTTTCTATCAATAAAATCACGCAACTAAATTTATCATTAAAAGAAAAAAATCTAACATGGCAAAATATATTATTTTTACTGACAAACTTAATTAGTGAAATAAATATTATGATAATACTGTATAATGAGAACTACGTACTACTACTATTGCCTTCTCCTTGTTGATCCAATTCTTATTGATTAATGATCATGGTATTGATTTTGTCCTACAAACGTGCAATAGGTCAGACACTTTGTAACAATGTGTTTGGCATACTGTTTGAGATGTTGAAAAAAAATGAAAATGAGCTTTTGTTGTTTGAGTAAACGAATCAATGACCTGATAGTTAAAAATTGTGTAAAAGGAGAAGAACCAAACAAAACCCTGGGGACTAACTGTACTGCGGAAATTTACCAAGGGAAGTTGCAGGACCATGGGAAATGGCAGTTGATGACTATAGGAACTAACTGTGAACATGATCATGAATCAACACCAACAAGGAGGAGGTAGTAGTAGTTCTCATTTTTGCCATGTTAGAATTGTTGTTATAATAAATTTAGTTAAGTGATTTTATTGATATGTATGTCTAAGTTGAGTGATTTAATTGATACAAAATAAAGTTCAATAACTTTGCTAGATAAATTCTCAAAGTTAATTGACCTTTTGAGATATTAACTCGCATCAGGGTGTCTCGACCGTAAATCCATTAAAGCAATCGCTTGAGACCCAAATTTTTTGAGGACCCCCAATTATTAAAATACATATATAAATTTGAAAAGAATATTTTAGGTAGAAAATATAATAATTTTGTATCATATTTAATATGGGAATCGTTGTAATAATTGATAAATGGAATAGTGTTTAGTTAATTGTAAAAGGATTCGAGTCCAACGTTTGCTTGAAAAAAAAGTTTAGTTAATTGTAGCGTCCTTTTTTTTAGTGTCTACCTATTTTGCTACCTCATTTATATATTGACGATTATTATGAACCCACGTTAATATTCTTATGTTTACTTTTATTTCTCTTTCACTATTTTTATTCTCTCATTATTGAATATACTAAAGTATCTCAAACAGTCAAACATTCTGAATTATGCAAAACCTATTGATTTGTATTTATAAAAGATCAAACTTGTTTTTGGGTGCCTTCTTTAAATTTCAAGCACAAATCAATACTAGGATTTTAATATCATTATATAAACTTATCAAATTCAGCGCAACACTTTTTTGATATTATTATATAAACTTTATAAATTTTTGTGTCAGGTTTTATTATTATATTAGTAAGCTAAACTCTATTTCAAAAAATACTAAAGTAACGATATGAAAGAGGTACAAGAAGAGAAAAAGGAAAATATAATAGAGCAGAAGATTTTAAGGGAAGTAACGGATTTTCTGTAAGAGATTATTAACAAAGAATTGAATTAGACAAATTAATCGGTTTTTAATGAGAATGTCAAACATCGAATGAAAAATTTCGTCATAAATGTCACAAGATAATATTCAATCCACAAGATGATTGTGGGGAAGAAAAACAACGAAGACGACAGAATTTTTCATCGGATATTTGATATTTTCATTGAACACTTAGTGTAAATACCCGATGTGTGCAGTAAGTTTTTACCATCATATATAGATATATAGATTTTGTTATATATCTAGTTTCCTTTTCCATTTTTTCTTTTTATTTCTGTTTCTTAATCTCAATCAGTTCCCCCATCCCCTAAATAATCTCTTAACGAAAATCCGTTACTTCCCTTTAATGTTGTACTCTATTATTTTTTCCCTTTTTCTCTTTTTGTACCTCTTTCATATTGTTATCTGGTATTTTTTTGAAAAGTGTTCTCTTTACTTATTTATCATAGAGTTGTAACTAAATCTCTACTTTATGAAAAGGTATATCTTTCTATTTTTTTATTTATTATAGAGTTACACTAAGACTTCATTTATTTTTATTAAGATTTAAATATTTGAATCTGAATATTAAGATGTAGATTAAGATTTAGAGGTTTGAATCTGAATATATATTTAAATATTAAGATTTTGCATTAAGATCTAAATACTAAATAATTAAGAATGTTTGTTTCCTCAACATCTGAATATATAAAATTTATCTTTGTTTATAAAAAATTAACATAAAATTCAAATAAAATACTAAATGATTTAATATCACATCAATAAAATATTTTAAATTTCTTATATGACAATTAATGGTAATGACTAGCGATGATGATTATGTGTGCCGATTTGAAATGATATTGACTGATGATAGTGGTTGTGGACAGTATTTTATGGTATGGTGATTGATAGTAGTGAGTAGTCGTGGTTGTTGGTGGTGTAGGCTGATAATTAGTAATGGAATGGTATCGATAACTAATGACAGTGGTGAATGATGATAACGGTTCGTGATATATAATATTGACTAATGGTGATAATTATCAATATTAATTAGTATATGTAATAATGGTTGGTGGTAATAATTGAAAATGATGGCTAAATATAGATGTCAATAAATTTTGGTGATTGACAATAGTGGTGGTTGTGGTTGGGATGAGGATGATAGTTGGGGATGGTAGGTGGTAGTGATTGACAGTAATGGTAGTTGTGGTTCAAATGGCGGGTGAAAATAGATGGACTAGGGGTGAACTGTCATCTTTATAAGAATTCCTAAATAGACATCTTAATAATTTATAGATTTTAATCATTCAGACCTATTGAGTAGTTGTAAAATAAGAAAAAAAATACTTAGTGATTAAAATTCACACCTTGAAAACCAACAAACTTAATGACTAAGATCTGAATAATTAGAATTAATACTTTCTTTAATTGCAAACTAATGAAGCGGAAATTTTCTCACCAAACTAGCAAAGCATTGACATCATTCAGGTGCAAACCAATCTTTAATGTGTGTGTTTTTTTTTTGGAAATTTCTTGGAAAACTTGCAGTTGCTATGCTTTGAATGTGCCTAGATAAATCGTATTAAACAAGTCATGTGTGATAAACTTGACTAAGAAAAGGGCCAAATGGGGGACGTCCCCTAGCACCCTTTTTTGGGTTATTGCATTTGCACCAAACACGACAGAGATAATGCCATGTGAAATTCGATCTAGTTAGAGTGGGTTAGAGTTTCACATAGGTTGGAAAATGGATTAGTGGTCTGCTTATATGGATTTGAGGAATCCTCTCCATGTGAACTAGCTTTTGAGGTTGAGTTAAGCTCAAATACCATATCTTTATAGAGTAACCAAGCTAGATCCATTCCTATTTAGACTCCTAGTCTACGCTCCAGTTGGGCCTAGGCTTAAAGGAAGGTGTTAGAGTGGGTTAGAGTCTCACATTAATCAGAAAATGGATAGAGTGGGTTAAAGAATAATTTATTTATATGAATTTAGACAATTCATCCTCGTGAGCTAACATTTGAGGTCTAGGCCTAGTCGCCATATTTTTACGATCTTTGGTCTCCGTAATGAGATACCCGCTAATTGTCCTCCAAGAGTATTCAACATTATATAAACCCTCCAATGACAATCAATATTTCAGAAAGCAAAAACCTTCCTATACTGAAACATAGTCAAAAGTTTTCACTCGAACTCCCCACCTCTCCTGTATTCCTGTTACTCAATAATGAGACAAGAGAGTTAATATTTATTCCTGGTCCTGGGATGGGTTACCTTGTATCCACTGTGGAGGTGGCAAAGAAACTAGTAGACAGAGAAGAACAACTTTCCATCACAATTCTTGTCATGACACTTCCCATGGAGACAGAGATTCCATCATATACACAATCACTCTCCTAAGACTACACTTGTCGCATAAGATTGCTTCAACTTTCTCAACCTGATCACATATGTGTTAATATGGGCAGTAGAACTGGTAATACTAATCCCATCAATCTTATATCTAAGTTCATCACCAGCTACAAGGGCCGTGTCATAGATGCTGTTACTGAAATCTTTAGTTCGTCGAGATCTGTGAAGCTCGCGGGATTTGTAATAGACATGTTCTGCACTGCGTTGATTGATGTGGCAAATGAGATAAGAGTCCCATGTTATGTGTTTTATACTTCTGATGCAGCTGTGCTTGGACTCCAACTCCATCTTCAAAATCTAATTAGCATTGAATGCGTGCATAATTACCTCGAGTCTTAGTCACAAATACTCATCCCGACTTACATTAACCCGGTTCCAGTCAAATGTTTTCCTGCGATAATCCTAGACAACGATGAAAGTAGGATGATGCTCCTCAATCATGCATGAAGATTCAGGGATTATGGTGAACACTTTGGTAGAGCTGGAACGACGCGCTTTGAAAGCTCTCTCTGGTGATGAGAAAATCCCACCAATCTACCCTATTGGGCCTATACTAAACCTTGGAGGTGGGAATGATGATCCTATAATGAAGTGGCTTGATGAGCAGCCTAATTCATCAGTGGTGCTCCTCTGCTTCGGAAGCATAGGGTGTTTCGAAGAAGATCAGGTGAAGGAAATAGCAAATGCTCTAGAGAGCAGTGGCTACCGATTCTTGTGGTCACTAAGACAGCCGCCACCAAAAGACAAGCTACAATTCCCAAGCGAATTCGAGAATCCAGAGGAAGTCTTGCCGGAGGGATTCTTGCAAAGGACTAAAGGAAGGGCAAAAGTGATAGGATGGGCGCCCCAAGTGGCTATTTTGTCTCATCCTGCTGTAGGAGGATTCATGTATCATTGTGGATGGAATTCGACTATGGAGAGAGTGCCGATAGCAACATGGCCATTGCATGCAGAGCAACAGAGAAATGCATTTCAATTGGTGAAGGATTTGGGGATGGCAGTGGAGATTAAGATGGATTACAGGAAAAGTTTTAACAACAGAAACACACCAGTAGTTGTGAAAGCAGAGGAGATAGAAAATGGAATTAGGCAGCTGATGGATTCAGAGAATAAAATCAGAGCTAAGGTGAGAGAGATGAGGGAGAAAAGCAAAGCAGCAATCATGGAATGTGGTTCATCATATGTAGCTCTAGGGAAATTTGTTGAGACTGTCATGATGAGCTAATTTAGCAAGAATCATTTCTTTAAATAAAATAGAGATGAACCACTTGTTCTAAAGTTCAAATGCAATACAAGTTCTCTGCTTTTCCTTTTCTAGAGCAATGTCATATAAAGATGCATACACTGCAGCTTAAAGAACATATACTATAAATATCTTTCATAATGACAATCATCTAAAAATCCAATCTTGTTAAAGGATATCCGCAGCCGGTTGTTAAACAATCACTCTTTTGTGACTGTTCTACATCTAGGACATATTGAGGATAAACATTGTTGTCATGCAAAATACTAGAGCTGATTTACTTATTGCAGATGGCAGAATGATGAATTCACATATTAAATCAATGCCAAACGGATTCTATTCAAATGAGTTGAGGTTAGAAATAATGGTGACGATCTTGGTCACAGTGTTGTCAGAGGTGCACTTAAGCCTTGAACCAAGGGATAAAACATGTTGAGTATTTTGTCTGTCAATTGAGTGCAATTCTGAAGAGGCGACACCAAAAATCGATATTTCATGTTATTGTAAGTTGCCAACCAAGGCATGACATCATTTACCATTCCTGCTCACCAAGTCTATTGGTCATAAACTTAAATTATCATATTGTACTTGTAAGACCATCTCCAATCCACCTCTATTTTACTCTCTATTCTTTATATTTGGAGAGTAAAATAGAGAATAACACTCCAACCATCCTCTATTTTACTCTCTACACTCCAAATATAGAGAGTTGAATAGTAATTCTCCAAATTTGTAGAATTGCCATTCACATTCTCTATTTCACTTTTTGAATACTTTTCATTATTATATTACCTTTCTATTTTCTATTATACAATATTTTTAATTAACATATTATAAATCATATAATGCCATTAATTAAATCTCTAATATTTATAATTCTTTTTTAATGTAATGCAACATTTTAAAAATATATTATTTAATATATACTAAGAGTGCAAGTTCAGTAAGACACCTCAGGAGGTTGGCACGGAAGTTAGGCTTGGTGACCAGACCATCCAAAAGAAAAGTAGTTTCAAGTACTTTGGGTCTATTATGCAAGGCAACAGGGAGATTGATGATGATGTCACACATCATATTGGGGCAGGGTGGATGAAATGGAGGCTCGCTTCCGGTGTGCTATGTGACAAGAAGGTGCCTCCACAACTTAAGGACAAGTTCTACAAAGTGATGGTTAGACCGGCTATGTTATACGGGGCGGAGTGTTGGCTAGTTAAGGTATCTCACGTTCAAAAGATGAAAGTTGCTGAAATGAGAATGTTGAGATGGATGTGTAGGCATACCAGGAGTGATAGGATTAGAAATGAAGCTATTCGGGACAAGGTAGGAGTGGCCTCGGTGGAAAACAAGGTGCGGGAAATGCGACTGAGATGGTTTGGGCATGTGAAGAGGAGAGACACAGATGCCCCAGTACGCAGGTGTGAGAGGTTAGCCATGGATGGTTTCAGAAGCGGTAGGGGTAGGCCGAAGAAATATTGGGGAGAGGTGATTAGACAAGACATGGCACAATTACAACTTATTGAGGACATGACCTTAGATAGGAGGGAGTGGAGGACCCACATTAGGGTAGAAGGATAGTTCATAGTCTCATTATTCTTCCTTATTAGTAGGCGTATTAGCTCACTATAATTCCCTGTGGTCTGGTGTCTTATTATTTATTACTTTCATTACTTTCTGTACTTTGATTGCTCTATCTTATCTGGGTTGCTTTCGTTACTTGCTTTTCTATATCGCTTTGAACTTCTCATTCTTATCTGACTTCTATTTTGATTTTACTGAGCCGAGGGTCTTTCGGAAACAGTCGTCCTACCTTGGTAGGAGTCAGGTCTGCGTACACTTTACCTTCCCCAGACCTCACGTTGTGGGATTTCACTGGGTCGTTGTTGTTGTTGTTGTATTCCGGATTAATAATATTTTTAATTTTTAAAAAAAATTTCTTCACTTTAATTTTCATCAAATATTTCAAATATATTATTCGATATGATTGGATTATGCCAAATATGATATAACATTGTGAAAAATTAAAAATCAAAATTACTAACTTGATGTTTTCAAATTGAAAGTTGAGTATTTATGTAATATTTACGTAATTGTATTTCATTAATGATATCACTTTTATTTGAATTGTCCATTAATATGTATATTATTTAATATTTGCTAGAAATTTATGTTATTTAGAAATTTAAAATAAGAAATTAATTTTATATTAAATATTAAGAATTTGAAAAAAATAAATTTTATATTACATGAAAATTAAATATGGTGATTATTTGGAAAAAAGAAAGAAATGATTTATATTATGAAATAAGAAAATAAAAATGAAATAGAAATAATAATTTAATATTGAGGAGAGAGAAAAAAATTCTTTTTTAGAGAATAAAATAGAGAATTTAGGTTGGAGTTGATTGTCTCCAAATACTCTCTTTTCTCTATATTTGAAGAGCAAAATAGAGAGTAGGTTGGAGATGTCCTAAGTTGGCAGCCAAGGCATGACATCTTCACTTACCATTCTTGCTCACCAAGTCTATTGGTCTTGTTTTATCATATTATAATGATAAGTTGACAGCCAAGGCATGACATCAATTACCATTTTATTCTTGCTCCCCAAATCTATTGCTCTTCACTCCACCTAACAAGTCTTCTAGATTTGCATCTTATAAAATGAGTACAAATCAAGTTCCTATTATGAGCCAGAACAAATTTCATTCAATATCCTCTTAAAACAACAAAACATGGAGCCAGTAAACAAGAAAACAGAGTTGGTTTTCATTCCTGTTCCTGGTATGGGCCACCTAGCACCCACACTTAAGATGGCAAAGGTTCTATTAGCTAGAGATGAACATCTCTTCATTACAGTCCTCATATTCAAGCTTGCCTTTTGACAACAAGCTCAGTTCCTATATCGAATCAGTATCGAGAAACCCAAACTACAACTCTCGAATGAAGTTCGTTGAACTCCCTCAGGACGAGTCCATCTTACAGTTACTCACAAACACAACTTTCATCACATTTTTATCCAAGAAATTCAGTGAATGAAATCCTGAATTCAGGATCTACTCGTCTTGCAGGCCTTGTTATTGACACGACGTGCACAGCGATGATAGATGTAGCCAATGAATTTGGACTCCCGACTTATGTTTTCTACACATCTGGTGCTTCCATGCTTGGCCTTCAGCTTCATTTGCAGAGTCTCAGGGATAATTTTAACCGAGATTTGACAAATTACAAGGATGACTCTGAAGCAGAGCTTTCCGTGACAACGTATGTCAAGCCATTTCCAGCTAAATGTTTGCCATCCATAGCTTTTGACAAGGATGGTGGTTCCACAATGTACCTTGATCTTTCTAAAAGGCTTCGAGAAGCTAAAGCTATTCTCGTAAACACCTTCTTGGAATTCGAATCTCATGCTGTCAAATCCCTCTCCCTTGACAAGAAAATCCTACTTGAGTACCCGGTCGGACCCTTGATAAACCTTGATAACGATCACAGTAACCATCAAGATTCGTCTCAACATCAAATTATAATTGACTGGTTGGATGATCAACCTGCTTCATCAGTAGTGTACCTCTGCTTCGGAAGCTTAGGAAGTTTCAATGAGGAGCAAATAAAGGAAATTGCATATGCTTTGGAGAAGAGTGGATGCCGGTTCTTGTGGTCACTAAAGAAGCCTTTGGCTAAAGATACATTTTTCCCAGCTGCTTATGAAAATCCAGAAGATGTTTTGCCAGAGGGGTTCTTGCAAAGGACGGAAGCGATTGGAAAGGTGATAGGATGGGCACCCCAGGTGACTATCTTGAGTCATGATGCTGTAGGAGGCTTTGTGTCACACTGTGGGTGGAATTGACTTTAGAGAGCATTTGGTTCGGAGTAGCGACAGCAACTTGGCCAATATATATGGAGCAGCAAGCGAATGCATTTCAACTGGTGAAGGATTTAGGGATAGCAGTGGAGATTAAGATAGATTATAGGAAGGATCTCAGAGGGACCGAATAGAATGTTATAATAAAAGCGGAGAAAATTGAGAAAGCAATAAAGCAGCTGATGGAGCCTGAAAATGAAATAAGGTTGAAAGTGAAGGACATGAAGGAGAAGAGCAGACTGGCGCTAAAAGAAGGTGGCTCTTCCTACAACTCTGTTGAACATTTTATAGAGCAGGTGATGGACAAATCACCAAGTGAGAGTCTCTCCCAAATTGTGACATAAGAATAAATTTTCTTCTACAATTCGATTGGGTCTTCGGGACCACTGCATTCTCATTTTTAGTAATGTAATTCTCGTGTGAATATTTTGTGCAACTATACCCACTATATTAAAAGGTGAGATGTTTAATCAAAACTGGGATGAGGCGTAAGTTATGACCGTAAGTCCCATAGATCTTACAATATCAATGTGAGACTCATGTCCTATACCTTGCAATGAACTCTAATGAACCACCACGCTCCACATTGATTGTCGTGGATGGCTCCACACTGGACAGATTTTGCTCAACCACAAGTTGGTAAGTCCTTTCCCAGGTAATCATTTTCGAATCAAGTGCCCAGATACCTGCGGCTAGCTGTGCACTAGGCATTGCTAGCCTTGGGAGAACACTGCAATGTCCGCATTTTAAACATTTGAATCTTCAGTCAGTTCAATACATTTTCAATAAGTAGAGAGCACCCGAAAATGCATTCAAATATTTGTTCAGAATTACTCCAATTCTATACTCTTGTTAAACCAAAAAGAACTACTGTAGAACAGAGCTTCGGAATAGTAAATTACATATATATATAAATATAAGCTTTAAGTAATCCAATCTACCAACTATTAACTTTGCATATATCAGGGAAAAATCTCTCATTTGCTTCATCATGTTACGGAAAATGTTCAGGAAAGGTTGCTGATGAAATACTCAATTAGAAGTCGTAAAGAGGTATAAGATGATCCACCTTCTTCCATGGCTATTCTGCTCTTCTCTTGCATTTCCTTCACCCTTTTCCGCACTTCATTCTCTTCACCGTTCGCCATAAGCTTCTGTATGGCGCCTTCAATTTCCTCGGCACTAACTATGTCAACTGGATTTTTCCCCTCTAAGTCCTTGACATAGTCCATCCGAATCTCCTCTGCCAATCCCAATTCTTTAACCAACAAAAACGCATTCATCTGTTGTTCAGCATACAAGGGCCAAGCAGCAATAGGCACCCCACAACACACACTCTCAAGTGTCGAATTCCATCCACAATGTGACACGAATACTCCCACCGCAGGATGTGAAAGTACAGTCACTTGTGGTGCCCATCCTACCACTTTCCCAATTCCTTCTGTCCTATCCAAGAACCCTTCTGGCAGCACTTCCTCCGAATTATCATAATTACTTGGCATCTCTATTTTCCCCTTTGGTGGAGGCCTTCGTAAGGACCACAGGAACCGGTGTCCACTGTGCTCTAATGCTATTGCTATTTCTTTTACCTGCTCAGGTTCAAAACTTCCCATGGTTCCAAAGCACAAGAACACTACAGATGAGTTTGGTTGGTCATCCAACCACTTTACGATACTTTCTGTTTCCTGTTTTTTGTTATGGTCATCTGAATTGACTACAGGATGAATTGGGTAAATCGGAGGAGCAATTTTAGCATCGGAAAGCGACTGAAGAGCAAAAGGTTCAAGCTCGGCAAAGGTATTGATAATGATACCTTTCGTCTCTTTGAAACGACGAATGCCATCGTAGTACAAAATCGAGGTTGGTGTAATTGCTTTAGCTGGCTTGGGTAAAACTTTAGCAGGATACTGATTTTTAAACCCAAGAATCGACAGTTCCTCATCAGACTCGGAATAATCAAACTTGGAGGTATTCCTCAGAGCTTCAAAATGAAAGGACAATGCAAGAAAAGCAGCAGCAGAAGTAAAGAAAATGTAACTGGGAACACAAAATTCATTAGCCACATCAATCATGGAGATGCAGAACATATCAAGAACAAAGCCAGCAAGTCGTGTAGAGCCAAAATGGGAGGAGCTGGAGCTATTACTAGTAATGTTGTTAGTAACAAATTCACTTACCTTGTTTTTGTGACCATCAACGAAATCGTATAAGAATCTGTCCTTGTTAGACAAGAGTTCAACAACTAGTTTCGGGTCTATTGAAACATCGACAAAGCGCAAGCGGGACTTAGAAGGGAGTGATTGGAGATAAGGTTGAACGCCAAAATCGGCAGGATGTTTCATGATGAGAAGGGAGATGCAGAGGCGTTCATTTGTATCAAGAATGAGTTTAGCAAATTCGACGGAGGAGGCGACATGACCCAATCCCGGCGATGGAATGAAAACCAGCTCTGCTTTTGTCTCCATAGCTCTGTATTAGGCAGAGCATGAGGAATTGTGAATTTTATACTATTTGAATTACAAGTTGTGAGGAATAAGAAGGTGACACGTGGGCTAAGACTGGTCACTTATAAATTTGTACATAGGATAATTATACAAACATCCACTAATGTTTATTCTAAGCACACGTACCTCCCTATGGTTTTTTAAGTTGTGAAAACATTCCTCAACTTCTGAACTATTGGGTTAACAATAATATAACTAATTTTAGTTGGGATGTCCCTTTTCGAGTTCTTGAATTTGGAACATCATTTAGGGAAGAGATTTAATGGTGCACCCCAAGGTGATACGCTAGGGCGAATGAATCTTTTATTCAAATCTTGTAACTGATCCTTCAACTCTGCCGGATTCATATGATATGGAGGAATAGAAATGGGCTTAGTGTTCGGCTCCAAATCAATAAAAAAATCAATATCTCTATCAAGAGGAACACATGGAAGATCAGTCGAAAATAAATCTGAAAACTCCTAAAAAAGTTGAACAGACTCCATGAGAAGTGAATCAACAGTAGTATCCCAATTGAAGGCTAAATAGGATAAGCATCCGCTATTGACTAACCGTTGAGCACGGAGGAATGAAATAACCTTACTAGGGTAAGAACCACTAGAATCCTACCACTCAATCCTCGAAATACCAAGCATCGCTAAGGTTACTGTCTTAGCATAACGATCAAGAATAGCATGGTAAGGATAAAGCCAATCCATACTTAGAATGACATCAAAAATCTACCATTCCTAATATGATCAAGTCTGCCTAAGTGTCATACCTCGCCAAAATAACAACATATGATTGGTATACCCTATCCACCATAAAGGGCTCACCCACTGGGTAGAAACATAAACCGGTACGGGCATGCGATCACTCATCAAATCAAATCCAGTAACATAATAAGTAGACATATAAGATGATGTAGATCCTGAATCAAACAATACAGACGCAAATTGATAGCAGATCGGGACGATACTTATGATAACTGCATCTGAAACCTAAGACTCGGATCTCCCAAAAAGCATAATAGTGACCTCCCATACGACCTCCAATCTGAGTCGTACCTCTATCTGCTCCTTGTGGAGTCATAGTACCATTAGCGCCTCTTCCCGGAGCCCGACCACTTCTACATGTCTGAGATATGCCTCGACCTCTAGTTGGAGGCATTGGTCCTCTAGTCGAAACTGAAGAACTAGGTTGGGGTTCCTTGGGTCTGTATAGGGCACTGTTGTATCATGTGATTAAGGTCTCCACAATCAAAGCAAGACCTCTGAACGAAAAACTGCTATGATGCTTTGGATGAACCACTATAACCATCTCAAACAACCGACCACTGTTGTGAATCATGAAAACTCTGACCCAAAATTTAGGGACCACGAGATGCTTGACAACCCTCAAATATTTTCATAGATGTATGAACAGGCCCCTGGAGCTGAAAATAAATACCTACCTGAAGGATCCTATACCTCTAGATGAGGCACTCGAAAACTCACCGAAAGTACGGGATCTCTTATCCATCATATACCTAAACTCCTCACGCTCCATCAACTCCATCTCCTTGTTGTCCCTTCTATGGACTGAAAAAAAGCATCCTTATGGGATGATCTGAACACCGCCGAATGAATGGGATAGGACAATCCCCTCAGGAACCTGTGAAGCCTCTCAACCTTATCCAGAATGATAGTCAGGGAATGTCGAGACCACTGATAGAAATGGGTCTAATACTCTGCAACTGTGAGGCTTTCCTGCCTCAAACTCTGAAATCTCAGTCTGCTCTCTCCCCTCACATTCCAAGAGAAAAAACAAACATAGAAAGTAGGGGCAAACTCCTCTAAAATTACTTGCATAGATCCAACTACTTTTGACCCCATATAGACTCGCTACCACTCTCTAGCTGGATCACGCAAATGCAGTGTAGCCTAGAGAACCCTATGAGACTCATCCAAGCCTGTCTCAAGCAACTCTTGACACGCAGAAAAGAACTCAAGCACGTCCTCACTCTTTCCACCATGAAAGTGAGGTGGATCCATCTTTCTGAACTTCTCATAACAATGTTGTTCATCGTCAGATAACACTAGCAAAGTTGCACCTTGCGCTCTAATACTTGGTAAAGGATTACCATTGACCCTAAGGCCCACTGGTGGCTACCCCACCAGACCATGAATAATCGAAACCTGATGTTGATCTAGGGTCTGAGCCTTTGGTATGGTTTGAGAACCATGTGGTGTGCATGTCGCACCCCCATTCTAAGTAAAACCATCAAGCACACCCAACACCCTCAGCAATGTATCCTAAAGCAAGGGTACAACAACGTACTCTAGAGGAACCTGATCCCCTCTAGCATCTATCTTTGGCTCGGGGTGAGACATCTCTGACATGAGTTGGTGTCGCTCCTCGAGTGCGACCTCTTCTTCTCACACGATCTCTACCTCTACCTTATCTAGGGTCTCAATAATATGCTCGGGGACTACCTCGCATCATCTGCCAGTAGCAGCAGCCTTCGTCCTAGCCATCTTACAAAAGAACACGTGATAACTCAGTACTAGTGGAATTAATCATGCACGATGAGAATAAATGAACAAAAGGAAGTTTTCTAACCTCCACATCTTCTCGAAGAAAAGCAACGAACATCTCCGTGTCGATCCTTAAACTCAACTAGACTTGACTTGTACACTCATGAGACCTATGAACCTGGGGCTCTGATACAAATTTGTCATAATCCAAAAAATGGGTGTGATTGTACCTGTCTTATACTACCTAGAAAGGTAAGCCTAAACAACCCTCGACAAGGGCAAATATGAAAATAAGAGGAGAAATAAGCACTAAGCATGTTTAAAGCATTGTAGAATCATAATATCACAAGATCTTCTACAAAATCTGTTGTCACGTGTACAAACATTTAATATACTTCAACAGATTTAAAGAAAAACGTAAGTCTGAATGTCTATAATACTAGAATAGTAGAAAGACATAACCACTATTAAAAAATTGCCAAAAACAACGGACAACGTCGCTCTTCTAAAGCGACAGACAATGCGACATTGTCCATCGTTTTTAATTCTTAATATTTTTTTAAAATGCCACGGACAGTGATTCTATGTTCGTTGTTTATTTTGATGGATTTTTTTCACCAAAAAATAAATGTAATTAATATTTAATTATTTTATATATTTAGCGACGTTGTCTATCACTTTTAATAAAAATAATTATTTATAAAATAGTTATTTACGAAGTTGTTCATTGCTTTTAATTAATTTTAATTTATTAATTTTTTTATAAGAAGAGACGGACGGTGTCCGTTAGTTCGCCGCTTCTAGTCAACAGACTTAGTCAACTATTTTTTAAAATAGCGACGAACTACGTCGTTTAGTCCATCACTTTTTTGGTCAAACTATTAGTCAACTTTTTTAAAAAAGAGATGGACATAGTGCACAATCTGTCGCTTTTATTAAAATATCCTAGATCAGATCGATTTTTTTTCTCATTTTCTCCCTCTCTCTAATCTCTCTCTTGTTCTCTCTCGCTTATCTCTAAACCCCGTCACCCAGCCCATCCTCTGCCGTCCCGTCATTCCCTGACGTTTCTCCTGCCATCCTTCAATGCACCGCCACCCTTCACCATCCACCACTGCGCGTCTCTCTCTTCTTGTTTAAGAGGTTAGGGTTTTTAAAGTTTTTTTCAAATTTTAATAATTTGTGATTTGTTAATTAGTTTATTCCATTTAGTTTGTTGAATCCACATTATTAACATAGTTTGTTTGTATATTGGATTGTGAATTAGTGAATGAAGTAATAGTTTTGATTTTAGGGCTTAAGTTAGAATTGGAGGTTTTTGCATTAGATTGTAAATTGGGTATATTTTAATTGAAATTAAAGTATTTTTGAAGTTGAAAGTTAGAATTAGTTGAAGTTTTGAAGTTAGAAGTTAATTGAAATACTTGAATATAGGATGTTTGAAAGTCGAACTCAGAAAAATATTGGATTGTACAATTTTTTATTTTTTAGAATTAATTAGAAATTAGATATTCAAAGTCATGAACTTGAAATTTAGGATTTTTGAAGTTGAACTTAGAAATATTTTTGGTTTGTATAAATTTTGAAATTTAGACTTTAAAACTTAAATACTCAAATTTTAGGATACTTGAATTTAGAACTTAAACTTAGAACTTGAATTTAGAGTTTGAACTTAGAACTTTGAACTTGAAATTTTGTTGACTTTATAAATCTTGTTAACTTGTAGTCCTTATGAACTAATTAAACTAATTAGAATTAGATATTCAAAGTTATGAACTTGAACTTTAGGATTTTTGAAGTTGAACTTAGAATTTTTTTTAGGTTTGTATAAGTTTTGAACTCTTTAAACTTTAGAACTAATTAGAACTTAGAATTTCATGTAGTAATTAACTTGAACTTTAGATACTTGAATTTTAGGATTTTAGAACTTCATAAATTGTATACTTGAAATTTGTAATTTTGTACTTTAACTTGGAAAAATTAAACTTGAATGTCATTAGCTTAGAACTTAGAAAAATTCAACTTGAATTTTAGGATTTTTTGAAGTCATTGAACTTAGAAATTATTTTGATTTGTATAAATTTTGAACTTTTAGACTTTAGAACTAATTAATTAAAAATTTATGTTGTCATGAACTTGAACTTTAGATACTTGAATATTCAGATTTTAGAATTTTAATTTTTATATACTTGAAATTTGAAATTTTGTACTTTAACTTAGAAACATCGAACTTGAATGTCATGAATTAGAACTTGTAATTACATCTTAATTAGAACTTAATTATAACTTGAATTAATTATAACTTGAACTTAATTATAACTTAAATTAATTATAATTTGAATTAATTAGAACTTGAACTTAGGTTGTGAACTTAATTGTAACTTGAATTAATTAGAACTTGCACTTAAGTTGTGAAATTTAGAAATCTCGATGATTTGTAGTCTTTATGAACTAATTAAGCTTGAATGTATATAATTTTTTAGATGAATCGTTGTTTGTGAATGTATAACATGCATTATGAAATTGGTGGTGGTTTGAAATCCGAGTTTATTGATGGTGTAAGAAGTTTTATTGATCATGTAATGACAATTGATATTTTTAAGAGAAAAACTAAGACTAAGCCCATGGGAAGGATTGAAATTGAAAATGTGTTAGAAGTGACGTACCAAAATGAGGTTGCACTTTTTCAACAACAAGTTGATGTTGAATTGGAAACCACACTAGAACATCCTCAACACATATTAGAAGAAATTTCTGATGATGAGATAATGAAAAATATTGAGGAAGAAATAAATGAGGATGAAGAATCAGATAAGTCGGTCTTTTATGAGAGAACAAAGCATGTAGAAGTCGCCTTACTTCGAAAAGAGGATTTCATCATACCTGGCTTTCCTAACCTTACAATTGGCATTGAGACTTTCCTTTTTCAAGCTAGTGAAAATGAATCATTTATGGAGAAATAATGAAACGATAAAAATGAAACAACTGAGGAGGGAGAATGGGAGAATGATGAAAATGAGACAAGCGAGGAAGAAGAGTGGTAGAATGATAGACTATAGCTAGTATGTAAGTTAATTTATTTTGCTAATACTAATTCTATTTAATCATTTTTATATATTGCAATATAATTTGCATACAGATGTCTGGTGATGGTGATAGATCTCAAAATCATCTTAGGGTGACTCAATCTAGTTCAAGTAAAATGAAGAAGTTTAGGAGGCCTATAGAGGCTGAGATATAACAGGATTTATTTTTTGTACGCCAGAGCATATAGAGTAGCATAGTACTAATACACATATATATGATATTCCATTTGGAACAGCAAATCCCTTGGATTATCATCCTTATTACCGAAGACCAGCTGGTGCTTCTTCTTCTTCACAGTCCTTGCCTCCACGCCGCTACACTGTCCTACCTACAGAGGCTTATCGTCATGCATGGTTGTTATTGATAAATAGGATATCCCCTGCTATGCTATCTCTATTTCCATCTCCCACAGATATTACATCTCTTCACCTATCTGTCATGGGACTTAGGGACACCCGTACTAAGTCGATGCTATGGATGTTACTTTTTTATTGACTCAGCATGATGTGCTAGTGTATCACATTCGCCTCCACCCCCTCCTGTTGCCACACTCGATGAGTCTCTTGAGCTAGCACCTGGGCAGAAGGACATACTCGGTAGAGTCATGATTGAATTTGATGGATCATCGTAAGTTTATTTATTTTATTTATTTCTTTACTATTAATTTATAATGCATGAACTAACATGTTTATTATGTATTTTGCAGGTGGCATCCATCTATGCAAACTGCTAGGGATCAACAACAGAGTGTTAAGAGGTTTTATACAGAGCCATATCATTCTAGACGCGAGATTTCAAATAGTATACGGCGGCCATGTTTAATGAATTTAAGGTATATATATGTTTTGTTATATATTTTTTATCTAAGCTTAATATTTTTTAATATACTTTATTAATTATCTGGCACTACAAACTCTTTTTTTCAGACTTCGTGAGCCGAAGTACAATATGGTCATTGCGACCACATTTGAGAAAAAAGCGAGCACGAGACTGTCTAGCTGGTTTAAGAAAGCCCGAGATTCAATGATACCTCCGATTTGGATGTTACCACATGTCTTTAAGGAGTTGTGTCCGTATTAGGGTACCAATAAATTCAAGGTTGTGTCTGAACAAGACAAAAAAGTTGAGGCAGTCTGAAAGGTGGCTCGTTGCACATCGGAGGTGCAAAAAGTATTGGAACGATTACAAGGAAGATGGTAAGTTTTCTAAATTTTAAATTTTAATTCATATAAATTTAATTGTTTAAATATCATTTGATTAATATCATCTAAAATTGTATTTTTATTTATAGAAAAAAAGAATAGGGGCGCACTCCCCTTCATAATGAAATTTTCAAGAGGACTCATGTGAAAAAGAATATTAATGAATCAGGTCCGGATGAGTGGTGGAGGAAAGGGCCACACAATGTTATGTAAGTTATTTAAGATAAATAGTGCGCGCCCGCACACACACACATATATATATTGATGATAACTTTTATTTTTAAATACAGGATACTTATCAGCGATACGTTAATGAGATGAGAGATTTGGTCTAGCTCACGCTGGAAGTCCACTAAAATTTAGACTGAAAAAGTGGTAGGAGGGACACATAAGGGCCGGATTTGTGGGATGTTCTCTCAGAATGACGTTCGACGACTATAATCAAGTCTAGAAGGTATTGGATCATCACTTCAATCGAGGCAATTGACGGTGTTTAGCTAGCTGAGATATCAAGAAAAATCTTAGAACTTACACGTGTATTAGAAGCGTCCGAGGCAAAAATAATTTCTGAACAAAAAAGCACGAACAAAACCGTCGAGCAAATTAAAGAATAAGTGTTCAACCTCGCTCGTCGGTAGTCTCGTTCTTCAAGAGCGTCCACTTCTACCGATGACTTAGAGGATGAATACATAGAGTCCACCTCTTAACTACCATGACTCCCTTTTATTGATTTTTAAATTTTTTTTGACTAACTTTGAAGGTCTTTTATAATTCTTTATACTATTATTTTTGTGTTTTTGAATGTTTTATTAAGTTTATTATTATATATTTTGTGTGTTGTGGTTGTTCTTGAATGTTATGTTGGGCTGTATTGAATTGAATTTGGAATTAAAATTATTGTGCAGGTGGGCAACAGAAATTGCAGGTATTTGCTGTAAAAAATAATACAGAAAAAGCGACGGATAGGGTCCTTTTGTTCGTCGCTTTTCTGTATTTCTTAATAAAAAATTCTAGAAAAGTGAAGGACATGGTTTCTAAGTCCGCCACTTTGTTCTTCCTTGTTCTTCACTACGAAGAACAAAGTGATAGACAAAATGACACAGCTCATCGCATTTGTCAAAAAAAATTACAAAAAATAGAGAAAAACGACGGACTGTGTCATTTTTTGAAAAGCTACGAGACAAAAGGCGACATAAGTGATTGCATCACTTTTTTGTTGATTTTGACCAAAAAAGCGATGCAGTGCATTGCTTTTGTCCGTCGTTTTTAACAGTTTTTAAGTAGTGAACTAAGAATATGTGATGACTGTGGGGATGGCTAGCCGTTATGTCACAGACTCCAAAGGATAGCCTCAGATGAAGATGTGAGAAGGATAATCAAACCGGTCCGAGCTCATAACCTACACAAGTGTAGAAAGCAAGAGAGTGACTATCAATAACAACGATACTCAATAAGCTTCCTTAGCTAATCGTAAGTAAAGTAGAATTGAACACAAGTACCATGACACACCATCCGAATTTCCACATACCACAACCTTCATAGAAATCAATCCAGCCTAACCTAACAGTTTACAAGTAAAAGAACAACATGATACAATTAACACATCACAAATCACATGTCAAAATCTACATAACTTCATCAGTGCCTCTCAAAGTCCGATAATCACGAATCATAAAAACTCACTCATACAAGTCAAAGATGATAATGGGATGCAAAATACAATGCAATGTGAATGTCATATAGAATGATGCATGACTGTCCTACTGGCACACCTACTAACTAACAGACTGGATACATAGAGACATATCTGTCCATGCACCACTGCTCACACCCGCTGACTAGTAGGACAAGACTCATGAGGGATGAACCAGTCCATGTATCCGACGGATCCATATTCCATCAACATAAATATCACCCACTGAAATTATTTCCCATCAACATAAACATCAAGAATCCAGATCTCATGATAGAGTTTTAGAATTAATGCAAATAAACACATTTATATGTATAATGAGAAGATGATAAGTTCCACATCAGTAGTCAATTCATACATACAATCATGACACGTCATCAAAAGTGAATTAATATACTCATCCAAGTTATTTGTAGCATATCACCCATTATCACGTTAACAAGTTCATTTTCTTATTCCCACAACTCATTGCTAATAATTGGACAACAAAGAATAACACGTATAATCTATGTGTACCCTCACCATTTCCCATTACTCTCAAACACACACCAAGGCATACAAGGTTCAATACACTTAACAATAGGTCAAAAGGCCCACTTGCCTTAAAAGAGAGTAAAATCAACTTGGAACTTGAGCATTTACTTTACGTCGAGCTTTCGAATCCACAAAATCTAATCAAATATAGAATCTCTATAAGAAAATATAAGCAACGACATTCATTTTGTAATTTTCAAAAACCGGGCCCAATTGATCCAAAAAGTCAAAATCAAAGGCTAATGATATCCTGAAATTTTATATAGAAATCATGTTACCCAAAGATTTAGGAACTCACACGCGAAATCGTATCGAAAATTGGGTTAGAAATCATCTCCAAAATCTCAAAATACCAAGTTTAAAGTTCATGAGAAAACCCTTAATTTTTGAATTGAAAAGCACTAATTTGAAGTTGAAATCATGAAATAAATAATAGGTAATGATGATCTGAAGTCAAAATTACTTACCCAAAGGTTCAAACTCAAAAAATCCTATTTAATTGCCTAATTTGAGCTCCCAAGGTCTAACAATGGTGAAGTGGGGAAGAAACCCAATTTTGGGAACTAAATTCTACCCAGTCACGTTAATCTTTGCGATCGCGACCCCTACCTTGTGATCGTGATGAGGAAGGCATGTCAACTCATTAATTGACCATCACGATCGCGATAAAGGCCCACACGATTGCGATTCAAAACCAATAGACCATTTGCAATCGTGGTACCCCCTCGCGATCGTGAAGTACAAGAACATACACTTACGCAATCACAAAGGATATGTTGCGATCGCGGTGAATAGTTCATCAAACACCTGAAATAGTAGCAACTGTAATTCAACAAGCACAAATTTTTTTCAATTGACCCTCGAAATTCGTTCGCAATCCCGTGCACATAAAACAAATATGCTACCCCAGTAAACTCGATGTTTCAAATTCTATAGAATCATCAAAATACGAATTTAAAGTCTCCCTAACCAGGTGCTCGTGTAAGCCACAAATTAACTAACTTTCATCCAAAAATACCAAAACACCCTCGGAACCTCCTAAAAATAAACCGGAGCTCTTTCTAGGCCTAAAATCACCTCCCAAATCCAACGGAATCGATGAAATTCTAATTTGAGCGTACAAATTCCGAATGTTGACCAAAGTCAAACTTTGACCTAACTTCCACTCAAATCACAACTCTAAGAGTTCAAATCACCATAAAAAACTTGGAACTGAAGACGACCACTCTTCTAGATAAATTATGTACTCCGGAGCTGATGGAATTGACCGAATTCCATTTCGAGACTTGTAGCTTCGGATGATGTCAAAACTCACTTTTAACAACTTAAAGATTTCAAAACTATAAAACTTCCAAGAATGTCCACTTTTCAATCCGATTGAAGTTTTAACCTCAAATACCTATCAAACATGACTTTGGGCAACTAATGTGAGGGGTAAAGTAATAATTTTTCCAAAAAATTCTTAAAATGACCTTCAAAATTATTACATAGAGTTTGATTTCTAGAGGAGTTTAATTTTCACAAGAAATTTCAAGTAAAGTATAAGTCTGTAGAATTTGAATAAATATGAGAACCATTTAACAAATGAGGTTACACACTTCCACAGTAGTAGAGGCAATTCTCAATTGGGCGAGTTGAGCATGATTGATTTCTGATGTGCATCCTCATATAGTGGAGTAAGATTTCTCAACCTGGTTCTAGTTAAAAAGTCTTAGTTAAGTAAGATTCACTGTTATATATTATGACTATTTATCGAGTTGTTATTTTAATGCTTTCAAGATTCAATGAGTTATAAGTTGGAGTAGGATTTTAGTCTTTAAGTTGGGCCGACTCAAAGACTTGGAATATCAATTTCTTAAATTACAGATTTTGTAATATTCATATGTTTTTAGCTCATTGTGTTGGTGAATTTGGGAGTAAATCATGTAGAGTTGCAAGTTGTGATTTTTCACACCCTTGTGAGCCAGTGTTTTCACGTAAAAAAACAAGTATTCTTTACCACGACATTTACTGTGTGCATAAGGAACACGTTAAGCGACTGCGTCACTTGTAGGCAAATCTAATGATTAATATTAAGTCTTGTCGAGTATTAATCAGTATCAAGGCAAGTTATCTTGTGTAGACTAACACCTTAAGATAAGATCGAAGATGAATTTTGCACCGTTAATTGGTCACTATGAAGTGCAATCCACTATCAAACCTCGTTTTTTTTTTAACGGATCTCACTTTATTTGATGATGATTTCATTGAAGTTGAAGATTATGAACTTTGAAATAAAATTAGAGAAAAACCCAAGATTCCAACAAAACAGTTGATGAAGAAGCAGTGAAAAAGGTGAGTTCATTGCACTAAAGAAGAATGCAGAGACAATCATTAATTATCGCCTGGAATATCAACCTGCCTAGAAAAAGTGGAACAGTAATTCATAAGTTGGTAATCATTAATAGCTTGTTTGGACGGTTGTTATTCGTTTGTATTGTATTGTATTATTAGTTTAAATATAATATTTGTTTTGATTATTACTTAAATTATATTACTTATATCGTTTAAATTCATCGTTGGTAACGACGTAAACACTCATTTTATGTAACGACTGATTTGTTATGATCGCGTTGTTACCTTACTATTTTATTTCTCATTTTGTGTTTACTTACTATTTTATCATTATCCTACCTTTTCATATTAGCTCTACTTCATGCCCTACAATTTCTTGTAGGTTTCATTCAAATTATGGAAGCATGATATTATGTAACGATGAAGAATGATACAATTTATCCAAACATTATATTTATAAAAATAATATAGTATGATATAGTACAACACAATACAATATAACACGATATATTATGAAACAATACGTAACAACCATCCAAACAAAGTGTAAATAGTTATTGGTCACATAGTCTCTATACCAGCTTCACAAAGGTTTATAGTCTAGGAACATTTATGAGAGACTTTTTTCTTTCTGTTCTTTTCTCTTGATCCTTTATTATAATAGAAATTATTTAAAGATAGAGCAACCAATTATCATTATTGTGAAATAAAATGATCAAGAAATGTTACTAATAACATCCTCAATTAGAAGCCCAAGAGATGCATAAGATGAACCACCCTCCTTCATGGCTGCCCTGCTTTTCTCCTTCATCTCCTTGGCCTTTTTCCTTATTTCATTTTCGTCTCCATTAGCCATCAGTTGTCGTATGACACGTTCAATTTCCTTCGCACCTAGAATGTCGACATCCTCATATTTCCCATGAAAATCCTTGAAATAGTCCATTCGAATCTCCACTGCCACTCCCAATTCTTGAACCAACTCAAATGCGTTCATCTGTTGTTCACCGTACAGGGGCCAAGTAGCTATTGGTACCCCGAAATACAAGCTTTCGAGTACAGAATTCCATCCACAATGCGATACAAATCCACCCACTGCTGGATGAGATAGTATTGCTACTTGAGGTGCCCATCCTATCACTTTCCCAACCTCATTTGTCCTTTCAATAAACCCTTCTGGTAGAACTTCTTGAACATTCTCGTAGTTACTTGGCAGCTCGATTTGCCCCTTTGGTGGAGATCTTCGTAAAGACCATAAGAATCTGTGACCGCTACACTCCAGTGCAACTGCTATTTCTTTGATCTGTTCAGTATCAAAGCTTCCCATGCTTCCAAAGCACAAAAACACTACAGAAGACTCTGGCCGATCATCCAACCATTTGATAATGTTTTCTGTTTCGGATTGACTGTTTCGACCGTGACCCCCTTCCTTCAAATTCACCACTGGACCAACTGGATAAATTCGTGGAACTGATAGAGATTGAAGAGGAAAAGGTTCTAGCTCGGTGAGGGTGTTGACCATAATACCCTTCGTCTCTTTGAAGCGAGTAATCGAATCAAAGAACGTGGTCGTCATGACCCCTTGATCTGTTGTCAATCTAGGCAAGAATTTCGCAGGATACGGGTTTTTAAAACCAGGAATTGTTAATTCTTCGCTGGAATCTTTGTACTTGGAGGTATCGATACGATGCTCCTTTATCAGAGTCTCGAAATGAAAACAGAGGGCAAGGAAAGCAGCATTTGAGGTAAAGAAAATGTAACTTGGAACACAAAATTCATGGGCTACGTCTATCATTGAAGTGCAGAACATGTCAAGAACGAAGCCTGCGAGGTGAGAGTTCAATCTAGAGTTATTCAAAAAATCCTTTACTTTTGGTTTGTGACTTTGAATGAAGTTCATGAAGAATGTCTCCTTATTTGACATGAATCCAGCAATAGTTTTCTTATCAACGGTAATGTCGACAAACTGCAAACGGGGTATAAATGAGTGCGATTCGATATAGGATTGAATACCGAAATCCATTGGAAGCTTCATAATGAGGATAGAGATGCTGAGCCTTTCATCTCTGTTGAGAATGAGTTTTGTAGTTTCAACTGCGGAGATGAGATGACCTGCTGCCGGCGAAGGAATGAAAACAAGCTCTGCGTTCCTCGTCATTGAGGCCTTCTTTGGATTTCTATGGACAGAGTACAGAGTAAAACAAGTTTAGAGATTTACAACATATATGTTTTGTCATTGCATTTTTAATAGCTTATTATACACTTTGGTATTGGTCACGGCCATATCATACTATGTAAAGTCAATAGTGATTATTTTAACCTCAAAAGCTGAAACTAGTTAGGAGTAGCCACGGGTCCAACATTGACCTTAAAGTAATATTGTAATAATTATTGAATATACAACAAAATACCCAAGTTGCAACATGTTTCGTCATTGCATTCTGAAAGCTTATATTGGTCAAGGCCATATCATATTATATATAGCCAGTGGGAATAATTTAACTTATGTTGAAAAGTGTGGATGTCCATTTCTTATGAACCCACTAGGTAGGCAAGTTCCCCAAATTTGACTTCTCATTTTGTAATAGAAAATGGTCATCCTTGGCCATACTTTCAGAAGAATAAAACAGAAAAACACGGAAATCCTCCTCTACTCTTTCTATTTCTCTTAATCTCTCTTTCTTATTTTGATAAATTTAGTTTATTTTATAACACGTTATTAATACGAAACTCTAATTTTCTCCAGATAAATTAACTTCTATATCAGGTATATCTACTGAAGAGATTTTATTTTAGTTGTTTTTGTTATTTCTAAATTAATTTCTATCTCAATTTTTATCATGTCAAATTTATCAAAACTTGAGTTGTGGCACTTGACATTTCTGGAAAAAAATATTTATCATGGATCCTTGATGCTGAAATTGACATTGACGCTAAAGGTCTTGGTGATACTATTAAACAAGATAAAGCATCAAGCCAAGATAAAGCAAAGACCATGATTTTTCTCCGTCATCATATTCATGAAGAATTAAAAAACTGAATATTTAACTGTGAAAGACTCCCTTGAATTATGGACTAATTTGAAGGATCGATATCACCACTTAAAACTTACGGTGTTACCAAAACCTGATATGACTGAATACACCTTCGATTTCAAGATTTTAAAACTGTGACAAAGTATAATTCTGCTATCCACAAAGTAAATTCCATGTTAAAATTATGTGGAGATTCTATCACCGATGATGACTTATTTGAGAAAATTATGTCCACTTTTCACGCTTCAAATGTGTTGCTAAAACAACAATATCATGAAAAAGGATTTAAGAAGTATTCTGAATTAATTACATGTCTACTTGTCACTGAGCAAAATAATACTTTGCTGATTAAAAATCATGAAACCCGTCCCACTGGGTCTGCTCCATTCCTTGAAGCGAATGTTGTAGCAGCGCATAATCAGTTTGAATCAAGACAAAATAATTATCGCTGCCGCGGCCGTGGCCGTGGATGTGGGCGAGGATGTGGTAGAGGATGAAATAATTATCGTCATCATGTTGGAAATAAACATGAGAACAATAAAGTTCCTCAAAATAATCTTTGCAGAGGTAAATCCAATATTTGCTACCAGTATGGTATGAAGGGTCATTGGACACGTGAATGTCGTACGTTCGATCATTTTGTAAAAATTTATCAAGCCTCTCTCAAAAGAAGAGATAATAATATAGAGGAACACTTGAATTTTTGGAATGATGATAATGAAGCAATTCCCTCAAATAAATATGAAGATATTGGGGCGAATCTTGCTTATAAAGATAATGCTTTCGAAGATCTATCAAATATTACTCATTTGAAAGCTGAAGATTTTATGAATATTGACTGAAGAAATGATCATCTAACTGGGGATAAAAATAGTTATTATTTTATTTTATTATGTTTGATATTATGTTGTCCTTCGTAAAATATTTCTTAAGGCAGTGCAATTTCTAAAATGTTTCTTATGTTGTTAGTTTTCACGTTCTTATAATGTATCTTTTTGTTTATGAAGAATATGAAAATTCTCCAGTCATCAATTGGATCCAACATCAATTATGATAATATGTGTTTTATTGATAGTACCACAACACACACTATTTTAAGAGATAAAAAATATTTCTCTTATTGATTATGAAAAAATTTAATGTTAATACTATATCTAGTAGTACAAGATTAATTGAAGAATCCGAAAAAATGAAAGTTGTACTTATCGGAGGAACAAATTTAACAATTAATGAAGCATGATATTGTAGTAAGTCTCAAAGAAACTTATTAAGGTTCAAAGACATTTGTCAAAATAGTTATCATATTGAGACTACAAATGATGAAAAGAATGAATATCTTTATATTACTACAATAATGTCAGGCTTTTTATACTTGAAAAGTTACCCGCTCTTTCATCCGCTTATACTTCACAAGTATTAACATGGTTGAAACACATGTCATAGTAAATCAAAGGTTTACTAGCTTAAATAATTTTATTATTTGGCATAATCGGTTGGGCCATCTCGGTTCTAATATGATGCACAAAATATTGAGAGTTCACATAGGCACTCTTTGAAGAATCAAAAGATTCTTCAATTTAGAGAATTCTCTTGTGCTGCATGTTCCCAAGGCAAATTGATTACTATACCATCAGTAATCAAAGTGGGCATTAAATCCCCAATATTTCTGGAATATATACAGGGTGATATATGTGGGCCCATTCACCCATCATGTGGACTATTTAAATATTATATGATTTTAATAGACGCATCTATAAGATGGTCACATGTATGCTTATTATCAACTCGTAATATGACATTTGCGAGATTACTTGCTTAAATAATTAAGTTAAGAGCACAATTTCCAGATTATGCAATAAAGATAATTCATCTTGATAATGCTGGTGAGTTCACATCTCAGGAATTTAATGATTATTGTTTGTCCACTTGGATAACAGTTAAGTATCCGGTTGCTCATGTTCATACTCAAAATAATCTAGCGGAATCATTGATTAAACATTTCCAATTAATTGCTAGACCAATGCTTATGAGAACAAAACTTTCCATTTCATTATGGGTTCATGTTATTTTGCATGCAGCAAGTCTAGTGCGGATCAGACCCACAAGTTATCAAAAAATCTTCCCATTACGATTGACTTTTGGTCAAGAGCCGAACATTTTCCATCTTAGAATATGTGGATGTGCAGTATATGTTCCAATTGCTCCACCACAACGCACAAAGATGGGACCCCAAAAATGATTGGGGATATATGTTGGGTATGAATCTCCTTCTATCATAAAATATTTGGAACCTATGATTGGAGATTTATTCACCGCAAGATTTCTTGATTGTCATTTTGATAAATCGGTATACCCAGCATTAGGGGGAGAAAATAAATATCTGAAAAGGGAAATAGATTGGAATGCATTATCATTATCTCATTTAGATCCTCGTACAAATAAATGTGAACTGAAATTTCAAAAGATAATTCATTTGAAAAATATTGCAAATCAACTGCCAAATGCATTCACTGACCTATCAAGCGTTACTAAATCTCATATCTCATCTGCTAATGCTCCAATTCGAGTTGATGTCCCAGTAGGACAATTAATTAATGCAAATGAGTCTAAACCATATTTAAAATATGATAGACCGATTGGTTCCAAAGATAAAAATTCTCGAAAAAAAAAAGAAGCAAACAACCAAGTTGGTCATGATATGACGAAACCTGCTCAAGAAAAGCAAGGAGATATAACAATTGATAAAACCTTGGAAGAAGTTAAGACGCCTGAAAATGATAAAGAAATTCTGATAAATTATGTCTCATCAGAAAAAATATGGAACCGTAATAATGTAATTGTTGACAATAGTTTTGCTTATAATGTTGCTATGGAAATAATGCAACAAAATGAGGATCTTGAACCAAAATCTGTCGATGAATGTAAACAGAGGAATGATTGGCCAAAATGGAAAGATGCAATTCAAGTTGAATTAGCTTCGTTTGAAAAATGCGAAATTTTCGAACCGATAGTCCGAACACCTAAAGGTATAAAACCAGTGGGGTACAAATGGGTCTTTGTGTGAAAAAGAAATAAGAAAAATGAAGCCGTAAGATATAAAGCATGACTTGTGGCACAAGATTTTTCGCAAATGCCCGACATTGATTATATGGAAATATATTCTCCTGTGGTAAATGCAATCACTTTCAGGTATTTTATAAATCTGAGAGTTCATGAAAAACTTGGCATGCATATGATGGATGAAGTTATAGCCTATTTATATGGTTCTCTGAATAACGATATTTTTATAAAAATTTCTGAAGAATTTAAAATTCCTGAAATATATAAAGATTCCCAGAAAACTTGTTTAATAAAACTTCAAAAATCTTTATACGGGATGAAACAATCAGGACGAATGTGGTACAATCGTCTTAGCAAATATTTGCTAAAAGAAGGATATAAAAATGATCAAATTTTCCCCTTTGTCTTTATGAAAAGTTCTGGATCTGAATTTGTCATAATAGCAGTAAATGTTGATGATTTGAATGTTATCGGAACTCTCGAAGAACTTTCAAAGGCAGTAAAATGTCTGAAGAAGGAACTTGAAATGAAAGACCTCAAAAAGATAAATTTTTGTCTTGGTCTACAAATTGAACATTTTGCAAATGGGATATTTGTTCATCAATCAACACATACAAAAAATATTTTAAGGAGATTTTACATGAATAAAGCACACCTACTGAGTACCCCAATGGTTGTGAGATCTCTTGATATTAATAAAGATCCATTTTGACCTCATGAAAATGATGAAAAGCTTCGTTGGTGCTGAAATACCATACCTTAGTGCGTTGATGCATTAATGTATCTTGCCAACAATTCTAGACCAGATATAGTTTTCTCAGTAAATTTGTTAGCAAGATTTAGTTTTTCTCCAATGCGAAGACACTGGAATGGAATTAATCATATATTCAAATACCTCCGAGGGACCACATATATGAGATTATTTTACTCAAATTGTAACACCCCTCAAAATATTCCCCTAGAATTCAAACCCTTCTTGTATACAGGTAGGGTCGAACTCGAGTATTGAGGAGCGTATGCATGAGTTGAGATGAGTCTTTGAGAATTTCAGCAGTATTAGAGGTGAGGTGGGGTCATGGAGGACCCCTAGGATCAAATTAAATCCAAAAGATTCGTTGTGGCTAAATTTAGGATGAGTTCGTATAAGGGTCGACTTGTAACGACCCTATCTTTTGAAAGACGTCAATCTGGGTGGCCCACGACCTACCAAATTAAAGGTCATCAAGTCTTCTTTCCAACGCCACCAAGAACGTAAATTTTAGAGTTCGGAGTCAAAAGATATGATGATCCTAAGATGAACTAGCACGGCAGGAATTTCATTCTTGGCCTGGGTTGCAACTGCTGGGGAAATGGCCATGGCGATGTAAGGGCGCGACGCGCCACTATCGCGCCAGAAACATGCCTCAGTAGTTTGGTCCTTGGCGCGATGCGCCACTAAAAGTTGTGCAGGGTTTTTCAGGCCATATTCCCAGAACCCAGAAAATTTGGCCTTGGCTCTGTAAGGGCGCGACGCGCCACTATCGCGCCAGAAACATGCCTCAGTAGTTTAGTCTCTGGTGCGGCGCGCCACTACGAGGTGTGCAGGTTTTAGGCATATTCAGCCTGGCGCTGCAATGGTGCGACGCGCCACTATCGCGCCAGGTGCATTTTTAGCCTATTTTCAAAACTTTGAGGAGGGGTAATTTGGGAACTACCCAAGTTATATATGTATTACCCTTAGTCATTTTGGGATCAAAATTTCCAGCTCTCTCTCTTTAAAAGCCCTAGAAGTTCCTCTCTCCCTCTCTCTTCTTCATCTTCTTCTTCTTCTCCATTCTCAACAAAGATTTGTCCCAAGAGCTTCAAGATTTGAGTCCTCCATTGAAGACCCAACATCAAGGTTCTCTCCAAGTCTTTACTAAGGTGTGTAAGACTATCCAAAACATGGTTTGAGTCCACCCATGTGCCCTATTCTTGCTTTGAGGTTAGATATTCATGAAAAATGGAGTTCTTGGTATGGTCTAAGTTTAAATGAGTTTTGTCCCCTATTTAATTGATTCTATAT
The DNA here is from genome assembly GCF_947179165.1 of Solanum dulcamara. Classification (NCBI taxonomy): domain Eukaryota; kingdom Viridiplantae; phylum Streptophyta; class Magnoliopsida; order Solanales; family Solanaceae; genus Solanum; species Solanum dulcamara. The sequence continues at coordinate 16,980,434 of NC_077242.1, forward strand.
GTGTCAATGTTATTGAGCTAAGAGGGTCCAAAATGAGCCCTTAGTTGAGTATGAGTGATGAATAAATGAGTTGTGAAATATGTTCTAATTATCCTCTTACTATGTAGATTATGGTAAAGGATGTTATTTTCTTGAGAATGTTGCTCAATATGAAATGTCAATTTAAAGTCTTAAAATTGTGATAAGACTCAAAAGATTTCTCAAATGGATGAAAGAAATGATTGATTATATCTAGATGATGCTACATATGTGCATTTAAATTTCTTTGAATGATATGCTTGAGATTGATCGGATAGTACGATTGAGAAAGGTGTGATTGTGATAGAGTTGATGAGATGACAAGGTTGTAATGAGACTTGTCGATATGAGTTGATTGAGTTGATTGGATGGAGTTTTATGAGCATTGAGTCTTGGGAGGAGTATCGAGCACCGAATTGGGCAAGAGTATAGTCCATACTCGAACCCAATACCTGTGTTGCCAAACGTAGGGGGGATTGAACCATTAAGTCGGATGCTTCCCCGAGAGTTTGTCCTGACATTATAGGACTTGGTTGGATTGGATCCATGAGTGTTTGATTTGTTTGTACCCTGGCAAGATATGGACGGGCGCGGCAACAACGTCGTTTTGTTGTACCTTCAATGGCTCATAAGTGTTGGTTGTCAGTTAAGAGAAACTCCCAAATAGGTCTTGATAGTACTCCGAGTCAGATTGAGTTGAATTGTATATGATTGTTCCCGTCTAAATCATATTCTTGTTTAGACTTAAGACATTAGATTGAGTTGAGATTCTGAGTTGGTTGATTTCTTCCTTGATGTTCGTTGTATTCGGCCATTTTACATACTCGTACATTCTATGTACTGACGCCATTTAGCCTACATCATTTTATGATGCAGCAACAGGTACCCAAGATCATCAACCGGCGCTCCATTGAAGATCCACTTACACTCTCATCTAGTTGGTGAGTCCTCCTAGTTCCCAGAGGATATTGAGCCTTCTTGTACAGTTTTGTTGTCCTTTCTTTTATTTAGATTGTTGGTAGCCATGGACTTGTCATTGGCACCTTTTAGACTTGAATAGAGACTTCATAGACTGGAGTGTGGGGAGGTCGAGTTGTTATCTTGAGGAGTCTTATTTTATTGTCTTGTTGGATTGTAAATGTTTGGCCTTCGGCCCCATATATGAATAGTATTTCATTAATTGAGTTTCCGCTAAGAGAATGTGATTGAATGAATGAGTGACTGGACCAGGTGGTTCGCTCGGAGGTCAGAAATGGCCTTCGGGTGCCGGCCACACCTAGGGTACCCCCCCAAGGCGTGACACAAATGAATCCACGTCAGAATTGATTGGTTATGTAGATGCAGGATATTTGTCTAATCCCCATAAATGTCGATCGCAGATGGGCTATTTATTTACATGTGGTGGTACAGCTATATCATGGCGTTCAACATAGCAAATTATGGTTGTCACTTCTTCAAAATCATGCAGAGATAATAGTCATTCACGAAGGAAGTCAAGAATGTATTTGGTTAAGATCAATAACTCAACACATTCAAGAAACATGTGGCCTTTCTTTGACAAAAGACGCTCCAACAATATTGTATGAAGACAATGATGTATGTATATCTCAATAAAATACATCAAAGGAGACAAAACAAAACATATTTCACCAAAATTCATTTTTACTCATGATCTTCAAAAGAAAGGTGAAATAGATGTTCAACAAGTTCGTTCAAGTGATAATTTAGCAGACATGTTCACCAAGGCATTGGCCAACTTCAACCTTTGAGAATTTGAGATACAAGATTGGAATGCGTCATCTTTGAGATATTAGATAATGTTTTCATAGGGGGATGAATTTTTCTGATAAGGTTTTTAATAAGACAGAACTCAAAGCGTATTACCAGAAGTTGTGTACTCTTTTTTCTTCATTAGAATTTTTTCACTAATTTTTCTAGTAAGATTTTAACGAGACACAACATCTATTGGTATTCAGAATATTTGTTCTTTCACTAGAATTTTTCTTTTATACATGAACATTCAAGGAGGAGTGTTGAAAAGTGTGGATGTCCATTTCTTATGAACCCACTAGGTAGGCAAGTTGATGTTGAAAAGTGTGTATGTCCATTTATGGACCCACTAGGTAGGCAAGTTGCTCAAATTTGCCTTCATTTTGTACTATAAAATGGCCATCCTTGGCAATACTTTCAGAAGAATAAAACAGAAAAACATGGAAATCCTCTTTTACTCTCTCTATTTCTCCTAATTTCTCCTCCTTGTTTTGCTAAATCAGACTTATTTTATAACAACTTAAAACTTGTAACGTGTCCAACTTGTTTATAATGAAATCTAATTAATTAATGTTTTTGACTTGTCTACTCGAATGGCCCAAACGCCATGGCTGCTCCAAGCAACTTTCAAGCTTAAATCATAAAAAATTCGTAACATAAATTTGAAAATTTTCAAAAAGATATGTTAACAATTTTCACTTTAAATTAATATTGAATTACTACTCGAAACTCGAAAATGTTCCATTCAATTCAATTACCTTGTTAGGCAGAAAATTGATAGGGGCCGGTTTCATCATTTTATGTGTTATTACGTGGAGAGTTATTTTGCATATTTCATGTATATTATGATACAAGATCGCGGGGTAAGACATCTTATTTGTAAAATTAGTTGATATAAAAAAATTAAATTTCTTTAGTACAACGTACGAAAAAATATTTAATTTTAGACAAACTTATAAATAAATAAAAAGAGTGTATTAAAAAATGCATTTGGAAAAATGAAGTAGAAACACAAATTTGAGTAAATTATATTGTTTATTAAGGGGAAGTAAATACTTATTTCATAGAGCAGAAAAGTTACAATGCAAGTTTTCTTGCCCTTCCTTCCTATTTAATAAACGATGTTTAGAAATGTCTTGAACAATCTTGTACAACTCTATTTAATTGATATATGTATAAGATAAAATTCCATAAAATACATACATGAATTTTGATGGCATATAAACTTAGTTGAATATTATAGCATTTTCTCAAGTCTCTAAAAAAAATGCTCTGTTTCTATTCAAACCAAGATGATGACCTCATTATTAACGATAAAAGTTGTGAACTACACTTGATAGCCAAGCCAAGTTTTTTGGGAATAATGTAGTTCGATTTGTTGATTTTTAGGAACAGGTGACACTGGAATCAAGCAAATATCTTTGTAAATTGTAAATCAATTTTTTTGGCTCAATTATTTCAGAGTGAAACAAAATTTCTATCACTGTAACATATGTTTGTCTTATTACAAATGTTGTTAATTTAATCTTAAAGAGCCTAAACATTTCGAGGTTGCATCCTTCAGCAATGAGTCATAGCTTAAAGGGATAACAAAAGATTATTGGATTTTCTACTCTAATTAAAGTTTTATGCAGAAATTGACTTGAGTTTCTTTAATCCCGTGAAATTCATGCAAGTATGTGTAATATCCTATATTCGAGACATAGCCCAACAATTGAGCTACAATTAATAACTTAAAGGTGTGAATTGCAGAAATGATTTGATACTTTATCCAAGGCGACGAATACATACAAGCATTGATGGTTTATCACTCTTGAGCTTTGAAGCCTTCATCGGAGCAGTCTTTGTTTTCACCAGACGTTCTATTCCATTCTTGTAATCTACTCTTAGTTTCTGAACTGAGATATTCTCTATGGAATAATAAGGAGCAACGGTTGCCTGCACACAATCACTTGCTTTAGGTTCATCGGACATAGCTACAATTTTCTTAAACATGTCCATATTTAACTTCCAAATCATCCATTAATTCGTTCAAAGGATATATTTGTATGCCATACTCTTCTTCCTATAAAGACTCTTATTTCTCGAGGTGGTTCTTCTCCTCATATGGAGGTTATAGGTTTCTGACAAAGAATCCCCCCCCCCCCCCCGAAACTGAAGTTCTGATTGTAAAACGGGCAACATGTCCCATTTTCATTCCAAAATTTGATCTAAGATGTCACGATCCCGACCCGTCGTGACTGACACTCACACTAACCTTTCGATGGAAAAACCATTTTTACAGCCCAACTAACAACACTTATGAGATATGCATAGTTTAAAGATTGCGGAAGCAGGTTTAATCAATAAAAAATACTAAGTTTCCATAAACTCATAAAACAATCTAATCAACAAACTTAACATGCGGAAAACATACTAGGAACTGAAAGTCATCGTACCAAAACTCTAAAACTAACAAGTCTAGAAAGGGAGTGCAACTCCCAACAGAAAATCATTAACAAATTAACCATTGCATGAACGTCTAAGTCCGCCAGCCTGAAAGAATAGCTCATCCTTGAACTCAAACCAAATTACTCCTCCAGGCGAGGTCTCTCCACAGCCGGCTGAATCTTCCCTGTACTTAACAAAAGATAGAGCAAGTGTAGTATCAGTACACAAAATCACCGGTATACTGGTAGGATCATGCGGCTAGCTAGTAAGCGGGTCATAGACAAGTAAACTCAATATAATAAGCCCATATATATAGAATAACCAGTGTCTTCTCAAACAATATTCAGCAAGATCACAATTCAACAATCTCAAAATCATATAACTTCACATAAGGGTTCTCTCATGGGATCTACAAACACTCAACATATGTCGGAATGTGACACCCGATCCAAGTTTTGTGTCCTAACGTGACATCAAATCCAAATATATGTCAGAACGTGACACCCGATTCCATTTAGGTGTCGGAATGTGACACCCGATCCCAATATACAAAACAACCACAATTACATTCAGTATTCAACATTATGTCATCAAGAATAGGTTTATCAAAAAACATGTCAGTAAGTGATCATTTCACATAAAATCTAGCATGTTTTTTTATTTATATACACATATGCATACCATGAAACAATTTAACAAGTACATGAAACACATATCACCTACCTCGAATTTGAGCTTCAACAACTCTAAAGTGCAAGAGTTTTCTCTTTGCAGATTCGTTCTGCTTGTTCTTTGTCTAAAAATAGTAAATACATATAAAGAATCAATAAAATGGCCTAACTAACATGAATAAAACACAATTCTCATCCTAGGTCAACCCATGATCCTAACCTCCATTTTAGGGCTACTTTCCAGCATTAGTTTTTCAAACTAAAACCCTCCCTCAAGATCACCTACCATAGGTTATGGGTTTTAGGAATCAATTAATAAGTTTAGAAAGTAAATTACTTACCTTTGGCGCAAATTAGGGTGGAAACCAGTAGGAATCACCCTAGGTCATTTATGGTCTTTCAAGAATGAAGTAGCAATTAAATAAACCATTTTGGAGTTTTTTCCATCTTAAATTCGCGACTGTTCCGTCACAGCGGGGACCATCCCGCTCTAGCAGAAATAATCTCGCTCTGGTAGGATAGTAGGAGACAGTGAGCTCGGAACTTGAGTTCCAAACTCCCATTTTACAACAAACTCCTATCCAATGGCATTTTAAATCATACCTTTCATGCCAAGTTCAATTTCAGAAGTTTTACTTACCCGAATGCGATTCTACGAAGTTGTAAATACTCTGTATTAGCTATCATCTAACTAAATCAGATTACTAATTCGATCCTCCAGCTATCACCAGGTCACCCCAAACCTCGCTTAACTCAAAATTCATCCAAATCTAGCTTAGGCTAAAAAAATTAAAGTTACTACCCGAAGTTTTCTTGCCCAAAATTATTTTACATTGGCCTAATCCTAACGACTGGGACAAGTCATTATAATAGATATCAATTTACCCATCACTTGTCCCCGAGTGACCAACTAGGGAAAATAGGGCTAAAGTAGAGATAGAGTAGTACCTATTTCGACGAACAACTGAGGATACTTGTCTCGCATATCCTTCTCAATTTTCCAAGTAGCTTTCTCCACTGAACGATGCTTCTAATACACCTTTACCATGTTGATCTCCTTATTCCTCAACTTCCAGACATCACGATTAAGAATTGTAATTAGCTCTTCCTCATATTGAAGATCCTTGTTTAACAAAAATGAGTCTCATTTAATAATGTAATCCCCATTTTTATGGTACTTTTTCAGCATTGAAACATGAAACACCGGGTGTAACCCAGACAAGCTAGGTAGTAAGTCCAATCTGTACGCCACTGGCCCTACACGGTCGAGAATTTCAAAAGGGCCCATATAGCGAGGAATGAGTTTGCCTTATTTACCAAACCTCGTTACCCCTTTAGTGGGTGACACTTTTAGAAGCACCTTCTCACCAGCATCGAATGTCATGTCCTCACCTTACGGTCAACATACTTTTTTAACGACTTTGAGCTGCTAGAAGTTTAGCTGAATGCTCCTTACCTTATTCTGAGAATCTCTCACCAAGTCCACCCCCAATGGCTCCCCCTCTCCAGCTTCAAACCACTCTATGGGAGACCCACATCCCCTCCCATAAAGGGCTTCTAATGGTGCCATCTCAATGCTGGAGTGGTAGCTATTGTTAAAGGAGAACTCACATAAAGGCAAGAACTTGTCCCATTGTCCCCCAAAGTCGATCACACATGATCTCAACATATCTTTCATCACTTGGATAGTTCTTTTTGACCGCCCATCTGCTTGTGGATGGAAAGTTTTGCTGAAATTAAGTCGAGTGCCCAACTCTTCATGCAACTTTCCCCAAAATTTAGAAGTGAATTGTCATGATCCAACCCTATAGGCCACGACTGGGGTCCGACCTGGACCCCCGTATACATATCTGTCAACTGTACTTAAATTGAACTATGAGCAAAGTGATACTACTCACAAAAACTCCAATGAGTTAAAACTTTTTCGTGTACGTGTGGCCTCTTTCATTCATATCGTATCATGAAAGAGAATGCAAGCCAACAAGGCTGCCATAATGTAAAAATATTTACAATGTGCTGTATAGGAACATCCGAAATAAACTCATGAACAACCCACACATACATGTCTACAGACCTCTAAGAATAGTACAGTAATATATGGCGGGACAGGGCTCCCGATGTACCCCTGAATGAACAAATACATATATACACCGGAGGACCAGTACAAAAAAACTAGGCTCTGGAATAGCAGAGCCCCTCCAATCATAGGTGAGCGGAAATCCTGAGCTGGAGGATCTCTGAAATGAACGTCTATACCTGCGCACATTAAACGTAGCCCCCCAAAGAAAGGGGGGTCAGTACGATACATGTACTGAGTACATAAGCATACATAACTGGGGTAACAACTGAAATAGAGATGCATGAAATCAAGTATAACATTTAATAGGGTACTGTACCTGCACCTCATAAAATAAATTCCTGTATACCAGTATCACATATCGTATACGGCCCGCTCGGGGACTCAGTATTACAAATACATTATCTATCACTATAGGAATATGCATATTGTTAGCACTGTGGAACGTACAGCCCGATCCATATATATATATCAAGCACATGCCGAGGAACGAAAGCTCGATCCACATATCGTGTAATAATGCTGAGGAACGACGACCTGATCCATATATCGTATGATAATGTCGAAGTACGACGGCCCGATCCGTATAATGCATAACAATGCCGAGGTACGATGGCCCGATCCACATATCATATAACAATGCATATACGTGCATGTAAAACTTGGTAACATGTCAAACATCCTTCAAGTATCACTATAAAGCATGTTCTAGAGCCCTTAGGTATAGGAGCTTACACATTTCATCACTATTCAGCCTATAGAAGGCTCGTAGTTCAACTACTTAAGACCCTTATCATTCAAGAGTGAGTAAAAGTCATGAGTCACATCTAGAGCCTGTAAATGGAACTATCTCTAACTCATATCATACCTCGTTTCACTTATATTAATCCATTCCAAGGAAAGGAAGAGATAGGATTCACGTGTATTACTTTTTATCACGTAAAAGGCTTACAAGACCATAACTCAACCATCGCGGGAGTTCTAACATCAAGAAGTGAATAAGATTAATGAATCATGCTCGGGACTCTAAGAATGGGACTATCTCCACATTACTTATACCAACCACTTATGGCTAAGACATGCCAAAATAAGAGAAGATAAGCTTTACATACTTATGCCAAAAACATGCCGAAAGAAAGCTTCACATACCTCGTATGGACTTCTCTTCATCACGTTCACGTCGTTGTCCTCCGAACCTATTTAACATGGAAAAAATGTGAGTACCAACAACCTTAACTTTTCAGTGCCCTCGGTTGCACCTTAGCATTCATGGAACATATTTCCTTATTCGTCTCCTCGACTATTTCTTTAATTAGTTAAGGCGTTAACGAAAATTGGGCAGCACCTCCCCAATAAAGTGCCTTATCCAAATTTACAATTACATCCCTAATCACTACAGCCGACCAACAACAACACCCTGTAGCATATAAATATAAAACATGGTGACATCACGCAACACATGCTCCAAACAACTTGCTGAAAATTACGACACCAAAAGAGGGTTTCTAGTCTTTATTTCATAAAGCCTTTATTTATACGAAACGAGGGGTCGTGTGGCTATTACCAACAGCACCCACACCCATTGTAGAACCCATTTAGTCCCTGCAACAACCCCCATACACCTGTAGCAGTACACCACAAGCACAACACTTTACTTCGACGATAATTCAACTATAGCAATTCCGATTTAGTTTATTTCGAACGTCAAGCATATCTATGATGTTTTCATATTTACAGATACTTAAACAACATATAATACACTTAATACCAACACCATAACCTCCAAATTGAAATTAAAGACCTTACCTTACCCGAAATTGGCCAAAACTTGCCAACACTATCAAAACGTGAATTCTGGACAGCCTACTGTCTTGTATTATCGCTTAGTTTTGAAAGGGTAATTGAGGGAAAAAGGATTTGTGGACTCAATGAAAGTTATAGACATATGTCTCAGGGTAGCATAAAATTTTGAATCACCCTTACAGCAATTTTATACAAAAGGATATGCCCAAAATACCAACAGCAGTCCGTGTTGGATTTCCCAAACCAAAATCTGGGCAGAACCTCCCCCATACTTCATCACCCTTTTTCGAGCAGATAAAAACCAAAATGGATTTTATAGGCTAAATGAAAGTTATAGACCTATCAAATAGCTTTCGAAAACATCTTGAATCACATGAAATAAAGCCTTACACCAAGAGTTATACTTGTATTACTAACAGTAGTTTAATTCAAAAATGGGTCTGTTCCCTAGCGTTTTCTCTCTTTCTTTCTCTCACGTTTTCTCTCTTGTTCTTGGCTGAAATTTGGATGAGAATTAGATTATGAGCCATATAATACACATATATACACCTCCATGTTGTTGAGGAATGCTGTAAATAATGAATTCAAGGAGAGAAAATTGGAAACTTACCTTAGTTTCTCTTAAACCGTGGCTGCTCTCTTTTCTCTCTATGTTTGCTAAAATTTTGGATGAAGAATGAGTTAATAGTCATCATAAGACATATATATGTACCTCTTTAGAAGGTGCCACATGGCATCCCCCTAGGGGTGACACGTGGCAGCCTCCTAGGGTACCACCTCAACCCATACGACTAATCACATGCTACCATGTGGCAGTGGGATCCACCCCAAGCTGCTGCATCACCTACTTGCTTCGAGTAGGTGGGTCGTTTCCTATTTCCCTTTCGTAGGTCCATAATCTCGTCTTACTTCAAGAGCCTATGCATTCCTTGCTACTTAAGTTCGACGTATACTCAAGTAGCTTAATTACGTAGGACATCCAAGTTGGTATATTACGCAAGTAGATCGAGTCCTACGACTCATTACTTGGCCTCCAACTCCTTCTGAATTCTTATAACCCTATTTCCAATCTTCCCTATAATGGGGTATCTCATTCTCCTTCTCTTAGAGTTATTTGATAGCATGGTAGACAATCTAAGTTATGTGGCAACTTTTAAGAAGCTTAAGAAAGCATTCCGAAGTACCAAAGTATGGGGCATAACATGAACTGCGTACCACGGTCTGAAATGATAGAAAGGGGCATCTCGTGCAGCTTTACTATCTCTTTCACATAAATCTTTGCCAACTGTTATGAATTATAGTCCACTCTAAATGGGATGAAGTGTGTTGACTTTGTCAACCTGTCAACCACCACCCAAATTGAGTCATACCTTCCCAAGGTCTTGGGAAGTCCCACCACGAAGTCTATGGTTATTCTCTCCTACTTCCATTCCGGAATATAAATTCTTTTGAAGTAAACCTATAAGTCTTTGATGTTCATATTTTACTTGTTGGCAGTTCTAACACTTGGCTACATATTCAGCTATGGTTTTTTTCATACTTGGCCACCATTATAGACGTTTCAAGTCTTGATATATCTTAGTTACTCAAGGGTGAATCGAGTATCGCAAACCACGAGATTCAGACAGAATTTTCTGAATTAAGTCATCCACCCGGGGAACACAAATCTTTCCCCTAAAGTAGAGCACCTCACCTACATTAAGTGTTAAATCTTGGGCCTTGCCCATTAACATCTTTCCTCTAATTTAATTTAAATTAACATCTTTAAACTGTTTGGTCGTAATCTCCTCTATAAAAGTGGGCCTTAGATCAACACTAGCCATTACCCCACCTTCTCTGAGATGCCTAGCCACATGAACCTCACCTCTAAGGACTGAATTTCTTTAGCTAGGGGCTGCTTGCGGGCTCCCAAACAAGCTAGACAGCCCATGATAACCGGTTTTTGGCTTAATGTATCTGCTACCACATTAGCCTTTCTTGGATGATACTGGATAGTGACATCATAGTCTTTGAGCAACTCCATCCACCTTTGCTACCTCAAATTCAAGTCATTCTGAGTGAACACATACAGTAAGATATGGTGATCAGTAAAGATATCACACTTGACTCCATATATATAATGCCTCTAGATTTTTAGTGCAAATACTGCCACTGCCAACTCCAAATCATGAGTCGGGTAGTTTCTCTCGTGCACCTTCAACTGCCGTGAAGCATAAGCTACGACGTTCTTATCATGCATCAACACAGCACCCAAACCTGAATGTGAAGCATCACAATAAATAATGAAGCCTTTACCTTCAACCGACAGGTCAAAATTGGTGTTGTAGTTAGAAGAGTCTTAAGCCTTTGAAAGCGCTCTTCGCACTTGTCAGTCCACTCGAATGACACCTACTTTTTAGTCAGCCTGGTCAAATGAGTAGTGATAGAAGAAAAGTTCTTTACGAACCGACGATAATAACTGGCCATTCCTACATAACTTCTAACCTCTATCACAGAACTAGGCCGAGCCTAGTTCTCAACTGCCTCAATCTTTTCTGGATCTACCACTACCTTTTTCTTTGAAACAACATGGCATAAAAAGGCAACTGAAGACAACCAAAATTCACACTTAGATAATTTTGCATACAACTTTTGCCTCCCCAAAATACCTAAGATAATTCAGAGATGGTTTGCATGTTCTTGTTCACTTTTTGAATATACCAAAATATCATCTATAAACACAATCACAAATAAATTCAGGAATGGCTTGAACACCTCATTCATCAAACTCATGAAGGTTGCAGGTGCATTAGTTAGCCCAAAAGACATCACCAAAAATTCATAGTGCCCATACCTGGTTCTAAAAGTGATTTTGGGCATGTCCTTAGGCCTGATTTTTAACTGATGGTACCTAGACCTGAGATCAATATTTAAGAAGACCGATGCACCTTGCAACTGATCAAAAAGGTCATTAATACGTGGCAAAGGATATTTATTCTTGATGCTAACCTTATTCAGTTGTCGGTATTCGAAGCACATTCCTATACTACCATCCTTTTTCTTAACAAATAACACTGGAGTACCCCACAGAGAAGTACTGGAATGAATAAATCCCTTATCAAGAAGTTTATAAATTTGAGCCTTAATCTCTCTCAACTCTGTCGGAGCCATACGATAGGAAGGAATAGAAATTGGATGAGTGCCCGGCTCTAAGTCAATGCAGAAATTTATATCTCAGTTAGGAGGCATACTAGGCAAGTCTGATGGGAACACTTTCAAAAATTCACACACTACCGAGACAGACTAAATAGAAGGAGACTCTACATCCACATTTTGAATATGGGCTAAATATGCCAAATAATCCGCCCCACCATTTTTCTAGCCTAGAAAAACGATACGACCTTAGTTGGCTTAGGGTTGTACACCCCTCACACTCTAACCTTTCCTTCATCGGGATATCTAGAGCCACAAATTTTGCATTACAATTAAGCACAACAAAAAAGAGGAACACCCAGGTCATGTCTAAGATCACATCAAAATCGATCATGTCTAAAATCACTAAGTCAACCCAAGTTTGGTATCCCATAAACACCATAGAACAAGGAAGATAAATATGGGTGACTATGACTGACTCTCTAACAGGGGTAAAAACATGAACAAAAACATTTCGTATATCACATAATGCATCAAAACTCAAGGCATATTTTATAGACACGTAAGAATAAGTAGAATCCGGATCTAACAAAATAATAGTCATCCAGTCACAGACAAAAATCGTACCTATGATCACTGCGTTAGACGCCTCTACCTCGGTCTTATCCGAAAATGCATAAAACTAAACACGGTCATCCGGATGGGCCACCTCCCTACTTGGTTGGGTTGCGCCTCGGCCTGCACTACCATTACCTCTGCCCCCACAGCCTCTCTGATTTCCTTCTTGCCCACCCTGTGAACGTCCTCTACCATTGACTCCCCCAGCTGTGGGTACTACTACTCTGGCCTGCTGGGGTGCTGAAGCTATCCCGTGGGGGTGAGGATATTCCTTCTGTATATGCTTTGATTCTTCACAATTGAAACAACCATGATCAAAAGATGGCCTACTACCTGGAAATAATGCTTCCTAACCCTCATGAGCTGGACGCGGTTGTGAAGTACCTGAAAAACTATTAGTAGAAACGGGAAAAGCTGACTGAATTGGCCGGACTGCAATTACCAGCTTGCCTGACCCTCTAGAATAGGATCCTTGGAAATTACCTGTACTCTTGGGCTTCTTAGCCAAAACTTTGACATGCCTATATCTCCTCACACCTTCTACCTTTTTCAAAAAGTCAGTGACTTCATTGAAACTCCTCATTGACGAATTCATGTGAACTTACAGCAGCTACAACTCGGGGTTCAACCCCTTCATAAATAACTGGATCCTTTCTTCCTCTGTAGTGACCAGCTGAGTAGCATAGCTGGATAACGCATGAAATTTGGCATTATAAGCAGCCACTGATAAACCTCCTTGCTCTAATGCCATGAATTAGTCCTTCTTGCAGTCCCTCAAGGTACAAAGAACATATTTTATCAAGAACAAAGCATGAAACTGAACCTAAGTAAGTGGGGGAAACACTGGCGAGCGACACTCCACATACGCCCTCCACCATTGCTTAGACTCACCCTGATACTGAAAAGTCATAAACTCCACTCCATGCTGATGTATTATACTCAGCTTATGGAACCTCTTGTAGCAATCAAGGATAAATTCATGCGCGTCCTCATTCTCGATACCATGGAAGACTAAAAGTTTGAGGTTTAGAAACTTGATGAGAATGTCATGTTTAGTGGCGGTTATAACAGGACCCTTAAATGGTCTGAAGGCATCATTGCCTACCATCTCATCTACCAGCGGAGCTACAATAGCAAAAGGATGAGCAAAGGGAGTTGGTGCTACGGGCATGGTGGAAATGGTTAATATTCTATTTGTAATAGTTTTATCACTTGATTTTGTGTAGATTACATAAGAAAGGAGTACAATCCATATTAATATCGCAAGACCCAGAATCAAGGTATGTTAAGTCTAAGTGTTGTCCTTCTTTTGAGCACGAATTTTAGAAAACTCCTAAATCCTCAAGTGCAATATTTTACAATTCTATTGCTAGAAAGACCTTTTATGAAAGACGTTGGGAATGTAGTTAAAGTATTTTCTTGATTCAATTATGTTGGTATTCCACTCGTTCGATTATATAAAATATTCGGCGTCTATATATCGTTTTGTCGATTCCCTTGACTATAGGTCCATGTGTATAAATTATTATTCTTCTTTGGGTATTGTCACTTAAAAGGATTATGGAGGAGAACTAAGAATTTGTAATCAGTTCTCGTTCCCAACTAATATGTTTTTTTGAAAAACTTTAAAATAATACGTCGATTTCTAATACTCTAAAATATAATTTGTATGTTTAAACTACTAAAACACTTGATTTTAAAAATATTTTCTTTTACAAATTACCAAGGAATCAGGTATAGGAACTAAGTGAAGACCTTAATATTCTTATCAACATCTTCAGGGTTATGTTATTTGTCACGACCTACATACGGGTGTGATGACACTCATCTCAACCCACTGAGATAAGTCAGCCTAAACTCAATGGAAAGTGAATGCGGAAGTAATTGAGATAAAGCGAGGTTTAACTTATTCAAAGACAAATAAATAATCTCAAATTCCCCAAGAGTGGTTGTCACGTATACAAGCTACTAATACATTATTGAAGTACGAAAGAAAATACAGTCACAATGTCTTTGTTTCTAGAACAGGACTAAAATATAATAAAAGAGTAAAAGGTTTCCGCTAGATGGATATAACAGCTACCTCAACACTCGAAATGATAGCCTCGGATATAGTAGAAAACAGTATGAGATCAAGCAGGTATGGACTCACAAACTACACAAGTGTAGAAGCAAGGGGTGAATACTAAACAACACGTTAGTTAGCAAGTGGACAACTAAAACTAAGCAAAGGTCAATAGATACAAGTACTCCTGTCCTCCCAACCGAACCTCCTTAACTACAACCAGCATAAAAACCAGCTCAACTCTACACTTGTATAATAATAACAGTAATACAGTCCACGGATACTCATCAATAGTCTCATTAATGAATCATATCAAGTCAAGTTCAGCATATACAGAGCAATAAAGGGGTAAACATGAATTCACAAATATCAACAAAATGCGATGCAATGCAATGAGATGATGCACTTCTATCCTATCGGTACACATCCGCTGAATTATAGTCTGGAACCTATAAGAGATATTTCTATCCATGTAACCTGCCACAGAGCGTGTGTCCTATTTTCTCAATATGTATGTCTTTCCACAAAGCATGTGACCCGACCCCTTTGTTTTATAATACCTGTCACAGAGTGTGTGGCCTGACCCCTTTATTTCATAATACCTGCCACGGAGCGTGTGGCGCGACCCTTTTATTTCATAATACCTACCACGGAATGTGTGGCCCGACCCCTTTTATTTCATATCATTTTCAATTTCAACACAATATGTCAGAACCAATGCAATCAATTCATGTTCATATAATTCACGATAATAACATGACAACAACAATAATTCTTCTTATCTCACATCAACATAGTCATTTCACATGTCCAAAATAAAACCATAATCACAACATATCAATTCCACCAATACATGTTATTAGGTCACCATTTTATACCCCTCATCTCCATTTTTAAATTCAATCATACAATCAAACACCCAGTCTAATTCTCATTACTCTCCAGTATACATAACATGAAAATACAAGCATCTACAAGCTTAAACTGAGGTTAAGCAATCACTCTGAGACTTAAGCCTTCCCTTTTCGTTGGGCCTCCAAATCAACGTAATCTACTCAAATAAATAATTACAATAAGATTTTCGAAACTAACAACATTCTTATTACCATATGTCTATCCTAGACCCAAAAATTTAAGTAAATCTATAAACACATTTCTAATCTTGATGCCACTTAACATGTCAACTCCCATATTTTTTGAATTTCAAAATTAGGGTTAAACCTCAATTAAATTGAATAATTATTTTAAAACTTGAGCCTTTTGTAATGCTTTCAAATAATCAAAATCTGTTCAAATACATAATCTTCATCTAAATGCAAAGACTGAAAGTAAAGACTGAACTAAGACTCAAGAGCTCATCTAAATGCAAAGAGGTCTCATCAAAGTTGAGTAGAAAGCTGATTTTAAACAGTGTTCCTGTTGAGGATCTCTATCACCTATATCTGCATTATGAAGAGATGCAGCGCCAAATGACATTAGTACATGAAATGTACGGTACGTAAAATAGCTGAAAGAAAACTTAATCAATATGTTCAACTTAAAAGACTCAACTCTAAAAGCAACTCAACTTAATAAAGCATGCAATATAATGAATGATGGTGTTTTAAAAGACATGAAATAATAAATGTAACTCAGTAAATGAAAACATAATACTTTACTTTCTGAGGAGTTTCTCTAATCGGCAACCATTAATGAGATACGTGATGATCCAATGAACTATTGTCTTTTGCCACAGTGGTCTAATACCTTGACAAGATAAGGGACGGAAACTCATCTCTAGATCTAATAAAAATCCTTTTTTAGGACAATGAGAAGAATGAACGGTATGATCTTACTCTATGCTGGTTATGTAGTTTATAGGGTTCGGGTTATTTTATACTGTTACCCAAATCTATGCTCAATACTACTTTTAAATTATAGTTTATTATGCTTATAAGTCAAGCAAGTATATTTACTCAATTGTCTCATTTAGTCTCTTTTAGACCTAGCTCAAAACTCAACTGATCTCTTCTCTTTATATGATATGATCTCAACTCAATAAATGCATAACAATATGAATTAACTTTTCAACTCGATCTCAAAATATATGTTTAAAGGTATTTATACTCATGCTCAAAATATGATTAAGAGACTTCTTAACTCAACTCATGCTCAAAATGTTAATTAAGGGACTTCCCAAACTCTACTCATGCTCAAACTCTTTTTCAAGTAATTGATAAAAATAATCATTCTTCAACTCAAAGCAGTGCCTAAAATAATTAAATGCAAGACTCAACTAGGTCTCATGTGAATGTAAACATATATCCATAATCTCGAAACTCAACTCAATAAAGTATAATCAAATATATACCATAACTCAATAAGAAATTATATAAATAACTCAAGAATTCACTTTATGGGAATTGTGGCTCAAACGCAAACTCAACTTGACTATAGGAACATGTAGGGAACGAGAATGAACTTAGTCCAATATTCTGATAGCCTTACATACTTGGAACGAAGATTGACTGAGGAAAATCGAAGACTTGGCTTGAAACTCTGAACCATACCTCTTCTCCTTCTCTCCAAAGTGTGCTCTCAAAATTACTAAGTCTTAATAAGAGAAAATATCATTGGGTACTGATAAAGGGTTAATTTTAGTCCTCAAATGGCTTGGATTAAGTTTGAGAAAGGTGGAAAAAAATCAGAATGCCCACCGTTAAATTGGGCCTGGGTCGCTACAGATGCCTTCTTATGGACCGTAGAAATTCCTACAGACCTAGAAACTCCTACAGACCATAGAAGGTCAATCGTAGGAACCTTGGTACAAAAGAAGGACCTACTAAAATTTGCACTGGGGGTCTACGACCACCCTCCTATAAGTCATAGGTCTTGGGACGGGTCATAGGGAGTAGCTGGTAGGAGGTTAAGGCACTTTCCTCGATTATAAAGTTGGACCTACGGACCCCTTCCTAAGAATTATAGGACTGTCTACAGACTATCCTGCTAACTCGTAGGTAGGGTCCTGCAATCGAGAGATGCTGAGTCTCTGAGCTTCTCCTATGGTCTATAGGAACTCCTACTGGCTGTAGAAGGCACTCGTAGAGAGGATTGAAGAAATCAAATATTTCAAAGTATTGGGGTGAGCTACGAATGGCCACCTACGACCCGTAGGTACTCCTACGAATCGTAGGTGCCACTCGTGGGCACTGGACAATCTACTCTGATTGCTTTTTCTCAGGTTTTCTCTTGGCTCTCGGACTTGGTTTAGGCTAGAATAGTACGGAGTGTTATAATATCATACATGTTATATTATGCATGGACTCTCAGCTATAATCGGAGGAAGGAGGCCTATTTGCCCAGAAAACTATGTATATTGTACATATGGCCACATGTTGGCAAATATGATGTTGGTTTTCTATTAGAAGAGACTGTCATTGATAGCATTTGGTTAGGTATGTCATGCATTTGCATATATATATATATATATATATATATATACACGATATATGATTACATAAGCATATCATGCAGATGTGATTACTAGGATGTCAAATGTCAGCCATGGAAGTTATTTGAGTTTCAGTTTCAGGGGTATCTCTATTACTCATTTTACAACTACTATTTATGCTTCTACTTTTTGATTTATATATGAGTACATTTTTATTCGTACTGACATCCTCGTTACCTGAAAAAGATGTATTGTTTTTCGTGCGTGCAGGTCCAGGTAGGAATTCTGATCGACCCCTCTGCTAGAATTCGGGGTTCAGCCATGAGTTGGTAATCTCCACCTCTTCTTTGAGCTTTCATAGGACATTTACTTTTTTTGTACATTTGGATATAGTCGGGGCCTTGTTGCGATCAGTGCTTATGACACTCTTAGAGGCTATTGTAGACACAATATTCTGGGTTCCTTTCTATAGCTTCGAGTCTCTAGCCCCATAGGCTTGACATGTATATATATGTATGTACATGTCTTCAGTTGCGGCCTCGTCGTCCATCTAGTACTTTATTATTTTTGGCTTGTCTACCTTCGTCTATATGACTTGCTATTATTCAGGTTATGACCTTAATGGTTCAATCTTAGTATTTTAGATGTTATGCTACCCGACCTTCTGGGTTGAGTCAGTTAGTATGTTTCAGTGACTAACTAGGTTGAATAAGGTATTGAGTACCAATCACGCCTCCCCTAGTTTGAGGTGTGACACAATATACTACGAGCGGAAGAAATCAAAACAACTGAAGAAGAAAAGTTGATAAAGTAAGAGCAAGTCTTACAATGATAATTAGAAAATAATAATCTCTAGATTGTAGTACTTATCACAAGTCTGATCACAACAAATGAACTTAGAAATATAAAATTGTACAGCCTGAGACTACTTTTTCAATTCGTCAAAAACTATTTGTATTATCTTTAATATCATATTTAAATTGTTTCATCATTTAATCATCTTAAACTAACACAAAGTATATGTATTGTGCTTTTAAGTTTGACGGGGATGTGTTGATGTTCGACAGAAAAATATGAAACAGGGAGAAGTAGAATGAGGAGAAGAAATGAATCTTTGTTGAAAAAATTGACAACAAACCCCACAAAGTGGAGTTACATTATAAAAATACAATAATTTTTTTGGTAAAAAATAAATCACCGTGTGATTTTCAAGTTTAAATGATATTTTGCTAAGTTTTTCAGTTGGGAGCTATTTTGGTGCTTTTCTTGTGCAATTTTGGTGTTGTTTTCACGAAATATTGGTGCTATTTCAGTGTTGTTGGTGCATTTTCAATGCTTTTCTACTGGTGGTGTAATTTTAGTTTTGTGTTAGAGTGATTCTGGTATTGTTTTGATATTTTTCTGATGCAATTTTAGTGCAGTGTTGGTGCTTTTCTACGGCTGTTTTGGTGCAATTTTAGCGTGAATCTAGTGCAGTTGTTCTGATGCAACTCTGTTGCTGTTTAATACTTTCTGGTGCAATTTTGATATTTTTTTTAAATGCATTTCTAGTGTTTTGCTGTATTTCTGGTGCTGCTTTCATACAATTTTAGCATTGTTTTGGTGCAAATCTGATGTAATTTTGATTCTTTTTGTGTGTTAAATATGAAAATTTATTTGGAGAGATTCAATGAACTTGACCTTTTGTGAAGTGAAATATTCTATCATGAGTATATTTTTTCCGAACTAGATTATATCATAATGAAGAAATAAATGTATATTTCATCTTCAGATTATGTTGTTCATCTTTAGAATATATAATATATTTGCACGTACAATATTAAGATTTTAAAGCTAACTTCTCTGCAAATTGAAAACAAACAAACATTACATGTTCATTCATACTAATATGTGACATAATTGGGGCAAGTAGGATGGACTTTGAGACCAAATAATCATACTTGTGTGCAAGAAACACAACAACACCAACATGTGTAGTACCCTCCCAATTAAATTCAGTTGGAAATTCTAGTTACCCGTATGTTATCAACAATGAGAGCACACCCCATGATCATCATAATCTCAGAATTTTATAGCCTTTTCTCCTCGAATTTAGAGGATATCGAAAAGGCTCAATGACGATGAAGACTACTTTGCATTATAAAAACAGAGAGTTTTACTTAATTCCAAAGACTTTCATTGCACGGACATAAATAAAAATAAGATATTCTTCAAAAACAGCGAGATGCAACTGAATGAGTTTTACTTCTCTAGTTATCTCTCTCTTAATTTTGTTTCCGTTTGTCTAATAGGGGAATAAACGTTAAGGAATTAGGGGTGGATACTATTTAAGGTAGAAGAAGGGGAAAGATATGATTAGCAATGGAGGAAACAGAGTTATGGCATATAAATAGACAAGGCATAGAAAAATCTCGTTAATAATTAGATGGATGTTTGGAAGATTACTAAAAGTGTACCAATTTTTGAAACATGGAGTACTAATAAGGATTACTTTGATTCTTAACTCAAAAGATAAAAGACAATTTTGATCCCTTTCTCGTTTCATCATTAATTAAAAATCATAAAATCTGAAATCAAATTGATAATTCAATTAAAAAAATATAAAATTATTAACCCAATAATCTAATATTGATAAACTAATAGTGTTTTTTTTTAATTCAATTTATCAGTTAAATCAATTTTTGCACACCCCTAAATATGATGGCTGGGATGAACAAGATCTATTCACCCTCAATTAGAGGCTCGGTTTTGAATTTCCTAAGAACAAAAACTCTTTTGGTAAAGAATCTTCTTTTTTTAAGGTCTTACCAACACATATCTAAATTAACTGAAAAGGATCAAATATGCTCCTATATTATTGAAAATAGTTTTAATATATCATTTGTTATACTTTCGGTCAAAATATACCTCCTACATTATATTTTCAATCCAAATATATCCCTTCTATTATACTTTCGATACAAATATACCTTTTTAATTAGGGATAATTGCACCACACCGCCATTAGGCAAAAGTAATTACTAAAAAAAATGGTCATTCGCTGTATAGGCATGTATAGTCAAACTATATTTAGTTTTTGAGTGTATCATAGTGTATATTCAGTGTATAACTCATGTATAAATAACGTAAATAAAATAGGACTATATTTATTGTAAACTAATTAGTTTATTATATATATTTGAAATTGTCCCTTTTAATTATATTTTGGGCGAAACATGCCCTTTATCTGTTAAATACCCGATCCCAACCCTAAAATAGATACATGGAGAGTTGGGATTAATTAGAAGGACCCAAATCATTTTTGTCCCGGTCAACAATCAAAATAATCCCTCCAAGTTGTTTTCTTCAAATTAGTTTTGACCGTTTCAATAACAATTGTATTCATTTAAGTTGATGATTCTCAATATTCAAACACACACGACACTTCAAAAAGCTCAGTAACTTAGAATTTCGATCAGTCAATAACAAAGAATTATTGAAGAACTTCAAATTTTTTTTAAATCTCATTTTTTGAATTCGAAGAATCCAAAATTAAATTCAACTCAATCATAGTAGGCAAGAGGAAATCTCAGCTCAAAGGAACAATAACCGAAATAATTTTTAATAGTCAACTGATTTACAACAACTTCCAATCACAAACTTAAAAAGTTTATCGGCCACAAATTCGTATGACAAAAACCCAACTTTGTTTTCAACTTCTCCAACCAATATTCATTCTAATTTTAGCACATCAATCCAAACCGTTATTATGAATTTTCTATCCAAAGATGGACCATGTTTCATCATGACATTAGTAATTATGTCTATATTATCGAAACAAGACAAGTACATAAAATTGACAAACTATGTACATTTCTTGGTGAAGCAGCCACTTCTCGTTTTTCTTATCATCCAGTTATCCAAGTGGATTGTTAATGCATACTTTGTTTTGCAAGTGATTCCAAGTTCAAATACAAGTCTTCATTCAACCAAAAAACCCTCATATATTGAATTTATCCCATACTTCTTATTTTGGATAATTATGTTGTCAATCTACGGGTTATGTGATGTTTCAGAGTATATATAGTTCGCATTAAAAATAATCAATTGGACGTAATTCATTTTTTCATTGTTGCTACAATTGATTCTTTTGCAAAGTTAAGGTGTATATTTGATTTTTTTATATTTTTTTTGTCGTTTTTAATTCAACGAATAATTCAAATTTATTATCTTAATGATCAATTTTTTTACCTCATTTTCTGATAATAAATGTCTCAATTTTTTAATTTTACATATACCAAAAAAAATAAATTACAATATAAGCACAAAAAAAAGTCGATCTTAAATTTTTTGTTACACGTGGATAACAATGATTTGATTAGTTAGATAGTGTGGTGACCCACAAACGGATTATCATATCTATAACATTGAACATGTCAATGATGTAGAAGAAGGGTCCCATGACATATTAGAGTTATGGAGCCAATGTCTCCACAGCTGGAATAACAAGTTTAAGCCACTCGTTTCGAGTGGCGGAGACTTCTCCGTCCTTTGCCTATTATAGAGTTATGGGGTTGTTCAATAATTATTATTTGTCCTTTTCTGTATTACGTAAATTCAACCAAATACTACCACCAAAAATGATTAACATTGTTGGCAAATCAATTTCCCTTTTACTCCCTTTCGTTTAATATGGGGTTGTTCAATAATTATTATTTGTCCTTTTCTGTATTACGTAAATTCAACCAAATACTACCACCAAAAAATGATGAACATTGTTGGCAAATCAATTTCCCTTTTACTCCCTTTCGTTTAATAAATTGCGAATAATAATTTATTAAAAATTAATCAGATCAGAGTCACGTAAATTTAGACAAATAAATAGTAAATCAAATATTTTAGTTTTGATTCCTAAAATAGTAACAGTATCATCTTTTTATAGAAACAAAAGGAATATTTCAAACAAAGATGGGATTAGTTTATCACTTAGAACTTTTCACCTTCGTTCGCCTAGTCATTTTCACTTCTTAAATCTTTTGCATATTTGATCAACTTGCATTCTTAATGGTGGATATGAAAAGAAAATATCTACTTTTTGGGGGAAAAAAGAAAAAGAAGAATAAGGATCTTGCAATAGAGTGAAGATGAGATATCTTCTTTCTCGTGCAAGGATTTACTTAAAAGGTAGAAAAGTAGTGAATGCTAGAAAAAAATTGTTACACCACCTAAAAAGGCTACTATAAATAGTACTTGAGCACTCCCATGTGCCTGAGATTTGGCACTGGGCCCAAAGCCAATTGGTGTCAGGTCGAAGACGGTTGAAAGCGTACCTCGACTAGGTGATAAACAAGGATCGAAGGTCCAGTGAACACGGTATATAGGGCCACCCGATCACATACAACTTCCCATAACATTGTAATATCACCATCGATGGCATATATTTATACCATGTTATTGTTTTCTTATGGGTCGAGATATTAATAATCTGATTAAGATGATGCTTCTACATTAATCTACTTGCCAAACCCGATTTTTATCCCATACAACATGCAGAACACATTGTTGCATACGTCCAACCACTGTGACTGATTGGAGCTAACTCACAGGGTCTTTTTTGAGCGAATATTTAATAATAAAGTGATCAATTTCTATTTCAATTACTTTAATCTAAAACGCCAATGATATTATTCATTTTTCTTTCTTTTTTACCTTAATGAAATTCAGATAATTTTAGTTTTACTATTGGTAATTTGATAATGTTCTGGTTTACTTGATCCAATAAACAAGTCAAACATCGAACAAGAAGCGACAATAGAAGGTAAAGATTCCAAGGTGAAAAAGAAAAACTGCTGGATGGTCGATGTTAATCGAGGGGTAGAATGGACAATGGCATAAGTTCCGAAACCTACAAGACGTGATAGGTGCTACTAGTAAAGATAAATAAGTTGGTTGTTATCCAAAAAGGCTGAGTAGATCCAATATATACAACTTTGAAATAGAAATAAAGAGGATGAAAAAGCCACATCACGAAAACCACCTTCTCTCTATATATCCTATAACTTGGACCGCTAGTTTTCTTATATCCACAGAAAGTGAATTTCCCTTACATGGCTGCTCCTATCAAGAATACCAATAGACTCTCTCTTGCAATGGAAAGAACTGGTCAATGGTACTATCTCTATCCCCTAAACCCTCATGTATTCAAATGTGTCTGTTTTGTGTTGACGTTATATTCCATGTTACAGGGTATTTTCGCAAGAAATTCCAACTGATGTTATTGTTGAAGTAGGTGAAGCAAACTTTAATCTTCACAAGGTATGTATCTAGCTTGAGTCGAAATCGCACGACAATTGTTATCTTGTGATGGGTATTATATATATATATATATATATAATTGTTTAATTTTTTGATGTCAGTTCATGCTAGTAGCAAAGAGCAACTACATAAGGAAACTTATGCTTGATACGAAAGAAAGTGATGTAAGTCGGATAAACTTGTCGGATATTCCTGGAGGGCCAGAGATGTTTGAAAAGGCAGCTAAGTTCTGTTATGGAGTTAACTTTGAAATCACAGTTCATAACGTGGCTGCTCTTCGTTGTTCTGCTGAGTATCTTCAAATGACTGATAAATACTGTGACAACAATCTTGCAAGCCGCACTGAAGATTTTCTTGCCCAAGTTGCCTTGACCAGCCTTTCTGGTGCACTTGTCGTATTAAAGTCTTGTGAAAATCTTCTTCCCCTTGCACTCGACCTCAATATCATTCAAAGATGTGTTGACATCGCCAGTGCTAAGGTACCTATATATATCCTATTCTTATGTGTTGACTCCTATTTAATTAGTATATCTTTATTTTAACAATTAGTGCAAATATTCCCTTGTAGGCATGTGTGGAGGCGAATTTTCCGAGCAGATCACCACCAAATTGGTGGACGGAAGAGTTAACCATCTTAGACGTAGCATTTTTCGAGAGAATCATAGTTGCAATGAAAGCTCGTGGAGCAAAAGCGTTAACATTAGCAAGTGCTATAATCACATATACAGAGAGGTCTCTTCGTGATCTTGTACGCGATCACACGGGAAATGGCACGAGATTAATGGAACCAGAGGATTCGGAAATGAGAATGCATCAACGGGAACTTCTGGAGTCCATTGTGACTCTCTTACCTACCGAGAAAGCAGCTTTCCCAATCAATTTCTTGTGTTGTCTCCTGCGTACAGCTATTTTCTTAAGATCAGCCAATAGTTGCAAGAATGAATTGGAGAAAAGGATATCAGCAATATTAGAACATGTGACAGTCGATGACCTTTTAGTGTTGTCTTTTACTTATGATGGAGAAAGACTATTCGACCTTGAGAGCGTGAGGAGGCTCATTTCTGGATTTATGGAGAAAGAGAAGAGTGTAGCAGTGTTTAAATCTGGTGATTTTGGAGATGTTTGTACCACCGCGATGCAGAGAGTTGCAAAGACTGTCGATGCCTATCTTGGTGAAATTGCTACTTTTGGGGATCTCAGTATATCAAAATTCAATGGAATTGCTGTTTTGGTTCCCAAGGGAGCCAGAAAGGCTGATGATGATCTTTACAGAGCCGTTGATATCTATTTGAAGGTGAGAAAATCCTTAATTATATGTATATGAGTATCAACTACAAGTCTTTGCTAACTATTAATTAGCAATTAATGAACATATATTGCAGGCACATCCACATTTGGATGAAATTGAAAGAGAGAAAGTATGCAGTGTGATGGATCCTCTGAAACTATCATATGAAGCCAGAGTCCATGCTTCTCAAAACAAACGTTTGCCAGTGCAAATAGTCCTTCATGCTCTCTACTTCGATCAACTCAAGATAAGGAGTGGCGCAGCAGACGATACTAATAACAACTTGCCAGAAGCCATGGCAACAAGGAACCAATTACAAGCCGATGTTTCCCTTGTGAAAGAGAACGAAGTTCTAAGAACAGAGTTGCTGAAGATGAAGATGTATATAGCAGATATACAGAAAACAGCAACTACTAGTCAAGGAACTTCAGCTAGTAATAAAGGGACTTTGAGGAAGACAACCTTCTTCTCTTCTGTCTCCAAAACTTTAGGAAAATTGAATCCCTTTAAACATGGATCAAAGGATACTTCCAATATTGTTGATGATTCAGCTGTAGATCTTACTAAGCCTAGGAGGAGAAGATTTTCCATTTCTTAAGTTATTCACATGATTTGGTTTAATTTTAGTTTATGTTGTGTGAGAAAACTAGTTATGAGTGAATTTGTACTGTAAAGGATTGATTCCCTTGTTTGATTATATTTTTCGACAAAGATTACATTTATATCTCCCATGTTCTTGTGTTGCCATAAACTTGTTATCTTAATATATTTTATGTTAATGTATTCATGTATATCACACCTGGTCAAGATTCAACATAAAAGATTTATTGCCTTCCTCTACTTGTTAGTTTTGTTAAGGCGAACCTTTGTAATGAATTCTTTTATTTAATTATTTACTAATTGAATTTCTAAACTCAATTAAAAGAAGATTTTTAAATCACCTTCTACCATATGTGTAATTCACTCGCCCTTAAATAGATGACATGTTAAATTCATGTCACGTAAATTAATAACATGTCATAATATTCTTTATTAATTATTTTTACAATTATTAATCAAAATTATTAAATAAAAGGTAAAATAATAAAATTTTAATTTATTCTTTAAAATAAAAATTTGGGACTCCTTATTCCCATGGTGAAATGGCCAAAATCCATCGGAGAAAGCCGTCGCCGCTCCTTTTACCGACGAGACCACATATACTCTCTCCCTCACTCGTCTCCATCTCTGCCACACCCTCACCATTTTCCTTTCCTCCTTCTCAAACCTCCATAAATCCAGGAACCCTAAGTTTCCACACCACCAACTCTTGCTAGAAAACCTCCTCGCCACCTCCTGTTTTGGTGAAAAAGGAACTAGCGCCACCTCCCTCTCTCTCTAACTCCACTGTGAATCAGTGGACTCCGGCAAATATCGCCATGAAACCAGCACCGCTCTCTCTCTCCACTGATAACAGTCATGACGTCAAGGAGGTGTCAAATTCTGCTAAAGAAGATGACAATTGGGTGTGGAGAAGGAAGAAAAAAGGGTTGGGCGGGGATGGGGATATCTGAAGAAGTAGGTGGAGTGGGTGAAGAAGAAGGGTTTTTTTAGTTTTTTGTTTAAAAAATAATATTAATATTTTTTAAATTTAAATATGATATTCACTTGTTTTTAACGCGCGTGTAGTCACACGCTATCGCCAACTCAGACATCTAAATGCCACATAAGTATGGCCAACGGTCAGAAGAGTTTGATGTATTGTGTTTTATTGAGTTTAAAGGTTCAATTGATAAAGTGTTAAGTAGAAGGGTTCATAATACAAACTTGTATAAGTACAAGGATCCATTAAACTATTTCGTGTTTTGTTAATACAATAAGATTGTCTTTTGAATAATCTTTCATTCAACCACTTTTATTGCTGATAAAGAATTTGTGGTTCATATCATCATGTTATAAATGCGGGAGGCCACAATTCTTTTAAGGGAAAAGACATAAATTCCCTCCTAAAGTTGTATTGAAAATTCAGTTACACATTTAAATTATAATAGCGATCTATTACACACTTAAACTATCTAAAAATGAATTTATTACCCCTCTGAAACGTATAACACCACTCTCATGGTATGTGGTATATTACACTTGCTGCCACGTGGCCCCACGTCAGCACCATGTTAGAAATTATAATTTTTTTTTCTTTTCTTTTCTTTATTAATTAAATTTTATTTTATTAACTATATTTTATACTAATTAACTCCTAATTAATTATTAACCACACATCCAATTTTTTATAATCTTTTTCTTTTCTTTTCTTTATTAATTAATTTATCTTTTATTAACTATATTTTATACTAATTAATTTTTAATTAATTATTAACCACCCATCCGACCCCCTTAGCCCCAATCGTCTTCTCCACCAAAATGGGGAGAATAATTTTTCTTTTTCTTAATGGGTTTTGAAAGGAAAAAAAATCAAGATTCAAAATGAGGAGTAAATAGAGGTGGGTGTGAAGAAGAAAGGACGTGGGGATAGGGTGATTTTTTTTTTTTTTAATTTCTTTTACTTTAATGGGTTTTGAAAGAAAAAATCAAGATTCAAAATGAGGAGTAAATGGAGGTGAGTGAAGAAGAAGAGGGTAGGTGGGGGTAGGTAGGGTGATTTTGTTTTTAATTTTTTTTTACTTTTCTAACGTGTTCTTTTTTTTTTGCCACGTCAGTTGTAGGGGGTAATAAATTCACTTTTAGGTTTAGGTTTGTAATAGGTCGCCATAATAGTTTAAGTGTGCAACTGACTTTTCGATACAACTTCAGGAGGGATTAATGTTTTTTCCCTTCCTTTAATCCTAGAATATGACTTAAATTAACCCAATTGCAAAAATAGTTTGTATGCCCATATTTTTTGGTATAAATTGTGAAATGAAAATATTGAACTTCTAAATTGAAGTTTCGCTAAAAGAATTTTGAGTGTCTTGTGAATCTAATCTATCTATTATATATTATTATATACTATCTTACAAGCATGAACTTCCAAACTTGAATGTTAAATTACTGTAAAATCCCCAACTTAAAACACTTAATTTAGTATATTTTTTTATAAATTATATTATATTATATTTATCTGTTTATATTATAATATATTAAAAGCAAACATCTTTCACATTAAAGGGTTGCGACTTTTCCTAAGGGTTATAACTTTTTCAAAGAGTTGTAACTTTTTCGATTAATTGTGACATTTCTGAAGGGTTGTGACTTTTCTGATAAAATATAATAAGCACATGTTCATAAAATCCTTTGTTGGCTATAAATTGAGTGAGTTTCTTACATTTTTAAACTACAAATTTTCTAAGTTTCTACTTTTTGTTCTTTTTTTTCTTCTTCTTAAAATACAATTTAGTATATCTTATATATTTTAAATTATATTTATTAATATTAGATTATATTAAAAGTAGTTACCTTTTCGCACGAAAAGATTGTGACTTTTTCAAAGAGTTATGACTTTGTCAATAAGTTGTGACCTTTCGAAGGATTATGAGTTTTCCAATGAGTTGGGAGTTTTTCAAAGGATTGTGACTTTTTTGAAGAGTTGTGACTATTTGAATAAGACACAATTAGCACATGTTCATACTACCCTTTGTTGGTTATTAATAGAGGGGTTTCTTGACATTTTTAAACTACCATTTTTCTAAGTTTTCTATTTTTCTTTTTCTTAAAATACCCAATTTAGTATGTCTTTTATATTTTAAGTTTTATTTATTTATACTATATTATGTTAAAACAGACATCTTTTCACATTGAAGGATTGTGACTTTTTCAATGAGTTATGACCTTTTCGAAGGATTGCATCTCTTCTGAAGGGTTGTGACTTTTTTGATGAAACATAGTAAGCACATATTCATATAGACTATCCTTTTTTGGATATAAATGGAGGGATTCTTTCACATTTTTATACTACACATTTTCTAAGTTTCCTATTCTTCTCTTCTTAATGATCCTTGGGTGGTCCGTATTACTTGTAAGATGAGTGGGACTAAAATATAGGTCAGTTCATGTCTCAAGTGATAGTTAGAACATATCGATAACTAGGGGGTCTTGTTCTTATGTGATTCACTTGGATTGTGTATATTTGTAAAAATAGTATAGAATATGTCTGGTTTGTTAGCACCGGAATAATTAGGTATCATGCGGAAGCTAGCAAAGCAAACTTCGAAAGATCATAAGTAAGAAGACAAATGAGAAATATACCAAAAGAGACACAAATATTTAATGTGGTTTGGTCAATCGACCTACATCCACAAGAAGAGATGAGCAATTTATTACATAAATATGAGAGTAAAAATATCGAGAGAAATAACCTTACACAATTCATTCAGAAATAAAAAAAAGGTACACAAAAGTATCAACGTAATATTTGCGTTTCACAAATTCTCCCCCTACACAAAATCTTAATGCCTCTAGTATTACATTGTGAATGCTATCGAGTTAGAAGTAATGAATCTCTATTTAAAGATTCATAAATCTTTTCTTACAAAAAAAATAATTAGCGAAATATGGAGACTTTGTGTTTTCCTTTTAGAAAAAGAAAGCTCAATTACAGTAAGAAACTTAGGGCAAATACCCAAAAAGTCTCCTCCCTGGTCTAAATTTCTAACAAAATAAATTTGATCCACAATCTTCACATAATCTTCAAAAGGTTGAATCTCCTCTACAAAATCTCCTCTACAAAATCTCCTCTGTAAAATCTATGTCTCGACACAAAAAACCTCTCTAAAAAATTTCTCCAACAAAAATGTTCATCATTATCAAATAGGTTGTTGCTAGAACTGAACTTGCCAATATAAACACCCACTTTTAATCCCACTTTGATACCACTTGTTAGGACCGAAATAATTAGGTATCATGTGAAAGCAAGCAAAACAAACCTCGAAAGACCATGAATAAGAAGACAAATGAGAAATATGTCAAAAGAGTCACAAACATTTAATGTGGTTTGGTCAATTGATCAACATCCACAAGAAGAGATGAGCAATTAACTATATAAATATGAGAATACAAAATATCGAGAGAAATAATCTCACACAATTCACTCAAAATAAAAAGAGGTACACACAAGTGTTGACATAAAACTTGTGTCTCGTAAATTCTCCCCTTACACAAAATGTCATGACCCAAATCTAGGTGTGATGACACTCGTCTTATCCTACCAAGACAAGTCAGTCTAAACCCAATAGTTATGGAAAACAAAGCGGAAATACTCAGTAGATCAAATAAATAAAAATGAAAGTCTTAAATAATCTCGAATAACCCCCAACATCTGATTGTAACGTGTACAAACCACTAGTAAATATGAGATGAAAGATAAATACAATTTCAAATATAACAAAGCATAAGTAAAGAGGACTATGGAGATCGTCGAACTTCCATCATCTACCTCTTAACGTCACCTCGAAGCCTGGGACAATAAGAATGACTCTAACTCACTGTCCGAATTTGGAACCTACACAAGTGTAGAAGCAATAAGTGAGTACCAATAGTACATTACCCAACAAGTCAACTAATAAAACTATACAAATCTAATAAAATTTAAGAACTTCTTTCATCCTAACTGAACCTCCATAACTACAACATGCACAAAATATCAGTCCAACATACAAATCACAATACACAGTTCATATAAGTTCCATAATCAGGATGAATTCATCACAAAAAATATCACACGGATCATATACAAAAGTCAATACAACCCACATAAATAGACAAGGATGCTCATGCACAATCAATAGTCGAGCATCAATCACAATCACCGGCAATGACCTCGGCATCACACACTCGTCGAAAATGACCTAAGCATCATACTCTCATCGAAAATGACCTCAACATCACACTCTCACTGAAAATGACTTTGCCATCACACTCTCCCTGGAAATGACTTCGGCATTACATCATGTCTGTCTCATCACAGTGCTCAAGAACAAAATGCAATCGGCATGCTCACATAAAAATGAGGAATTACAACTCAGGAAGTTCACAATCACAATGAATCTATTAAAGTATTTCATCAAACACACACCCATATCAAGACTAATGTATTTGATATTTTTCCATCACAAGATTTGCACACATTGCCTTTTTATTAACCTCATCTATTAAATTTAGTTAATTCATGTAAGAAAATAACCCATAACCTCATTCTCATTACTTCAACCACACAAGAAAGGAAATTCGAGAATTTTACAAGATTTAACAAAGTTTTAAAATTTCACTTGTCTTAACCAGATCACGATCAATCAGCCATTGGAGTCTTCCCCTTCTGAACAATATCTGAAATATCATAATCTAATCAAATAATGATTCACTATAAGATTCTGGAACTAACGACACCAAGATCACAAAATTCTGGCAAAAAGGTCAAAACTGTTCAAAATTCTAATTCCGAAAATGAGGTTCAATTCTGGAAAATTTTACATGAAAATATTCATTACAGCATTTGAAATCCATTAGAGAAAACTATTTCAAAAATGGAGTTGAATTTAGCTCATAATCACCATTTTTCATTTGAAAACTCAAATTCTTGAAAGCCTCCAATTTGCCAATCAAAATATCAATTTTTGATGTTGCAATCACATTTGATAATAAGGAATTAAAGTTTTTGGGTCAAAGACACTTACCTAGTCGATTCACAACAAAATCCTCTTCAAAAATCTCCATAAGAGGTATTCCCGAAAGTCAAAATAGTGAAAATGAGGTTTAACTCTGAAATCAGTCCTAATAACCCATCTGATGTCGCAATCGTGATTAGGGGTCGCTGTCGTGTCCTTCACTTTATCAATCACTTGGTCGCTTTTACGAAGCCCACAAAGATGGAGCCCTTTGCTTTCCCCACAGGCCCTCCGCTAAAGTGAGGGTCGCTTTCACGGCCCATCATGATCGCAAAGCCTGGGCACAAGAATACAACACACAGTTAACACAAAAATTAAGGAATGGACCCTTGAGATTCATTAGGAACTCCATGATCACAAACCATATATGTTACCTCACTAAATTTGTTCTAGACTCAATGGAACTGTCGAAATTCGAATTTGAGGTTTTCTTGACCCAGAACTCGTTTAGTCGCAACTAAACTAACTTAAGCTTCAAAATCACTAAAACAAGATTGGGACCCCTAAAAATTCAACCAAGAACTCACCTATGAGTAAAATCAAATCTTGAATCCGTTGGAATCATCAGAACTTTGTTATGAGCTTCCAAACTCTGGATGTTGTCCAAAGTCAACTCTAAGGCCAAAATGTCAACAATTTCTAACTTAGGACCTCAAATTCTTGATATATCCCAATATTTAAACTAATAACTCTTCTAGACCAATTTTATTATTTTAGAGCTGATGAAATCAACAAAATTTTATTTCGAGACTCAAAACTTTGAAAGACATCGAAAATCACTATTTCACAACTTAAGTTTCTTAAAACTCAACATTTTCAAAAATCATAACTTTTCAAAAATTTTCTAAACCAACATCACAAACTGATAAAATATAACTCGGAGCGATTATCAACAGGGGTAAAATGGTCATTTTATAAAAATTTCTAAAAATAATCTTTAGGATCATTACACAAAATCTTAATGCCCCTAGTACTACATTGTGAATGCTACAAAGTTATAAGGAATGAACCTCTATTTATAGAGTTATAAATCATTTTCTAAAAAAAAAAAGACTAGCCAAATATGAAGACTTTGTGTTTTTATTTTAGAAAACCAAAACCCAATTACAGTATGCAACTTAGAAAAAATACCCAACATGGTCAAGGTAGGCTTGGGAAGCCTTAGGTGGACAAAAGGGGTCAGACTTGGGAAGTCTTGGGTCAGGTTATGATTAGATATGAAAGGTGGGTTGCCTCTTAGTGGTGGAGTTGGCAGTGGAATGGTGTAGCAAGATGTGGAGTAGGGTGAGTGAGTGAATGAAATGTGGTTAGTAACAAAGGTTTTGCTTTAGGGATCAAAGTTATAATTTTGAGTTGCATGTTTCTTTTTGATTATTTGCATTATATAATGTGGTGGATTTGGATTGTCGATTATGCCTATCAGTACGTACATGTTGTTTGTATTGATAATTTTGCCATGCCATTTGACATAGTTTGGTTGTAGGATCAGTGATATTTCTTAGGTGAGTACGATGATGATCTCTGACAGCTTTTATTACTCTCTACCTATAGTGGAAATTGTGTCTATTTTATTATGTTCTTTTATCCTAAGAATCTATTATACCTGTTTAAACTAGTTCTTTTGGAGGGTTGAGTTAGTATTTTAAGAAAGTTTTTATTTTTTCAAGGTTTCTTATTAAAGGCTAAGATTGAGAAGTTCTGTTAATTAATTAAAGTATTTTAGTATGTTTATCTCTTCCGTGGTATCTTTTTTTTTAGTTTGAATGGTAAAATTCTCCTATCTAAGTGTTAGAGTAGATGTCTGCACGGTTCAGTGGATTAGATCATGACAATGTAGTTTTTCTATTGATTATTTTCTCTCTCAATCATTTTCTTTAATATGTTTGTGTGTAATTAGCATAACGTTGTTTCTCTGATTATGCTGGTGTATAATTTGCATAAATTTTATGAGCATCATTTGATGTTTTCTTGCTTCTAAATATTAGTGGTAATTTAGTTATGTTCTATGGTGAAATTTATTTATGAAGATTATTTAGTTCTTGTGTTTTATTTAAATCAATATCTCGATATGGTGGAATGCTTGGGAGACCTATCACTTTCTCACCACTAGTATTGACTCTAATGCTGGAGTCTCCGCACTAGTATTTCAAATATACGCCAAATAAGTGAAAAATACTTCTCCACCATTTGTTGGGACTTATGAAACAAAATCATCCTGTAATATCCCAAAAGTTGAAAATATGGAGCAAAGGGAAAATGTTGCAGAAATTTTATCTGGTACAACTTTCTACGAGCTGACCTATGGATCGTAGGAAGTCTCAAGACCCATAGGAGGGGATTATGGAAAGGGGTTTGTAAGTTGGAAATATGACTAAGTGTAAAGGTCAACCTATGAACCGTAGAAGTGAATCAGAGGCTTGAGTTTTGAGTGCAATATGACGAATTGACCTACATATTATCTAAGTTTCTACGGTCTATAGAAAAGGGTCGTAGGACGGACCTAAAGGTTCAGAATTCAGGTAAGTGTAAGATCATTTGACAAGGAGGTTCTACGACTATTAAACCTTTCTACTAACCATAGACGTGAACCGTAGAGTCAATGTGCAATTTCCATTAGCTACTATTTTGGTGCACTAAGTTCCATGGATGGATCCTATGACTAGTAGGACAGGGTTCATAGGAAGTCGGTTGATTTGGACTTGGGTATCTATGATCCCTAATGAAGACCCTTCATTTGACCTACGACCAGTAGGTTCCCTCCCGTAAGTCCCTTCGGCAGTTTTAAGTAAGGGTATTTTGGACTTTTCTTCTTCATTTAACTCCTAAACTACATTGTTTTAGGCCATATTAGGCGACCTATATCTACCCAAACCCTTCTAACTCACCCCATTCCCTCTCATTCTCTCAAAATCTCTCAAGGAATCAAGGTTTTTCTCAAAGTCTTCTTCTCCAAGAAAGAACTAGGGTTTAAAGGATCATCAAGGTTTCAACCTCCAATCTTTATTGCTTTTTGGGTTTTGATAGCTAAGGTATGTTGAAATTCACCAATGGATTCCTTTCATCCTTTGGGTTCCAAAAGAACTCAATTCTCCAATTCAATTTATCCAATTCTTTGAGGGTTTCATATCAATTCTTCACGGTCTTTCTCAATTGATTTCACTTAATATTTTTTTACTTGATTATGCATGAATTCACATTATTATATTCTTCTTAGGAATATCTGATGGTCCAATCCTCAATCGATGGTACCCAGATCTCAAATAAATCTTAGAGAATAAGGCCGCTCCCTAAAGCTGATCAAATAAATCATCAATACGAGGAAGAAGATATTTGTTCTTAACTGTCACCTTGTTCAACTATCTATAACCGATGCACATTCTCATAGATCCATTCTTCTTCTTCTCAAACAGAACAGGTGCACCCCAAGGTGAAATACTAGGGAGAATAAACCCCTTATATAACAGATCCTATAATTGGTCCTTCAATTTCTTTAACTCTGTCGGGGCCACGCGATAAGGTGTAATAGAAATTGGATTAGTGCCCAACTTCAAGTCAATAGCAAAGTCAATATCCTATCCGAAGGAACTCCAGGAAGATCAGCAGGAAATACATTGGCGAACTCCTTAACTACGAGAATAGACTCCATGGGAGGTGACTCAGCACTAGTATCCCGAATAAAAGCCAAATAGGATATACAACCTCTATCAATCAATCTTTGAGCATGCATACAAGAGATGACCTTACTAGGATAGAAACCATTAGTGCCCTTCCACTCGATCCTCGGAACACCAGGTATTGCTAAAGTCACAGTTTTAGAATAACAATCAAGAATAGCATGATAAGGAGAAAGTCAATCCATACCCAATATCACATCAAATTCTAATATCCCCAGTATAATCATGTCTACCAAGTATCATACCCAGCTAAAGAAACAAGAAAGGATCGATATACTTGATCCACCACTAAGGGCTAACCCATGTATTTAGATCCATTAAATGGTTGAAACATAGAAAAAATGCACTTAATAATTAAAATTCAAACGTAATAAATAAATTAATTAAATAATTGAGATTTAAATAATTTAAATTACAACTTTCATTAAGTATAACCAAATGAGATCTTAATCTTCTTTTACAAAAAGAAATACATTTATTTAACTAAAGGTATGTATTTCCCAATTATCATTCTACATTATTGCCCCTCATCAACTGACAATTTGATCGGAGCTACGTCAAAAGTGTAACCATTAAGTGTGTGTTTGGAAAAAAGGACAACATTTTTAGAAAAATATTTTCAATTTTCTCATGTTTGGTTGGCTTAAATGTTTTGAAAAATGTTTTCCAAATCAACTTATTTTTCTCAAATTTGAGAAAAATGAATTTCTTCCAAAAACTAAGAAAAATATTTTCCAAAGCTCTCCTCGAACCTCAAATTACAATGTTTTTTTCTTATCCCACCCCTACCACGACCTCCCTCCCCCCCCCCCCAAAAAAAAAATAATTTCTTTTTTAAGAAAAAATTAAAAGTTTATTTTTGAAAAATATTTCATATTTTGAAAATTTTATTTTTTTTTACTCATCCCTATCCCGACCACCCTAACCCCAAAAAAATTTTAAAACTTTACTTTTTTTGAAAAATATTTCAAAATTTCAAATTTTTTTTTACCCTACTACTCCTCCTCCCCCCTCCCCCCCCCCCAACAGCCCCCACTCACACCTCACAAAACCACCACGTCCACCCTACCCCCCACCCGCCCCACAAAAAAATTAAAAATTTATTTTTAAAAATATTTTAAATTTTAAAATTTTTATTTATTTGCCCCATCCCTACCCCGACCCCCTACTAGCCCCCCCCCCCTTCACACACACAAAAAAATTAAAAATTTATTTTTAAAAAATATTTTAAATTTTGAAAATTTAATTTTTTTTACCCCATCTCACCCTCTACCCCGACCCTTGTCCCCCCCACCCCACCAACCCCCCCCAACCCACACACAAAAAAAAAATTAAAAATTTATTTTTGAAAAATATTTCAAATTTTGAATATTTCATTTTTTCACCCCACCCTTAACCCCGACCCCATGCCAACCCCCCAACCCCCCACCCCATCTCCCAAAAAAATTAAAAAATTATTTTTTAAAAAAATTAAATTATTTGAAAGTTAGGTCTGGAGTCGGGTGTGTCGAATTTCAATTCGAAAGTCGAGATCGAATTTAAATTTGATAGTCAAATCTTGGGTTGAAAGTCAAGTTGGATTCCAAATCAAAGGTCGGGATTGGATTACGAATCAATTACTAGGGTTGATTTTCATTTTAGAAATTATTTTTCTACAAATATTTTCTACTCTCTAACCAAAAATAAAAAATATTTTCATTAACTAACTAAACAATCACTCACCAACCAAAAATGAGAAAATAAGTTAGAAACCAACTTATTTTCTAAGAAAATATTTTCTAAGAAAACATTTTCTAGGAAAATACTTTCCATGGAAAACATTTTCCTTCATACCAAACACACCCAGGGGAAATATGCTGATGGAAATATTTTTCAAAGTTTCTTGAAAAATAAGTAAGTTTTTCTATTTACTTTTTTAATATTTATATTATTTCATGCTATTATTTAATGTATTGAAGAACCTGAATCAGGTTCACCTAACAAGAAGTAAAGAGCGGAATATAATAAATAGTGAAAGCTCAAGAAATAAAAAATCATGACCCATGTAGTCTAATAAAATTTGATTCAAATCTCCACTAAAAAGGGTGAGAAAAATTAGATTACTACTCTACAATTGGAGGGACTAATTTTTTAGTGCCTTACTCTTTCTAGTTGCAACTATCCCATTCAAGATTCCATCCCTAATTTTGAAAGCCTTTACAACTCATGATCAAGAAACAAACACTTATTATAAAATGTCAAGTAAAGTAAAAAATTCCGACACATCGAACAAAGAATCAATCTAATCAATTAGAAAACTAGAGTAGCAGCTTCCTTAGGAACATTTTCTCTTAGTTGACAGTTGACTCTCACAAATTAAGATACTAATTAGAATGATAACTATTTGCTGAAAATAAATCTTGATCTGTATGAATAGCATCCAAGATAATAACATCAACTATGATGCTTTATAGTGACAAGAAGGTGCCACCACAACTTAAGGGTAAGTTTTACAAAATGGTGGTTAGACCGGCTATGTTATATGGAGCGGAGTATTGGCCAGTTAAGGTCTCTCACGTTTAAAAGATGAAAGTTGCTGAGATGAGAATGTTGAGATGGATGTGTGGGCATACCAGGAGTGATAGGATTAGAAATGAGGCTATTTGAGACAAGGTAGGAGTGGCTTCGGTGGCTTCTTACTTCCCAAACAGATCCTCCTACATCTATATATAAACGCTGGTTTATCAAGGAAGATAAGATGCGAGAAATGCGACTGAGATGGTTTGGGTATGTGAAGAGGAGAGACACAGATGCTCCAGTGCGGAGGTGTGAGAGGTTGGCCATGGATGGTTTCAGAAGAGGTAGGGGTACGCCGAAGAAATATTGGGGAGAGGTGATTAGACAAGACATGACGCAGTTACAGCTTACTGAAGACATGACCTTAGATAGGAGGGTGTGGAGGACCCATATTAGGGTAGAAGACTAGTACATAGTCTCGTTATTCTTCCGTATTAGTAGGCGCATTAGCGCACTATAATTTCTTGTGTCCTGACTTCTGTTATTATCCTTCAATTACTTTCTGTACTTTGATTACTCTATTTTATCGTGTCGCTTTCGTTATTTGCGTTATTCGTTATTTGCTTTCTTATATCGCTTTGTACTTCTTAGCCTTATCTGACCTCTTTTTATGCTTCTTTTGAGCCGAGGGTCTCTCGGAAACAGCCGTCCTACCCTGGTAGGAGTAAGGTCTGCGTACACTTTATCCTCTCCATACCCCACGTTGTGGGATTTCACCGGGTTGTTGTTGTTGTATGATGCTTTATATATGAGAGGTAATGATCGAAATTCTCTTGTTTTCTTGTTTCAAAACTCATTGAAATATGGTTAAGAAATTTAATCTCAATTGGACTTGATTATCTTATTTAGTTCGACTTTCTGTGTTTTCTCCTAATTCTAAAGTTCTTTTCTTTTATGCAAATATGAGGATATTTGGCGTTTATAAAAGAAATCAAATTCTTCAAGGAATCGTTCTTGCTCGTGTATAATATGTCATGTAGTTTTTGATCGGCAGTTGTCCCTAGTCATCCATGAAGGACCTTCCTTTCACTTTATGCATAGAATTTTCTGCAACCAAATTTCTTCTGTAGACATATGAAAGCTTGATAAATTTGGATTTTCGTATGCTGATCATCAAATTAACCTTTGAATTCATCATAGATCAACAATATAGGGGTGTGATGATCAAGAAAAGGGAAAGGGGTGGGGGGTGAGGGGGGAGTTTTTGGGGCCATTGGCGAGGAGACAATAATTTTAAAAGATCACTTACTATCTATTGAATTTGTTTTCCTACTTCCGCTAAAAAAATATTTTAATCAATTAAACATAAAAAATTATAAAAACATCCCCATACTAAAAAAACACCCTAAAATAATCACTATCAAACATTAGAGTTTTTCAATAAATTGGTCAATATTTGATACGTCTGACCAATTGTGCGTCCTACTTCATTACATTAAATAAGACTTCAAACAAGTGAATAATTAGGTTGGGATAGAAATATTATAGATTTAACATCAATGTCATTAAAAGATCGACATTTATGCTCACATGAAGGACTAGAGGTTTAGTGAGAACTTAGCAACGCAATTCTTTGTAGTTTCATGAAATGGAATTTGAAAAATGCAAAATGTACACAAATCTTATTTCTACCACAGAGCTAGATAGGTACTCGACATTCACAGAAGAAAGTAATTAAAACCTTCAATTGGACGATTGGTCCTTAAACTCTTTAATCAAACTCTCCAGAAAACAGTAAGATGATCCCCCTTCTAACAAGGCCCTCCTGCTTTTGTCTTTCAGTTCTTCCATTTTCTCTCTGATACCATTCTTCTCCTCTGTACTATCAAACATCAGTCGCCTTATGGCACTCTCTATCTCCTCTGCTGTGACCAAAACGGGACTCTCACTCCGATACTCCATCTTTATATCCACAGCCATCTCCAAATCAACTACCAACTCGAAAGCATTTACTTGTTGCTCTGCATACATAGGCCATGTTGCCATCGGAACTCCAAACCACAAGCTTTCTAGTATCGAATTCCAACCACAATGTGTAATGAATCCTCCAATCGACTTGTGAGATAGCACCGCTGCTTGAGGCACCCATCCAATCACTTTCCCTCTATGCATAGTTCGTGTCAGGAAACCATCTGGCAACACTTGCTCCGGATGTGCAAGATCGTCCGAAGCACCTATTTCACCCTTAACCTGCGGCTGCCGTAATGACCACAAGAAACAGCAGCCGCTATGGT
Organism: Solanum dulcamara; assembly: GCF_947179165.1. Classification (NCBI taxonomy): domain Eukaryota; kingdom Viridiplantae; phylum Streptophyta; class Magnoliopsida; order Solanales; family Solanaceae; genus Solanum; species Solanum dulcamara. Next base: position 17,021,129 of record NC_077242.1, read on the forward strand.
CAAGGGCTATTGCAATTTTCTTCAATTGTTCCTCGTCAAAGGAACCGTAGCTCCCGAAACAGAGGAATAATACTGAAGAATCTTGTTGCTCATCTAACCAGCTATTGATACTCTCGTCCGGTTCTTGATTTAGGTTGATTATAGGCCCAATTGGGTATAAAGACGGAACCCCATTATCATTAGCAAGGGATTCAATTGAATGAAGCTCGAGCTCAACAAAAGTGTTAATTATGATCCCTTTCGCTTGTCGTATCATTCGAGCAGTAGACAGAGGTAAGTGCAATCGGCCAATTTTATCCAGCATGGCAGTTGGCAAAACCTTAGCAGGAAGAGGATGGACGTAAGTCGAAACGGGAAGTAACGTGTCGGAGTCCTTGAAATCGGAGATGTCACGATTGTGTTCATCTTTAAGAGTCTGTGCATAAAACAAGAGGCCAAGAAAGGCAGCACTAGAAGTAAAGAAAACGTAGCTTGGTAAACCAAGCTCTGTTGCTACTTGTATCATTTTGTCACTAAACATGTCAACAGTCACACCAACAAGTCGAGTAGTACTACTAGTCATGAAGTTTTGGATTATTGCATCTCTTACTAGCTGCTTCGAATTATTAAAGGTTTCAAAAAGAAGAGCTTCTTGATTTGAAAGATTTTTACTTTGAGGTTGAGGAGGAGGAGAAAGGTGCAAGAATCGAAGGCGGGGAGGGGTAGAATCGTCCAGATCCTTTGTATAGGTATGTACACGGGTTTCAATTGGAAGATCAATAATGATGAAAGTAATTGAAAGGCAATGGGCTCGGCTGATGAGTAACTTACCAATTTCGACAGCAGCGACGAGGTGACCCATTCCTGGCCCTGGAATGAAAACCAGCTGCTTGCTGCTCTCCATTTTTGCTACTCTTCTACTACTGCATGTCAACGACTGTAGCACACTCGCAATTTAAGGCCTGTGGTTCCGGGAAACCATTAAATAAAGAAATTTAACTTGAAATTGAAAAATAATAAAAATATAATTTAACTTTTTTTTTACTCTAAATTAGTTATAAAAAGTCAAAACAATTTTAATTTTTTTTTATTATAATAAAACATGATCAATAAAAGACGAAAAAGAGAATAGTGAAAGGCCAAAGTGTTGTTGTCATTCATTTACGACCTCCGTCTGGTCTCGTGGATACATTGGCTGCCAAGTATATAATAATCAACGAAAGCAGATAACCACAAAATGACTGGTATTTTTGTTGGTCTATGTTGACTAAGAAGTTAGTTAGTCAATATACTATGGTTAGTTAAACTAACTAAGTTGTTAGGAAGTTGTTAGAAGGTAGTTAGAAGTAGTTAGTGAAGTACTTATACACAATACACCATAAGTACATACAATATATACATGTATGAATAAGAAAAATAAATGAATTAATATTTTTTCCTCTCTCTTCTTTCTTCCTTTTCTCTCTTCTCCTTTCTTCTCTTCGCTTCTCTTCTCTTCTCCTCCTTCAAGGTCCACTTGCTCTTAACCTCCATCAATGGAGATTTAACATGGTATTAGAGACAACACTATGTCTTACAGTGTAGTGCACTCGTTTGCTGAGATTCGAAGCCAAGGAGCAGTAGAATCGGTAGTCAGCAGCTAAGAAGAAAAGCAAGTCTCGAAGCTATGAAGCAATGACCATTACAGTTGAGTTTAAATCAAAAATAGTCAACACCATTGCGGGTCCATAAAATACACAAAATCCGAATTACACTACAAGAAATAAGACTTATTGTGGCGAGATTTAGTGGCGACCCTACTTGTTGCTACAAAAGCTTCATATTCAGTAGGGACATATATGGTCGTTCCAAAATGTTTAGTTTCAGTGGCGACTTATTTTGTGTCGCTGCTAATAGTTGTCACTAATTCGCAAATTATAAAGTCCCGCTAAAATAAAATTTGGGCGCTAAATATTTAGTAGCAAATTTTGAAATGTCGCCTCAAATAAGATTTTGTAGCGACCTAGTCGCCGCTAATGTTAATCCAACTAAATTAAATTTAAAAGAAAAATAAACTAAAAAATCTGTAAAAATTTGGCAAGCTTTGAGATATTAAAAGATCATCTCTTAGCTGCTAAACTAAAGGCCATTCTCATCAGCTCTTGCACAAACCTAAACAAAAAAATGGATATTATATAGATTTGGGAAAAGGGATCGGAGGAAAGAAAAACAGAGACAACACTGCTAACAGAGGTTCCTCTTTGCTCGATTTATAGGAACAAGTAGTGTCGATTTGTTGGTGAAATATATATGAATAAGGTTCCTTTTTGCTGAATATTCTTCAATTTTTGACTAATAGGGTTCTATAAAGTATGTATTTCATCAGGTATGTGCTCAAATCCGTTTCTAGGTTTATGTATTTTAAGATTTTACATGTAATTTCTATAACCCACTTGAATTTTGTAGGAATGGGGTTCTCTAAAGTCGATGGAGAAGGAAGAGAGTTCCTAGTTTGAAAATCACTGTGAGCGTAAGAAGTTCGAAGTTCTAAAGGATTGAACCAGTTCGCCCATTTGAAGTTTTGAAAATTAGTTCGAGGTAAGTTAAAAGCTGAAAGTTCTAAAGATGTTTTTGTATTTTGTATTCTCGATCTTGCGAGGTAAACTAGAAGCTGAAATTCTATATTCTCATTTGTATTTTGTATTTTGTATTCTCGATATCCTCTGTGTGGGTGTTTCTATGTCTGTTGATGGAAGTCCTACATTTGGATTGCACATTGAAAAATCTATCTTGAAATCGAGAGTCTCTTCGTTGTTTACATCTTTATCTCTTCATGAATTTGTGGTTTTGACTAGTTAAAGAATTGACACCTTTGTTGGAGAAAGAAGTATTCACAATTTGTTTACAGAGATTTATTTTTTATACTTTGTGCAGTTCTGTCTAGTTAGCTGATCAATCGATTCTCTTTATTTGAAGTTTTATTTTTTGGAGATGTGTAGAGTCGATAAGACTCACTGTAAATAGCCGCAGAATGTATGGAGAATTCTAGTATTTGTCCTTATCTTTTGTGAGCTACAAAAAGATATGATAATACTTAAAAATTGTAGGAATAACAATAACCGTATAATTATATAATTTGGAGGAGAGATATGAGATTGACATTATTGTGCAGTAGATAGTTGATAAATTAAGAATTTGGTGCTATTAGAATGTGAAAAAGAGAAGATTATAAATTATCGATTGGTCTATTATGTGAAAAAAGCTTTTTACTAGTAGACAGTCCATCTGCATTTTTGATTAAAACAACTACGTAAACTGTGAGTGCATCAGAAAAGTGCTACTAATACGAACAAATTCACTACTCGTTGCTTAGAAAAGGCCATGAGATCATCCAAGTTGAACTTTTTATTACCTGCATTGTACTGCTTCAGTTCTACAGGGTATTTCAAGTTGTTGTGTGACTTTGTTGTTGGATATTGCAGCTCTGAATTGTACAAGGAGCTGCAGTTCTGTATTAATTGCTGCAGCATCCTCCAGGTTTGTGCTGCAGCTCTGCAGTGCTTCTGTAGTTGGTGATCTTATCCACAACATTTTCTCCTAGGTGGTTTAGTCACAACCTACAGCTTCTACAGATTTGCAATGTACCTGCACAGTAGTAGATAATAGAGAACAATGGATCCTAGGTAGCTAAGCATATATGAGAGGACTCCTCTCGATACAAAGTATCTAGGAAAACCATAAAATAAGGGAGACTCTCCCCTTTGCAATATAATCCTAAATAAGGATTCTTCAAAGAGGCTATAACTTCAAGGAAATACATAGCCTCAAAAAAGAAAAAAAGAAGAGAGAACACAAAAAAAGAAAGAAACAAAAGAAAATTAGAAGAAGAGCTCATGGTGCTTCCTCTTGAGATAGTCTGCAGCTCATTTAAGGTGGTTCCATGATCCTCTTCAGCTTTTGCCTTCTGAAACTTGACATTCCAGTTTGTCTAGTATGTAGTACCCCCTTGTCTCCTTAGGAAGTTGTTGAAAATTGTAGGCTTGATACAACCTGTCAACTATATGGCTGTGCTTGGAAAGAGTGTCTGCAGCACAGCACAGTAAGTGCCATTGTATATGAGGCTCAATAGCACATCTGAATATTTACTTGTACTTTGCAAGATAATCACTGCAAACACAGTAAGTTGTGCTAGTCACAATCATATGTGATCTACGCTCCCTTTTTATTATTAGCATTTGATTATGAGAATTTCCAACTTCTAGTCACAACCTCATTATTGATATTTTCCTGTAAATTTATTTCTCAGTACTTCTCTGTCCAATATTTATCATTATGAATAATTGAATTAATTAACTTATTGATTTTTTTATTGAAATAGGAATGGATAAAAGTTGGTTGAATATTAGGAATAGAGTTGACCAAAAATATAGAGACAGAGTAGAAGGTTTTCTTAATTGGGCATTCAGTCAACCCAAGGGGAACACTATGATTCGATGTCCTTGTAAAGGATGTATGAACACTGTGTTTAAGCTAAGAATTGATATAAGAGTAGACTTATTGAAGAAGGGATTCTGGGATTCTTATAAGGTGTGGGACTTGCATGGAGAAGTGTTGGTTAGAGTTGAAAATTCTAATGTCGCACTTAATGATGAAGTAGAAGTTGATAGCGCTGAAGAGGATGACATTACTCAAATGATCCATGATGCTTGTGGATATATGAATCTGGATAATAATGCTACTTATTCGGAGGGAAATGAAGAGCCAAATATGCATGCTACAAAGTTCTACAAATTGTTAGAAGATGGTAAGACAGAACTTTATCCTGGTTGCACAAAAGTCTCAAAGTTGTCTTTTGTTGTTAAATTACTTCACTTTAATTCACTTAACCATTGGAGCAACAAATCGATGGATGAGTTATTAAGGTTGTTTAAAGAAGTTCTTCCCGAGGGATCATTTGTACCTAGTTCTTTCTATGAAGTAAAGAAAGTTCTTCGTGACCTAGGCTTGGGATATACCAAAATAGATGCATGCCAGAATGCTTGTATTTTATATTGGAGCGATTATGTCAATGCTCAATCATGTCCTAAGTGTGGCAAGTCTAGATGGAAGTCAGTAAAACCCAAAGGCAAGAAAGTAGCTCATAAAGTGTTGCAATATTTTCCAATCAAACCAAGGCTTCAAAGATTATACATGGCAAAAGAGACATCAAAGAAGATGAGGTGGCACAAGGAGGAGAATATTGATGACGGTGTCATGCGTCATCCATCTGACTCAATAGAATGGAAATCTTTCAATGAGCGTCATCCTACTTTTTTAGCTGAGTTAAGAAATGTGCGATTAGGTTTAGCAAGTGATGGGTTTCAACCTTTTGGAAATATGAGTTCCAATCATAGTATATGGCCTGTCGTTCTAGTTACATATAATTTGCCACCATGAGATTGCATGAAAGATCCATATTTCATGATGACACTTCTTATTCCAGGACCTAAGTCTCCAGGGAATGATATTGATGTATATTTACAACCAATGATTGATGAGTTGAAGGAATTATGGGATGGGGTGGAGACTTATGATGCACACTCAAAATCTAATTTTCTTATGCGTGTGGCTCTGCTCTGGACGATTAATGACTTTCCAGCATATGGAAACCTTTCAGGATGGTCAACTAAAGGCAAGCTTGCATGTCCCTGTTGCCATAAAGACACACAATCAATTTTCTTACGCAACAAATTGTGTTATATGGGGCATCGTTGCTTTCTTCCCATGAACCATCCATGGCGTAAAAATAGGATGTTATTTGATGGGAAAGTGGAAATGGGGATCGCACCTAGCCCTTTAACATGTGATGAAGCACTTATGCAATTACATGAGTTGGGCAATGTGAGTTTTGGTAAAGTGCAAAAGCGAAAGCGTAATGTTTCTAACAATGCTTATAATTGGAAGAAGAAAAGTATATTTTTTCAATTACCTTATTGGAAGAGTCTTAAGTTAAGACACAACCTTGATGTGATGCACATAGAAAGAAATGTATCCGACAATATTTTATCAACTGTGATGAGTATGGTTGGTAAGACAAAGGACACATTGAAAAGTAGATATGATTTGGTGGACCTTGGTATTAGGCAAGAGTTGCATCTAATTGAGGACGGGGATAATATTTTATTGCCGGCAGCTTGCTATGCATTGTCCCCTCAAGAGAAGTTGAAGTTATGCAATTTCTTAGCTAATTTCAAGGTTCCAGATGCCTTTTCATCAAATATTTCAAGGTGTGTTAATGTACTTGAAAAATAAATACATGGATTGAAGTGTCATGATCATCATGTATTATTGCAAGATATTTTACCCGTAGCTATACGTGGTTTGTTACCTAAGGAAGTGTGTGAACCAATTATAGCCTTAGGTAAATTTTTCAAGAATCTATATGCTAAGTGCCTGAAAATTGAAGATCTTGATATCCTAGAAGCTGAAATTCCTATCATATTATGCAAACTTCAAATGGTTTTTCCTCCGGCATTTTTTGATATCATGATTCATTTGCCAATACACTTGGCAAGAGAGGCAAAACTTGGTGGACCAGTTCAATACCGGGATATGTACCCTATTGAGAGGTAACATCTTATTCTATATATTGAAAACCAATATTTTTAAACTATCATATTCTATAACTCTATTGATGAGAAATCTATATGTAGGTATTTGCGAACACTTAAGGGAGATGTTCGTAACCCAGGTCATCCAGAAGGTTCAATTGCTGAAGGTCATATGGCAAGGAAAAACCTTACGTTTTACTCACGATATTTAAAAAATATCTCAACCAAGTTCAATCAACCAACAAGAAATGATGATGGATTTGAATTACATGGTGGGATGTCTATATTTAAATTAAGTGGGCAAACAAAAGGGGCTTCAGTGCGAAAGAAACTACCTCATTATGAGTTCAACCAAGTGTCACGCCCCGAGAGGGTACCCTAGGCGTGGCCGGCACTCAGAAACCATTTATGGCTTCCGAGAGAACCACTTGGTCTCATTTCTTATTTATTCATCAGCGGAAGACTTAAGAATACTAATGTGGGCTAGTCATAATCAAAGGAAAAATAGATAACTTTTATAAGAAGTAGTTTCTAAGGAGAACTACTCCGATTACATCATCAGACTCTGTCTATGAAGCCTCTAATACTCTTAGATGGTGCCAATGACATGTCCATGGCTACCTCAAAAGAAACATCACACTCAACAATAATAAAAGGATAAGGAGCTCCTTCGAATACAAGAAGGACTCACCAAATAGCTGAAAAGAAATGATCTTCAACGATGCGCCTGTTGAGGATCTCTAACACCTGTATCTGCATCATAAAACGATGCAGGTCGAATGACGTCAGTACGTGGAATGTACGAGTATGTAAAATGGTAGAAAGGTAAGGACAGATATCAAGATACTCCTCTCAATAAAACTCAGCTCAGAACTCAACATCATCTCAACATGAATATGTAATGCAAGTTTAAAATATAATAATAAAAATAATAGTAATAAGCAATGCTTACTCAGTTGGGAGTTTCTCTAACCGACAACCATCACTTATGAGCTAGCGATGATACAACGAAGCGATGTCGTTGCCACATCCATCCAATACCTTGCCAGGGTAAAGGACATCACCATCTTGGATCCACTCATCAAAGTCCTCTTTTTGGGACTTAAGAGGCATAGCCTCCATCCTACGCTGGCTACGTAGTTTTGGGGTTTGAGTCAATTAAATTCTTACCCAACTCGGTGCTCAATACTACTCCCAAAATATGTGTTCATATTAAACTCATCATCTAGTCTCATTGGACTTTAATTTAAATCATCAAACTCATCTCATTACCTCTTCATCAATTATTATACTTCGAAAACATCATTTACATCTCATCAAAACATCTTTCTCAAAACATCATTTACTCAAATTCATTTAAACTCAATTCTTTTGCTCTTTCAAAACTCAATAAAATACATATATAGTATTAATTCATATCACTCTTTTTATCAATGAAAATATTAAAAAGCCAACATCTTTACTCAAAATATGTGTAAAAATATTCATGAATATCAAATCAATTAGGATTCATGGGAAAGTAGCCATGAACAATAATTCCAACAATATGAGAGATAACAATAATAATAATATTAATGCATAAATATATCTAACTCAATAGAAGAAGAATTAATTCATTTAGAATTCAAGATTTGGATAAAACTCAACTATAACTCAATTATAATGAATTTAAATATTGGGCGCATGAACGAACTCAATCTGATGCTATGAAAGCCTTACATACCTTAAATCCGAAGGTTTACTCCGAATTGGAATACTCTTGGACCCCTAGCTTTTTTTTCTCGCCGGAGCATTTTGTGTACTACCCGGAGTATAAGAATCACCGGAGTAGTATTTTAATACTATTAAAACTAAAAATATATTTGAGAAGAAGTATATAGAGAGAAGAAATGCTTAAGAAAGCTTGATGAATAAAATGAGGAAATAAGGTGGGTATTTATAGGTGGGAAAGAGGGACCTAACAATAAATAAAATAATTATAAAGAAAAATCTAAAAATTTAATGGAATATATTGATGTCATGGATGATGTTAAATGGAGGACAATTTATGTCATGCATGATGTCAAATGCATCTAGATGTTTCCATGGTAGGTAAGATGAGTTCTTTTTAACGGAATACTCGTTTTAGAAGCTGCGTTTGAATAAGATAAATTCCTTATTAGGATTTGGTGTCTTCATAAGAATTGTAGATATGGAAGTCTAGTTTCAGATCGTTCAAGAATCAACCAATTTGGAGCAACCTACAGTGAGATATGAATTTTCTTCTATCAACACTCAATTCCGTCACAGCACTATATCTTGCAAAGATTAATTTATTTGACCTACTTATACTTCGCATTTGTAGTTATGTTCTTCATGAAAGTTGTAGGTAAGGATGTTGTGATTACCCAGAAATTTGAATCACCTAATTTGGACCAACCTATGAAAGGTTATGCCCAAAATACATAGGCTGTATTATTTTCGTCAAGAATTGAAATACCGACATACAATATTTTAGGGGTTGTTACACCAAGCATGTATGTATGTTCTTCAAAATTGCGAAGAGGTTTCAAAATTCATGGAGTAAGTATCTTATTAATTCAAATATAATTTCATATTAAGATAATTTAAGTAATCTTAACCAACACAAAATGTAGGGAATACATGAGAGAGATTGAAATACAAGGTTCAACGAGATCTCATGGGATGCATAATAATGAGTTTATTGATTGGTTTTGTGCACGTGTAAGTGTTCACTAAAACAACACTTTACTATTAGTGTTGGCATATCGATATGAACAAATCTTATTTATTTTTATAGATATTTGTATTATCTGCACAAGGACGCGCAACAGATGAGCTCATAAGCTTAGCCGTCGGTCCAGAACCATTGGTGCATCGATATTCAATATTTATGGTGAATAGATTTAGGTTTCAAACAAAAGAACTTGTGAGAAAAACACAGAACAGTGGAGTACTTGTTAGGGGAGATGATGCAAACTCTAATAAGGAGTATTATGGTGTATTGGAGGACATTTATGAGTTGCGTTATGTGGGAAACAGAAAAGTTTATCTATTCAAGTGTCATTGGTGGGATGTGGCTCACCTAGGAAGAGGATATAAGATTGACAGTTATGGGTTTACAAGTGTGAATACTCATTGTGCTTTGAATACAAATGAGCCATTTGTGCTGGCATCTCAATCTGAGCAAGTTTTTTACTTGAATGACACGATTGATAAAGATTGGCTCATTGTTGTAAAGACAAATCCCCGTGACCTTTTCAGTATGCCTGAAGTTGAAGAAGAATTAATAAATGAAGAAGTTTATCAACAAGAGGAAGTGGAATGTAATATCTTGAGTATCAATGACCAAGAAATTGATATTGCGGTGTCTTTACATAGGGATGATATTGAACCACAAACTGTTTTGCGTACCAATGATGAAGAAAATCAGGATGATGATTTTATTAATGACAATAATATAGATGTATCTGAGAATGAAGAAAGCGAAGAAGAGTTAATTGATGATAATGATGGAGATGACAGTGATACATCCTTTTGAAGATTGCTTAATAGAGACGACTGTATATCTGTCTATATCTTGTTTTGATAAGTTTTCTGTATTTTATTTTGATTAGGTTGACATAAAATTAATTCATAACGCTTGTATCTGCAACTTTATAAATATAATCAGCATTTTAAGTTTAATCAATGTGTTACATTTCCATCAATGAGGCTATAGTTGTTAGCAAAATATCACACATTTTTTTAATTTATTAATCTAATATGTTGTTTTATGAATTGATGTTTTCTTTAGCTGGTAGATATATGCTTTATCATTTTTAATTTCTGAATCTTATGCTTTTCCTTTTTAATCATGTTGCAGGAAATGAAAGGAACTGGACGAGGTAAAAGTGGAAGAGGTGGTATAAGAACTGGATGTGGAAATTTTCAAGGATGAAAAAGTCTTGCTGGAACTGCATCTCAACCACAAATACCACCAAGGCAAGGACCTCTACAGATAGAACAATCATCTAACCCAAGGCAAGGACCTCAGCAGATAAGCCAAATATCAAATGACCCTATCCAAAGAACATCTCCAGAGACACAATCATCCAGAACTCTAGAAGAAAGTGTAAGCCCCTCCCCGGAGGTTGAAACTGGTGCAGGTTAGTCCACGTCCCTAGCTAGTTGTGCAGAATTGTCTGTGCTTGGTCTTGGTTCTGGAAATTTAAATTTACAAGGATCTAATAGACTAATGGGTGGCGTTCTGCAGCAAAGTAAATTAACTTAAAATGCTGGCAGTTTCTCTTCTTCTAGTTCTGCTAGTTCCCTTCATCTGCTAGTTTTCATACTTGACAGAGGCTTAACTAGTTTCGTTCTTTCTTGGGTGCAGATATAGACACTTATTTAATAATCTTCTTTTGATCTGTTTCTTAAAATATATAAGCTCAAATTTTTATGTAGCTTTAAGTTGAAAAAAGAAGAGGATAATTGGTTAACAAAAGATGTTTTGGTGATAAGATGCCATGAATCTGCAAGCTTTTAGTGGAGATGCTAAGATGCCATGATTGCATATAGTTCTCAAGATCACCATATTATTGCTTTGCAGTTTCTCGCATCAATAAAAAGAGAGGAAGAGGAAAATATAAATCTAAGACGGTTGATATTAAAACCAAGTACGGAGGAAAAATCAATATAATTATTGGAGATGACATTGATAGAGCTGTGGGTTCTGGTGCTAGAGATATTGTTAATTACTGTGGCTTGATCATGAGGAGCAGCATCTCATTTCGAGATGGAAATTGGCAAAAGATTATTTTAAAACATGGAGAAGCAATGTGGTATAAGATTAAGGTAATAAATTACTTTCCATTTTGTATTGTCTTTAAATTACTTAATTTATCAAATTTAATATTATAATGTGTTCAGGACAAATTTGAATTTTGTGGTGGACTGCGAGAACATAAGTTACAAGGCTTTGTAATAAGCACTATGCAAAGACTTTTTAGGGCATGGAAAGCTCGATTGCATAATTCTTACTCTGCCTATGATACTGATGAAGAAAGATTGTCTCATCGACCTGAGGATGTTGAGTTGGAGGACTGGAAATACCTAGTTAAGTATTTTGGCAGTGAGAAATTCAAGGTAACTTTATTATAACCAAAACATTGTTGCCCACTCTATAATCTTAGACATATGCTTACAAGGAAAACATGACATATTTCAGTAGCTATCTAGACTAGCATAAATATTTTCTGATCTCTTGACTTAGTACAGGTTGTTAGTGAGAGAAACAAAAAAAATAGAGAAAAACAGATAACTAAGCATTCTTGTGGGACGCGATCATTTGCAGAAGTAGAGGAAGCTACGGTGAAAACACATTTGTTCTTCTATAATTACATATACTTCTTGTTATTTATATGATTATTTGCTTATATATTTTTTTGTTATTGAACTATATTGTAGAGAAATCCTGAATCGGGAGAAAAAGACACACCAGATAAAGTCTGGGAGATTCAACATACACGTAAAAAAGACAACGGAGAACGTGTATGGTTGGATCCGCAATCCCAACAGATTCATGTAATTCCCTAAAGACATTACCTTATTATCTTTTTGATCTACTACAAGTTACTTTATTCTTTTTTTGGAGACAACTTCTTCTCAAGATAGTCATTAATTCACCTTGTCTACTTCAATATGTAATCTTTCTTCTTTGGATTTGTGGTTGTGTTTGGGCAAAACATCAGCTGTAAAGTTTCTTTGTCTATGTAAATAAACACCCTTGAAGACATGGAAATGAGAACACCATTGAGGACTTAACTGCAGCTGCAGTTTCTGCCCCATATTTCTGCAAGTTCTGAAGGTGAAGATGAGGATGACTATTGTAAGGTGTTGCAGGTTGTTGGATGCTAAAGGTTCCAAGTATGGTTGTATTGTAGATGTGTACATGGTTGTGTAGTTGAGGTATTTGTTGTTGGATGTTGCAGCTCTGCAGTAAACTTAGTTGTTGATGTAGTAATCCACTCCATTGCACCATGCTAAATCAACCTGCAGGTTCTAGATGTATGCTGCAATTCGACAACAAAGTCATAAAGTGCTGCAACACTTTATTTACCTGCACAATGGAAGCAAACAAGAGAGGAATTCCAAGTGTTGTATCAAGTGTTGCAGGTCTGCAATGTACTTGTACAGCAGAAACAGAGCAGAAATACCTACTCTAGTCCTTATCTCTAATGATAAGTTGTTTAGTCTAGGAAAGCTATAAACGAGGGACTCTCCCCTTTACAAAGGTCCTAACTATTAAATCTTCAAAGTCGATATAACTATGAAATAGAGACATCCAAATTGAAGAAGAAGAAGTTAGAACACTAAAGCTGTAAGAAGAGTTCAAGGAGGTTGAGTTTTCTTCTTGTAAAACTTGCCATCCCTAGCTTGTCCAACTTGATGTAGCCCGTAGTTTCTTGTGGTAGTTGCTGAAAATTATAGAAATATTGTGTATGTTCAATCATATGACTGCATTTGGACAATGTATCTGCAGGGAAGTTTGCTTCTCGGAATACATGTTTGCATTGGAAGAAGTCCAAAAGCTGGACCAAAGAAAGTCCAAAGTTACTTTCAATATGTACGTTATGTTTTGGTGAAATAATTAAATGTTATTGCAGGGTCAGCTTCAACAACTTGTTGTTGAACAACAATCTGAAGAGATCGAGCATCCCATGACTAGGGATGAGATTTTATCATCGGTTCTCGGTGAGAGATCAGGCTATGTTCGGGGAAAAGGATATGGAAAGAAGCCTCCTAAAAAGACTCAACTACATCAGTTAGACATAGAGGCAAGTGTATCTTCAACAATGGAAAGTATTCATCAAGAGATGCAAGCTGATATGGATCGAAAGTTACAAGAAGAACGTGAACAAATGACTGTTGATTTAAAAAAGAATATGAAAGAAGATTTGCAAAAAAAATTAGAAGAGGAGCGTGAGCACATGAAAGACGAGGTAGACAAGATGTTCCAAGAACAAATGGATGCTATTATGACTAGAATGCAACAGGTACTTTCTCTTGCTCTTTTGGAATATAATAAATTGTTATCTTCGTGTAGAAAATAGTTACATTAAAAGTTGGACTAGTTATTAGGAAAATCCAACAACTGAAATGTTTTCTGGAAAGCTTTCCATGGCTTTAGAGATGCCGAATCCAACAAAGCTATGGCCTATGGCCAACAAGAAGTACTTTAGTTATCAACAGTAAGTGGAAGATTGTTGGAAGTTTTTTATGTTATCTATTTACTGGAAACTAGTGAAGGCTTCTGATAAGCTATCAACAACCTCATCATTATCTATAGGACACTTTTGGGAAAGCTTTTCTTGGTTTCAGCCGGCGAAACTCATTTAATAAGTCACTAAGGCATGATTTTTTGTTAAGGCTTCCAGATAAAGTGCTCAAGTCTTGTGTTATTGTAGGTTTTGGTTTTGTAAACTTTTTAGTTTCTGTGTTTCCATTTTTGGAGTCAAAATCTTGCTTCTTTTAGTTGTTATTTACAAAATATTGTTGCTTTAGCTGCTACTTTATGTTGTGAAGTATAAGGAAAAGTTAAGATTTTAGGTTGGGATATGAAGAGTAACATCCCAAGAAACATGTTCTTGGCAAGGAAAAAAGTGGTAATTTTCCTTTTCTGTAGACTAAGTACTGTTTGATGTTAAATTAGGACTCAATAGAAGCTATATGAAAAGCTCCTATCTTTAACATCCTCAGTCCTCTTTTGACTACTTTTTTACTGATTATAGGAGAAAAGGAATACTATGAAAGACAGTTTGAGACATTGAAGTCATTCGAGGAAGTTGATATTGTTTTTCTATTTTCAGGGACAAGGTTCTTATGCAATGGGGCCCAATCAAGAAGTAGTTTGAAGGCGTGCAATGGGAGTTTTTGCTTTTTGTACTTGTATATGCAAACACGAAATGCTTTTGTTCTAATTTTGTGAGATACAATGATAACTGAAGTACTAGCTAATATGTACGTACTCGTAAATGCTTTTTTTCTAATTTTGTGAAATACTATATATTAGATGTTTTTAATATCTATATATATACTAATTTTAGAGAATTTGTTTTTAAAACACTAAATATTGGTCTATAGTAACGAGATGAATATTACCTTTTGCAATGACAAAAAAGTTGCCACTGATATTTAGTGGATTTTTGCGGCTGTTAATTAATGACGTGTAGCAGCGACATAAAAGTTGATGTTAATAGTTTATACTTTTTTGCAGCGATAGGAGATGCTACTAATTAATATCAATATTTATCAGCGACATAACAGTAGCCACAGTTAGCGTATAAGCTTTTGTGGCAATTATGTCACCACTATAGGCCATATTTTAGGAGCGACATAACAGTAGCCACAGTTAGCGTGTAAGCTTTACTGGCAACTATGTCGCCACTATAGGTCATATTTTAGGAGCAACATAACAATTGCCACAGTTATCGTATACGATTTTGTGGCAACTATGTCGCCACTATAGGCCATATTTTAGGAGTGACATAACAGTTGCCACAGTTATCGTATACGATTTTGTGGCAACTATGTCGCCATTATAGGTCATATTTTAGGAGCGACTTTCCAAATATTTGTGTTGTAAATTATTATTTTTTGTGGCATATTTATTTATATATTGTGACGAATTATGTCTCTACAGATGGAGTTTTATTGTGGCGACATTGTTTAATCATCACAAATAACCTTTAGTTATGGAACTACTATGAACGGAGCAATTGTCGCTGCTATATACCATTAGCGGCGACTTTGGATCATTTTGTAGCGACGTTTTGCGCCACAATAAGTCTTATTTCTTATAGTGTTAGTAGTTATTACAAAACTATTATCTTTCTTTGTGCAAAATGACAAGCCAACATATAAACGCAGTACATGCATGACTTGAGTTAAAATCACATTCCAAAATAGCAAAACTAGTCACCCTGTTCAAGTTACAAGCATATAGTTTTGTTTCCACAAGCCTTCAAAATTTCATACATAAGTGCTACATGTATCATGTACAAGTCCCCAAAATATTTAAAAAACTAGATGCATTGCAGATGTGATCTTCACAAGGGCTCTAAAAGTCAACTCCAAATGACCATCTACACATCTTGTCCCACACATTACCTATGATAGAAAATGACTATCGCTAAGCATAAAGCTTAGTGGTGTATAAACTTTGGGCTTGGAGCCATTAAATTCTTCAATTTCCTTGTTCGTCGCAAGTGGTTCAATAAGGTAAAAGTAAGCCCAAATGAACAAGTATATCAAAGTATCAAATACAAACTTTGAAGAGTTTCAAAATATCAATATTAATATTTGAAGGCTCAAGTATCAAGAAAGCTTATAATTCAATTCACAAGAGTTGTCAAATAATCAATTTCGCCTAATAGGTACGTCATGCCTTCACACTAAGCACAATCAATATAAAGACGGATCGAAGCCCCAAAATCAAGAAGGGTCATCACTCAATATCAAGAGAATCAAGAACCATGTTGAAAGTAGCTTTTCACTCGTACTCGAGAATGGGCGAAACCCCATCGTTAAGATGAAATGTAAATCCAAAGTCAAGATGGGCAAGATCCGAATCGAGAGGCATGACAATATAAATGACAAGTCACCATAACAAGAAGGTTAAAGTCTCAACAAGAATACAAAATGATCAAGCAATTCGTACAAGTGGGCGATTTAGCGAAAGTTTTACAATACTTGAGATAATAGTCATACCATAATACAAGACAAGGAGTAAGGAAACAACCCATCAAAATACTTCAAATTTTAGAAAAATAAAATATTCCAAGTTCAAGTTTATACACAAACCTTGGCGTTTTAGCATACAACAGGTTCTACCACAACTCGAGGAGCTCAATTCCTCTCCGCCATAGACCAACCAAAATCCACTTCGTCAAACAGTTCCTCTTAGCTTGTATAAGTACATATACACCTTAAATACATAATAAAATATCTACTTAAGTTTAAGAGTCTCATCATATCGAAACTAAATATGAAATTAATAAAAATCAACCCAAACTATTCAAACCGGAATTCTGGACAGCCTACTGTCTTGTATTATTGCTCAGTTTCAAAGGGGTAAATGGAGGAATTACGCTTTGTAGCCTCAATAAAAGTTATATACATATGTCTTAGGGTCGCATAAAATTTCAAATCACCCCTACATCAATTCTGTACAAGAAGATATGCCCAAAATACCAACAGCAGTCCATGTAGGATTTCCAAAATAAAATCTGGGCAGCACTTCCCCTATACTTCATCCCCTTTTATCGAGCAGATAAAAGCAAAACTGAGTTTTAGAGCCTAAATGAAAGTTATATCCGTATGAAATATATTTCTAAAACATCTTGAATTACTTGAAACGAAGTTTTACACAAGGAGTTATACTAATATTACTAACAATAGTTCAATTCAAAAACGGGTTTGTTAACAAGACAAAGAACCTCCTCGCTGTCCCAAATATAAATTTTACGTTGTTAAACACCGTTACTTAACCGAAGAATACCTTAAATAATTAATTTATGGAGCAAAATCGGAGGCCTTACCTTGGCAGCAACAAGGGCCGTAGCTACTCTCTCTTGCTCTCTAAAATTTCCTCTAAAATTTCTAAGTGTAAGGCTGAAGAAAATGACTTCTTAGTCATCAAGATATACATATATATATATATACCATTTTTAGAGAGTGACACGTGGCATCCCCTAAGGGTGACAGTGTCCAGCCCCTAGGAGTGCCACCTCGCGTCATGCCTCCAACCCTAGGCTGCCACGTGGCAAGGTGGGGTCCACCTCAAGTAGGTATGTCACCTACTTACCCCAAGTAGGTGTATCACCTACTTGTCACCTATGTAGTCCTCGCTACTTAAGCTCGACGTGTACTCAAGTAGCTTAATTATGTAAGACATCCCAATCAATAGCTTACGCAAGAAGGTTGATTACCACGACCCATTATTTGGCCTCCAACTCCTTCCAAATCCCTCAACCTATTTTCAATCATCGTTATTCACATAGAACTTCATAGATAACATGGATCTCATGGTAATCTTTTAGAAGAAAACATAAAAAGAAAATTGGGGTGTTATAACTACACTACACTTAAGAGTCTATGGAATGAGTTCGACTCCATCATGCCTTGTCCAGGATGCTCTTGTGATGAGTCCAGGAAATTCAAAGAACATTGTGAGTATCAAAGACTACTTCAGTTCCTAATGGAATTGAATGAGTCCTAATCAGATGCTCGAGGGAAAATTCCGCTTCAGACTCCTACTCCCAATCTAAACAAAGCCTTCTCACTCATCTTAGATCATGAAAATCAGAGAAATTTGATCCATACAAGTTCGGATGCTGCTCTTCATAGGGCTATTGAAAGTATAGCTCTGTTCAGTCAGAAATCTTACACTTATGGGAGTGGTAATTTTGGACATCAACAAGGAGGTGGTGATGGTCATCCATATAGAGGACATTTGTCACAATCCGAATCCGGGTGTGATGGCACTCATCTCAATCCACCGAGACAAGTCATCCTAAAACTCAACGGAAAGTAAATGCGAAAGTAATTGAGATAAAACAAGGTTTAACTTAGTCAAAAATAAATAAATAATCTCAAAATCCCCCAAGACTGATTGTCACGTATACAAGCCGCTAATAAATTACCGAAGTACGAAAGAAAATACAGTCACAATGTCTTTGTCTCTAGAATAGGAATAAAACATAATAAAAGAGTAAGAGGTGTTCGCTAGATGGATGTAACAGCTACCTCAACACTCAGAATGATAGCCTCGGATGTAGTAGAAAACACTAAGAGATCAAGAAGGTTCGGGCTCACAACCTACACAAGTATAGAAGCAAGGGGTGAGTACCAAACAACACGGTACTCAGCAAGTGGACAACTAAAACTAAGCAAACCTCAATAGATACAAGTACTTCTGTTCTCCCAACTAAACCTCCTTAACTACAACCTGCATAAAACCAGCCCAACTCTACACATGTACAATAATAATAATAATACAGTCCACGAATACTCATCAATAGTCTCATCAATGAATCATTCAAGTCAAGTTCAGCATATACAGAGCAATAAATGAGTAAATACAAATTCACAAATATCAATAAAATGCGATGCAATGCAATGAGATGATGCATGTCTGTGCTATCGGTACACATCCGCTGAATTACAGTCCAAACCTATGGGGGATATTTCTGTCCATGTAACCTGCCACGGAGCATGTGACCCATCCCCTAAATATATATATCCTGCCACGAAGAGTGTGGCCCGACCCTTTTATTTTATAATACCTGCCATGGAGCGTGTGACCCGACCCCTTTATTTTATAATACCTGCCACAGAGCGTGTGGCCCGACCCCTTTGTTTCATATTATTTTCAGTCTCAACACAATATGTCAGAACCAATGCAATCAATTCATGGTCATATAATTCACAATAATAACATGACAACAACAATAATTTTTTCTATCTCACATCAACATAGTCATTTCACATGTCCAAAATAAATCTATAATCACGATATATCAATTCCACTAATATATTTCATTAGATCACCATTTTATACCCCTCATCTCTATTTTTAGGGCCAATCATACATTCAATAATCTAGTCCAATTCTCATTACTCCCCAGTACACATAACACAGAAATACAAGCATCTACAAGCTTAAGCTGAGGTTTAAAAATTCACTTGCCTTAATTAATCAAGCAATTACTCCGGTACTTGAGCCTTCCCTTTTCGTTGGGCCTCCAAATAAGTATAATCTAGTCAAATAAATAACCACAATAAGATTTTGAAACTAACAACACCCATATTATTATATGTCTAGCCTAGACCCAAAACCTACCCAAATCTATAATCAAGTTCCTAATGTTGATGTCAAATAACATGTCAACTCTCATATTTCCAAATTTTAAGTCTAGAGTTAGGTTCTAATTTCTCCAATATCATAAATTTAATGGAATTTATAAAATATAATATACCTAATATTTAATTATCTATCTCAATATATTAAAATTCGGGAACTAACTCATTCTATGTCATTGAAGTCAAATCTGAAATTTTCTTTCCAATTATGTTCACTCATGATAAAATAAACTCACATGTCAAATTTCAGCTAAAATGGATTGTTATTCGACCCTCAGATCAAGATTTTATATGAAGAACCCTAGGGTCATATTTTCTTATTTCAGCATTGTTTCTCCACCAATATACCCTAAAAATATGTTCATAATCATATAAAAATTTAATGGAAAGGATGACAATAATTACCTTGACGCTTTGGCATGAAAATCCCTATTTTTCTCTTCTCCTTTATTTTTCTTTTCCACTTTCTTTTTTTTCTTCCTCCGTATTATTTTTTTTCTCCAGTGTTCGTCGTCGCATCATCGCTGTTCTTTCTTTCTTGTTACATATGATGGCATTAAGCCATCAGATTATATATATATATATATATAAATTAATTATTTTTTTCTCTTTTCTTTTATTATTTTTTTCCTTTTCCAAACTAATTATGTATTAAAATTTACAAACTCTACTAATCTATTTTAATAAATATAAGAAAAGTGGTATAGGGTATTAAATAAATCAACACTTTAGCCCATCAATTAAATTAATTCTCTAACATTATCTGTCAACTAATTTACCAAAGTTACCAAAATGTCCAAATTTCTAATTTAAATTTACGGAGAGAGTATTTTATGGAGAGAGATGACTCATTCTCAAAATGACCAAATGGGTCATTACAACATTATGACTCTCAATACAAGTCACAGTCCCAGAATCCTCAGAAAGTTGTGTGTGAAGTGTGTGGATACAGGGGACACACTAAGGAGCAATGCTCCAAAGTTAAAGGCTATCTTGTTGGGTAGAGATCAAAGAAGAAAGGTGGAGGCACCAACTCCTATGCCAATCAAGTTGACGTCTCTCAACCTGCTGACATTTCTACTCTGAATCCTCCAGCTCCAGCATATGTCTTCACACAAGATCAGGAACAGCAGATCATTCAGATGTTGGCAAAAGGAAGTGAAAATGCAGGGGAGTACTCAGCTAAAGCAGCTACTATAGGTAGTACCTTGTTTGCCTTAGTCTCCAAATATGTGCCTATGAATTGGATAGTTGATACTGGATCCACAGATCATATGACAGCTAGTCTTGATGTGCTTGATATAGTTCAACCTTTGCCTAGCTCTGAGAGGAGAGAAGTTCACCTCCCTACTGGTAATGTAGCATCAGTTTCACACACTGGGAGAACAAAAGTACTTGGTAGTCAAAGTATTAGTAATGTACTGTTTGTTCCAGATTTCAAGTGTAACTTACTGTCTGTGTCACAACTTACCAAAGAGCTTTAGTGTATGACAACTTTCTTTCCTGATTTTTGCATTTTTCAGGATCTCTCCAATGGACTGGTCAGGGGGATTGGTAGAGAAGATCAAGGCCTCTACATCCTCAAGGAAGGTCTCATCAACTCAGACCCAGTTTTTCCTCCCTCAACACATTCAACAAATACTTTTTCTGCTCCATCAAGCCAATCTAAATTTATTTCCTTATGGCATAGAAGATTAGGTCATTCTCCTATAGACATAATAAAGAAGTCCACTGGTCTTGATATTGTTCATATCACTGCGCATTTACCTTGTATTGTCTGCCCCTTAGCTAAACAAACTAAGCTCTCTTTTCCAGCTAGTTCTCATGTTTTTAAATCTGTGTTTGAACTTGTTCATTGTGATGTTTGGGGTCCTTACAGAGTACCAACTCATTCTAGAATAAAATACTTTGTTACTATAGTAGATGACTTTTTTAGATTTACTTAGCTATTTCTCATTACCTCTAAAGCTAATACTATAGTGGTGTTAAAGTTTTTTGCACAAGTTCACAACCTCTTCTCTACTAGTGTTAAAACCTTTAGGATTGATAATGGTAGTAAGTTTCTCAGTCATGATTTCCAATCTTTACTATCTACTTTTGGTATCCTTCATCAGAGTATATGTGTCTATACACCTCAACAAAATGGTATTATTGAAAGAAAACATAGAGCTATCCTAGATATGGCTAGAGCCATCAGATTTCAAGCTAGCATCCCTTTGAAATTATGGGGTGAGTGTGTCACCACTGCTGTCTACATCATTAACAGACTTCCCTTCAAACTTTTTCATTATAAATCTCCATTTGAATTGTTACATTCATCACCCCCTTCTCTCTCATATATAAGAACTTTTGGCTGCTTATGTTATGCTGCCTGTCCAAAGATCTCAGACAAATTTACACCTAGAGCCATTCTTGCAGTCATGATAGGATACTCTCTATCACAAAAGGGCTATCACTTATATGATTTGCACTCTAATTCTATGTTTATCAATAGAAATGTAGTGTTCAAGGAAAATGTCTTTCCATTCAAAGACTTGAAAGTCTCTTCTAATCCTGTTTTTCTAGTTGTTACTCTACCTACACAAGTTGTTGATCCTTCTCCTGTTCCACATTCTCCATCTCCTTATTATCCCTCTCTCCTTCACCTCCTCATAACTCCTGTCCAGACCATTCCTCACCCTCCTCAAACCTTCCCCAGACAATTGTCCTTCCTCCTATAAAGTCCTCTAGACAAACGAAACCTCCCCTGTAGCTTCAGGACTTTGTCACTTCACACCATAGCACCTCCTCTTCATATCCCATTTCTTCTCATCTGTCCTATGCTTATTTGTCCCCATCTTATGTTCATGCTCTAGCTGCCTACTCAACTATCACTAAACCTACCTCCTATTTTGAAGCCTCTCTTGATCCTAAATGCATCCATGATATGGAACTGGAGATTACTGCTTTATAGGATAATCATACTTGGAGTGTGGTGGACTTGCCCCCGACAAGAAACCTATTGGCTACAAGTGGGTCTATAAGGTGAAGTACAAGACTTCAGGTAAGCTTGAAAGGTTTAAGTCAAGGCTAGTAGCTAAAGGGTAAAACCAACAGAAGGTCTTGACTACAGTGAAACCTTTAGCCCTGTTGCTAAGATGGTTACTGTTAGATCCATTATTGCTCTTGTTGCTTCTAAAGGCTGGTGCATTCACCAAATGGATGTTCACAATGCTTTCCTCAATGGTGATCTCTTGGAAGAGGTATACATGACTATTCCTGCTGGCTTTGCAAGACAGAGGGAGCAGGGTAAAGTCTGCAAACTCCACAAGTCACTCTATGGTCTCAAACAGGCTCCTAGGCAATGGAATCTAAAATTAATAGAAGCTTTGGTATAATTGGGGTTCATTCAGAGCCACTATGACTACTCATTATTCACTAGACAGGTTGAAGGTGACATAG
Organism: Solanum dulcamara; assembly: GCF_947179165.1. Lineage (NCBI taxonomy): Eukaryota > Viridiplantae > Streptophyta > Magnoliopsida > Solanales > Solanaceae > Solanum > Solanum dulcamara. Next base: position 17,044,021 of record NC_077242.1, read on the forward strand.
TTATTGTACTAGTCTATGTAAATGACCTCTTAATCACTGGTAACAAGCAAACTCTGATAGACTGCACAAGGAGGGACCTGCAGAAACAATTTAAAATGAAGGATCTAGGAGAACTTAAATTCTTCCTAGGAATTGAGGTTGCCAGATCCAGTAAGGGTATACATTTGTCTCAAAGGAAATATGAATTGGAGTTAATAGCTGAAACTGGTCTAGGAGGAGCTAAACTTGCAGCTACACCACTTGAACAAAATCTAAAAACTAACATCTGTCAAGTATGATGAAGTTATTTCTCCTAAAGGGGAACATGAAGACCCTGTATTGAAGGATCCTGGCAGATATCAAAGGTTAGTAGGAAGACTTCTCTATCTTACAATGACTAAACCTGATCTTGCATTCTCAGTTTAGAAGTTGAGCCAATAAATGCACAGCCCCAAGGAGTCACACATGGATTCAACACTCAGGGTGGTCAGATACATTAAAGAAGCTCTAGCCTTGGACTCTTCATGCCATCAGAAACTACAGAGAAGCTCCTTGCCTATTGTGACTCAGATTGGGGAGCATGTCTAGAGAATAGGAGGTCTGTCACTAGATACTTAATCAAATTTGGTGGATCTCTCATCTCTTGAAAGTCTAAGAAACAAGAGATAGTCTCCAGGAGTTCAGCAGAAGTTGAATTCAGGAGCATGGCAAACTGTGCAGCTGAGGTAACTTGGCTGATTGACTTGTTCAGAGAGCTTGGAGTTCAAGTTGATCTTCTAGTCAGAATGATGTGTGACAACAAGTTGGCAATACAAATTGCAGCAAACCCAATCTTTCATGAAAAGACAAAACACATAGACATAGATTGTCATTTTGTAAGGGAAAAGATATGTCAAGGAACTCTGAAAACTAAATTCACCCACACTGAAGATCAACTTGCTGATCTACTCACAAAGAGCCTTGGCAAAGCACAACATCAACTACTCTTAAGTGGCTTAGGAGTCATGGATTTGTTTAAACCATGAGCTTGAGGGGGAGTGTTGACTAAGGAGTTAGTTAGTCAAGCTACCATGGTTAGTTAAACTAACCAAGTCGTTAGGAAGTTGTTAGAAGGTAGTTAGAAGTAGTTAGTGGAGTACTTATACATAATACACCATAAGTACATACAATATATACATGTATGAATAAGAAAAATAAATGAACTGAAATGTACTAATATTTTTTCCTCTCTCTTTTTTCTTCCTTTTCTCTCTTCTCCTTTCTTCTCATCGCTTCTCTTCACTTCTCCTCCTTCAAGGTTTGCTTGCTCTTAACCTCCATCAATAGAGATTAACAGTCTATTGATTTTGATACCATAATTTTTATGGATTCATAATACTAAAAAATTAAATATAAAAAAAACTAAAAATATGATATATAAAAAATAATTACTTAATCTTAATATATTATGTAATTTTACCAAATGAAGTTCGAATTATCATTTAAATAATCTTAATAATTTTATTATATACATGGCAATCATCTAGTGGTTATAATTTAATTATTTAAATTAATTTACAAATCCATTCATTACTAATTAGACCCCACCCAAATTAACTATACCCACCCCAAAATTAATAATACCCAAACGATTAAAACAAGGAAAAATTAGCTAATTAGGTAAATTTTACAACTTATTCATTAAAAATAACTACTCTTTAAAAATATTAGTAAAAAGAATAATATTTTAGTCAAGTAGCAAATTAATGGTATCCTAAATCCCTTCCTAAATTATCTGATTTTTATCCCACATTTTATGCACAATTTGATATTTTCCTCTTTTTTTCAATTATCTGATATTTTCTCTCTCTAAATTCAAATTAACTAAAAGGTGAAATATTTTTTCTCTCCATTTCCCCACATTCCTTATAGAGATAAGATTTTATTTTTTCTTTCCACGTGTATTCGTCTTTTTCTCTCTCTATTTCCAAAAAATTATAGTCTTTTCTCTTTATTTTGTATTTATTCCTTTTATTTTTTCTTTAATTTGTATCCAATCCAAAGTAATGCTAATTAAAATTGTATTTTATATTAAAATTTATATTTTTAGGCAATTTTATATCCATTTAATCCTTCATTCGAATAGCTATAGAATTTAGTATCTCTATTTTTTGTATTCATACGAATACTCATGTTTTTTCAAAGTAAATGAATATAATTTTTTTACCAAATCAATTAGAATTGTATTTTTTTTCCTTAAATGGTTTTATTACGTATCGAATTTTTTGTTTTTTTTAGAAAATTGTAGTCTTTTATCTTTAGTTTGTATTTCTTCCTTTTATTCTCTCTTTAATTTGTATCCACTCCAGAGTAATGCCAATTAGAATTGTATTTTTTCTTTATATGGTTTGATTACATATTTAAATTGTTACTTTTTCAGAAAATTATATCATTTCTCTACAATTGTATTCACTCTGATACATATGGCTTTGTATATCTATCCATTTTAAATTGGAAAATCATGCATATTTCATGAATCTTATTCTTTTTTGTTTGTATTCACTCCAAGATTATGCCAAAAGAGATTTCATATTTTCATAAAAAAATGTATGAAATATATATAACAACTATTTCCTGTCAGAATATTGTATCCGTTTTGAAATTTTATTCATTTTAATTTATATGCTTTTTTTATTTATATAACTTCAGATTTCACATATCTATCACAAACCACTTCTTCCTGATGATTTCTTTTAAAGAATTCAGCATCCTTCACAAAAATTATTACACATATAGGATACTTTAACAAATCTTTGCTATCTTTCTTCAATGACATATACACACGTATACTCATCTCGTTGTGTATTTTCAAAGGTGCACTGCTATGTTCAATCTTATACTTAAGCTTCATGCAATTATATCTCAAATCAACACCAATTTATTTAGCAACCCTCTCCACTAAATTTTGAAACGTTGCATACTCCTTAATCATAATAGCCTCTATAGTGTAATCAGCATGGCAATTATCTTCGTTTTATCTTCTCGAATGCATGATCATAAAACTAATTCTCCACATATCTAATTGTATTCCAAATATATATGTTACAATCAGAAGAAAATTGTATTCTAATAGAAAAGAAACACATTGTATTCTCAAACCATTATTATACAAATATTCAAATTCATTCAACATCTTATTCATATTCGAAATCAGATCAACAAAAAAAATGATTAATATACAACTATTCCAAATGTATCACAAAACAAAATGTATCACAATCAATTTAAATAAGATTAAAAAATGAATCTAAAGCATATCGTATTCCAAAACAAATTATTTTACGATTTGTATTCTAAAACAATTAATATACAAATATTCAAAATGATTCAATATTTGATTTGTAGCCATAATCCACATTGCACAACTGATTAACATACATATGTTAAATTATTTTTACTATGACCAAAATTAATGGGATAGTAAATTCAAGATATTAATTTGATATTAGAAAAAATACAATTATAAGATACACATCAAACTGTATCTAGATTTCGTTTGTATTCCAAATAAAGTGTAACAGACTCAACAGGCGGTTTGTATCCAAAAAAAATTTCACAGTTCTAATTTCTAATAAAAACCCACATGACGAAGCAAATTCTGTATCAAATAAGATTTGCACAATCCATACAATATTTGTTTTGCCTTCACCATCAACTGAGAGAATTTGAAACAAAATTGAATTCACAACAACATATTCAAAAAATTTTTATTTTTATTTTCAAAAGAGTGAAGCTTTGATTCATTTGCAGTAATCTTACTAAGGCCAATTACAAATCAAACATAAAAACTACCATCTTTTACATTGAACGAAAGTCCAAAAAGATACCCCAATTCAAATACTAGTTGCTTGTAAACTTAGTCATAGCCTTAGTCCCTTCAGAAACAATATGCTTAGCCAATTCACCTGGCAAAATAATCTTGTAGCAATCCGAATTTTCCTAGAAGTAATAGTAGGCTTCTTGTTGATTCAAACCAAATTTGGGGGTTCAAAGCAAATAGAATTCCCAACAAAAATTGAATTCGAAATACCTAATTGAATTTAATACAATTTTAATTTGTAAGTATATATCCCATTTTTTAGCCAAAAACTTGATCAATTGAATTGCATTATACAAGAGTTGAATCTAGTTAATAGAGGTTGAGAAAGATGATTTAAGCTCGTTAATGGAGGAAGAGAGAAAAGATAGAATTAAGTCGCCTGTTTTGCTCTCCTAAAAGGAAATGTTACTAAATGACTATTTTCAAGAAAACATTACCATAGTTGAAAAATTCTCTTCCATATTTTTCTCCAATTTGTTATTTATTAGTTGTATTCTTTTACTTTTTTTAAAAAAAAAATCAGGCGAAATAACAATTTATAATATTGTAATTTTCAATAAATATTGAAATGTAGCTAGAGAGTCCTATTAAATACTAAAATATTATTGTTTTGAAAATTTCATCTAAAAACAAGTACACCCTTCATTCCCAAAATTTCACTTCATCTTCCAACCTTATTTCAACATTGGATATGGACTATAGGAATAAAAACTGTATTTGCATACCTCATGAACGTTTAGTGCTTTGTGGACAACTTTATCGTTTGCCCACATATTATTATATGTAATTATTTTTCTTGTTTTGGGGTTTAAAAAGTTAACTATGCAAATTCTTGTATAATATATCGACAGAATTAACACAATACACGATGCTATGAAGGCCTGCAATTGGAAATACTGACCAGACACATTTGCAGAAGTTTCTTGGAGAATGCTCATTAAAAATAGAAGCTCACACCAATGTTCTAAAATATGTGACAATGAAGTATATTGGAGAAGAAGGTTGGGACATGAAGTGAAATGTTGGGAATGAAGGGTGTATTTGTTGTAGAGGCCATTTGGATTGGCTTATAAGCTGTTTTCAGCTTTTTTGAGTGTTTGACTGACCAACTTAAAGTCATTTTATGCTTAAAATAAGCCTCAATAAATAGTTGACCTTATTTGAATGAACTTATTTTAAGCAGTTTATAAGTTGAAAATAGCTTATAAGTCAAAAAAAGTTGGTCTGCACCTACTTTTTTTAACTTATAAGCAGTTTTCAACTTATAAGTTATTTAAAAATAAGTCAATCCAAACAGGCTATTAATCGGTGGGGTATTATTAATTTAGGGTGGGTGTAGTATATTGGGCCGGGTCTAATTAGTAATGGGTGGGTTTGCAAAATTAATTAAGTAATTAAATTTTAAACTAATTGATGGTCGCCACATATTTTATAAAATTATTTAAATGATAATCCATTAAAAAAGTGGTCAATATTGAACCCAAAGGTGGATGACAGAGATATTTGGGAGCCAATAGATGGATTAAGGGTAATTTTATATCATTTCCAATAGTTCAAAGATATTTTAGGTTCTTTTCCATTTTTGTCGGGTCAACTTGACGACCCGACATAAGCTCTTGGTGATGGATTTAGGGATCAAGATGACGAGGAAGAAAAGGATCAGAGATGATCAACGTAGGATCAAATGGGAGAGTTTGACCACGGCTAGTGCCCTTGAGATAGGAGAGAAATTGAAGGTTATGGGGGCCTGGGATAGTAGTAGGGATGCGAACAGTATGTGGGATATGACGGCTAGTTGTATTAGGATTGTAGCAAGGGAAGTGTTGGGAGTCTCGACAGGTAGTCATAGTCAGCATCGAGGGGACTGGTGGTGGAATGGAGAAGTGTAAGGAAAGGTGGAAGCAAAGAAGATGGTGTATGCAAAGTTGATAGAAAGCAAGGATGAGGTGGAGAAGTGGACGAATAGGGAACTTTATAAGATAGCAAGGAAGGAGGCGAAGTCGGTGATAAAACGACAGCTTTTGAATGCCTTTATACTAAACTAGAAGAGAAAGATGGGGATATGAAATTATTCAGGCTAGCCAGGGTGTGGGAGACAAGGGCACGCGATGTGTATCAAATGAAGTGTATTAAGGACGAGCGTGGAAAAGTATTGGTAGAGGAGACCCTCATTAAACAAAGATGGCAGTCATACTTCCATAAACTCTTGAATGAAGAGGGGGACAGAGAGATTGTGTTGGGAGATTTGGAACATACAGGGAGGCATCACGATTTTGGGTATTGCGGGAGTATTATGATCGAAGAGGTTAAGGGTGTTGTGTGTAGGATGTGCTGGGGAAGAGCGACCGAACCTGACGAGATTCTTGGAGAATTTTGGAAGAGCGCGAGCTCAGTAGGCTTGGAGTGGTTGATTAGGTTATTTAATGTCATCTTTAAGACGGCAATGATGCCCGAAGAATGGATGTCGAGCGTAATGATCCCTCCATATAAAAACAAGGGGGATATCTAGAGCTGTAACAACTATAGAGGTATCAAGCTTCTAAGTCATACTATGAAAGTGTGGGAAACAGTGGTGAAAATGAGAGAGAGGAGAGGTGTGTCTATTTTAGAGAACCAATTTGGATTTATGCCGGGATGCTCAACTACAAAAGTCATCCATCTTATAAGAAGACTGGTGGAGCTGTATAGGGAGAGGAAAAGAGACTTGCATATGGTATTCATTGACCTAGAAAAGGCTTATGATAAAGTTTCACGAGAGATACTATAGAAATATTTGGAGGCTAAAGGTGTACTTGTGGCGTACATTAGGGTGATCAAGGACATGTATGAGGGTGCCAAAACTAGGATAAGGAAAGTAAAAGGGGCTTAGAGCACTTTCTAGTTGTGATGGCCTTGCATCAAGGATCATCTCTTAGTCCGTTTTTATTTTCTTTGGTGATGGATGGATTAATGCGACAAATTCAAGGTGAGGTGCCATGGTGTATGCTTTTCATGGATGACATAATCCTGATCAATGAGATTCGTAGTAGAGTTAACGCTAAGTTAGAGGATTGGAGACATATCTTGGAGTCTAAAGGGTTTAGGTTGAGTTGGACCAAGACAAAGTACTTAGAGTGCAAGTTCAGTGAGATATCTCAGGAGGTTGGTGCGGAAGTTAGGCTTGGTGACGAGGCCATCTAAAAGAAAAATAGTGTCAAGTACCTTGGGTCTATCATGCAAGGAAATGGGGAGATTGACGATGACATCACACATCGTATTGGGGTAGGGTAGATGAAATAGAGGCTCTCTTCCGGTGTGCTATGTGACAAGAAAGTGCCACCATAACTTAAGGGCAAGTTCTACAAAGTGGTGGTTACATCGGCTATGTTATATGGAATGAAGTGTTGGCCAATTAAGGTCTCTCACATTCAAAAGATAAAAGTTGCAGAGATGAGAATATTGAGATGGATGTGTGGGCATACCAGGAGCGGCATAAATAGAAATAAGGCTATTCGGGACAAGGTAGGGGTGACCTTGGTGGAAGACAAGATGCGGGAAGTGCGAATAAAATGGTTTAAGCATGTGAAGAGGAGAGACATAGATTCCCCAGTGCGGAGGTGTAAGAGGTTGGCCATGGATGATTTCAGAAGAGGTAGGGGTAGGCCAAAAAAATATTGGGTAGAGGTGATTAGATAGGACATAGTGCAGTTACAGCTTACCGAGGATATGACCTTAGATAGGAGGGTGTGGAGGACCCATATTAGGGTAGAAGGCTAGTACAAAGTCTCATTATTCTTCCTTATTAGCAGACACATTAGCGCATTATAATTTCTTGTGCTCTGATTTCTATTATTATATACTACTCTATGTACTTTGATTACTCTATTTTATCTGTGTCGCTTTTGTTATTTGCTTTCACATAAAGCTTTGAACTTCTTGTAATTTTTACCAGTATCTAACCTCTTTTTATGCTTTTATTAAGCCGAGTGTCACAGACTTAGATTTCAACTAAGACTTCCGTGCGGTACTTGACAACTTACTCACGAATCTTTCACAATCTTGTAAGCTCAAGTAATCATTTAAGACTAGATCGCTAAGGGAATGCTAGATTGTAAGGAAGAAAAAAGAGCTTTTATGAAGAAGGTTTTTATATTGCTTTGAAAGAGTGCTTGATTTCTTGATGGTTTGCTACAAATGAATGCCCCCTCTATTTATACTACTACTAAGGGGCTCAAGTATAAATAAAAATTACTATACAAGTCCCTCCATATTTACAAAGAAGTCCCTATCTAGAATTCTCTACACACTCTAGAGAATTCCAAGGCTTTCAAGACTTCTCTACAAGCTTCCATAAGGATCTAGAGTCTTCCGCTAACCTCTTTAAGACTCTAGATTCTTCTACCTTCTTCAAGATCAAGTGGCGGGTCATAACACTCTCCTCCACCTGATGTGGTGACGACCGCGGTGCACTGCTGCTGCAAGAACTCCTGGATTTTGTCTTTGAACTGCCACAGGTCTTCATATCTCTCCCAAGTGGCCTCCTTCGGGGATTGTCCCTTCCAATGGACTAAGAACATAACAGTGGCATGTTGTCCCTATTTTCACTTAGCTTGGTAGTCCATAATGGCCTCGATGTCTCGATCATGGGAGGCGGTGATTGTGAGTGGCGCCCAACTTGATTCTCCTCGGCTAGGATCATCCTTGTCCTTATGGTACGGCTTGAGGACACTAGCATGGAAGACAGGATGAACCTTAAGATGCGTTGGTAGATCCAACCTTTAAGAGATCTTGCCAACCTTGGCAACGATCCTGAATGGGCCCTCGTACTTTCGCACCAAGTTTTGATGCATGCCTCGTAACGCCTTGAATTTCCTGGGGTTGAACTTGACTAAGACCATGTCTCCAACTTGGTAATCCGTGGGAAGATGCTTGCGGTCGATAAACTTCTTCATCTTCTTCATTGCCTTGTCCAAATAAGACTTGGCAGTGTCGAGCTGCTCCTCAAAGCCCTTGTCCATATGATAGGCCCCCAAACTCATGCCCTCGAACGCGGCTGGTAGTGAATATGGAGTTTATGGCTGTTGGCCTGTGGCTAGCTCAAATGGTGTCCGTCCTATGGCCTCACTCTGTTGTAGGTTGTATGAGAATTGGGATATGTCCAGTAGTCTCGCCCAATCCTTCTGATGGGAGCTCACAAAGTGCCTCAAGTAGCATTCCAACAAGGTATTAACTTGCTCCGTTTGGCCATCTGTCTGCGGGTGGAAACTAGTGGAGAAATGCAATTCCATGCCAAGAATTTTGAACAATTCTCTCCAAAAGTTCCCGGTGAAACGTGGGTCTCTGTCGCTAATGATGTGTCTTGGCAATCCCCAATACTTCACCACGTTCTTGAAGAATAGCCTGGCAGCCTCCTTAGCAGTGCAACCTGCCGTAGAGGGCATGAAGCTGGCATACTTAGAGAACCTATCCACCACAACCATAATTGTCTCGTACCCATTGGACTTCGGCAAGTATGTGATGAAGTCTATGGTCACGCTCTCCCATGGATGCTCCGCTATGGAAAGGGGCTCTAAGAGTCCTCCTGGCTGACGCTGCTCTACTTTGTCTTGCTGGCACACAAGATAAGTCTGCACATAGCATTCAATATCATCCTGCATGCATGACCAGTAGTAAATCGCCTCAATCAATGACCTTGTGCGATGCTGCCCTGGATGTCCGACCCATAATATGTCGTGACTTTCCTTCATGATTTGTTGCCTGATAGCTCCGAATTTCGGCACATAGATCTTTCGCCCGGCGGTAAGCAGGAGTCCATCTTTTACCCAAAAATGCCTTGTCTTGCCTGTCTTGCCTTGAGCGGCTAACTCCATAAGCCTCTTTGCCTCTGGATCATGCTGCAGACCATCCTTGATTGCATCCTGGATGTCAAAATGTGCTGTGGTGATGGCAGCCAGTTCGAACTTCCTACTAAGGGCATCGGCCACAACATTGCCTTTGCCTGGCTTGTACTCCAGCTCGTAGTCAAACTCGGCTAAGAAGTCTTGCTACCTAGCTTGCTTCGGGGTGAGTTTCTTTTATGACTAGAAGTAGCTAGTGGCCACGTTGTCGGTCTTGACTAAGAACTTGGAGCCAAGTAAGTAGTGTCTCCACGTGCATAGGCTATGGACGATGGTTGTCATCTCTTTCTCCTGCACGGTGTACCGTCGTTTGGTGTCATTCAGCTTGCGACTCTCGAAGGCGATAAGGTGCCTCTCTTGCATCAATACTCCCCTAATGGCATAGTCGGAGGCATCCATATGCACTTCAAATGTCTTGGAGAAGTCAGGCAACGCTAGGACTGGCTCCTCTATTACGGTAGCCTTGAGGTCTTCAAAGGCCCCCTTTGCACTCCTCGCTCCAAACCCACGGCTTATTCTTCTTCAATAGCTCAGTAAGTGGAGCGGCTTTTGTGGACTAAGCGCTTATGAACCTGCGGTAATAGTTAGCAAGTCTAAGAAAAGATCTAAGTTCGGTTACCTTTGTGGGTGCCTCCCACTCTTTAATGTCCCGAACTTTTGCCTCGTCCATCCATAGTTCTCCCTGGCTGATAACATGTCCCAAGAAGTGAACTTCATGTTGGGCAAATTCGCACTTCTCCGGCTTGATGAAGAGCTCATTCTCGCACAAGACTTGGAACAATTTCTTTAGATGTTCCATATGCTCCTCCAAGGTGTTGCTATAGATGACTATGTCATCCAAGTAGACTACCATGAACTGGTCTAGGTAGGGGTGGAAGATCTTGTTCATTAGTGTGCAAAAGGTGGCGGGTGCATTGGTTAAGCCGAAAGGCATTACCAACCACTCATAAGCTCCGTACCTGGTCACATATGTTGTCTTTGGTTCATCTCCCTCCGCTATGCGTACTTGGTAGTAGCCCTTCCTTAAATCCACCTTAGTCAAGTACTTGGCTTGTCTAAGTCTATCAAACAAGTTGGCAATGCGCGGAATGGGGTACTTATTCTTCACGGTCACTTTATTGAGCGCCCGGTAGTCTATGCATAGGCGCAATGAGCCATCCTTCTTTTGAAATAGCACCGGCACGCCATAAAGTGCCTTGGATGGACGGATATGACCTGGCTCGAGAAGCTCCTTCAACTGCTTCTTCAGCTCCTCTAACTTGGGTGGAGCCATATGGTATGGTGGGTATGCAGACGGCCTCACTCTTGGCTCCAGCTCAATCCTGTGGTCTACCTCGCGCCTTGTAGGTAGGTGTCTCGGCAATTCTTCAGGCATCACGTCCTTGTTTTCTGCAAGCACCTTCTCTATGCAAGGTGGTAATGTCTCCTTAGCACCATTGTCTACATCCAAGCTCGTAATGGTGGCTACGAACGTTGGCTCCCCCTTTTTAGGCCCTTCACAAGCTGCATGGCCGACAGGTGGGCTTATCCTTCCTTCCTCGGCATCTTGACTAGGGGTACCATGCAGGATCCCTCTCTCTCCATCACCAAGAGTTGTTGGAGGTAGGGATCGATCATCGTGTGGTACTGTTGGAAGAATTCTTGCCCAAGTATAATATCAAAGATATCTAAGGGGGCGATAGTGAAGCTTGTCTTACCTTGCCACTTGCCCAACATGATGTCCACTCCATGAGCGACTCCGCACACGGGAGTCAATGGGGCATTGACCATCTTTAGGTAGGTGTTACTTGGCCCATAACTTAGCCCCAACCTTGCTGCCGCTGTTTTGGTCATAATATTGGCTTCTGCTCTAGAATCCACCATAGCACGTACGGGTCATCCGTTGATGGATATGTCAGTATACTGGGCGGAGTAATCCCCCGTCTTCTCAGCTTGCTTCGCGATGGCTCCGCATAGCCTGATCATGCCTAGCTGAGTCATGTCTGAACCCTGCTCTTGGTCTACTTCCTTGTCCTTTCGCTCCCGCAGTATGGCTCCAAGGTTCTTCATCTACGGATACTTATCATAATCGTGAGGACCTCCACATATGTAGAAGCTGCTGCCCTTCGTGGTCTGCTCCTTTCTCTCGGCATATCCCTGTCGCCCAACCTCCTACCATCGGACTTGTTGGAATCATGGCTCCTGGATGGAGGATGTTGCTCTTTGCCTTTGCCACGATCTCCCCCACCTTTGGCATGACTATTCCTTGTTTCTTTTCCCTTGCCCTTGTCATGCCTGTCATGCTTAAAGTCCGTCAGGGCTTCGGCTTGGGTGATGGCCTCATCGATGGTGCTGACTTGACGGTGCTCCAACTCTATCTTGGCCCAACTCTGCAGCCCATCCATGAAGTGGAAGAGCATATCTTCATCTGTAAGGTTGGGGATTTAAAGCATAAGGGTAGTGAACTCCTTCATATAGGCTCGTATGCTATCTGTATGCTTCAGCTCCTGGAACTTGCATTTGGCCTCATAGATGACATTATTGGGGAAGAAGGCCTTCTTGAACTCGTCCCGGAACTGCTCCTAGGTGTTGATGGTGCATAGACCCTTCCCGATCTCAGACTCCTTGCGCTTCTACCATAACATGTCCATCTCCGAGAGTGTAACATCCCCTAAAAACGTTGTATACGATGTTTCAATTTTTGCCTAAATATGATACAACCTCTGTATTTTGGTCATAACCTTTCATAGGAATATCCAAATTGAGTGATTCAAATTTCTAAGTAACCACAAGATCATTACCTACAACTTTTATGAAGACCATAATTTAAGATTCGGAGGTTAAGTAGGTCAAATAAATTAATCTTTGTAAGGTAGGATGCTGTGACGGAAATGAGTGTTTATAGAAGAAAAATCATATCTCACTGTAGGTTTATCCAAATTGGTTGATTCTTGAATAATATGAAACTAGACTTCCATATCTACAATTCTTATGAAGACACCAAATCCTAATAAGGAATTTATCTTATTCAAACGTAGCTCCCAAAAAGAGTATTCTGTCAAAAATAACTCATTTCACCTACCATAGAAAGATCTAGATACATTTGACATCACTCATGACATAAATTGTCCTCCATTTAACATCATCCATGACATCAATATATTCCACTAAATTTTCAGATTTTTATTTATAATTATTTTATTTATTGTTAGGTCCTCTTTCCCACCTATAAATACCCACCTTATTTCCTCATTTTATTCATCAAGCTTTCTCAAGCAAATCTTCTCTCTATACACTTCTTTACACATTCTCAAATATAGTTTTAGTTCTTAGTAGTGAAGAAATACTATTCTGGTAATTCATATATTCCGGGTAGTACACAAAACGTTCCGGCAAGGAGAGAAGCTAGGACTCAAGAGTGGTCATTAAGTCTTCCGGTACCAACTAAAGCTTCGGTTTCCAGGTATGTAAGGCTTCAATGAGAGTATTCCTTCCACTCTCATGCCTAAATTATTTTGAGTATATGATAAATTATATTTATTTTCTTTAAGATTTACTCTAAGTTATGTGAGTATTTATCCATGGGTTCTTCCACCATGTAGTCCAAAAACTCTTTCAATTAAATCTCTCAATTTCAAGTAATTTTCTTATGGATAATTCTTATTTTTACTTAATAGCATGAATCATGGTTGAACTAATGATTATTGGTCTATTTTGATGCAATATTATTTCATATGTATAAATTGATGGTTTGCAAGTAATTTCTCTATTTATCTCTTTAAAGGTTCTTGAAATTAATGGTGGATTGTTTAAAGCATGATTTTTAATAAATGGATTTTAAAGTATTTATGTATATTTATTTACATACATATTTGCAAGTTGAAATGATTTGAACCCACCTAGTTTTACTATGTTTTTAATAAAGTTTGACTTGAAAGCTTTGACTCCAAATAAATATTTATGAAAGTAATATCTATGATAAAAAATGGAGTCTTATGAAATGAAAGAATGATGAAATGATATTAATCATGGATTCTTTATACAATAAGGACAATTCTTGCATATTTGAATTATCAAATGTTTTAATGAGCTATTCTACCGAATATGATGTTTGAATTCTTAAGTTATATGCTATGAATATTTTGAAGTATTAAACTATTCCGTGGGATTGACTTAGCACCGAATGAGGCATTGAGGTGGGATTCGGTAAGGGAATCCTAGTAGCAACCCCTTGTCTCATTAACTATGTGCCAACATAGGAGCCCTTGTAGGCTTAGGCTAATGGATCCATAAATAGCCCTTAAAGTTAAAGTTAAAGAAATGAATGAAGTTGACGGAGTTCTACCTGGCAAGTAGTCTCCCCGGCCAACGTAGGGGGTTATGTTGGATTCCATGTAATAGCTCGCATGGTCTTAAATGTCGGTTATGGTTAATTTCCCACAAAATGAATGTTTTAAAGAATATATATATGATTTATTATGCATACATTAAATTATGTTCCATATTACATAAACTTTTAATGTTTCCTCAATGTTCATGCATCCTTACATACTTAGTACATTCAAAGTACTAACGCATACTCTTTTGCCTACATGATATCACCATGTAGGGATCAGTGCTCCTCCTCGTTCTCCTCCACGTGGCTAGTTGATATTCCATTGAAGACTACTTTTGGTGAGTTCCCATGTTCCGGGAACAATACTTCTTTGTCTTTCTAGTTTATGATATGTTAAGATATTTTACTATGGCATTTCTTCTATTATAATTGAGGGTGAGCTAGGGCTTGTCTTAGCCCCGTTAAATCTAATAGTTAGAGGTATTGTTGGACATATGTAAGTTGAAGATTTATTATGATTTCCGCTTGTTTATTTATCATCATTACCTATGAAAGGCTAAAAGAATGCTAAGAGGCTTGTTTGAGGTACTTTCGGATTCCTCATTCGCCATGTCACGTCTAGGCCCTAGGCTTGGGTCGTGACAGAGAGGTATAGCACGTCCATGTTGATCCTTGTCTCGTCACTCTTCACTTTGTTACACTTGAAATAATTCTCCAAATGCCAAAGAAAGTTCTCCACCTCTCGTGCATCACGGGCACCTTTGAATATTGGTGGCTTAGGAGCCTCAATCTTGGCCTCCCGGTCCGCACTAGACATCATGCATCTTCCAGCATCTATGTCTTCTTTGAGTGCTGCCATCTCGGTCTTCATGGTCTCCATCATGCTTAGCGCGTCCATGAGTCAACACACCAAAGAAGTGATCACCTCCTTCATCTCGTACTCGGTAGCCTTGCGCACCTCCAACTCCTTCCATATGTTGTTGTTCTCCTCAAGGGTGAACTCCTCTAGAGACTTGAACTTGCCGTCGAACTTGTTCAAGCGCTTGCCCAATATCTCCACAGCTTGTCGGGCAGCATCCACCCTTGCAATCCACTCCATGCCGGGTGTGACGTCCACGGGCTCCCCACCTCACTCATCGTCACTAACCTCAGTCACCGAGGGTGAGTAGGATGTTTGGGCCTCACTTGGTGTAGGCTCAAGTGGCACATCCTCACTTCTCTTAGAGTTTTTCTTTCCCTTGCTGTGCTTCCTTCCAACATCTTGCTTGATGTTGGTGGCGGTAGTGGCATTGATGTCTCCCTCACTTTCCATATCCCTTAGTAGAACCTCGCTTTGATACTACGTTGTCACGAACTTAGACTTCAACTAAGACTTCCGTGCGGCACTTGACAACTTACTCACGAATCTTTCACGATCTTGTAAGCTCAAGTAAGCCTTTAAGACTAGATCGCTAAGGGAACGCTAGATTGTAAGAAAGACAAGAGAGCTTTTATGAAAAAGGCTTTTATATTGCTTTGGAAGAGTGCTTGATTGCTTGATGGTTTGTTACAAATGAATGCCCCCTCTATTTATACTACTTCTAAGGGGATCGAGTATAAATAAAAATTGCTATACAAGTCCCTCTATATTTACAAAGAAGTCCCTATCTAGAATTCTCTACACACTCTAGAGAATTCCAAGGCTTTTAAGACTTCTCTACAAGCTTCCATAAGGATCTAGAGTCTTCCACTAACCTCTCTAAGACTCTAGATTCTTCTACCTTCTTCAAGATCAAGTGGCGGGTCATAACACCCTCGTCTCTCGAAATCAGTCGTCCTATCTTGGTAAAAGTAAGGTCTGCGTACACTTTATCCTTCCCAGACCCACGTTGTAGGATTTTACTGGGTTGTTATTGTTGTTGTTGAAAATATATTTCACGTTTTTTGAAAATATAATAAAATTATGAAATATGATTTGTACTCATACATTCTAAAACTATCAAATATGTCTTTAAATTTGACACAAAATAATTATTTTTATAATGCACTAGAAAATACGTTATTCAAAAATTATAATATAATATTTTAATAAAAATTACTAATTAGCAACAACATGTAAAAGCAAGTACTAACAAAAGTACACGATAAGGTAGGAGTGGAAGAATAACAAGTCTAAATTTTTCCGATCTATTTGAATCAAGAGAATACCTCACGTCATTATGTTTCCCTTGACATGAGGATCGCAATGCCCAAGAAGCTCCACAGGGGCAGAGAGAGTCAACGTACTAGCCTTCACTTGTGTGAAAGAGAGGTCGTACGTGCGACTCCTTGTTGAGTCGGTGTGCTTCGCTGGTGCGGCCAACTCTCTGCAAGAGTGGCGTCATTGGTGTGAGCCAAGCTCCACAGGAACGGCCTACATGAGTGACTATAGCACCAGCAGACCTAATGGACCCTCGAAATTCAATCGAGTCAAACCAAATATGCTACTCAATCAAACTCGACATTTCGAACTTGACAAAATCGACAAAATAACCAACGGAGGTCGTTTCAATAAAATAATGACCCAAGTCAACTCTCATAGAAAAACAACTAAAACAATCATTTCACAAAACACCTCAAAATTCATCCTGATCACCTCGGGTTTCGACCCAAAGGTCAATCTAGACCAAACTCAATGTTTCAAAGCTAATAATGCTGATAAAAATTTCATCCGAGCCCGTTTACCAAGAGAGTTGACCAAAGTCAATTATTTCATATAAAACCTCCAAAAAGGATAAATCACACCCAAAGCTCTCCCAACTATCTTGAAAAACGTGTTCATCTCAACACACCAAATACACAGCATACGAGCTATTGAAATGGGCAAAACAGGAAATAAACACAAAAGCAAGAAAATGATATCGAGGGTTATTATATTTGATTAATCCAGCTTAGGGCCATTTTCGTCGGCGATAACAATGTCGTCATCGAAAATGGCTTTTTGAAAACCAAGTCCTAACATTAGTATGAGTTCGTTGACCACGTAAGGGCGATCCATCTTGATGACGAATTCCACGATAACAAGAAATCGAAATTAATTGTTTGATGTGTGCTCGTTCTCCCTTCTTCAATTCCCAATGAACAACATGATCTTGACCTATCATTTGTTCAATTTGATCAATTTGGAATTGGCTCACCGGCTTGAAATAAAAATATTCCTTATGTGAATTTATGAGTGAATTCTCTAGATAAGAATTTTCATGTATGAGTTCATTTCACTTTACCATTGGATTAAATCGTTAGATCATCCCTTACTAATTTCAACAAGAAGAGTTTTTTTGTTAGATTATTGTTTTTTTTCTTTTCTAAAATCTGTTCTCGTCGCTTCTATTTCTGTATCAAATTCTTGTTATCCTGTCTTGCTTGTTAAGTTGTAGTTCACTTTATTGTTATTGCATCTTAAATCACATCAAATATTTTATAGACTTCCATCATCAAGAAATACTTCAGATTTGAGAAATCATAATGTTACAGGGCAGAGCCAGTAAGCTCCATCTTTTATTAGCAATCACAGTAGAATTGCTACATTACATTATTTAAACTAATGCACATCTGCTGAATACAGTGGAAATTCATGTATTACAAACACTAAATTTGAAACAGACTCAAAGAAACAAGACAATTCCTTGCTCTTAACTCCTGCCCCCCAAAAATCAATCGAAACATCATACATACTATGGATATGCAGAAGTTCGCAGAAGACTGTTGTCAGTCAAAGATTTGCAAAAATTAACATCACCTTTGGAATCTTTCTTCTTGTTCCTCTTCTTGAAATGCTTCGAAGCCGCTTTCAGTACCTTAGCCCACCCCTGCACACAATAATAGCATACTCCAATTAAAGCCTAGAAAATTTAATTGGTGAGAATTCGATTCCCATCAAATTGATATTACCTTTCGTGGGGTTGGCGTAGTGGAGGCGAGTTTAGATGAAGATGGTAGACGAGTGAAATCTAAAGCCTTCTTCTTTCTCTTCTTCGATTTGTGATAATATTCTCTCATATTCTCTGTGACAGAATTAGACAACTTCCTCTTGATTTTCGCCGTCACTTTCTTGAAATTAGTACATCCTACCGAGACATCCTCATACGAAAGCTTTCGAGACAGACCTGAGCTGAGCCTCCGGTTAGACGACGACAATGGTCGAGGTACTAGAGGAGACCAAATTGAACTCTGGGTATAATCGAAATCGAATGCTGAATTATCGGGAAATTTACAGAGCAGATCATTGGACATGGAACACTGCAAATGTTCAATGACCATCACCATTGGATCTCCATAAGTGCTCATACTGTGGTTTGTCTGAAATTGCTCAGAAGAAATGGAAAACAGAGGAGCAATTTAAAAGGATAGAAAGTAGCCGTTACAACATTCAAGGACAAGGATTCCTCATGATTCCACGTGTCAAGACCACGTTCATATTCAGATATTATATCAGATGTAAGTAAATCGGGGTTTCCTTAAAAAAACAAAACTATTACTTTCGAAAAGAATTTATATCTTATTCATCATCCTATGTGCCTTAACATGATTCAACACGAATTTTTAATAATAATTATAAATAAAAACTTGTAAGCTAAAATTAGTAAATTTAGAGTCCACTTGGACAAAAAAAGTTTTTTTTTCTTTTTTTAAATATTTTGATTAGTTTTTGAAAGCGAATTTTCCCAAGCAGAAAATATTTTTCACTCATAAAATGTTTTGTAAAGAAAATTACGTAAAAAAATATTTTCAAATACTCCTGTTATCTCAGTTATTCTTTTTTCAAAATTCAGACTATATAAACTTTGATCAATGTTACAAATAACATGAGAAAAATTGTTACTATTACTTTTTACAAGTATATCGGATTTTTCAAAAGTAAAAAGCCAATGAAAATTTTATCTGGGCGAGGCATAACTAGCTATATATACTACTAATATTTTACTCTTTTTCGATTACTAAAGTAGTTTTAGTATTCGAAATATAGTCGGAAAATGGAGTTTACTGATGACCTCCCGACTATTTATGAGTAGTCGACATATTGAACGTCGAAAAATATTTGCCGACTACAGTAATCGAGACTTTATCGATTACCCGTATTCGAAATATGTAAAATCAGATTTGACCATTAAAATATCAAAATGACCGACTATTATAGTCGAAATGCAATTAAAATAATAATTTATTTAGTTAAACAATGCCGACTACATTAGTCATAATAGTTAAATAATTAAGTAATTATTTAATATATATTCTGATTATTGTAGTCGGCATAAACAATTTATTTATTAATTATTTAACCACTCTTTCGACTATTGTAGTCGGGATCAACAATTTATGTATTAATTATTTAAGTACTCTTTTCGATTACAGTAGTCAAAAATTTTATTTTTATGAAAAATTTATATGACATTGATGATTACTATAGTCAAAAAATGTTATTTTTCAATATTATTTTGATATACCACCTGCTAAATTATATTACCATCCATCCATAAAAAACTGAACAATACAAGCAAACATCACATACATTTCTAAACATTTAAATTCATTCAATATAATTGAGCCTAGAAATTCAGACACCATCAAAACAGAAGGTGGAGTCTAAGTATTCAACTGTATTTGAAATCGCAAGTAAATAGTCTAAAACAAATCTAAATATCATCATTATAATCAGTCTCTTCTTCACCATCAGATCTGCTTTTTTGAAATTTTTACTAACAAATTCTTTGTTTTCTTGAAGCAGCTTTATGAACCAGCCCTCTGAAGCATTTATTCCATCAAGTGGTCCAGAATGGAATATGGGTCTTTCCCCTTCAGTATAGATGTAAACCTTGAGAGTCTTCTCCATCAAGTTATAAATCCTGGATTTGGTATACATTTGATAGCTGAATCAGCTTCAAGCACTGATGCTTAAATTGTTATGTTTCTTTCTTTCTATTTCTCATATTTCTTTTCTTTTGTGGCATCCTAAAAAGCAAGTAAATGTATTCAATTTTTTGTGAATTTGAAACTCTTGAGAAAATCACCTCCAAGACACCAAATAAAAACAAAATAAAAGAGGCAGGTTTAAAGGAGAAGGATAATCTCAACGAATCACAAATTCTACAGGAAGTCGCACATCATATAATAGATCGATCGAACTACGATGATTGGAATAAAAGATCATATGCAGGCAAATTGTTTCAATACTCACAAATGGTTTCAATGGATTGAGAAAAGGAAAAAGTGATACTTTAAAATTTATTTATGGTTCACAGGATAAGAAGCAACTTATAGGATTATTACCACCACATTAATACCTCAAAACCTAGTAATATTACTCAAGAAGTTCCAAAATCTTCTTCACCACTGTGTCATCCTTGGCTCGATATAATACTAATAGGCTAATCAACTCTTAGAAGGGCATGAAGCAAATAGAAGGTCCAAGATCTTAAAAGATAAATCAAACTATCAATCCTGATAATTTATAGGTTAATACCTTGACTATAATACTTTCATTAGGATTACAGTACACGTTATTCAATTGGTGAGGAGGAATCTATTCCAATAGTTTCACTGCATAAAACGTGCACTTTTATGATGTAACGCCGAAAGATAATTGTTTTCAATAATGTGCATCTTTCAGAAGAGTCATTGGATTACAACAGTGTTTGGATAAGCATGAAATATGAAAAGGTGAAATGAATTTAACCACTTCAACATGAACAAAATTCACAACTAAAGTATAGTATGGTGTTTCTAACCTTTTAAACATGGATAGATTTCTAAATAGAGGGGCATGTATTATGCCCTAGATTCAATACCCTAAGTGTGACGGTAGACAAGAAAGTATATCAGCCATAAATCCTGAAATGCATTCAAGTCTAAAAGAGAATAGAATCTTGCTGCACCCACACATAACTACTTCATTTACTCTTTCCATTATAAATTAAGGAGAAAAGAAGAACGATTCATATATGTTAATTCCAAGAGAATCAAAACATGCCAGGTATCTGTGATTTTCTGTCAAATTGATTAAATGAAAAGATTCATCCACAAGATAATATTATAGAAAAACTATAGATTTGAACTTGACTAATAAGTTTGCTGCAAAGCTCAAGTTTCAACAGACGCAAAAAGTTCAATCTTGTTCTCTTTTTTCCTCACTTTCTATTATTTCATGTTTTGTTAAGTGCATTGTTAATAAGCTTATGTTTAAATGAAACAATCTTGAAGTGTTATGACTTACAAATATCTCCTCTGCACGTGACTCTATCTATTCTGCCCTTGTACCTTCCATCTTTCTTTTCTTATGTGTCTCCTCAAATACCTCAACAATTTCACGTTTTAACATTATCTGCAAAATGAATAAGAAAGAGTTGGATAACGTTCAATCACATTTTATAGATTAGTGAATTTCTTTTACAGATTCACACTCAAAAACACAAAAAATCATACTAAGATAAGCTAATCAGTGAAACAAAGGTATAAAAATGGTGTTGAACAAGAATTACCTCTACCTGATTTGTCACTAGATTGTCACTGCTTATGGAGTGGGCTAATGCTATCTTTTCGAAAGATGAAATCTCTGAGGACTCCGATGATGGAGAAATAGGGAACTTAATTCAAACTACGATAGATTCATCATTGCAAAAACAACACAGAGAATGTAAAAACAAAGAGGGAGCCTATTTCTGATTTTGGGCATAGCTATTTCTGATTGAGTTGAGGATATTGATAACTCCACCAGTGGAGTTAAACCTGAGAAGAGAAAAGTAGTAGCAGAAGGAAGAAGAAGAACAAAGAATAAAGATGAAGAAGAATGTACAAAAGAGAAGAGAAGAGGAATTGTAGAGAGAAGGAGGAGCGGTGAGGTAGAGAGAGAAATATATCTCAAAAAATGAAACTGATATGTATGTATTACTTCATTAGTATATGTACTTATATTTTTCCACTTGTACATATACATCATTTATATATTTATACATTCAACTACATTTCAACTAACTACAACAACTTACCAACAACTTTTAACAACTCTTAACAATATTCTAACTACTTTAACCATGTTAGCTTGCCAAGTTAACACTCCTCCTCAAGCTCATGGTTTGAAGAGGTTCATAACTCCAAGCTAATTTAGCAATTGTTGATGTTGGGATTTTCCTAGACTTTTGGTGAGTATATCTGCTAGCTGGTCTTTGGTATGTATGAAGTTAGTTTTCAGCATACCTTGGCATAATCTTTCCCTTATAAAATGGCAATCTATATCAATGTGTTTAGTTCTTTCATGAAAGATGGGATTTGCAGCAATTTGAATAGCAGCTTTGCTATCACAAAACATGTTAACATGCAATTTAATCTAAACTCCTAGCTCTTTAAACAGACTTACCAGCCAAGTGATCTCAGTTGCACAGTTGGCCATACTTCTAAACTCAGCCTCTGCAGAGCTCCTGGATACTGTTTCTTGTTTCTTTGATTTCCAGGAGATTAGTGATCCACCAAACTTTACTAAGTATCCAGTGACAGACCTTCTTGTTTCTAGACAAGCACCCCAATCAAAATCATAGTAGGCAGTCAATGTATTTGTACCTTGAGATGACATTAACAGCCTAAGACCTGGAGCTTCTTTGAGGTATCTGACAACCCTCAGTGCTGATTCCATATGTGACTCCTTAGGATTGTGCATGTATTGGCTCAACACTTAGACTGGGAAAGCTATATCAGGTCTGGTCATGGTGAGATACAAGAGTCTCCCCACCAGTCTCTGATACCTTTCAAGATACTGCAGTGGTTGATTATCAACTCTGCCTTCATGTGAGATGAGTTCATCATATTTTACTGATGTGAGTTTCTTATTCTGTTCTAGTGGTGTTCCAGCAGGCTTAGCTCCTCCTAGCCTACATTCAACAATCAGTTCTAGTGCATATTTTCTCTGAGACATGTGGATCCCTTGGCTGGATCTAGCATACTCAATGCCTAGGAAGAACTTCAACTCACCTAAGTCTTTCATTTTGAATTGCTTTTGTAGGTCTCTTTTTGTATCCTCTACTAGACCTGTGTTACTACTTGTAACCAGCAAGTCATCCACATAGACTAGTACTACAAGTATGTCATTATCAACTTGCCTGCTGAACAGGGAATAGTCGTAGTGACTTTGATGAAATCCCAACTTCAGTAAGGACTCAGTCAGCTTCAAGTTCCATTGTTTGGGGGCTTGTTTGAGGCTATACAAGGACTTATGGAGTTTGCATACCTTGGTATTTGGTTCCCTCTGTCTAGCAAACCCATTTGGGATAGTCATGTACACCTCCTCCAGCAGTTCCCCATTGAGAAAGGCATTATGGACATCCATTTGATGAATAAACCACCCCCTAGATGCAACAAGTGCTACAACAGCTCTGACAGTGACCATTTTAGCCACTGGACTGAAGGTTTCAGTGTAGTCTAGGCCCTCTTGTTGATTGAACCATTTGGCAACCAGTCTTGCTTTCAGCCTTTCAACTTCACCTGTAGATTTATATTTGACTTTGTATACACACTTACAGCCAATAGGTCTCTTGCCAGGTGGTAAATCCACCAGGGACCAGGTGTGATTAGCCTCCAAGGCATCAATTTCCAACTGCATTGCCTGAACCCATTGAGGATCAAGGAAGGCAGCTTTATATGAGGTGGGTTCAGTGATGGCTGAGTATGCAGCCAGACAGGAACTATAGAAAAGAGAGACATGAGAATAGGATATATGTGCTGCAATAGGATATGATTGCCTGTAGAGGTTGTGATAAAATCTTGAATCCAAGAAGGGGGCTTACTAGGTCTGAAAGATTTTTTGGGAGGGACAAGAGGGGATAGAGGTTGAGGCTGGAGGTTATCATGAGATGTTGCAGGAGTAGAAGGTGGTTGGATGGATTCTGGGTGTAAATATGGAGAGGAGTCTAGAAGTGTAAGAATTGGAAACATAGGATTAGAGGAGGTCTGGACATCTTTGAAAGAGAAAATATCCTTTTTGAAAACTACATGTCTATTAACAAAGAAGGATTTGGAGTGGAGATCATACAGAAGATACCCCCTTTTTGATGAGGAGTACCCCATAAGGACAGCTGGAATGGCTCTAGGAGAGAATTTGTCAAGAATATATGGGTAGGTGGCATAGAAGAGGCAACCAAAGACTTTGATGTGGGATAAAGAAAGAGGATGTAGATGAAGCATCTCAAATGGGGTTCTGAACTGAAGTAGTTTTGAGGGAATTTTGTTAAGGAGATAGACTGCAGTAGTGACACACACCCCCAGAATTTTAAGGGTATAGAGGATTGGAACTTGAGTGCCCTTGCCATCTCCAAGATAGTTCTATGCTTCTTTTCTGCAACTCCATTTTGTTAAGGAGTATAAACACAAGTACTTTGATGAAGAATGCCAAGTGTAGACAGCATGGTCTGAAATGCAGCACTAAGAAACTCACTGCCATTATCAGTTCTCAGAATCTTCACTGTTGTGGAGAATAAATTGTGAACCTGTGTGAAAATATTTCTTAACACCACAATTATGTCAGACTTAGAGGCTATAAGAAAGGTTCAAGTAAACCTGGAGTAATCATCAACCACAGTTACAAAGTATTTCTTTCCATCATGAGTGAGTACCTTGTAGGGACCCCAAATGTCACAATGAACTAGTTCAAATACAGCATTTGACACATGAGAACTTACAGGAAAAGGAAGTTTAGTTTGCTTAGCAAGTGGGCAAACTGTATAGATAGAGTGTTCATTGTCTAGAACCTCAATACTGGAGGATTTCTTTATTATATCTATAAGAACATGACCTAGTATTAGATGTCATAGAGTAGCTGAGACAGGTTTGCCAACTGGATGGATACTACTACTTGTGGAGAGTGCATGAGCTACACCTGGGAGCTGAGTTGAACAACCATTGACTATTGCCTTTGGACCTCCTTTCTTCAGAATGTAAAGCCCTTGATCCTCTTTACCAATCCCCTTGACCTGACCACTGAAGAGATCCTGGAAAACACAGAAGTCAGAGAAGAAGGTTGCCATACATTTAAGCTCTTTGGTGAGCTATGATACAGCAAGGAGATTACACTTGAAGTCAGGAACAAACAGAACATTGCCAATAGATTGATTCCCAAGGATATGTATGTTACATTACTTGTCTTCTCTCAGATGGTGGTATAGTGTGAAAGTTATTTAGGAGTTCAGTCTTAGAATTCATATGATTTGTTGCTCCAGTGTCAACTATCCATCTTCTATCTACATATTTAGAAACTAAAGCAGATAGAGCACTACCTGCTGTAGCTGCTTTAGTTGAGTGTTCTCCTCCATTTTCACTTCCTTTGGCCAGCATCTGCAGTATCTGATGGTACTGATCCTGTGTGAAGAAAGTTGTAGGTGTAGGTATGTCACCAGTAGATTGTGGACCTCCACACTGAGTGGCTTCAGCCTGATTGGCATATGAATTAGGATTGAAGTGTTCCCTCTTTTTGTTAGACTTCCACCCAACTAGATAGCCTTTCACTTTGAAACATTGTTCCTTAGAGTGTCCCCTGTAACCACAGACCTCGCACACAAGAGTTGACTTATGGAATTTTTGTGGCTTGTATTGGTTGTCATAGTGCCCTCTTCCTGGGTTGCATCACCTCCTGGTTGATGGCCAAAACTGCCACCCTGATTAAGGACATTTCCCCCATTTTACTGAATAGAGCAGTACATTCCACCATTATAGAGACAACACCTTCATGATATGCACTTGCCAGGTTTCTTTGGCTTTCATGATCGACTATCAGAGAGTAAGCTTTGTTAAGGTTAGGAATTGGATCCTGCATCAGTTTCTGACCTCTGGCAGCTGAATATGACTCATTTAGTCCCATCAGAAACTCAAGCAGCCTCTGGTATTCAAAATGTTCTTGGAACCTTTTTGATTCAGCACAAGAGCACCCTGGGCACGCGCATAGACCTACTCCAAAAAACATAGTTCTCAGAACCTATGAGCTGAAGGGAGATTAGAGAGCTACCTGGAATGTCGTTGGGATGAAGGTACAGAGGATAATTGTGCCCTACAATCAGAACTTCATAGCTGGTTGGACCAGTGGTTGCATGCGTTCCGTTCAAGTTTGGGCCACCAGTTTCCATGGATCCCGATGTAGCTTCAGCTGTATATATATCTATTGACAGCTTCAACACCTAGATAGCCGATTGACTTCTTCTACTGGAGTTTAGATCACCTTTTCTACCCTACAAACCTTGTAGGCTCTGATACCATGATAACTCCACTAGTGGAGTTAAACCTGAGAAGAGGAAAGTAGTAGCAGAAGGAAGAAGAAGAACAAAGAATAAAGATGAAGAAGAATGTACAGAAGAGAAGAGAAGAGGAATTGTAGAGAGAAGGAGGAGCGGTGAGGTAGAGAGATAAAAATATCTCAAAAAATGAAACTGATATGTATGTATTACTTCATCAGTATATGTACTTATATTTTTCCACTTGTACATATACATCATTTATACATTTATACATTCAACTACATTTCAACTAACTGCAACAACTTACCAACAACTTTTAACAACTCTTAACAATATTCTAACTACTTTAACCATGTTAGCTTGCCAAGTTAACAGATATTATTACATTTCTTCGAAGCACTTAAAAGTTTATCAATTATATAAGTTAGTATATTAAATAAGTTAAGTTAAAAATAATAATAATAATAATAATAATAATAATAATAATAAAGCATATATAAATTATATATATATATATAAAAAGAGGGAACGACTGATTTTTGCATTATATTTTCTAACTAATAAAAGACGTCGGTGAGTTTAAAATAATAACGATTACAGCAGTCCAAAAATTAAATTAGTTTTTTTAACTAAAATATATTGTAAAATGGCCGACTGCAGTAGTCGCCACTTAATATTATTTTAATTTTTTTAAAATAAGTTTTTAATTACTATAATCGGTAACTGGTCAATTATTTTTGTTGACTTCATTTCACAAAATCGTACAACTTTAGTCGAAATCACGGTCGGATAAAGTTAAAAAAAATTAGAAAAATATAAATTTTAATTTGTCGATTACTGTAGTCGAAAAAACTCTTAAAATACCAATTGCATATTTGTAGTTGACAGTTGTAATCGGAAAATAACTTATTTCTAGTTGTGACGTACTATTACTAGTTAAAAAATAATAACATTACTAGTTATGTCGGAGATGATTTAATTAAAATTATAATATAACTCGTGGAACCCTCCAATCAACTCTATTTTCTTAGTTTAAGTTAAAAATAATGTCAATTTTAACAGTTTGTCATTGGGTTTAGCCTACTAATAATCATAACACTTGTGCTTTCTATGTACATAAACCCTAAATATTTGTGTAAATTAAAAATATCTAATGGTGTTTCATTATTTTTTTAAATATAAATTTAATTATGTTTGTTTTAGAAGTTTATTTTACTAAATTTATCTTCTTAATTATGTTTTGAAAATTTAAAATTAAACTACCAGTATCTTATATTGTATTTAATGGTAAGAGTAGTACTAAAAAATATTCCCTCGGTTCATTTATATTTGCCCACTATTTCAAAAAAAATAATATATTTTCACTTTTACTTATCACTTTTAACATATCAAGAAATGACAATTTTTTTAATGTTTACCTTTAGCAATAATTACTTATTCCTCAAATCATTTTTTCAAAATTTAATATTAAGAACCAGTTAGTAGGGATATTATGATAAAACAGTCATGTCAGTCAATATTTTCTTAATGAGTGCGTCAAGTCTAAATAGAGCAAGTAAAAATGAATGGAGAGAGTAATATTTATTTTTTATCTATTAAAATAAATAACTGATTCAATGATGAGGACCTAAAGATCAAATCAATAATAGTGCACTCACACTATCAAAATTCTACATACATCTCTGTTTATTCTAACTCAATACCATCGTTGCACTATTAGAACCTTCCCCAACATACAATCATCATCCTACCATAATGTCACCGATAATAAAGGTGACAAAATTGTTGGTATATGGTCCATGTTCCAGCCAAAGGCTTATGGCCTAATCCTATTTGTAAAAGGATTGGATAATTTTCCTAATTTGGTTTCCAATTCTATTTGGAGTTGGTTTTGACTTTAGAAAAAAGTACCACTCTATAAATAAGATGATTTGAGAGAATTATGCAATTGCTCATTGGTAGTGTCTTTGAGAGAGATTAGGCACATAAGAGAGATTTTTTGAGAGAGCTTTCAACAAGAGAGAAGAGAGAAGAAAATGGTGTTTTTCGCAATAATTTTGCTTCTCCGACCAGAAACCTTAAAATTGTGTTTACCGATTCATTAACTGTTGGATCGGACTGCAATTGTTACTAGTATTCCTAACATCTTAATATTTGATGTGAACGGTGGAGATCGAATTTAGAGGTCGGAAACATCCCAGTTTAGGTCCCGAATAGTAGCTCTGTTTTGGGTAATTTTCTTCCTATTACTTTTGTTGGTGTAGTTATTGCTTCTCCTTGCTTGGCAATTATTGTATATCCATTTAGGAGAAAATTTATAACCCTCTTATTATTATAGTGGAGAAATTCGGAGTTTGAAGATTCGTGGTTGTTATCTTTGATTTGAAGGATTTTTCCACGTTATATTTGGTGTTATTTATTTTCTCTATTTTCTGGTTTGCGTCCTTCTGACATAACAAGTGGTATTAGAGCTTTGGTTGTCTATCAATAATTTTTTATGGAGGGGAATATGAGCAAAATGGTATATTTAAATGATAGTAACTATAACATATGAAAGAGTAAGATGAAAGATTTACTATTCGTGAAAAAATGCATCTTCCCATTTTTGCTAATCATAAATCCAAGAATGTGACAGATAAAAATTGGGATTTTGAGCACCAAAATTTATTTGGATATATAAGACAATAGGTTGAAGATAATGTTCGCAACCATATTGTGAATGAGACACATGCTAGAACATTGTGGAAAAAGTTGGAGACGCTTTATGCTTCAAAAACTGTCAATAACAAGATATTTTTGCTAAAACAATTAATAACCTTTAAATACAAGGAGGGCAGTCCTATTCTTGATCACATAAATAATTTTCAATGTGTTCTTGATCAGTTGTCAGGAATGAGTGTCAATTTTGATGATGAAATATAAGGGCTTTAGTTTCTTAGTTCTCTACTATATTCTTAGAAAACTCTTCGAGTTTCTTTAACAAATTTTACTCCCGTTGGTAAGGTTATTATGGAATATGCAAAAAATGGTGTGTTGAATGAAGAAGTCAGAAGAAGATCTCAAGCCACATCCTCACATTCAGACGTTCTCTTTACAGAAGATCGAGGGAGAGGTAAAATAAGAGGTTCGAGAAGTAGAGGTAAAAGTAGAAGCAAGTCAAGATCCAAGTATCAAAATATTTTATGTCATTATTGTGGAAAGAAAGGACATATTAAAATATTTTGCAATAAGTTAAAGCAAGAACTTAGAGAAGGAAAGAAAGAATAAAATGATGGAGTGTTGTTGCTGTTGTCCGAGATGACCTTCTCTATACTTGTAATAAAAATGTTATCAATTTTGTATCTCAAGCTACAAGTTGGATAGTAGATTCTAGACCTACATCGCATGTCACACCGAGGAAAGACTTCTTTTCATCTTATACTTCTGTTAATTTCGGCGTGTTAAAGGTGGGTAATGCTGGTGAGGTTAAGGTACTTGGTGTTAGAACGGTTTGTTTGAAGACCAATCTTGGTAATACGTTAGTCCTTCAGAATGTCAAGCACGCCCCAGACATTCATTTGAATTTGATCTCTGTAGGACAACTAGATAATGATGGCTACCATAATATCCTATTCAATGGCCAATAGAAGCTCACCAAAGGCTCATTGATTGTAGCTCGAGGAAGAAAGTATTCAAATTTATACGTGACACAAGGATTAATTCTTGGGGACTCTATAAATTTGGTAGAAAGTGAGACTTTATTAGAATTATGGAACAAGAGACTCAGTCATATGAGCGAGAGGGGGATCACATATTTGGCTAAGAAGAATTTGCTTGCTGGTGTGAAACAAGCAAATGTGAAAAAATATGTTCATTGCCTAGCTAGAAAACAGAAAAGAGTTTCTTTTCATAGTCATCCTCCTTCAAGAAAGTCTGAACTACTGGAACTAGTACACTCTGACTTGAGTGGTCCATTTAAAGTAAAATCAAAAGGTGGTGCACTTTACTTTGCAACTTTCATTAATGATCATTCTCGCAAGTTTTGGGTATATCCTTTAAAATCCAAAGATCAAGTACTTGATATGTTTAAGGAGTTTCAAGCCTTATCTGAGAGACAAACTGAAAAGAAATTAAAATGTATTTGCACTGAAAATGGTGGTGAGTATACTGGTCCCTTTCAAAATTACTGCAAAGCGCAAGAAATTTGTCATCAAAAGACTCCTCCCAAGATGCCTCAATTAAATAGCTTGGCAGAAAAGATGAATAGAACTCTTGTTGAGAGAGTTAGATGTGTGCTTTCAGAGGCTAAATTTCCAAATTTCTTTTGGGAGGAAGCGCTTAACACTGTTGCTTATGTTATTAATTTGTCTCCCACTGTTGGTTTGGATGGTGATGTTCTAAAAAGGGTTTGGTTTGCAAAGAATGTATCTTATGATCACTTGAAAGTCTTTGGGTGTAAAGCTTGTGTGCATGTTCCAAAAGATAAGAGATCAAAACTGGATGTTAAAATTAAGTAGTACATCTTCATTGGTTATGATCAAGATGAGTTTGGATATCGTTTTATGACCCAATCGATAAGAAGCTTATTAGAAGTCATGATGTTGTATTCTTTGAAGACCAAACAATTGAAGATATTAACAAGACTGAGAAAGCAGATTCTCAGATTGATGAGAGTTTCGTTGATGTTGATCCAGTTTCTAGTACTGACGCATCTTTTGCACATAAAGGAATTCAAGATACAAATATCGATGGGGATCAAGATCAGAATGATCATCAGAGCGTAGAACTTGAAGATGCTCCTAGTAATGATTTTATGGTTGATCATCCACTAACTCATATTCAAATGACTACTCCAGATTCTTCAAAAAACTCTTGTAGAAAATCTACTAGGGAGAAGCTAAAGTCAACACGTTATTCTCCTAATGAGTATATAATTTTGACTGACATGGGAGAACCTAAAGATTATGATAAATTCATGCTAGATACTCATAGAGATAAGTGGATAGAAGCCATGGAATATGAGATGAAGTCACTTCATGAGAATGATACATATGAGTTAGTGGAGTTACTGAAAGATAAGAAAGCTTTAACAAATAAATGGATCTTCAGAGTAAAGCAAGAGCAACATACATATGCACCTAGATATAAAGAGAGGTTAGTTGTCAAAGGTTTTGGCCAGAGAAAGGGAGTTGACTTTGATGAAATTTTCTCTTTTCTTTCCTATTGTAAAAATATCTTCTATTTGCATAGTTCTAGGATTAGCTGCAAGTCTAGATTTAGAGGTTGAGCAGATGGATGTCAAGACTACTTTTCTTCATGGTGATTTAGAAGAAGAAATTTACATGGAGCAGCCTGAAGGTTTCGTGGTTAAAAAAAAAAAAAAACTATGTCTGCAAATTGAGAAAGAGCTTGTACGGCTTGAAACAAACTCTAAGGCAGTGGTACTTAAAGTTTGAATCTGTTATCGAAAATCAAGAATACAAGAAACTTTGTTTAGATCATTGTGTATTCTTTTAGAACTTCTCTGATGATGATTTTATTATCTTACTACTTTATGTGGATGATATGCTGATTGTTGACAGAAATAAATCTAGAATTGTATACCTTAAGAAGGAGTTGAGCCAATCATTTGCAATGAAGGACATGGGGCCAGCAAAGAAAATTTTAGGCATATAAATTCATCGAGACAGAAAGAAGAAGGAGTTATCATTATCCCAAAAGCAGTACATTGAGAAGTTATTCAAGAGATTCAATATGACATAAGCAAAAGTGGTTAGTACTCCTCTTGCTAAACACTTTAAGTTAAGTACGATCCAGAGTCCATCTACTAATGAAGAGAAGAAGGACATGTCAAGTATTACATACTCTTCTGCAGTTGGTAGTTTGATGTATTCTATGGTTTGTACTAGACCAGATATTGCACATGTTATTGGTACTGTTAACAGATTTCTTTCTAATCCTAGAAAAGAACACTAGAATACAGTGAAATGGATACTAAGATGTTTGAACGGCACTTCAAATATGGAGTTTTGCTTTGGTAGTGGCAAGACTGAACTTTATGCTACACAAAATCTAATTTGGGAGCCAATCGTGACAATTCAAAATCCACTTCTGGTTATTTGATCACTTTTGCAGAGGGAGCTATTTCCTATCAATCTAGACTACAGAAGTGCATAGCTCTATCCACCACAGAAGCCGATTATATTTCTATCACTGAAGGTGCCAAAGAATTACTTTGGATGAAGGAATTTATGAAAGATCTTGACTTTGAGCAGTTAAGATTCGTCTTATTCTGTGATAATCAGAGTGCTATTTATCTTACCAAGCACTCCACCTTTTATTCTAAGTCCAAGCATATTAGTAGAAAGTATCATTAGATTAAAATGGCCATGGAAGAGAAATTATTTGAGGTTGAGAGGATGCACACTCATGAAAATCCTTCAGATATGCTTATTAAAGTGGTGATCGTAGAAAACCAGGAGTTTTGTAGAACAACGGCAGACATGAAGCTTGTCAAGAGTTCCTCCACTTGAAGTTCATTTGACCCCTTGGCTAGAGGGGGAGTTTGTTGGGATATGGCCCATGTTCCAGCCAAAGGCCCATGGCCTAATCCTATTTGTAAAAGGATTTGAATAATTCTCCTAATTTGGTTTCTAATTCTATTTGGAAAAGGATTGGAATTATAATCCTATTTGGAGTTGGTTTTGACTTTGGCTTTAGGAAAAAGTATCACTCTATAAATAGGATGATTTGAAAGAATTATGCAATTGCTCATTGGTAGTGTCTTTGAGAGAGATTAGTCACATAAGAGAGATTTTTTGAGAGATCTTTCAACAAGAGAGAAGAGAGAAGAAAATGGTATTTTCTGCAGCAATTTTGCTTCTCCGACCGGAAACCGTCAGATTGTGTTTGCCGATTCATTAACCATTGGATTGGACTAAAATATTTATTTAGTGCTCCTAACATCGTAATGTTTTATTTGAGTGGTGGAGATCATATTTAGAGGTCGGCAACATCCCATTTTAGGTCCCGGACAATAGCTCTATTTTGGGTAATTTTCTTCCTATTACTTTTGTTGGTGTAGATATTGTTTCTCCTTGCTTGGAAATTGTTGTGTAGCCTTTTAGAAGAATATTTGTAACCCTCTTATTGTTATAGTGGAGCAATTCGAATTTCAAAGATCTCGTGGTTGTTAACTTCAATTTAAAGGGTTTTTCCACGTTAAATTTGGTGTTATTTATTTTCTCTGTTTTTGAGTTTGCGTCCTTCTATCATAACAAAAATAAGCTCATCAAATCATAATCCACTTAATTTTAGCTTGATTATTAATGCGGCTATTTCAATCCAACTCATTTCAGCTCATCAAAATTTGAATTGATATCGAGCCCAAATTAATATATGAGCAAATTCTGAATACACAGATAGGGGAAGAATCTGGATAATGTGAGATCCTCAAATAATTGATTATTTGATCTTAAACAAATCTGAGCAATATATCTAAGGAAGAGTGACAGTGAAGAAGAGTAATGTGACAATTTGCTTGGTGGCAGTCTATAGTCTACATACTGTTCATACAAAACTAAAGCTATGGGAGGATTTGAAGTGCTTGATGTCAGGTACAAGTAGCATATGATATGTATGGGGTATTTCAATGTTGTTTTATCAGGTGATGATAGATTTCAAGGTAATCCAGTTCAAGTGGAAGAAATAAAAAGACTTTAATTAATTTATGATTGATGCTGATATAACAGAATTAAAATCAATAGGTAGAGCTGATACTTGGTCTAATTGGCGCACTTGTAGTAAGATAGATAAAGTTGTTGTGAATGCTGAATGGATGTTGAATATGGAGAAGCTTGAGATCACTATTATGCAACTATATTTATCTGATTGCTCTCTATTGGGCTTGGAACTGTACAGGAATATAGGAAGTAAGCACGTGATCTTTAGATTTTTTAATTGTATTGCTGAGCATCCATAGTTCTTGCAAAGAGTGAGGGAAACATGGACCGGTGAAAATAAAAAAGATTTACAAACAAATGGCAAAAGCCCAAGAAGGTGAAAATAAGCCTCAAACAGCTCAACAATAGTGAGTTTAAAGGGGTGAGAATTAAAATGGCAGATCTTAGAGAACAACTATAACATATCGAGGAGAGCATGAGGGATCCATTAGCAGTAGGCTTGAATAGACAACAAGAAAAGGAATTGCAAATCCAGCTAGAAAAATGGAGTATGGTTGAAGAGAGTGTTTGCAATAGAAGTCCAGAGTACAATGGTTGAAGCTAGGGGATGAAAATACTACATACTTATTTGCAAACATGAAGAATAGGGTAGCTCAAAATACAATTACTAGTCTCATGACATTAGATGGTATTAAAATTCGCAAGCAGAAAGAAATAAAGAAGGAAGTGAAGACATTCTATCAAAATCTACTTGGCAAGACTACTCAAAATCTACCTAGTGTTAATACTATTATTATGAGAGCTGGTAGTACTCTGAATGGATAACAACAACTCATGCTGACAGCAAAGATGACAAGGAAGTAGGTGGAAATAATTTTAAAGATATAAGTGATCTATAGGCACCTGGACTGGATGGTTTCAATGCCCATTTTTTAAGAAGGCATGGCCTATAGTAGGAGAAGATGTCATTGGAGCAGTAGTAAGTTTTTTTGACACAGGGCATATGTACCCACACATAAATTGTACAACAATGACTCTTAGTCCTAAAATTGCTAGTCTTATAAAGATTGGGGAGTACAAACCTATTTCTTGATGCACACTAATTTGTAAGATTATCTCGAAAGTGATCACAACTAGATTGCAAAAGGTGATAAGTTCCCTAAGTGATCCTAGCCAATCAGCCTTTTGTGCCAAGGAGAGAAATTAATGATAACCATTCTTAAGCCATGAACTAGTGGAAGGTTACGACAGGAAGGGTATGTCTACTAATTGTATGATAAAGATGGACATGAAAAAAGCTAATGACTCACTTGAATGAAGATTTTTGAAACAAATCTTATTTGAAATAAAATTTTCTGTAGTACTGATCAAATGGATACTACAGTGTGTCACCTCTGTAAGCTATTCATTCCTGATCAATAGAAAAAATACAAAGCCTTTTTAAGATCAAAGAGGAGTTAGACAAGGGGACCCCTTATCACCTTTTCTCTTTGTGTTGGCTACAACATATCTCACAAGGATATTAAGGAGTCTATGGCTATGGAGTCTACACACAAACCATGAGTTCCATTATCATCTCAGATGCAAGAGATAAAACATTATCCAATTAAGTTTTGCTGATGATTCGTTATTGTTTTGCAGAGGTGATATAAAGTCAATGAAGAGCTTATATAAATATTTTTCTGTTGTTCTCTAATATTTTAGGACTGACAAAAAATGTGGATAAAAGCAATGTATATTTTGGAGGGGTAAAAATGCCTATCCAAAAACAAATTCTGCAGGAGTTACAATTTGGGAAGAGAGAGCAACCTTTTTGATACCTAGCGTCCTCTTGAGTACTAAAAGAATGTTTATTGTATAATGTATGCCTCTTATTGATAAGATGATAAACAGGATTACTAATTTGAACTACAAAGTTCTTATCTTATGCTGGTAAAGCTCAATTAGTTAAGCATGTCTTGTTTTCTATGCAAAACTTTTTGGAAAAAAAATCTTTGCCTTGCCTAAGAAGATCATTCAGGCTGTTGAAAGTATTTGAAGAAGATTTATATGGACAGAAAGTGTAGAGGCATTTAAGAAAGCACTCATTTCATGAAAAAACTATGTTGGCCCAAGGCTAGTGGGGGGCTAAATTTTCTTTTCATGTAATAATGCTGCAATAGAGAAACCCCTATGAAATTTGTGCAAAAAGGAGGACAGGCTGTGGGTAGAATGGATACGTAGCTATTATGGACGCCTTCAAGCTGCTAGATACAGTGAACAGAGTTTGATGCAAATGGAACCGTACCCCATTAAAAATGTCTATGGAAAGATGAGATGTGATATGGGGAAAGTGGAATGGAGGAAGCTACGGAGCTCCTAAATAGTCATTCATATTTTATATTGCATTGAACAAGAGGCTCTCAACAAAGGATTGATTGGCAAAATGGGGGTCAATAGATACAGTGACATGCCCCTTATGTCATATGAAGGATGAGGACATAAAGCACCTTTTCTTTGAATGCTTATTTACTGCAGGAGTATGGAATAAACTGCTTACTTGGCAAGGAGTATAAAGAGCAGTGATCAAATGGTTAGATGAAATACAATCGACAATCACACACATGAAAGTTAGGAATAATACAACACAAGTATATAGGATGACTATGGCTGGTACTATCTATCACCTATGGATGGAGCATAACTCAAGAATATTTTAAAATAATCAGAGGATGAAGAAGACATTAATTTGACAAATTATAACAGTAGTACATGGTAGAGCATCTCTCCAAAGCAGTTTAGACAGTTGGTTTCGAGAGCTAAATGTTTATCCTTAGAATTATTGCACTAGATGAATAGTGATAGAGTGATTTTATGTTTGGCATATCTTGGAGCTTTCTTGTCCAAGACTGCTGGAGTTTTGATACTAGTAATGTTCACTTTGGTAAATAGAAATTTACTTACCAAAAAAAGAAATATTTAATTTTCATATACATGAGTTATATTGTCAATTTTTATTTATGCTCAATAAATACAAGTTTAAAAATAAATTGGTCTCGTACTTGCATAATACTTGTGTAAGCAAATACTTTTTTTACTAACAATTATTTGTCTTTTGAATGAAATGGAGACCTTTATATAGGTAGACATATGATTCATTTCCCAATCATAACGGTTTTTCAACCGCAACCGTTTTGAAAAAGTAAATGTTTCCAAATATAATCATTTTTAAAACATATTAGGTCTTCCTACCACCAAGAGCAAATCCTAATTTCATTAACGGCGAAAAGACATAAATTTACCCTTGAAATTATCCTGAAAGTCAGTTACGCGCTTAAACTATCATGACAACTTATTAACACATTTACTATTCAAAAGTGAATTTATTTATCCTCTGAAATGTATAACATCACTCTCACAATAGAAGGTGTATTACATTCGTGCCACATTGATGCCATCTCACTACCACATGATATGCTTTGTCAGATTTCAAAAAATAATTCTCCATGCCATTCAATTGCTTCTTCTTCAATGAACATTGCCATGAAATCACTACCATTGCCACCATATCAATACCAAATTCATATATTTCATCATCAAAAATTAAAATAGTCACCTCAAATTTGATCACCTACGAACAAACCCACCATCGGAATTACACCATTACCGTCGTCCCCCACAAAAATGTAAAGAACCACCACACAATTCAACACCCATAATCAAACTCATTACCAAAATCACAACATTACAATCAAAAGGTACAAACCCACAACCAAAATATAACCACCACCATTATTAATACGAGTTCTTCTTTTTTCACTACCTTCAATTTTCTCTTCTTTGTCACCCACCAAGGTTAACTATCACCAATAAATTTATCTATATTATATTTTTTAAATCCAATAATTAATTTTATCAACCACCAACAAAGTCGAAGAGAAAAATTAAATATAATGAAGATGGTAATGGCAAAATACTACAGATAATTAGAGGACAAATAATCCTCAACAATCATAAGAAATTAAAAATTACTTTTTAAAATTTTTTCAAAATTTAATCTCAAAATTTAATCAGAATAAGACTTTCAGAAAAGGATAAAATGTCCAATATTTTTACATAAATTGATATATACATATCATGTATTTTATATATTCATTTTTTTTTTTTAACAATCTAGCCGTCGTTACTAAAAATATCTACAAGTAAAGGTATACGAATCCCTTTCGTCATAAGACTAGGATCAATTCCTTGATATACAAGTGTATTAGTGTTGAATTAATATCGTACTATGCTTCTATCTCAAAGTTGAGTTGAAAGTGTTTTTTCGATTTAGTTTTGAACTTGAGTTCAAACTAGGATCAACTTCAAATAATCGTATCTCTCAGTCAATAATAAATTAGGTGGTCCATCACCTATCAAATTAAATGTCTATGAGTCATTTTTTGAAAGAAGTGAATTGCTTCCTTAATTTTATTGAACTTGGTCAATATATACAAATTACAAGATATGCTAAATACAAAGATTGATACTAATAGTTAAAACTAAGCAACCTAAATATATGCTTGCCATAAATACAAAAGTACAATATTAATTAGAATATATTCAAAATATATTATTAAAGGCATAATATATTTTAACATATTCTAACATATGCTTGCTATAAATACAAAAGTACAATATTAATTAGAATATATTCAAAATATATTATTAAAGGCATAATATATTTTAACATATTCTAGCACACCCCCTCAGTCGAAGTGAGAGGTTCTCGTATGCTTAGACTGTACCGAAAATCATTAAATAAAATACACGGAAGCCCTTTTATGAAAACATCAGCAATTTGATAACGGGATGGCACATGTAGCACACGTACTTCGCCACGAGCCACTTTCTCACGAATGAGGTGAATATCCATCTCAATGTGTTTAGTGCATTGATGTTGAACTGGGTTGCCGGATAAGTATATCGCACTCACATTGTCACAATAAACTAGGGTAGTCTTTTGAATGGGACAATGCAACTCTAGTAGTAGGTTTCGTATCCAGCATGAATTAGAAACAACATTAGCAACACCCCTGTACTCCGCCTCTACACTACTACGGGAGAGAGTAGGTTGCCGTTTGGAAGACCAAGAGACCAAATTATCCCCAAGAAAAATACAATACCCAGAAGTGAAATAATGGGTGTTAGGACACCCACCCCAATCAGCATTTGTATAAGAGATAAGTCGATTAACTGAGTATTTGTACAAATGCAAACTGTGGGTTAAAGTACCCTGAAGATAGCGTATAATACGCTTGAGGTCACGCATGTGCTCATTAGTCGGAGCGTGCATATGAAGACACACCTGCTGCATGGCATATGAAATGTCTGGCCGAGTGAATGTGAGATACTGAAGAGCACCTGCAAGACTACGATACTTAGTCGGATCATCATACGAAGTATCTGCGGTTGCACTAAGTTTGGACTTAGTGTCAACAGAAGTAGGACAGGGAATACAGTTAGACATTCCGACATGTTCAATAATTTTTGTAGCATATTGTGTCTGAGATAAGAAGACACCGTGGGTGTTACGGGTGACGGCAATACCCAAGAAGAAACTCAGCAGAACCATTTTTGTAAATGAATAAAGAGTGATTTGACTTACTATGAGAGAACCCAATGATAGCCACAAAATCAGCAAATCTTTAGTACTAAGCCCGATGAGCTTGTTTTAACCCGTACAAAGACTTTTTTAGAAGGCAAACATAGTATGGAAATTGTTTGCTACGGAAACCTATGGGTTGATGCATATAAATTGTATCACCGAGACCATGTAAGAAAGCATTTTTGACATCCATTTGATGAATGGGCCAAGATTTAGAGAGAGCAATGCTGAGAACTGCTCTAATGGTAGTCAATTTAACCACAGAGCTAAATGTTTCATCACAATCAATGCCCTACTGTTGTGTATTTCTGTTACCAATAAGACGAGCTTTGTAACACTTAAAAGAACCGTCAAAATTATGTTTATGATGAAAAATCCACATAGACCGAATAGCATTCACATTAGGTGGCCTAGGCACTAATTCCCAAGTCTTATTTTTAATTAAAGTATTAAACTCATCTAACATTGTACTTTTCCAATTATGATCATGAAGCGCACGAACAGAATTTTTTGGGATAGGAAAAGTATCAGTAGTGATCGTACTGTGGTAGTTGGAAGAGTATTTGGTGTTGGATTTAAAAATGTTGTTAGATGCACGAGTGGTCATGCGGTGTGAAATGGGGTTAGTAGGACTACAAGTAGTGTGAGGAGGGGCCAAGATAGTTGGGTTGGGTGTAGGAGAAGCAGCATGAGGTGAGGTATGATCTGGGCCCGTGTGAGACTGCGACCCAGATTGAGGAAGAGAGGCTGAATTTGTTTTGGGATGTACAGGTTGGTTCGGTTGATTAGGTGGGTTTATTTGCAATGTAGGTTGAGTGAAATTTTGTGACAAATGATATATTAAATGAGAATTAATAGTGTTACTAAAAATATCATAATCTGAATGTTTTATTTTGTGAAACTTGGAGAATGGAAATTTAGTTTCAACAAAACGAACTTGACGACAGATTATGATTTTACCACTCAACATGTCATAGCATTTTGAACCACGATGATTAAGAGCCGGACCTAAATAAGCACAAAGAGTGAACCTTTTTTTATAATTTATGAATAGTAGATGAGGAGAATAATGGGAAACATAAGGAACCAAAAACATGCAAACCCGAATAATCCGGATCACTTTGATATAAGATTTGAGCGGGTGATTGGTTATTCAATACCTTGGAAGGAAGGATGTTGAGAAGATATGTGGCCATGGAGAGTGCATGATGCCAAAAGGATAGTGGCATAGATGCATGGGCAAGAAGAGTTCGTATGATATTATTGATAGATTTTATGTGTCTTTCGGCCTTGTCATTTTGAGGAGATGTATGAGGGCATGAAAGATGGAAAAGCATGCCATGTTTCTCAAAAAATTCCATAAAAGTTTCATTGATGTATTCCGTACCATTGTCACACTAAAACATCTTAATATTACGTTTAAATTGAGTTTTGACTAAAGCATGAAAAATTAAGAAAAGGTGTTTGACTTGAGATTTCTTGGCAATAGGAAATGTCCACAGAAACTTACTATAGTCATCAAGAAAAAGAAAATAATAACAATGGCCGCAAGTACTAACAATGGGAGAATTCCAAAGATCACTATGAATAATATCGAACTGAAGAAAAGTATATGAAACCGAATCATAAAAAGGTAGCTTAGAATGTTTCCCAAGAGGACAAGAAGAACAAAATGTTTTACAAGCCTTATTACAATCAATAAAAATTTTACTATAAAAAGACTTAAGTATATTATCTCCAGGGTGACCTAGATGATTGTGCCAAATATTCGAAGGCAAAGCAGTAAAAGTAGATTAATTAGTGGAAGAAATAGCTTGAGAGTTGAAGAAAAGTGGATATAACTCTCTAGTGCTATCACATCTCATTAGTTTGTTCTCCATCTGTAAGTCATTAACAGAGAAACCAAAAGGGTCAAATGATATAGAAACCATATTATTTGTGATAAACTTACTAATTGAGACTAGATTTTTGATGAGTTTTGGAATATGTAACACATTATTTAAGGTAAATAGTGGATAGGGTGGGAGAGAAATAGTGCGACCGTGACCAATAATTAAAATTAAATGACCACTATCGATAATAATATTATGATGCTTATTGCTTGAATTAAAATAAGAAGAGAGAATACCTGCATCCACCGTCATGTGAGATGTAGCACCGGTATCTATGTAGTAGTTCCCATCAGGTTGAGAAAAGGAAAGAGCATGCATAGCAGCCTCAATATTGGTGGGTGTTATCTAGGAGCAGTAGGTGCAAACGCATTAAACGATTGAGGTCTGGGCCCAAGTATGTCTGGCCTAGAGGTTGAAGGTGTTGGGCCCCTAGATTGGGCCTTGGCTGCCACTAAAATGCAGAAAATGAGCAAGGAGGCACTGTCCAACCTCCCCAACTAGGCTGCCACCTCGGCTGCCACTATGGTGGTGGGCCTTGATGATGTGGCTGCCACTGGTGCTGCTGATGTGGCGGCCGACTTAGACTGGGTCCACTTGGGCTTTGTTGAGCTGCCTTTTTCTTGTCATTTGATTTTGAATTCTTCCTGTTTTTATTATTGTTGTTTTTTTATTGCTAGCAGAGGAGTCATTCGAAGAGGAAGAAGGTGCGGCAACCATGGCAGCGCTATCGGCCCGACTTTTGGATACACCATTTTCATGAGCTTGGCGAGCCTTTATGGTACACTCAGCCATTTTCAACCTGGAACGATAACTTTTAAAGGGGGAAATGGCTCTTGATTTTGTATAAAATCCACCGTACCACTATACGCCTCTGGTGAAGAGCTGGTAAGACGTAAAACCAGGCGACTATTAGTCACCGGAGTATCAACATCAGCCAACCTGTCCGTCAGAGATTATAAATAATTACAATAACTGTCAATTAAGGTGAAACCTTTGAAAACAGCATTCGTAAAGTCCTCCTCGAGATGGGTGGCTCAGGAGGCTTTGTTGTCTTGAAAAAGAGATTCAAGACAGTTCCACGCGCCCTCTGTCATATCATTGCATTTGAGGATAGCTAGAAGAAGATCAGGAACAATGGTAGTGTAAATCCATTGCAATATAACAACGTCTAGATGCTTCCAAAGAGCCAGATCAGCCAACTTGGTCATAGTGTAGGCAGCTAGAGCCGACGCTTCCATGGGTGGAACCAAATGATCGTAAAGATCATAAACCCTGGCAAGATTAATGAACAGAGTAGCCCAAGAATGATATAAGCCTTGCTCATTGTCTAATATTACGGGTACGAGAGACTTGATATTAGTGACGGTGAGAGCGAGATGAAATTTGGGCAAATCTGCCATGAGAAGAGATGAAAGAAGATAGAAAAAAGAAGAGATGAGGCTGGGATTAGGAGATCGTACTAGTCTGATACCATCAAAAGAAGTGAATTTCTTGCTTAATTTCGTTGAACTTGGTCAATATATACAAATTACAAGATATGCTAAATACAAAGATTGATACTAATAGTTAAACCTAAGGAACCTAAATATATGCTTGCTATAAATACAAAAGTATAATATTAATTAGAATATATTCAAAATATATTATTAAAGACATAAAATATTTTAACATATTCTAACATTTTTAAAACGCCACCAATTTTACGTCATTCAGAGTTAGGAGTAAAAAGTTATGCCCATTTTATTGGATATTGTCTATACTAGGCTGCCAGAGCAGGATTGAGGCCGCTGTAGCGGGATCGGATGGGGTTACCCTATAAACCCCTAAAAGGATGCTCTAAGATTGGAGAGAAAGGAGAAAGGGAATTCTAATGTGAGGAAGGCTATAACCCATTGATTTTAGGCCCATCTCCATAGTTTTTCCTTTTGGAAGTCAAGGATCATTCTATAATACTTCTACAACCGCTTGCCGCCCAGGTAAGCTAGGTTTCTCAATTGAGTAGTTATAAATTCATTCTCATTGCTTAATATGATGTAGATTGACAGGAAATTTTACGTCTAGGCCTTTAGGAAAATGGAGTCTGGATGATTAAATGATGGTTAATTGTTGTTTAGAGTTGGAATATATGTTGTGGGTTATGATTATTATGTGACTAGTGATAAAGGTCCAATATTTGAATGATAATCTTGGTAACAATGTTTAGAAGGCCAATGATTTTTGTGAGATTAAGTGTAGACAATAGCTGAGTAATAACGGAATCCTGGGACTTAGGGATTATGGGCTATTGATGTATATAAAGAGATGTGTTTATACAATAGCTATGTGTGTTTATGCTGATTATTCCCTGTGAATTACTTGACTGATGCGAATCATGAAATAAAGGATTAATGTGAATGACTTAGTGTTGATAGTCTCTTGCCATGAACCTATTTGATTACTTGTGGCTATAGGTTATGGTTTAGTCCATATCATAGAGATTCTCTTAATAGTATTCAAGTAATGTTGTGATATCTATCGTATATTTAATTAGTATAGTTGAGTGATTGATATGTTGTGAATCATTTACAATTTCAAAACTGTGAAATCTATAATCTTGAACTTGCTCTAATAAAAGTGATGCCTTGAATAGAGAAGCTTTGATAAATATTGTTAATGAAGGGAAAGATTGAATAAAACCAATGAAATAATTATTTGTGAACAATTGCATGCAATGAACCTATTACTTGATTGTGCAAGTATGTGAACTTCATTGTAGGCTATGATTGTGATTTTGGATCGGGTGTCACATTTCGACAAATATATTGAATCAAGTGTGATGTTCTGATATATATATATTTGATTGGGTGTTACATTCTGATATATATAGGATCGA
This sequence comes from Solanum dulcamara, assembly GCF_947179165.1. Lineage (NCBI taxonomy): Eukaryota > Viridiplantae > Streptophyta > Magnoliopsida > Solanales > Solanaceae > Solanum > Solanum dulcamara. Next base: position 17,088,325 of record NC_077242.1, read on the forward strand.
GTATAATGTTTTGACACATATATTGGATCGGGTGTCACATTTTGACATATATATTAGATCGGATGTCATGTTCTAACACATATATAGTTTACATATGGGTTCTATTAGAGAACCATTATGTGGCTATCATCTCTGAATTGATCTTGACTATATGTGTGATGATAGAGAAATCCACTCGATTATAATTGAGAATACCCATCTTATATAATAATTGATATGAAAGGACCAAAGGTCCAAGTGTTAACATGTTGACTATTATATCTGATATTTACAATGTGAAACTGTATATTGCTCAAACAAGATAAATTGATAACATGTTCATGTATATGCCTATTTGGATTATGTTATGATTGCTAGACTTGTCTGCATCATAGGTGTGAGGTCATAGATATTTAAATAGAGAGTAATCGATGAATTTTTAAGTGAAATTAGTGACTCTAAGTCAGATATTGTTGAGGTCCTATGGACATATATGTTAAATGGGGATTTAAAGAGAATTCAGAGCTTCTGCCTCTGGATAGGCCACTCTAGCGGGAGGAATCCCAATGTGGCAAAGATACCAGAGTGGGATAGGTCCCGCCATAGTGGGCTAGTGTGGTTAGAGTATGAGCCTTAGCCCACATAAATGTTTCCCTCTTTCGAGTGAGATGTTAATTATTCTAGGGCCAGATGTTGGTGTGAAAGCTAAATTTAGTAGATTAGTTAGACAAAGTTAATAAGCCATGCAGTTTAGAAATTTATTTATGTGGTAGATAGCTAGGGATTGATCTGGATTAGAGTTGGCAGCTGACCAACTAGAAGGGATGAGAGTTAGGCTTGAAAGACTTTAATGAGGTTAATAAGAATTTGTGCATAAAGGTTTGGCAGTGTATTTCCTCAAGATCATGTTTTCTTCTTATTGATTTGTTTATATTATGCGGTGGATATCAGGTTTACCGATTATGCCTACCAGTACGTGTTGTCTGTACTGATTCTACTTTTGCTATGCTACTTGGTATAGTTTAGTTGCAGGGTCAGTAATGTTTCTTAGGTGGAGATGAAGATGATTCTCTAATAGCTTCAACTTTTTCTTTCTTATGGTGGGAGTAGTGTCATTACTTTATTTATACTCTGTATCTTTAGAAGATCTTATACCTCATTAGACTAATATCCTTGAGGGTGTTAGTACATTTCAAGTAATAAAAAATAGAGTTTTAAAGTTTTCAATGATAGTATTCCTGACTTTTTAGGTTGGTATTTGCCAATTGTTACACTTCTGCATGTTATGTCTATAAGGGTTCTCCTATCTTGATGTTAGAGTAAGTGCCCCGAATGATCCGGTGTGTTGGGTTGTGACAAGTTGGTATTAAAGCCCAAGTTAACAGTCTCTCAGTACAAGAGCAAGTGTAGAATAGACTCCTACGGATTGGTGTGTTGACGTCCATATCTAATCTTCGAAAAGTTATGATGCATTTTAGGAAGTAGTTTCATTTATTTTTTTCTTTCTTGTGGTTTGTTGTTTTTGATATGGGCTGAATCTAGTTGGTAATATCTGAATTGCGAGTGGTATCTTAATGAAGTAAACTTGATGCTATTGTCGCGGCTAAAGGGACCGAGAAGGTTTCAATTGGTATCTGGCCTTACAGGCTGTGTAAGTGCATGGATGATCAGTTAAATGTCATACATGAAGCAAACTAATTAAATAAGTTGACGTATTTGTGTGATGTAGCCTTGAATTGTGAATATGTTCAAAATGTTGCCTGAATAACTGCCAAGGTGTGAAGTATACTTACTTGAATGGCTAAAATTATGTGAGACCTGATTGCTTAGGTTTTTGTTAACTTGGTTATGAGCAATGGTCTAGTGATAAACTGTAACGTAATTGATGAACAAGTTGCTGACGTGCTAAATGATATACTTATGTGAGGAAATATAATTTTGAATTATGCATGGACTTACCATTGATAAAGATGGTAAGGGAAAAAATAATTTATGAATGTAGAGAAACTCTTATTTTAGGACAGTCAGGATTGGTTGAAAACTAAGTGAGAAAAGGGTTATTATTGCATAATAACAAAATTTGTTGTTACGAAAGATCTCCTCAACATATTTCATAACTGGTTTTAAATAATATGATGCTGAATTTTGGTCTATGCATTGCTTGAGTTGATCTTGGAATTATGATTAGAGGCCTTAATACGATTTCATGTGTTTACTAAGGTCAAGACTTGATTGAGGAAGTTCAGGTTATGTCATATTTGTGATCATGATTATTTTAGCTATTGAATTGAGTTTATGGGGACTCGAGAATTTAGTGTTGGTAAATTGTGTTTCTAATTGTCTTGATTTCTTAAGATATGGGAGTGGGTTAATATGGGTGATGAAAAAATCCATGTGGTGTGCAAGTTATTTCTCCAAGATGATAGGGGAAAGCTTTTCAAATGTGTAATGCTAGGTTCAACTTTGGGATAGATCCCGCCAAAATTCCGCTAAAAGAGTCAAGTTGGACTAAGCCATAAGTATGACAGACAATAAAGGGATTTAGGACAAGGAACACTTCCAATGAAAATCTTCTTGAGAATCTGTCCTTGTAATCGCTGATAGAGAGGGCTTGCCAGAGCGGGAACTGGCCCGCTAGAGCGAGATAGGGCAAGATAGAATCTCAGCACTGTCTCCTCTGTTTTGCCTTGTCCCACCCTTCTACTATGGAATGAGTAATAGTTAATTCTCTTATTTGAGTGGTTAAATCTATACACATTGTGTACTATTGAAGAGAATTTAATGAGAAATCATGCAACTAAGCTATAGGTCACGAGTCACGGGCAACAATTTAGTTGTTTTAGTTGTTGAATTTGAGGGTGGTGTAATGATTAGGGAGACATTGATTGTGATATTATTGCATATATATGGATGAAGTTTTAATGGACACAGTAGCATGTACGGAGATATAAAATATATGGATATTGGTGATAAACCTTAGGAGTTGGCAACGTTAGTGATGGCCTTTTTCTTGTACGTATTTTATGTACTTGTTAAATTACTTCATGATATGTATATATGTATATGAATAGGGAATCATGCTAGAATACATATGAAATGATCACTTCCTGACCTGTTTTATGATAATCCTATTCTTGGTAATATAATGTTGAATACCGAATGTAATTATGGCTGTTGGGATCGAGTGTCATATTCCGATACATAAATTGTATCGAGTATCATGTTTAGACACAAACCTTAAATCGAGTGTCATGTTTTGACATAAATAGGTGTTTGTAGGTCTCATATGAGGACTCTTTATTAAAAACGCCTGATATTGGCAAGGATGTGAATCTTATACTACACTTTAATAGTCCTATTGTGATAGGGAATTGCTTGAACTTGTTGGTTCTTTATTAATGCGTAAATATGTTGAATTGCATTTGTTCTTAGATCATGGAATGGGATGGAAAGTGTGATGCCTAGATCATTGCCGGTGAATGTGATTGATGCTCGATTATTGATTATGAATGATCATCCTTATAAACTTAATCATGATCTATTAATTTTTTTGTTTGATTTATGAGATACCTTGTGGTTACCGCTCTTTGAGTGGGGATGATATGCAACTTATAGCATTGGTTAGGGTATAAGTACCCGGATAAAAATTTTCCTATTATGAGAGTTGATAAGGTTTCAGTGATCATAGAATCCAATGAACCTTATGAATTGGGTGGTTTAGAGATATTTGACAGTCTTGAGGTGTAGTATTTGAGAAATATTTAAGGTGGTATCATGATATACGAGGGACGTAGTATCCCATAGAAACCTTTGGAATGGATTTTGAATTGGTAAAACTTTGGGTGTAATGTTTGACGTGAAAGGGTTAGTCTGGGATGTGATTCTTTCCTTAAGTCGTAGTGGTGTCTCACCATTGGTTTCATAGGACTCTTAGATCAGCTCATGCCCTCTCTTATGTCTTGGCATTTGGGGACGAATGAGTGGTAAATTGATATGTATTGTAACGATCTAGCCATTATTATTAAAAATATCTACGGTAAAGGTATACGAATCTCTTTCATCAAAAGACTAGGATCAATTTCTTGATATGTGAGTACATTATTATTGAATTAAGGTCGTACTATGCTTCTATCTCAAAGTTGAGTTGAAAGTGTCTTTCCAATTTAGTTTTGGACTTGAATTCAAACTAGGGTTAACTTCAAATGACCATATCTCTCAGCCTATAATGAATAAGGTAGCCTATATATTTAAAGGTCTATGAGTCTTGTTTCCAACATTATTAAGTTTACGTCACTCGGAGTTCGGAGTAAAACAATATGTCCATTTTACTGGATACTGTCCAGACTAGGCCGCTAAAGCGGGATTGAGGCCGCTGTGGTGAGATTCGATGGGCCAGAACTTAAAAGTGGTGTATTTTTATTATCTCCTTCTTTGCTTAAGTGCCAAAATAGATGAGGGTTATCCTAGAAACCCCCAAAAGGATGCTCTAGACTTGGAGAGAAAGGACAAAGGGAATTCTAACGCGAGGGCTATAACCTATGGATTTCAGGCCCATCTCCATAGTTCCTCTTTCTAGAAGTCAAGGATCATGCTATAATCCTTCTACAACTGCTTGGAACCCACGTAGGATGGGTTTCTCAATTGAGTATTTATAAATTTGTTCTCATTGCTTAATATAATGTAGATTGATGGGAGATTTCACTTCTAGGCCTTCGGACACGGAGTCTAATTGATTAAATAATTGTCAATTATTTTTTAGAGTAGGAATATATGTTGTGGGTCATGCTTATTATGTGATAAGTGATAAAGGTCCAATATTTGAATGTTAATCTTAGTAAAATTGTTTAGAAGTCCAATGATTCTTGTGAGATTAAGTGTACACAATAGATGGGTTATAACGGAAACTTGAGACTTGGGGATAATAGGCTATTGATATATAGAGAGAGATGTGTTTATACAATAGCTATATGTGTTCATGCTGATTATTCCCTGTGAATTACTTGACTGGTGCGAATCATGAAATAAAGGATTAATATGAATGACTTAGTGTTGACAATCTCTTGCCATGAACCTATTTGATTACTTGTGGTTATAGGTTATGGTTTAGTCCATATCATAGAGATTCTCTTAATAGTATTCAAGTAATGTTATGATATCTACCATACATTTAATTATTATGGTTGAGTGATTGATATGTTGTGAATCATTTACAATTTCAAAACTGTGAAATCTATAATCTTAAACTTGCTCTAATAAAAGTGATGCCTTGAATAGAGAAGCTTTGATAAAATATTGTTAATGAAGGGAAAGATTGAATAAAACCAATAAAATGACCACTTGTGAACAATTGCATTCAATGAACCCATTACTTGATTGTGGAAGTATGTGAACTACTTAATGTGGGGTGTGATTGTGATATTGGATCGGGTGTCACATTCTGACACATATATTGGATCGGGTGTCATATTTTGACACATAAATAAGATCGAGTGTCATATTTTGATACATATATTGGATCGGATGTGACGTTTTGATACATTTATAGTTTGGATATGGGTTCCATGAGAGAATCATTGTGTGGCTATCATCTGTGAATTTATCTTGACTATATGTGTGATGATAGAAAAACCGACTCAGTTATACTTGAGTATGCCCATCTTGTGTAATAATTGATATGAAAGGACCAAAGGTCCAAGCGTTAACATGTTGACTTTTATATCTGAGATTTACAATGTTAAACTGTATATAGCTCTAAAATAGTAAATTGATAACGTGTTTATGTATATGCCCGTTCGAATTATGTTATGGTTGCTAGATTTATCTGCATCGTAGGCGTGAAATTGTGGGTAAATAAGTGGAGTAATCGATGCATTGTTAAGTGAAATTAGTGACTCTAAGTCAGATATTGCTGAGGTCCTGTGGACATATGTGTTAAATGGGGGATTTGAAGAGAATTCGAAGCTTCTGTCTTCGGATAGGCCACTCTGGTGGGAGGAATCCCGCTGTGGCGAGGCTGCCAGAGCGGGATAGGTCCCGCCACAGTGGGCCAGTGTGGTTAGAGTATGAGCCTTAGCCCACATAAATATTTCCCTCTTTCGAGTGAGATGTTAATTATTCTAGGGCTAGCCAGATGTTGGTGTGAAAGCTAAAGGTAGTACGCTAGTTAGACAAAATTAATGAACCGTGTAGTTCAGAAACTCATCTATGTGTTAAATGGCTAGGCCTTGATCTGGATTAGAGTTGGCAAAAGACCAACTAAAAGGGATGAGAGTTAGGCTTGAACGACTTTAATGAGGTTAATGAGAATGATAAGAGTTTGTGCACAAATGTTTGGCGGTGTATTTCTTCAAGAGCATGTTTTTTTCTTGTCAATTTCTTTATATTATGCGGTGGGTATTGGGTTGACCGATGATGCCTACCAGTACTTGTTGTTTGTACTGATTCTACTATTGTTATGCCACTTGACATAGTTTGATTTCAGAGTGAGTGATGTTTCTTAGGTGAACATAAAGATGATTCTCCAATAGCTTCTACTAGGGGTGTACATGGACCGGGTTGATTTGGATTTTTTACAAACCAAATCAAACCATTTGTGTCGGGTTATTAAATTTATAAACCAAATCAAACCAATAAATGTCGGGTTTTTCGATATTAATTTTTCTTGAGTTTTTCAGATTTTTTGAGGGGTTTTGAGTTTTTTTGGGTTTCTCAGATTTTTCATAGTATCTAATAAAAAGAACAGAGTAGTGCTTCTTAAAAAGAGTTCTAGTACCAAATATCAACATATAAGATGGAGGCAGAACACTGTTTGAAGTTTTAACTTTATAAGATGAGCTTTTTTTGTATATTATTTAGATGAGCTTCTCAAGTCCAAATCTAAATGTAAGAAAGAAAACAAAAATTATGAAAAATTTTAAAAAAATATTTATAAATTATATTTTAATAAATATTTTTATGTATAACATAATTTAAAAGTAGTATATCTATAATCGGGTCGATTTGGGTTCGGTTTGACTTTTTTTAGTTAAAACCAAACCAACCCTATAATGGTCGGATTTTTTTTTCCAAACACCAAACCAAATCAAACCAAACCACTAGTCATTTTTTTTTCCGGTTTGGTTCGATTTGTCGGTTTGGTGCGGTTTATCGGTTTGCCCTGTACAGCCCTAGCTTCTACTCTTCCTTCCTTATGATGGGAGTTGTGTCATTACTTTATTTATATTTTGTATCTTTAGAAGCTCTTGTATCTAATTAGACTAGTATCCTTGGGGGTGTTAGTATGTTTCTAGTAATAAAAATTAGAGTTTTAAAGTTTTCAATTATAGTGTATTCCTAACTTTTTAGGTTGGTATTCGACAATTGTTAAACTTCTGCATGTTATTTCTGTAAGGGTTCTCCTATCTGGTGTTAGAGTAGGTGCCCGCACGGTCCATTGAATTGATCATGACATTTTCACTAAATCAAATTTAATTAATATTTTATTTTTATATTATTATTAAATAATATCATAACTATAATTAGTTTGGATGTGAAGTTCTTTAACCAAATGCAAAAAGGCCAACACACGTCAGTCAACTTGTCTAATGGTGTTACTCATGTTAGTCCTTTAATGGACAATAATAAACAAATCAAAACATGGAACTTGTGTTCTAATTTATTAACTTCAAAATGCACTTAAATAACAATTAAAGTAAGTGGGTTAACTATTTTGCCACTAAAAATATCGATAACAATACTGCACTTGATTAGGACTAAAATAATGACAAATTATCTGACATGTAAGTCTGAATTTCAAACATTTAGACAAGAACTTCAAATCAATCTCCAAACTGCTCATAGTAATAGTGTAATACATGTCCAAAATCAAACATTGGACAAGGATTTCGCTGCCACTTCCAATCCTTGTCTCCTCATTAAAATCTCAAACGATACTGACTTTCCTTTAATCATAAATTTTGAAGTTTGTAACTTAAAATTTTGAATTTTTAAAATTGTATATATATATATATATATATATTTTACTTGATAATGACTAAAGTTTTTTGAATGGAAATTTTAAAAACTAGTTTGAGCTCGTTTGTGGGAATTTTAAAATATTTGAAAATCAAATTTTCAAAATTTAATCAAAATTTATGACAATATTTGAAGTCAAATTTTCAAAATCTGAATTAAAATCTATGATCAAGCGCTAGCTAGATATATATGTAATTGTTTTTTTTTTATTTAATTGTCATGTTTTTGAAGTCAAGAAAAAATAAATTATTTTTGGGACATTATCCATCTAATAAGTTATCATACAACTAAAAGGCACGTAAAAATATTTTATTATTAATTGAGAATAGATTAATGTGATGAAAAAGGAAAAATTAATCATATTATCATTTTTTTTAAGAGTAAATACATTAAAACCCTCTGAACTTGACAACAAAATTTACTTTAACACTTTAACTACATGAAAGTTTAAATACCTCCTTAACATCTTTCAAGTCATTTTTTACAACCTGGCACCAACCCAGTTGAAGACTGGGTGTTGTTGAGCCACCTGATTTTTCATTCGGCCACATAGTTAATGAATTATAAATACTAAAATTCATTTTCTTGCTAATGTGATGAGTTTTTACAGATAATTGATGTGATCAACGTGTTTGATGAAATTTCCCAGCGAAAGCAAGACTTGTGTGTTGTGGAGATATTAGTCTCAAGAGTTGGTCATCTCGAAAGATGTTGCAAGGCTAATGTGTCACGATCCAACCCATCGGGTTATGCGGACACTCACTCTAACACCTAAGTAAGAAAATCCTTAATTTCCAAATGGTTATAGCATGCAGACGTTTTAACGAGAAACAAAATAACAATCTAACAGAGTTATGAAGTTGCTATATATTAGCTTAAAACTCTAAGGTTAATTACACAAATCATTCTTACACCCTCAAGGATACTAGTCTAAATAGGTACAAAGCTTTTAAGAATACAGTACATAAATAAAATAATGACACAACTTCCATCAATAAGAATGAATAGTAGAAGCCATTGGAGAATCATCTTCGTCTGCACCTATGGAGCATCACTGACCCTGTAATCCGACTATGCCAAGTGGCATAACAAGAGTAGTATAAGTACAAACAACATGTACTCTTAAGCATCATTGGTCAACCCGATACCCACCGAATAATATAAAGAAGTCAACCAGAAGAAGGACATGCTAAAACAAATACCCTGAGCCAACCTGTATGCACACACTCCAACCACCCTACTTGTCCGGATCACAAATAATATGAATCATGATATCACCTTCTACGTGGTCCGCTGCCACCTATAATAAAGATTAAGGCCTATCCCATCTATCACCATAGATGAGTTTCCGACTACACATCACCCCAAATCCGTCTAACTCACTCATTACACTCATACATGTTACTCTTGCCAAAATCTGGCTCTGGACCACGTAATATACTATAAAAAAGCTTCACTAACCATCGCAAACTGAACTTAACTAAACATTCTTCACAAGACATAACCTAGTCACTTCATCCTCATATCAATCACTCTACTTCTTACTTGTACACCTTCCCATACCTAGGATACTGAGCACATCTAACCTCCACAATATGGCAACACCAATAACACCACCACAATATAGTAACACAGATAATACCACCATATTATAGTAACACAGATGACATTCAAACTTCCGGTCTTTTCACATCAGTTATTTCACATAATGGGCATGGTCAGTCACAGTTGTGTCAATTGCAATTACAATAGTAATCGCACATAGAATTGTATTCACTCACAAGAAATCAGTCAACAATGGTTCTCTCATGGAACACACACCCAAACTATTAGTATGTGTCAGCATGACACTTGATCCAATAGTTAGTATGTATCAGCGTGATACTCGATTCAATATTTAGTATGTATCGGCGTGACACTCGATTCAATATGTACTAGAGTGGTACATAATTCAATAGGTATCAGCGTGGTACTCGATCCAATATCATAATCACAATCATAATTGCAATTACAATGCATGGTTAGCACACTTACAAAATAAAATATCAGTTTCATTACATGTAATCGTTCAGGTTTATGATATGTGATTATCACATGAGTCCTTTATGTTCGTTCCTTCTATTTTATAAACACGCATTACTCAATTACTTTATAGGAAATAATCAGCATGAACATGCACAATTAGACATACATGCATAACCCTCTATATACATCAATAGCCAATACTGTACCCCTTTTTTATATCACAAGTCTCACGATCCCATTATAACCAACGACCCCCTATACGAAATCCTCATACGAAAATCATTAGCCTTTTCGACAGTTTTCATCAAGGTTTACATTCACAAAAGGACCACTACCACTAGTCACAGAATAATCCTGACACCACATCATATATTCATACTCTAAGCAACAATAAAAACTATTTAACCATCTAGATTCCATGCCCACAGGCCTAAATATTAAATCTCCCCTCAATTTACATTAAATTAAGTGATGGGAAAGAGTTTTATAACTACTAAATTAAGAAAATCTAGCCTATCTAGGCGCCAAGCAGCTGTAGAAGGATTGTAGCACGATCCCCAACTTCTAGAAGGAGAAACAATGGAGAAAGGCCAGAAATCTGCGGATTGTAGCCTTCCTTGCGCTAGAATTTCCTTCCTCCCTTCTCTCCAATCCTAGAGTGGATTTTTTAGGATTTCTAGGGTAACCCTTGTCTATTTTCACACTTAAGGGAACAAGGTGAAAATAAGCATTCGTGTCTTTTAATTCTGTCCCCGATTATCTCGTCATGGCAGCTCCCATCTGACTGTGGCAGTCCCACTGTGGCGGAAATATTTTCGCTATGATGGATTGATACAGACCCGGATCAACTTATGTAAAGGAGCTTGGAAGATGCATTGATGTGCCTTGAAACTGATTCTGTTATTTCTATTAGTTAGTTATTAGACTAATTATGTCAGCAATTGTGATTAGTTGCTAGTGTAGTTAATCAGTTGAGTAGTGAGTTAGTTAGTTACAGCTTAGTGAGCTATCATATCAGTATAAAGGTAACGACTACCATTCGGTTGTGATTATGCAAGATATTTCTCTCAAACATTTTGTTTATTTTCTTCGTTTTATGTTTATATTTGTATTAGTAAATTTATTCAAATAAATTAGCTTACAAGTTTTATTACTTAGAGAGAGTTGTTTGCTGCTAAATAATATCCAATACAAATCAATACGATATTTGAAATGTGAGTTGTTTAATATTTACTAATTCAAAAGCAAATATATGTGGTTTTCTAATTATTTGTATTTTGAACAATTTATAAAATTGCATACATATTAAAACTACTACTTGCAACTTTTATGTGTGAAGGTAGATGACTTATTCGATTTTTACTATTATTTATCATCTTTTCGATTTTAAAAATAGATGATTTGTCATTTTTAAATTAATAATTGACGTTTTGTGAGTGATCACAATTTATTAAGACGACAATTACTTACCCTCAAATAATTCAAGTAGAATATCAAAATGAATAAAAAGCGTTGCAAAGAAAATACACAAATGTATAGAAAGTGGAGGATTTTTTGCAAACAAATAATATTTTTAACGAAATATAGTAATACAGATTATTTTTAATACATCAAACCAAATAATAGATAAGAAATAAGCTTAGCGCTACTAATCTCACTATTACTAATTTCAACACTGCTAATCTTAAAATTACTAATCCCAATAGTACTAATACACCCTATTCAATATAATTTTAATCCACTCTACCATAGGAATGGATAAATATACCCATACCTTAATAATACCTTTTATTTGATATATACTGATATGAAACAAGACTCTGTTAACATAAGGAGTAGAGAGTAAAAATTCTAGGAATCAAGAATAGTTTCAATGAATCGTCCTAGAGAAATGAAAGAGGATCCACCCTCCATCAACGCCTTCCTGCAAATTTCTCCCGTGTCCTTGACTCTCTTCCTCAGGGGATTTTCAGTGTCCATTGTGCATCTTATAGCTTTCTCCATCTCCTCTGCCTTCACAATTTCACAATGATCAGTATTGTGCATCCTGTAATCCAGTGTCAGCTCCACTGCCATCTCAAGATCTTTCACCAATTGAAACGCGTTAATGTGTTGTTCTGCATAAAGGGGCCATGTCACAATTGGTACTCCATGCCATAGACTCTCTATAGTCGAATTCCATCCACAATGAGATATGAATGCTCCAGTGGCCTTGTGAGCCAAGATATCGACTTGAGGTGCCCATCCACATATTATTCCTTTGTTTTTTGTCCTCTCCAAGAATCCTTCTGGCAATATCTCCTCTAGATTTGTAGTTTCAGCGTTCACAGGCGGGCGTATTGACCACAAGAATCTAACCTCACTTCGTTCAAGTCCAATTGCCATCTCGATAAGCTGTGATGGCTCAAAAACACCCTCGCTTCCAAAGCAAAGAAAAAGAACAGATGAAGGTGGCTGCTGGTCTAGCCATTTCATGATTTCTTTATGTTCAGATTTGGAATTTCCCTTACCTTTTTGTGCTTCAAGGTCAAGAAGAAATCCTACTGTGTAAACTGGAGGTAATTCAGGATCAGATGCTAAGCTATTGACAGCGTGACTTTCGAATTCCGCAACCGTGTTGATGAGAATTCCTTTGGTTTCTTTGAACCTGACACCATGGTTGCGGAATGAGTCATAACCTTCCTTGACAAATGCAAACGTAGGCAAGACTTTTGAGGGTACCGGATGAGCATAGGCTGCTATATTAAAATCGCCATCAGATCGATTAAATTCTCTCCCAAATTGGTCATGCCAAACGGAAAGGTAAAACAGGAAACCAAGAAAACCAGCACCAGAAGTGAAGAAAAGATAGGAAGGAATGTCAAGTTCATTTGCTACATCAATCATGGAACTGCAAAACATGTCAAAGACTAATCCAATAATTTTCGGGTTCGAATCAGTATCAGGCCATGACTTGTTGCTGATAATTGCATCTTTAACAAGGGGTCGATAATTTGCTATCAAAAGAGAGATGTACTTCTCAATAGACTTGGCTAGTTCTTCTGAAGATGGCGGTTCGATTTGAGCAAGTGTGATGTATCTAATTCGACTTCCCTCAGGAGCAGAGGAACTTCGCTTGATGTAGGCATCTATGCTGGAATCCCATGGTGGGGGTGGCCTTATAATAAGAATTGTTACACATAGCCTTTCATCTCTATTAACCAACTTCTCTGCAAACTTGCATATCGAAACAAGGTGACCGATGGATGGGGCAGGCACAAATACCAGCTCTAATTTCCTCATCTTTCAAACTACCTAATTAATCAGAAGATGAAAATCTTTGATGCTATAAGAATGGATGTGTGATAATTTTGTAGTGGTGCTTCTGCCTCTCTTCTTTGAGTGATGTTAATTGGGGTACAGCTCAAAAAGGATAATACTCAGGCCCACGTTATAAGATATTACTTATTTTATTTTATGTTAATTTATTTATTTGATTTTGACTTAAATGTTATTGGATACTAAGACGATAATGTAAACGAAAGATACTATGTTGGATATCTCAAAAAAAAAATCTCGAGGGAATTAAAAAAAAAAATAAGAATATACTCATAAAAATATCACAAATAAAATTTTAAAAAAATAAAATATACATAGATCTTATCGTAATTTTATTATGATAAAAAAGTTATTTCCACAGATAACGAGGGAATAGATATGTTATAGAAAAGAGTGGAAAGGAAAGGGACGTTTCATTTTTTATTTGATTGTTTCGTATGGGTATGGGTGCCTGTATAAGCTAGGCAATGCAATTTGTCCTTTGCTTTTTGTCTTCGATTTACTCGAGGTGATTACAAATATTAGATTGTTGATGTGAAGGTTAAAAAAAAATCACTAGTCTCTTTCTTTCTCCACCCACTTTTCTAGCACGGAGTTATTTTCATGATAAAAAATGTTAATATGTGATACTTTGATTTTTCAAATAATGAAAATTATTAATAGATTATTTTAAGCAAAGAGTGGTTGGTGACTGGACAGGTGTTGGACACATAATTTAATTAGGTAGCTTGCGAAATCATAACGCATTTGTGAAACACATGTATTGATCTATTTTTTTTTTTTGTTTTTCCTCTCTTGTTCTTCTCTCTTAAGTCGAGGGTATTTCAAAAATAACCGTTCTACCTTTCAAGGTGGGGATTACGTCTGCGTACACTCTACCCTCCTCAGATCCCACTTGGTGGGATTATACTGGGTTTGTTGTGACTTCTTCTTGTTGTTGTTAAACTTTGTCTCCGTTGATTATTTATGTGTAGAATAAAAAATTATGTGCAATAAAAAATTATATAAATGACTTTGACATTCCAACTTTGTAGATTTTTTATTTTTTATAAGTTGTAATCCTTCTCATATTAATATGATGAAAAAAATACATCTTAAAATATTGATCAAGGTTCATGTGATTTGACCTCGAGAAGAGAAAAAATGACAAGTAAGAATGAAAGAAAGGATTATCATAGTTTTTTTCTGTAATGACTTGTCGCCATCGTTACTGTTAAGCCGACAGGGAAGGAATTCGGGCCAGAAAATTTCGAGCAGTAGCTTGAGAAATTTTGAGTCTAGGTTAGACTTGGACAAAATCTAAGCCAGGTGAAGTCTATGGTGATCTGAAAATGGATGGGAATTGAACCTATAGCTTATTTGAGTTAGTTGATAGACAATACGATACAGAGCTTGTACGACTTCACAGAATTGCATTCGGACGAGTAAAACTCTCAAAATTGAACTTGGCGTAAAGGGTATAGGTTAAGGCATCATGGGGTGAGGGTATGTTGTGATATGGGAGACTTGGAGACTCTTTATGAGTTCTTTGTCTCCGTACATCTCGACAAAGAAAGAATAATCCTGCCAGAGCAGGATAGTCCTGCTGTGGGGGGATAGTCGCGAATAAAGATGGGAGGAGTTCCCAAAATTATTTTTAGTCATCCCACTTCATTCTTAAAAGACCAGAAGCGACCTATGGAAAATTCTTGCATATATCCATCATATTTTATGCTAAAGGTAAGTAAATCACTCCCTTAATTTGTATGTTGATTCCTAGAACCTAGAAATTATGGTTGGTGATCATTAGGGGAGGATTTTGGCCTGAAACTAATGGTGGGAAATAGCCTTAGATGGGGGTTTGGATCATGGGTTTTGCCTAAGAGGAGAATTATATTATAATTCATGTGAATTAGGTTATTGTATTGATCCTTTGTATGTGTGTTACTGATTTTAGACCAAGAACAAGCTGAATGATCTCAAAAAGGGAAAGCTCCAGCACTTTAGAGTTGTTAAAACTTGGTTTTGAGGTAGATGATGGTTTATCTTTCCGTATATATTATATATGCTTGCTAATTGCTCCACTGTATGCATATGTGTATGTGAATAGGGAAATATAAAATGAACCAAGTGAAATGACTGCTTATTATGTATGGCTTGTGATGAACCTATCCTTAGTATATATAACCGTTGAACTATTCACTATATTTGTGGTTGATTATGTATGAATGGATCGAATGTCATATTCCGAAATATAACTAGATTGGGTGTCATGTTTTGATACTTATTTGGATCGGGTGTCACATTCCGATATAATATTAGACCTAGTGTCACGTTCCGATACACTAATAGGTATTTGTAGGTCCCATGAGAGGACCCCTTCTTGAATATGCATGATAACTAGGATTATTAATATGTAAGTATGCTTAAGTATTGGATATAAGGTGATAAGTGATAAGTCTACTTTGTATATGTGTGTTTACTGTGTTGTAATTACTTGCTCATGTCTTACTTACTGGCTAGCCGCTCGATTCTATTAAAACATTATTGTCGTTGTGTGTTGATGCTGTACTTGCTCTGTCTTGTTAAGTAGAGGCATCTTCTGGCGGCTTTTGAGAGACCTCGCTTAGAAGATTGTTGATCTATTAGAGTTCAAAGAGTGAGCCAGTTCTTTCAGGCTACCATGAGCTCTTCTATATCTTGGTCCTTCAGTCAGGACCCAAAATTTTAGACATTGGTTTAATTTATGACTCTTGGGGTTGCATCCCCGTCTTTTAGACTTGTTGTTTCTTAGATTTTTGGTATTTTAACTTTTAGATTCTAGGGGTATTTCCACATGTTTTGCTGAACTGACTGAGTTTATGGAGACTCAGCACCTATTATCTTATATTTAATGTGTTTAGTACCTTAAATTGAGCTGCAATAATGGTTCTCCCACCAGAGGGTTAGTGTGGTGATAATCACGGAGGGGTTAGGGTTATGGCAAAATTGGTATTAGAGCCTTAGATTTGTTGATCTCATTGTACAAAAATAAGTCTACTAGAGTCTTGAAAAATAGTAAAAAGACGTTTGTACTTTTCTTCGAGAGGCTACATGACTTTATGAAAAGTTTCTTTATCTTCTTTCCCCTCGTGCTATAACTTGATTTTGATTGGTATCTGGTGATCCAAATTGGTATCTAACATCTTTCACTCTCTTGTACGTAGATGGTGAACACAGGCTATAATGTATGGCCCATAGCTCCTACTAAACCAGAGGAAGAGCCATTTGCGAGAGGACTCGACCGAGGAAGGGGCAGAAGAAGAAGATGCGGCAGAGGTCTGGAAATAGTAGCTCCTGCCAAGGGTAAGGCTCCGATTGAGGAAATACCAAGAGAGGAGGTTCTTTCCACACCCAGGATGATCCAGAGAAGAACACAGAGGTTGAGGAAGATGAGACAGCTGAATAGGTAGAGGACACCTAAGCTGGGGCTGCCGGTCTTTCCCTAATAGACCCAATATTAGTGTAGCAGATTATGGCCTTCTTGAGTAGGTTGGCTGGTAATGAAGCTATTCCCACCATGCTCGGAACTCTAATTACTTGCTCATTTGTTGTGCAACTCTCGTGTGGATAAGGTGGTAGGCGTTGATGCCTTCTTTAGACTACTTATGGGCTCACCGATGACCGGTACTGAGCATGACATGCTCACCAACTTTCTAAAAGCCTCTAGTTTTGCATGGTTCGGAGAGTGAGGATGACTATAAGTTCATCCTTGATTGTTTTGACAGGTTGCAAAAATTGGAGATAGTTCACCAGCACGGGATAGAGTTTGTGACTTTTTAGCTATAGGGTAAGGCCAAACAGAAGTGGAGGGCATATGTGGAGTGTCGCTTGCCAGTATTTTCCCCACTTACCTAGTCCAGTTACATGCCTTATTTCTGAAAAAATATGTGCCATGTAGCTTGAGAGATCGTAAGAAGGATGAGTTCATGGCATTTGATCAGAGTAATATGACAGTGGTTTCCTATGAGGTCAAATTTCATTCATTGTCCATGTATACTACTCAACTGGTAACCACAGAGGAGAGAATCCAATTATTATTAAAGGGGTTGAACCTCGAGTTGTAGATTTCTTTTGTTCATATGACTTCATCAGGAAAGAGTTTCAATGAGGTTGCAGACTTTGTGAAAAAAGTAGAGGGTGTGCGACGGGATGGGCAGGCTAAAGGTATGCTAAGAAGACCAAAAACACAGGTAACTTCCAAAAATCCTATTCTAGAGGGTCAAGAAGGGCGATGATTGTATCTCAGCCAATATAGTCAACAATGCCCGCTTCTACGGGTGGTGTTTTAGGTACTCCACAACAGTATCCTACCTAGGAAGGCCAATGATCTTCTTTTGTGCCAAGTAATAGGCTATCTCTTGAGCGCGTCTGTTACAACTGTGGAGAGCCGGGGCAGTTAGGGAGAGAGTGTCCCCACCCTCGCGGGATAGAAAATTATAGTAAGCCAGGGCAGTGGTACCCACAGGCGGAGGTGGAAATGGTAGAGGACGTTCACAAATTAAGCGGAGAGGAAATTCGAAAGGTCGTGTAGGCCGAGGTAATAGTAGTACAGGTCGAGGAGTGGTGCAGCCAGGCAGGGAGGTTGCCTGTATCTTGACAAGGCTCAGTTATATGCCTTTCCAGGCAATACAAAGGTTGTGGCATCTGATACTGTAATTACATGTACTATTTTTGTCTGTGACTGGATGGCTACTCTTTTATTTGATCCAGATTCTACTTATTCATATGTTTTAGTGAAGTATGCCTTGGGTTTTGATGCGATGTGTGATGTACTTGATGCCCCTATCCATGTTTCTACGCCTATTGGAGAGTCTGTCATTGTCACCCATGTTTATTGTGCTTGTCTTGTTATATTTATGGGGTTCCAGACTTAGGCTGAATTAGTGATTCTAGACATGACTGATTTTGATATGATCTTAGACATGACTTGGTTGTCCCCTTATTATGATGTGTTTAATTGTAATAGTAAGACTGAGACTCTAGAGATCCCGAGGAGGGAAAGGTTAGAGTGGAAATGGGTGTATAAGCTTAAGTCAGCTAAGGCTATATCCTTTCTCCAGGCTAGAAAAATTATGGAGTAGGGTTGTTTAGATTATTTTTTTCATATTCAAAATATTGATGTGGAGTCTCCCTCCATTGAGTCTATTCTGGTAGTGTATAAATTTTTATAAGTGTTTCCTATAGACTTGTTTGGTATGCCTCCTGATAAAGACATAGATTTCTGTATTGACCTGAGCCGGATATTCTCCCAATATCTGAGCTTAAGGCTCAAATCCAAGTCAAATCCAAGAACTTCTTAATAAAGGATTTATTTGTCCTAGTGCTTCTCCGTGGGGTGCTCCGATCTTTTTTGTTAAGAAAAAAATAGTAGCATGAGAATGTCCATAGATTATCAACAACTAAATAGGGTCAACATTCGAAATAAGTATTCGTTTCCTAGTATAGATGACCTTTTTGATCAGTTGGAAGGTGAATCAGTCTTTTCAAAAATTGATTTCAGGTCTGGGTACCATTAGCTGAATATTAGACCTGAGGATGTGGCTAAGATAACTTTTAAAACCAGATATAGGCATTTTTGAATTTTTGGTGATGTCATTTGAGTTAACCAATGCACCTGCAACATTTACGAGTTTAATGAATGGGAAATTCAAGCTATTTCTAGGTTTATTCATGATCGTGTTTATAGATGACATTCTGGTATATTCAAAGAGTAAGGAAGAACATGCAGACCATCTTCGCATTGTTCTGGGTGTCCTGGGGAAACATAATGTGTATGCAAAATTCTCTAAGTGTGAATTCTGGTTGTCTTTAGTTTACTTCTTGAGGCGTGTTGTTTTAAAAGAATGGGTAATGGTAGATCCACAGAATATCAAAGCGGTTAAGAACTGGGGTCATCCTAGCTCTATGACTTATGTTAGGAGTTTTGTGGGAATTGCTAGTTATTATTGCTGGTGCATGAGGACCTTTGCTTTTATCGCTACCCATTTAAAAAAGCTGACTCAGAAAGAGGTACCATTTGATTGGACCGAAAAATATGAAGAGAGCTTTCAAAAGCTCAATAATCTTCTAACTACGACACCTATCTTAACCCTATCAGTTGAAGGTAAAGATTTTATTATTTATTGTGATACTTTACATTCAGGTTTGGGTGCTTTGTTGATGCATGATAAGAATCTTATAGCGTATGTCTCATGGCAGTTGAAGGTTCATATGAGAAACTATCTGACTCATGACTTGGAGTTGGCAGCGGTAGTGTTTGATCTAAAAATCTGGAGGGATTATCTCTATTGTGTAAAGTACGAGGTGTTTACTAACCACTGTAATTTGCAACACTTGTTCACCCAAAAAGATTTGAACCTGCGGAAGTAAAGATGGATGGAGTTACTCAAGGATTAGGATGTCACCATCCAGTATTATCCAGATAAGAATAATATGGTGGTAGACACCTTAAGCCAAAAATCGGTTAGCATTGGCAGTCGAGCTTGTTTAGGAGCCTGTAAGCAGCCCCTGGCTAGAGATATTCAGGCCTTGGAGGTTAAATTTATGAGGCTAGGCATCTCAGAAAAGGGTGGGGTGATGGCCAGTGTTAATCTAAGGCCCACTTTTATTGAAGAGATTAAAGACAAACAGTTTGAGCATGTGAACTTGAATGAGATCACAGAAAAGGTTTTGAAAGGCGAGGCCTAAGATGCAGTACTTGATGCAGGTGGGGTGCGCAACTTTAGAGGAATGATTTGTGTTCTTCGGGTAGATGGTATAATTTAAAAAGTGTTGTCCGAATCGCATAGTTCACGATACTTTATTCATCTAAGAGTGACCAAGATTTATCAAGACTTAAAATATTTATATTGGTGGTTGGGCATGAAGAACGACATTGTTGAGAATGTGGCTAAGTGCCAGAATTGTCAGCAGGTAAAATATGAGCACTAAAGATCTGCAGGTTTGCTTCAAAGGATGCCTATTCCTGAATGAAAGTGGGAAAGGATAGCCATGGACTTTGTGGCATGTCTTCCCAAGACATTAGGGAAGTATGATTCCATTTGGGTGGTGGTGGACAGATTGATGAAGTTAGCCCACTTCATTCTAGTTAGGGTGGACTATAATGCACAATAATTGGCTAAGATTTATGTGAATGAGATAGTATGGCCCCAATTAGTATGGCTACATGGGGTGCCTCTTTTTATTATCTCAGACCGTGGTACATAGTTCACCTTTAAGTTTTGGGGAAATTTGCATGAGGAGTTGGGCACTCAACTCACTTTCAGCACAACCTTTCATTCACATACTAATGGATATCTTTCAGGCGCAGGAAGATATATTGAGGGCTTGCGTGATTGACTTTGGGGACATTGGGATAAGTTCTTGACCTTGTATGAGTTCTTCTACAACAATACCTACCATTCCATTATTAAAATGGCATTATTCAAAACCTTTTTGGGAGGGCATATAGTTCTTTCATAGGGTGGTTTAAGGCTGCAGAGATGGAGCCCTTATGGGTTGACTTGGTAAGAGATGCTCAAGATAAGGTACGGAGCATCCAAGCTAGGCTTGTAGAACCTTAGAGTCATGATAAAGAGTATGTTGACCGTAAGGCAAGGGACATGACATTCTAGGATGATAAGCAAGTTCTTCTAAAGGTGTAACTCATTAAGGGGAAATGATATTTGGTAAGAATGGCAAGCTTAGTCCTCGCTATATTGTCCCCTTTGAGATTTTTGACCATGTGGGGCTAGTGGCTTATAGGTAGGCCTTACCACGTAGTTTGTATGGGGTACATCCAGTATTTCATATGTCCATACTGAAGAAGTATCATGGGGATAGAGATTTCATCATTAAATGGGACTTAGTCTTGTTAGACAAGGATCTTCAATACGAGGAAGAGCTAGTGGCAATCCTAGATCGTGATATCCGAAAGTTGAGGACCAAGGAGATTAAATCTTTCCAGGTCCAACAGAAGTATCATCTAGTAGAGAAAGCTACTTAGGAAACTGAGAAGCACATGCAAGATAAGTATCCCCAGCTTCGTCAAATTAGGTACTACTTTATCCATATCTTAGCCCCACTTTACTAGTTGATCACTTGGGGAAGAGTGATGGGTAAATTAGTATATATTGTAATGATATGTCCCTGTCGTTATAGATAAGCCAATGGGGAAGGAATCCAGGCCAGAGAACTTCAGGTAGTGACTTGAAAATTTTGAGCCTAGGCCAGACTTGGACGAAATTTGAGTCAGGTGATGTCTAGGGTGATCCAAAAATGGATAAGAATTGAACCTATAACTTGTTTGAGTTAGTTGATAGGCAAGACAATACGGAGCCTGTACGGCTTTATGGAATCACATTCGGGTGAGTAAACTTCCTGAGTTGAACTTGGCGTGAAGGGTATATGTTAAGGAATCATGGGATGAGGGTATGTTGTGATGTGGGAGAATTGGAGACTTTTTATGAGTTGTCTGTCTCTGCATATCTCACCAAAGTGGGCATAATCCTGCCAAAGTGAGATGGTCCCGCTGTGGGGGAACAGTCGCAAATAAAAAAGTGAGGAAAATCCCAAAATGTTTTTTAGTTATCCCACTTTCTTCTTAAAAGACCTGAAGAAAGGAGAATTCTTGTAGATTTCCACCATATTTTGTGCTAAAGGTAACTAAATCACCCCCTTAATTCATATTTCGATTCCTAGAACCTAGAAATTATAATTGGTGATCATTAGAGGGAGGGTTTTGGCCTAAAATTAATGGTGGAAAATAGCCCTAGATGGGGTTAGGATCATTGATTTCGCCTAAGAGGAGAATTATGTTATAATTTATATGAAATAGGTCATTGTATTGATCCTTTCTATGTGTGTTACTGTTTTTAGACCACAAACAAGCTGAACAAACCTAGAAAGGAAAAGCTCCTGCACTTTAGCGTTGTCAAAGCTTGATTTCGAGGTAAGTGATGCTTTGTCTTCCCGTTTATGTTATATGTGCTTGCTAATTGCTCCACTGTATGCATGTGTGTATGTGAATAGGAAAAGATAAAATAAACCATGTGAAATGACTAATTATTGTCTATGGCTTATGATGAACCTGTCTTTAGTATATATAACTGTTGAACTATTCACTATATTTGTGGTTGATGTGTAAGAATGGATCGGGTGTCACATTTCGGCACAATCTTGGACCAGTTGTCACATTTCGACACACTACTAGGTATTTGTAGGTCCCATGAGTGGACCCCTTCTTGAATATGTATGATAACTAAGATTGTTAATTAGCGATTATGCTGAAGTACTAGATATGAGGTGATAAGTGATAAGTCTGCTCTATATATGTATGTTTATTGTGTTGTAATTACTTGCTCATCTCTCACATACTGGCTAGCCACGTGATTCTACTAGTACATTGATGTCCTTGTGTTCTGATACTGCATTTACACTGTCTTGTTGGGTACAAGGCATCTTTCGGTGGCTATTTAGACACCTCGCTTAGAAGATTGTTGATCTATAAGAGTTTAAAGGGTGAGCCAGTTCTTGAAGGTACCATGAGCTCTTCTATATCTTGGTCCATCATTCAGACATAAACTTTCAAACATTGGTTTAATTTATGACTCTTCGGGTTGCATCCCCTTCTTTTAGACTTATTTTTCCTTAGAGTTTTGGTACTTCGACTTTCAGATTCTAGGGGTATTTCCGCATGTTTAGCTGAACTGACTGAGTTTATGGGCACTCAGGACCCTTTGTCTTATATTTAATCTATTTAGTACCTTAAATTGCTTATTCTCTTGTGATTATTGTTAGTTTGGGTTGTAATAGTGGTTCTCCCATTAGAAGGTTAGTGTGGGTGTCAATCACAGGGGGTCAGGGTTGTGACATTTTCTCGATGGAATAAAATATGCGACAGAAAAATGAACATGTTCCTATTGCACAATGATATATAGTGGAAACTAAAAGGAAAGGGACGTTCATCTTTTACTTGATTGTTCCTCTATGGGTAGGGGTTCCATTCATGGGTGGTCGAAAAAATCAATTCAAAACAAAAAATTAAATTAAATCAAGTAAATAAATTAATTATATTTGATTTGGTTTGATTTTTATATTTTTTGCAGACAGACATTATCGAATAGCACCTTTTGATGAGAGATATAAACAAGAAGCTTCGAGAAAACTAGAAAGAGGATAAATTGAAATATAGTTGTTACAGTCTCATCCGAGAGTTTAATCTCCTTACTTCTTATTGCTTTTTCAAAGAAAAAAAAAAGGGGGCCGATTGTCCATGCATAAGGAGGTCGCCCTAGCGGGCTGCTGAAAGCTTAGTAGCTGCGAGACTTGTCAAAAGCAATTGAATGATTTGAAATTCGAGTTATTTCACGGAATAACACGTCGACAAGAAAAAGTTTTTCTCTTAGAGAGGCATTTTCTTACTCACGCCCTTCTCGTAGTTTTGACTTGCTTTTAGGCTACCATAGCAAATCATTCTAAATTATGACTTTATTCGTTTTAAGTGTTTAATTATGTTTGTTATTATGTATTTTGCGTATTTTATTTATTGTTATTTGTGTTTGAATGGGTTGAATTGCTAGAAAGTGAATTGAAATCTGTTGTAGGTGGACAGCAGAAACTGCAGATTTTTACTGTCAAAAATATTGCAGAAAAAGCGACGGACATGGTCTTTTAGTCCATCGCTTTTTTGGAATTTTTTTAAAATTTTTTCTAGAAAAGCGATGGACGGAGACTCTAAGTCCGTCACTTTTTGAAAATTTTTAAGAACACCAATATCAAAAAGCGATGGACAGAGACCAATAATCCATCGCTTTATATTAAATAATTACTTTTAAAAAAATAAAAAGACGGAGTCCGTCATTTTTTATATATATATTTAAAAAAAAAACAAAATAGGGGCGATGCAGTCCGTCTCTTTTTATGACCCTGTTCATTGCTTTTTTAAAAGCGTCGAGCCAAAAAGCGACGGAAGTAATTGCATCGCTTTTCCGTCGAATTTGACCAAAGTCATTTTTTCGCATTTTTTAGTAGTGCAAGTAGAAAATATATTCACAAAGGCACTGCCATATCAAAAGCATGTCTACTTTAGATCATTGCTTGGTGTTGTGATTTTGAATCAAAGGAGAATGTTGAATAAATGATTCAAAAAAAGAAGAAGAATTACTACAACTTTCTTTTATTATTTTACTGCACTTTGACTTAGTCTAGGATAGTTATTATTTGGTCCTTAAGTTTCTTATTTTAGTTGAAATCACTACTGAGTTAGTGCCCTTTTAATTCTGCATTTTAGTTGAGTTGTAAGGCTATTTAAAAGGCATCATTGGTGATGGTGCTATTAGAAATAGAAGCCTACAATCTCAGAAAAATATTTTCTGCATTATATTTGCTATTCAACTTGCATGGTAGTTACTTCTTTCCTTTTCAATATTTTGTTCTTGAGTGAGCTCGAGATCTTTGTTCTCCAACAAGATCGCAACACTTACTAAAGAACAAGGGAGATATCATTTGACAACCGCGCGAGGTCTTTTTAATTTTCATGAATAGCTGTTTTATTTGACCATTCTTTTTATCAAGCTCTGGTTATCAACATATATATTGCCATGAACTTTTGTTGTAACAAAAAAAAGCTAATACACCCTACTCAGAACTATTCTTATAAACTCTACCAATGATCTTATGAGGCCTAAATTCTTAGGAATGGATAAATATACCCACACCCAGAGGCGGATTCAGAATTTTAAATCTTTGGGTGCCATGCTGCTTTGAATTATAATCTATGGCAAAAACTTTAGTGTAGAGCAAGATAATACTTAATATTTATTAGCAAATTTGCATACAAAATTTAGATTTGTTATGTTGGTTTAATTAAGATTTTACTTACAAAACATCTAGGATTATAATCTCTTTAATCATAATTATTTTTACAATAAATTTGCTACCAATGTCTAGCATGATAAAAAAAGTTTGCATCACGTTTAATATTTATACTTTCTTTATAAATAAATATATATATATATATATATATATACAAATTTTTAATCGAGACCAGGGGTGGCGTGGCACCCCTCCGGGCTACGTAAATCCGCCCCTGCCCACATCTTAATAATACCTCTTATTTGATACATACAGTATCATACTAATAGGGTTGTTCAAAACCATCCGCTACCGATAACCCAACCGCAAAATTGGCTTATTGCCTTATTGGTATTGGGTTATCGGATTAGCGGGTGAGAAATGGATTTAAATTTTATAATTAATGGCTTGTCGGTGTGGGGGACAGATTACTCAATTTTGTTATTGGATAAATCGTTAATCCGTTAAGAATTTATTATATTTTAATATATTTTATTCCTAAACATATAAAATATATATAATATTGATAATTTTTATTTGTAAACCTAAAATAAGGGTCAAGCCCATTTAACTAAACAGGCCTATCCAATTTAATTAAATAGGCAGGTCCATTTATACTTTTAAAGTGGAAACTAGAAGCCCTAAGCCCCTAACTCTTCTACAGAGTTCTACAAACTTGTCTACTTCCATCTTCCGCCTCTTTAGTTTAGGTTTAGCTACTTGTCTTCAACTCTTCTTCAACTCTTCTACAGAGCTTTAGGCCGCCAAATTTACAGTAAGGCTTCTTCAACTCTTATACATCTGTAACTGTAAGGCTGCTTTTGAAACTGTAGTGCTTTTTTCTTGTTCTTTGTGTACTCTCGACTACTTATAATGTATGAAATAAGCAACTTTTTCTCAAAGCACTCTTAAAACTCTCATTTGTTGATAGCAAAATGAAGTCAAAGGGTAGAGCTACCATTGAGGTTGGAGCTGATGGAGTTGATGATATCTTTATGTAGTTGTAAAGATTGTTTAATTTTCCCCTGTTTCTCCATGATGTGGGATGATTTTACTCATCAAAAATATGAACTTTCTCATCATGGTTTGTAGGCGTTTGGACATGAATGGTTTATATTTGAAAAAAATATGGTATTTGAAGTTAAGTTGAAAAAACGTCTACAAGTTAAAGTTGTGTTTGAACATGAAAATAGTACATTTGAAGCTTTGTTAGTGAAAACTACTAAAACTATTATTTATCTGAAATGACCTTCAAACATTATTGTATAATTTTGAAACCAAAAACTATGGAGATCACATTAAGTAAGTAAATAATTTTATTTTTCTCGCAGTAAAAAGATTGATGTTACATATTTTGTGTTTGTTAAAGCTTCATCTTTCTCTTCAATTCGTTTTGGAAAAACATTTTTCTGTTGTGCTTTAATATCTTGAGCCCTCGACTATCTATGAATACAGGGACGCAAAGTCTTAAACTCTTAATTTTCTAGCATGGCTGAACAAAGTGATAAGGTGATAGGTGAAAGTGAGGCTTCAAATGCAGCAAGTCATGCTGAGATAACTCTGTCAACTAGTGCTAAAAGAAGGAGAAAAAGGTCTGCTGCTTGGGATCATTTTACAGAAGTTGAAACTTCCGAAGGTACGAAGGCAAAATGTAGTCATTGCTATAAGTTGTACTATTTTAGGTCAAGAGATGGTACGTCGACTCTTCTTGGTCATTTGTTGACATGTCCTAAACTTCCTACTCCTCTTGTTGATAAAAAACAATAAACCATAGGCTTTAAATCTATTCTGGGGGTAGTCAAAGTGATGTAGTTGTTGTCTCTTGGAAATTTGACCAAGAAGAGTGTAGGAAGGCATTATGTCGTATGGTAATAGTTGATGAACTTCCTTTTAGCTTTTTCAAAAAATAAGGTTTTAAAGAATTTATGAAAATGGCTCAACCTCATTTTTGGATCCCTTCCCGTAGTACTGTAACTAGGGACTGTTTTAATCTGTTTAATGAAGAAAAACAAAAGTTGAGGAGGTATTTTATAGAAACAAAACAGAGAATTTGTATTACCACTGACACATGGACTTCTATACAAAGGATCAATTACATGTGTATCACTGCCCATTGGATTGATAGTGATTGGAACATACGCAAGAAAATACTTAATTTTTGTCCTATTATTAGCCATAAAGGTGAAGATATGGCAAATGGTATTAGTAGGTGCTTACGTGAGAGGGGGATAAATAAGATCTTTACTGTCACAGTTGATAATGCAAGTTCAAATGATGTGACAGTGAAAGAAATGTCTAAGCAATTAACAAAAATGGGAACTAATTTGATGAACGGTAATCACCTTCACGTGAGGTGTATGGATCATATCATGAATCTTGTTGTTCAGGATGGTTTAAAAGATTGCTCTTTGTCTATAGAACGTGTTAGACATGCAGTTAGATATGTTAGGCAGCTTACATGTTACATTTTCGCCAAAATTTACTGTATTTGAGTCTGATGTTTATTGCATTTCTGGGCTTATCATTTCGAGCATGCTGCAATTATTTGTTTGAATGATCATGGTAATTTAGATTAGTTTATTTTCAATGTATCTTTCTCTTAAATTCCATTTGATCCAGATTTAAACTCTAAATCATTTGGTATAAATGTCCAGATTATTGTCGATCATTTGGTTTCTATTTAAACTACTTCAAAGATTATTGTCCAGATTTAAACTGCTTCAAAGATGTTTTCGTTTAGCTGATATATCACATAATTATTGGTTCCTTTCCTCCATATTTGGTTGCAGTTGAATGAGTTACAGGAGCTAAAGCCTGAAGGTATGATGCAAGCAGGAATAAATATATAGTACAGTAGATTTAAATACCCAGTTTCTCTATCTCTCTCTCACTCCCTGTGTGTGCGCATACATGCTTGTCTCTTTAATATGATTTGTATTCATTTGTTGAATGCAGGAGAACTAAAGAAGAATGTGCTTCCATAAGAAAAGAAAGACGAGAAGAAAGTTGTTTGAGTTAATTTTGATCAGTAATGGAGTTGCAGTTGCTTTTATATGTTAGTGGTTTTATGACTTAGGTTGTCTTCAATGCATTTCTGATGAAAATTTCCAATAGATAATGATCTTTTGCACCACTTCAGGAGCAAGAGACTGTCAAGTTGTGTAGTGTCAACTGTGAACTCTTCTTTAATCTTGACTGACATGGACTGGTGGCTGATCTGTAGGCCTGTATATTGTGAATATATTGTGAAAGTGTGAAGTTCAAGTGGCTGTAGCCTGTAGGCCTATATATTGTTGTTAATCTGTTCACAACTTCACATATGACATTGATTATCTGTTTACCTAAATTACATTGTGCATGCCTGTTGTGAAGGGGAATTGAAGTAAGTGGCAGAAATTTTACATGCTATCATATCGCCCAATAACCGTCCGATAATTGCTAATCTGATACCAATCCAACCGATATCTTATAGGTTGGCTAGCGGATTAGTACTTTTAAAAGCCGATAACCGTTAAGTTAAACCGTTAAGCATAATAATCCGTCAAATCCACCCGATAAGCACCCCTACATACTGATATGAAACAAGACTCTGTTAACATAAAGAGTACAGAGAGTGAAAATTCTAGGAATCAAGAATAGTTTCGACGAATCGTCCTAGAGAAATGAAAGAAGATCCACCCTCCATCAATGCCTTCCTGCAAATCTCTCCCGTGTCCTTGACACTCTTCCTCAGGGGATTTTCACTGTCCATTATGCATCTTATAGCTTTCTCAATCTCCTCTACCTTCACAATTTCGCGATGATCACTGTCGTGCATCCTGTAATCCAATGTCAATTCCACTACCATCTCAAGATCTCTCACCAATTGAAACGCATTAATGTATTGTTCTGCATAAAGGGGCCATGTCACAATTGGAACTCCATGCCACACAGGCGAATTCCATCCACAATGAGACACGAATGCTCCAGTAGCTTTGTGAGCCAAGATATCAACTTGAGGTGCCCATCCACATATTATTCCTCTGTTTTCTGTCCTCTCCAAGAATTCTTCCGGCATTATGTTTTTTGTCCTCTCCAAGAATCCTTCCGGCAATATCTCTTCTAATTTTGTAGTTTCAGCGTCCACAGGAGGACGTATTGACCACAAGAACCTAACCCCACTTTGTTGAAGTCCAATTGCCATCTCGATAAGCTGTGATAGCTCAAAATTACCTGCGCTTCCAAAGCACAAAAAAAGAAAAGAGGAAAGTGGCTGCTAGTCTAGCCATTTCATGATTTCTTTATGTTCAGATTTGGAATTTCCCTTTACCATTTTGTGCCTCAAGGTCAAGAAGAAATCCTACTGTGTAAACTGGAGGTAATTCAGGATCAGATGCTAAGCTATCGACAGCGTGACTTCCAAATTCTGCAACTGTGTTGATGAGAATTCCTTTGGTTTCTTTGAACCTGACACCATGGTTGCGGAATGAGTCATAACCTTCCTTGACAAATGCAAACGTAGGCAAGACTTTTGAGGGTACCGGATGAGCATAGGCTGCTATATTAAAATCGCCATCAGATCATTAAATTCTCTCCCAAATTGGTCATGCCAAACGGAAAGGTAAAACAGGAAACCAAGAAAACCAGCACCAGAAGTGAAGAAAAGATAGGAAGGAATGTCAAGTTCATTTGCTACATCAATCATGGAACTGCAAAACATGTCAAAGACTAATCCAATAATTTTCGGGTTCGAATCAGTATCAGGCCATGACTTGTTGCTGATAATTGCATCTTTAACAAGGGGTCGATAATTTGCTATCAAAAGAGCGATGTAGTTCAAAATAGACTTGGCTAGTTCGTCTGAAGATGGTGGTTCGATTTGAGCAAGTGTGATATATCTAATTCGACTGCCCCATACATCAAGTGAAGTTCCACCAGACGTAGACGCAGAACTTCACTTGATGTAGGCATCTATGCTGGAATCCCATGGTGGGGGTGGTCTTCTAATAGAATTGTTACACATAGCCTTTCATCTCTACTAACCAACTTCTCTGCAAACTTGCATATCGAAACAAGGTGACTGATGGATGGGGCAGGCACAAATACTAGCTCTAATTTGCTGATCTTTCAAACTACCTAATTTATCAGAAGAATAAAATGTTTGATGCTATAAGAATGGATGTGTGATATTTTTGTAGCGATGGTTCTGCCTTTTTCTTTGAGTAATGTTAATTGGAGTACACATCGAAAAGTCGGACCCATGTTATAAGATATTACTCCCCTCTATTTTAATTTGTTTGTCTAGTTTTATTTTAACTGACACCACAGTAGAGATCTGAGTTGGGCCAGTTGTGAGACAACCATCGAGGTACTAGAGGAGACCGAATTGAATTCTAGATATAGTCGAAATCCAATGCTGAATTATCTATGAACTTTACAGAGCAAATCATTGAACAAGGAGCACTGGGAATGTTCAATGACAGAAAGTAGCCGTTACAGAATATCAGATGCAAGGAAATTGAGTTTTCTTTATCGCTGTGGTCGGTCTTCTCCAAATTCTGCGTATAGCGGGCGGAAGCTTTGTTATTGCATGTGTTTCGAATAGTTCTTTAATAAATAAGTTTTTGTTTTATAATCAATGAACTAAATAGATTTTGAAGTGGAGGAGCAGAAAATATTCTGAGCCCACAAATTATTTGTGTCCATAAGAAATTATAACCTTTTCATTGTTGTCAATAAATTGGGAATTTTTTTTATGTAATAACAATAATTTAAATTATAAAACTCCGAAGAACTCAAATGGTGAAGCAAAATTACACTGAACGCTTACCTTTTTGGCCTTCGAAACAACGATGCTGAGTATGGATATTTGATAAAACAAAAATCAGACCATTTATATATTCAATTAATTATTTTAGCTTTTTAATATAAAAAATATAAAATTGGTAAAATAATTAAGAGAATGCAAAAGAGATTGAAGGTTATTTTTTGATTTTTGATAATGAAAAATTAAGCTGGGTCGAGCATGTGTATGGTCTCAAGATGTTGGGCTCGAAAGCCTATTGTTTGGCTGAATATTAAGGTCCAATTTTGGAATTAAAAGAGGGTAAATGGACCTGATTTTTTCATGTTTTCGTCAAATTCAACAACAACAATCCAGTGAAATTCCATAAAGTGGGGTCTGGAAAGGTAAAGTGTACGCAGATCTTACTCCTACCAAGGTAGGACGGCTGTTTTCGAAAGACCCTCGACTCAATAAAAGCATAAAAAACGGTCAGATAAGGTTAAGAAGTTCAAAACGATATAAGAAGCAATTAACGAAAGCGTCACAGATAAAATAGAGTAAATAAAGTACAGAAAGTAATAAATAATAACAGAAATTCGAGCAGAAGAAATTATAGTGAGCTAATGCGCCTACTAATACGAAAGAATAACGGGACGATGTACTAGCCTTCTACCCTAATGTAGGTCCTCCACACCCTCCTATCTAAGGTCATGTCCTCGGTAAGCTTTAACTGCGTCATATCCTGTCTAATCACCTCTCTCCAATATTTCTTTGGCCTACCCCTACCTTTTCTGAAATCATCCATAGCCAACCTCTCACACCTCCGCACTGGGGCATCTGTGTCTCTCCTCTTCACATGCCCAAACCATCTTAGTCGCACTTCCCGCATCTTGTCTTCCACCAAGGCCACTCCTACCTTATCCCGAATAGCCTCATTTCTAATCTTGTCGCTCCTTATATGTCCACACATCCATCTCAACATTCTCATCTCGGCCACTTTCATCCTTTGAACGTGAGAGATCTTAACTGGCCAACACTCCGCCCCATATAACATAGCCGATCCACTTTGTAGAACTTGCCCTTAAGTTTTGGTGGCACTTGTCACATAGCACTCCAGAAGCGAGCCTCCATTTCATCCATCCTGCTCCTATACGATGTGTGACATCATCGTCAATCTCCCTGCTGCCTTGCATGATAGACCCAAGGTACTTAAAACTACTTTTTTTTGGATGGCCTGGGCATCAAGCCTAACTTCTGTGCCAACCTCCTGCGGTGTGTCACTGAACTTAAGTACTCTATATTGGTCCTACTCAACTTAAACCCTTTAGACTCCAAGGTACGTCTCCAATCCTCCAACTTAGCGTCAACTCCGCTACGAGTCTCATCAATCAAGATTATGTCGTCCGCGAAAAATATATACAATGGCACCTCACCTTGAATTTGTCGCGTCAATCCATTCATCACCAAGGCAAATAAAAACGGATTAAGAGTTGATCCTTGATGCAACCCCGTCACAACTGGAAATTGACAAAATAAAATAATTATTTTGACATATACTAGTTATTTTAAAATAAAGACTAATTATGGTGACTAATATACGATTTAATCGATTTTTAAGAAAATAGAATGCATATAGAATTTGAACACTATTTTAGAGTAAAGTCTCCAATATTATTTGAAGTGAGAACTATATAAATCTATATATCATAAGTATATAGAGATATCATAAGTATATAATTTACCCTTAGCATTAATTATCTAGAATTAAAAGGTACATAAATAGATAAAGATTAAAGAATTGATAAGCGATATATTAGTCGAATAATGCTCCTAATTAATATTTTCTTAAAAATTGTCTAAAACATTATCATGACTACTAAAATGAAACGAAGGGAGTAGTACATTAATTATTGTTACACCAATGTTGTCCATATATGTACCATTGTTACTTCAATCTTGACCACACTATATTGGATCATATCTCTATAAAAAGAAAAGGTTATGGTACATTAATTATTGTTTTATGGTACTATAAATTAGATCTGTAGATCACCATTCACCAATAACTTAAACATGGTCATGTTGCAACTCTATCAGTGATTGATTGATAAAACTTTATCGCTAGAAAAATCAAATCATATTATAGATCAAAATTATCATTCTCAACTTTTATAATATATAATAAAAAAGTATTTTTCTATTTTTATGTTTATGTTTGTTTATTTATATGTGTTATGTAGATTCAATTTGTTTTAAATTTTTTTTGAGAGAAACTAAGAGAAAGAAATCTAACAGGATTATTGAGAAATAAATTTTTAGTATTCAAGAGACATCAGTGGCGGAGCAAAAAATTTTACAAGGACATTTAAAATATAATAAAATAATCACTCAAAGAAGTTGAATCGAATTTTACATCTATTATATATACATGAAAATTAATTTTAATTATATATAAATAATGTAATTTTTTCTGAAAGGGGATTTTTTATGTTGTTTTGAATTGCTGCCATCTTCATTTCTTTAATACTAAAGTTGCAATTATTTTTACTATATCTATTGCTATTAAATAAAAATAACTTAATAATTTTTTTAATGAATGTAAAAAGAGTTAAAATGACAATTAAAATAAAATACTTTTACTTTATTGATCTTTGAGGGTCCTAAGCTTGAAGTTGTAATTTTTTATTTTAAATGAAAATTAGGAATAGGGTGGAGGAAATAGGTGAGGGGATCACGAGATGAAGAATAGAGTCCTCACCAATAAGATAAAAATTTAGTTAGTTAACTACATAAACTACTAATATTTGTTAACTTAGGGTTGTGATCTTTTTAGCATGGTGATTAAAACAAAGAATAAAAAAAATTGTCCATCTAATTCTCTAAAATTATCATATCAAATCGAAAATTTTGTCCATCTAATTCTCTAATTATCCTAACCAAACCAAAAATGAAATTGATACAACTGACTTTTATTGATCTAATTTAATTTACAAATTTAAGAATGAATATAATAAATTTGATTAATAAAAAAATTGAATCAAACTGAGTGAGGAAGGTAAATTGTGTGTAGAGCAGCCCAACCTACCAATAAAGGTTCGATGGAGTGGTAAATAGTCATTCATCCTTAATTAGAGGTCTGGAGTTTGAATCTTCTTGAATATGTAATCTCCTTTGTTACATAGTATTTTCTCTCAATGTAAATTTTTTGGCGCGAACCTTGTTTTAGTCGGACCCAATATGGAACTTCCACATCTGGTGGACCAAAAACCCTCAATATGGGACTTTTTCATTTGTCTTAGCTTTGGTGAAGTTATCTAGTACTTGTTGCAGATAGGAAGGTCATAGGTATTCCATAGATGATAAGTATCTCATAAAATTAATTGAGATGAGCGCCCGGACTCTTAGCCAAAAGAAAATTCAGAAAAAAGGAATAAAGAGGAAAATTGAGAGAAAAATTAACAAGCCAGGAAAGAAGAGTAGTGAGTTCACCCAAGAAATAAAACAAGAAGAGTTGATGTTTTGATGAATTTTGAGACAAGAACTAGATATACAGAAGAAAGGATTATAATTTGTGTGATTTTGTTCTTGTCCATGCCAAATCTTGCTTCATTTCTACTGTATTTAGCTCATAGTGAAGTAGGTATAATTTTTTCTTAATTGTCAAGACCAATTGGCACAAGGGTTGTGTATATGTCACGATCCTGACCTACTGTGATTGCCACTCACATTAATCCTCCGATGGAAGAATCGATACAACACCCAAAACTTAACAGCCCTAAAGAGACAAAAACATTTAAAAATACAGAAGCAGGTTTAAATAATATTTTTAAAAATTGAGTTCCCATATAATTCAGTAATGTAACATACCAAACATAAACAATGCGGAAATACAATATCCTAGAATGTGAAAGTTATTGTACCAAAACTCTACTAACCATAAAGTCTAAAGAAAGGGGGTGCAATCCAAAAAAACTATAAAATAAAATAAGAGTCTGAGAAGTCTAAGTTTTGAAAGGAAGGACCAAGACTGAGAAGAATTCACGGAAGCCTGAAAGAACTGACTCACCTTTGAACTCTGAAATCAGCGATCTCCTAGTTGAGGTCCTCAACAGCCGCCTGAAGATGCACTATATTAAACAAAGAAAAAGCAAGTGCAGTATCAGTACACCAAACAATGGTGTACTGATAGGATCACGTGATTATTCCAGTAACTGAAATATAAGCAAGTAACCACAACACAATAAGCACACATATATTGAAGACTTTACACTTACCATCTCATAAATAGTACATATACATATACACATATTAACAATCTCAATGTCAATGCCACAATCAAAGAATGGTTCTCTCATGGAACCCACACTCAAACTGTTAGTTTGTTGGAATATAACACCCGATCCAATAATGTGTCAGAATGTGACATCCGAATTAATATTGTGTCAGAACATGACACCCATCCAATTGTGTGTCAGAACATGACAGCTAATCCAATTATGTGTCAGAAGTGACACCCGATTCAATCAACCACAATCACAATAAAAAACACAATGAATAGTTTCACACTTACAACCATCAAGGAAGGTTCATTGCAATTGATAATAAAACAATCATTCATTTGGCTAATTTCATTTTTTCCAATTCACATACATACATGCATACAATGGAGCAATTACTAGGCATATATAACACATACGGAAAAATAAATCTTCACCTACCTCGAAACCAAGCCTGAATGTTCTTACAAGACTTGAGACTTCTCCTTCCAGAGTCTTTCAGCTTGTTCTTAGTCTAAAACAACTACACATATGCAAATGATTAATAAAATGATTGAATTTACCGAATTATATCATAATATTAACCCTTAGCCAAGTTCATGATCTTAATGCTCAGTTAAGGCTTTTTCCACCATTAATTTCAAGTCAAAATCCTCCCCCAAGAATAATTAACCATAATTCTAGGTTTGAAGAATCAAAATATAGATTAGAAGAGTAATTAACTTACCTTGGCACGAGAATTCATGAAAAAATGATAACAAACAGCTCTAGATCGCCCCTTACCTCTCAAGAATAAAGTTTTGCAGAAAATAATATTTTTAGAGCTTTTTTTATTTTTGTCCATGACCGGCGGGCCCCATCCCGCCACAGCGGCCCGGCCCTGGTGTGTCTAATCCCAAACTGGAGGGTTGCACAGAGATAGAAAGTCAAAATTTGAGTTTCAAGCTCCTATTTTGCAACACACCACCAACTCATGACGTTCTAAAACCAACCCTTCACACCAAGATCAATGTCACGCCCAGGGAGAGTACCCTAGACATGATCGGCACTCGAAAGCCATTTCTGGCCTTCAAGTGAACCACCTGATTCAGTCACACTATCATTCAATCGCATTCACTCAATGGGGAACTCAATCATAAATACGCTATTCACACTATGGGCTCTGAAGGCCAAACACTATCAACAAAACAAAACAAATATAATAAGACTCCTCAAACTAACAGTCCAACCTCCCCACACTCTAGTCTATGAAGCCTCTATCAAAATCTAGGAGGTGCCAATGATAAGCTCATGGCTACCACCAATAAAAATAAAGGAAACAACACAAAACTATTCAGGGAGCTCAACATCCTCTGGAAACTAAGAGGACTCACCAAGTAGCTGGAAGTGTGAAGATCTTCAACGGTGCACCGGTTGATGATCTCTAGTACTTGTCTCTGCATCATGAAACGATGCAGGCCAAATGGCGTCAGTACGTGGAATGTACGAGTATGTAAAATGGCCGAATAAAACAACATCAGAAAAGGATCAACAAACTCGGAAATCTCAACTCATAAATAAGTAACAACTGACTCAAGTGTCCTAAGTCTAACAAGAAAAGGTTTAGACGGGACCAAATCACATGCCACTCAACTCAACTGACTCGGAGTACTATCAAGACCTAAATAGGAGTTTCTCTTATCCGACAAACATCACTTATGAGCCAGTGATAGTATAACAATCCAACGTTGTTGCCACGTCCGTCCATACCTTGCCAGGGCATGAACGCCTCCCTAATCATGGATTCCATCGATTAGTCAAGTCCTATTATTTCAGGACAATAAAAGAAAAAACATCCGACTTTAACAGTTCGATCCCACGGGAAGCATCCGACTTTAACGGTTCCATCCCAACCTACGTTGGCGGCGTAGTTTTTGGGGTTCAAGTATGGACTATACTCTCACCCGCTTCGGTGCTCGATACTCCTCCCATGACTCTATGCTCATAAAACTCCATCCAATCATCTCAAATAAGCCCTCACGGCTAGTTTCATTTAGGACCTTGCCAACTCATTAACTCTATCCTCAAATCAACTCAATCAACTCATAATGGCAAGTCTCGTTCAAGACCTTACCAACTCGTCAACTCTATCCTCAAATCAACTCATTCAAGTCTAAGTTAGATATGTATTTACAACATCCCACAAACATAACAAACCATTCCTCTCTTCATTTATCGCATCCTTAGGACTCATCACAACTCCAAGGTTTTAAACCAATAATTCAAGAGGAATAACACATTTAAGGAAATTGACATATTCAACATAATCACATGGTTAAGGAAATCAATAAAGCATATTAACAAACCATCTCCATCAATTCATGCTAACATAAAGGTTTTAGAAATTCTTAGCTCAACAACATCAACACAATAAGAATCAAATTACTAGGAGATAAGACTTATTCAAACACAAACTATATCAAAAAACTCCATTCTCATGGATATCTAACCTCAAAGAAGAGTAGGGCACATGGGTGGACTCAACACATGCTTTGAGTAGCCTTACATACCTTAGAATAGATTCTTGAAGAAACCTTATTGTTGGGTCTTCAATGGCAACTTGAAGTCTTGAAGCTCTTGGAGGCAAATCTTGTTGAGGAAGGATTTGGAGAAGAAAAGAGGAGAGGGAAATTTTTTAGGGCTTTTAGAGAGAGAGTGAGGGATTGAAAATGGTCCCAAAACGTGCTAAGGCTGATATATATATAATTTGGGACAATTTCCAAATTGCCCTTTCTCCAAAATTCTAAAAAATAGGCTGAAAACTCTCCTAGCGTAATAGTAGTGCATCGCACCATTGCAGCGCCAGGTTGATTAGGCCTAAAACCTGCACATCTGTTAGTGGCGCGCCACGCCAAGGACCAAACTACTGAGGCATGTTCCTTGCGCGATAGTGGCGCATCGTGCCCTTACAGCGCCAAGGCCATATTTTCTGGGTTCTGGAAAATAGGCTTGAAAACCCTGCACACCTCGTAGTGGCACACCAGGGCTGGGACCAAACTACTGAGGCATGTTCCTGACGCGACAGTGGTGCGTCGCGCTACTGCGGCGCCAAGCCCAGATTCCCAGCAGTTGAACCCAGGCCTAAAATTTCATGTCGAGCTAGTTCGTCTTAGGATCGTCATATCTTTTGACTCCGAACTCCAAAAATTACATTCTTAGTAGCGTTGTAAAGAAGACTCGACGACCTTTAATTTAATAGGTCATGGGCCACCCAGATTTTCATCTTTCAAAAGATAGGGTCATTAGAAGTCGACCCCTTAAACGAACTCATCCAAAAACTTAACCACGACGAACCTTTTGGACTTAGCTTGGTCCTAAGGGTCCTTTGTGACCCCACATCACCCCCAACACTCTTCAATTACTCAGGGACTCATCTTAACTCAAGCATATACTTCACAATAATAGAGTTCGACCCTACCCGAATATAAGAAAGGTCCGAATCTTAGGGAAAAATTTTGAGGGGTATTATATTATCTCCCCTTTGGGATCATTCATCCTCGAATGACGAGTAACCAAGAATGGACTCGGGGTACAAATCACAATCAGAATTCAGTCATTCAACCAATCAAATTCTCAAACAAATTACCAATCAAACTCATAATGTGCAAACAAATCCAAGTCAAGAAAATGGACATTACCTTCAACATTCTTGTCGGTAGGCACGAATAGATGTGGATATTTAGATTTTATATCTTTCTCCGCTTCCCATGTGGCTTCCTCAACAATTGATTTCTCCACAGGACTTTAACTGAGGTGATCTCTTTGTTCCTCAATTTTTGAATTTGGCGATCAAGAATTTGGACCGGAACCTCTTCATAGGATAAGCTATCCTTAACTCCAATACTATCAATGGGGACTACCAATGAGGGATCGCCTAAGCACTTCTTCAACATCAAAACGTGAAATACCGGGTGAATAGAGGCTAGCTCCGAGAGTAACTCCAACTCATAGACGACACTCTCAATCCGCCTCGAAATCTGGTAAGGATCAATATATCGAGGACTAAGCTTCCCCTTCCTTCCAAATCTCATGACACCCTTCATGGGTGACACTTTCAAATACACCCAATCATCCACCTCAAACTCTAAGTCTCTCCTCCTCACATCGGTGTAAGATTTTTGGCGGCTTTGGGCTGTCTTTATCCAGTCTTGAATAACTCTCACATTCTCCATGTCTTGGTGAACAAAATCAAGACCAATCAACTCAACTTCACCAACTTGAAACAATCCAATTGGCGATCTACACCTCCTCCCATACAAAGCTTCATAAGGAGCCATTCGAATGGTTGCATGATAGCTATTATTATATACAAACTCTATGAGAGGTAAGTGATCATCCCAATTTCCTTTGAAGTCAAGCAAACATGCCCTCAACATATCTTCTAATGTCTGGATGGTGCGCTCTGCTTGGCTGTCTGTCTGGGGATGAAAGGCCGTACTCAAGTTCACCTTCGAACCCAGTCCCTTCTGAAAGAATTTCCAAAATTGGGAAGTGAATTGAGCTCCTCTATCTGAGATAATAGACAAGGGAACTCCATGCAATCTGACTATCTCCTGAATGTATAACTTTGCATAATCTTCTGCGGTGTCAGTAGTCTTAACTGGAAAAAAAGTAAACTGATTTCGTCATTCTATCCACAATCACCCATATCGAATCATGTTGTTTTTGGGACCTCGGCAAACCTGTAATAAAGTCCATGTTGATCATCTCCCACTTCCATTCTGGGATTTCTATATTTTGAGCTAAATCACATGGCCTTTGATGCTCAACCTTCATCCGTTGACAATTCGGGCACTTGGAAACGAATTCTGCAATGTCTCTCTTTATCCCACTCCACCAATAGATTTCCCTCAAGTCATGATATATTTTTGTAGAGCCAGGATGAATAGAGTATCTGGAACTGTGCGCTTTGGCTATAATCCTTTCTCGAATATCATCGATATCAAGTACACACAACCTATTTTGGTACCTTAACACACCATCTCCCCCTTTGGTAAAAACCATCACCTCTTGTTTATGAACAACTTTCCTCAATTGGAGAAGGATGGGATCCTGATCTTGTTTCTCCTTTACCTCTGCCACAAGTGAGGATGTAGACCCATCCTGAACAGTAACTCCGCCTTCATTGTTCTCTCCCAGACGAACTCCCAACCGGGCTAATCTATACACCTCTCTAGCCAATTCTTTCCTTTCCTCCTCCATATGGGCAGTGCTACCCATAGATAACCTGCTAAGAGCATCAGCAACAACATTATCTTTACCTAGGTGGTAGAGGATGCTCATATCATAGTCTTTGAGTAGTTCGAGCCACCTCATTTGCCTCAGGTTGAGTTCCTTCTGGCTGAAGACGTATTGTAAGCTCTTGTGATCGGTGAACATATCAACATGCACTACATACAAGTAGTGGCGCCAAATTTTAAGCGTAAATACCACAGCTGCTAGTTCGAGGTCATGAGTTGGGTAATTTCTCTCGTGAACCTTAAGCTGTCTTGAAGCATAGGCTATCACCTTTCCCTTCTACATCAGCACACAGCCCAAACTAACTCTAGATGCATCACAATAGATCACAAAGCCCTCTGTTCCATCGGGCAAAGTTAGAACAAAGGCAGTGGTTAGCTTGGCCTTTAATTTCTGGAAACTCTCCTCACAAGTATCGGATCATTGGAACTTAGCCTTCTTTTGGGTCAGCTTGGTCAATGATGATGATATGGATGAGAATCCTTCTACAAACCTTCGATAATAGTCATCCAAACCCAAGAAGCTCCTTATCTCTATCGGGGATGTGGGTCTGGGCCAATTTTTCATTGCTTCAATCTTTTGGGCATCGACCTGAATACCATCTCCAGATACAATGTGGCCTAAGAAGGCCACTGATGCAAGCCAAAATTCACATTTGGAGAACTTTGCATACAATACCTGGTCCTTCAGAGTTTGCAAGACGACTCTAAGATGATGGGCGTGCTCCTCCTCATTCTGGAAGTAGACCAAGATATCATCTATGAATACAATCACAAACATATTAAGATATGGTTTAAATACTCGGTTCATGAGATCCATAAAAGCTGCGGGGGCATTAGTCAACCCGAAGGACATCACCAAGAACTCAAAGTGGTCATAGCGGGTCCGAAAAGCTGTCTTTGGGATATCACACTCCCTCACCTTCAACTTATGGTAGCCCGATCTTAGGTCTATCTTTGAGAAACAAATGACACCCTAAAGTTGATCAAATAAGTCATCTATTCTGGGGAAAGGGTATTTGTTCTTTATGGTGACATTGTTCAGCTGTATGTAGTCAATACACATTCTAAGGGACCCATCTTTCTTTCGCACAAATAGGACCAGAGCACCTC
The DNA here is from genome assembly GCF_947179165.1 of Solanum dulcamara. Taxonomy (NCBI): domain Eukaryota; kingdom Viridiplantae; phylum Streptophyta; class Magnoliopsida; order Solanales; family Solanaceae; genus Solanum; species Solanum dulcamara. Next base: position 17,129,943 of record NC_077242.1, read on the forward strand.
ATAGTGAGACACTCGGCCTAATGAATCCCTTATCTAACAAGTCTTTCAACTGTTCTTTCAACTCTTTCAACTCGGTCGGAGCCATTCTATATAGAGGGATTGAGATAGGCCGGGTATCAAAAAGGAAATCAATCCCAAAGTCGATCTCCCTATTAGGAGGGACTCCAGGCAGATCTTCAGGAAAGACGTCAGAAAACTCATTAACAATAGGGACCGACTTGAGGGATGGGGACTCAACATTGTCATCTTTCACTCGGACAATGTGATAGATACATCCTTTTGAGATTAGCTTCCTAGCCCTAAGGTAGGAAATAAACTTACCCTTAGGCACAACAGGACTCCCCTTCCACTCTATGATAGCCTCGTTCGGGAATTTGAACTTAACAATCCGAGTCCTATAATCAATAGAGGCATAACAGACATAAAGTCAGTCCATGCCAAGGATCACATTGAAATCAACCATGTCCAACTCAACCAAGTTAGCCAAGGTATCCCTGTGATGAATTGACACAGTGCAATCTCTATAGACTCTCTCAACTAAGACAGAATCACCGACAGGAGTAGCTACACTGAAAGGCTCAAGAAGACGTTCAAGAATTTTATTGAATTTACTAGCCACGTAAGGGGTCACAAAAGATAGGGTGGAACCCGGATCCATCAAAACAAAGTAGTCAAGAGAAGAGACTCGAATCATACCCGTCACGACGTTTGGAAAGTTCTCTTGATCTTGGCGACTACCCATTGCATATAAATGGTTTGTACCTCCCCTCGTGCCTGAAGTAGTGCCCCTCTGATCACCCCTGGCCGGTGGTGTGGTGGTAGAATATTGGGCTCTGTTTCCCCCTGTTGGACACTCCCTTTGAAAATGATCCATTTGGCCGCATTTAGAACAACCAACCCTTCCCGCTCTACACTCCCCCAAGTAGAGCCTACCGCACTTGCCGCATGGTGGCTTCCCTCTCGAACCTTGACTCACACTAGTCTGGGATTAAGAACCCTAGGGTCTAAAACTCTGACGACTCTGTCCTTGCCGATCATACCTATTCTGTGGCATAGGTGCACTTGATGTGGACGAGGCATAGTTGAAAGGCCTCTTCTGGAAGAAGGACCTATTGCCCTTGTTCTGCTTATGTTCATTCTCATGCCCAGCTGACCTTGCCTTCTTGCTCATATGCTCCTCTTTGTCTTTCCTCTTTTCATCCTCCACCTGCTGAGCATACACCATCAATCTTAAAGTATCCATGTCGGAGATTAACAATGCTGCTTTGCACTCTCTCTTCACATGTCTCCTTAATCCGGAGATGAACTTTCTCATTTTCGACCTCGTATCTGGGATCATCTCTGGAGCATACCTGGACAGCTGGATGAACTTCAGGTCGTACTCCTTAACAGTCATGCCTTCTTGTTTCAGAGTCACAAACTCCTCTACTTTCACTTCCCTCAATTCTCGGGGAAAGAAGTGGTCAAGAAAGGCTCCTTCAAATTCATCCCACATAGCAGGTTCAGCATCCTCACCTTTACTTTGTTCCTATTGGTTATACCAAATATTTGCCATATCCTTGAGTTGATAAGACACAACCTCAACCTCCTCAATTTTTGTAGCATGCATAGCTTTCAGAATTTTCTACATCTCATCAATAAAATTTTGGGGATCTTCATCAACCTTAGAAGCCGTGAATGCCGGTGGATTCATTCTCAGAAAGTCTCTAATTCTAGTGGCAGCAGACGGCTCTTGGGAACTAGAGCTAAGAGTCGGTGAACTCTGGTTACCGTTCCGGGCAGCCACTAATTGAGTGAGCATAGCAATTGCCCCTCGAAATTCTGTCTCTAAAGTGGGTGCATGTGGAGTAGCAGGTACTTCGGGTGCCTCCGCATATCTTGCGGGTCGGCCTCTAACCCTCGATGGGTGTATCTCTGACTGGGGCATCTTTGTGTTATCAACATTTCTCTAGCTAGTCGTACATTTTGGAGGCATTATCTGTAACATATAAACTCACGAATTAGAAAGGAGTTTTATAGAGTTTAACTCTATCGCACGAATTCAGAGTATGAAAGAAGTGAAACAATTCCTAATGTCTTATAGCCTTTTGATTATAAGTGTGGTGCACAACACACCCATAAGCAAGACTCTACTAGACACGGCTTCATAGACTTCCTAGGACTCTTGAACTCTGGTCTCTGATATCATGTTTGTCACACCCCGAGAGGGTACCCTAGACATGACCGGCACTCGAAAGCCATTTCTGGCCTTCAAGCGAACCACCTGATTCAGTCACACTATCATTTAATCACATTCACTCAATGGGGAACTCAATCATAAACACACTATTCACACTATGGGGGGCGAAGGCCAAACACTATCAACTAAACAAAACAAATATAATAAGACTCCTCAAAGTAACAGTCCAACCTCCCAACACTCTAGTCTATGAAGCCTCTATCAAAGTCTAGTAGGTGCCAATGACAAGCCCATGGCTACCAATAATCAAAATAAAGGAAACAACACAAAACTATTCAGCAAGCTCAACATCCTCCGGAAACTAGGAGGACTCACCAAGTAGCTAAAAGTGTGAAAATATTCAACGGTGCGCCGGTTAATGATCTCTAGTACCTGTCTCTGCATCATGAAACGATGCAGGACAAATGGCGTCAGTACGTGGAATGTACGAGTATGTAAAATGGCCGAATAAAACAACATCAGAAAAGGATCAACAAACTCGGAAATCTCAACTCATAAATAAGTAACAACTGACTCAAGTGTCCTAAGTCTAACAAGAAAAGGTTTAGACGGGACCAAATCACATGCCACTCAACTCAACTGACTCGGAGTACTATCAAGACCTAAATGGGAGTTTCTCTTATCCGACAAACATCACTTATGAGCCAGTCATAGTATAACAATCCAACGTTGTTGCCACGTCCGTCCATACCTTGCCAGGGCATGAACGCCTCCCTAATCATGGATTCCATCGATTAGTCAAGTCCTATCATTTCAGGACAATAAAAGAAAAAACATCCGACTTTAACGGTTCGATCCCACGGGAAGCATCCGACTTTAACGGTTCCATCCCAACCTACGTTGGCGGCGTAGTTTTTGGGGTTCAAGTATGGACTATACTCTCACCCGCTTCGGTGCTCGATACTCCTCCCATGACTCTATGCTCATAAAACTCCATCCAATCATCTCAAATAAGCCCTCACGGCTAGTTTCATTTAGGACCTTGCCAACTCATCAACTCTATCCTCAAATCAACTCAATCAACTCAATCAACTCATAATGGCAAGTCTCGTTCAAGACCTTACCAACTCGTCAACTCTATCCTCAAATCAACTCATTCAAGTCTAAGTTAGATATGCATTTACAACATCCCACAAACATAACAAACCATTCCTCTCTTCATTTATCGCATCCTTAGGACTCATCACAACTCCAAGGTTTTAAACCAATAATTCAAGAGGAATAACACATTTAAGGAAATTGACATATTCAACATAATCACATGGTTAAGGAAATCAACAAAGCATATTAACAAACCATCTCCATCAATTCATGCTAACATAAAGGTTTTAGAAATTCTTAGCTCAACAACATCAACACAATAAGAATCAAATTACTAGGAGACAAGACTCATTCAAACACAAACCATATCAAGAAACTCCATTCTCATGGATATCTAACCTCAAAGAAGAGTAGGGCACATGGGTGGACTCAACACATGCTTTGAGTAGCCTTACATACCTTAGAATAGATTCTTGAAGAAACCTTGTTGTTGGGTCTTCAATGGCAACTTGAAGTCTTGAAGCTCTTGGAGGCAAATCTTGTTGAGGAAGGATTTGGAGAAGAAGAAAGGAGAGGGAAATTTTCTAGGGCTTTTAGAGAGAGAGTGAGGGATTGAAAATGGTCCCAAAATGTGCTAAGGCTGATACATATATAATTTGGGACAATTCCCAAATTGCCCTTTCTCCAAAATTCTGAAAAATAGGCTGAAAACGCTCCTGGAGCGATAGTGGCGCGTCAAGCCATTGCAGCGCCAGGTCGATTAGGCTTAAAACCTGCACATCTGTTAGTGGCGCGCCACGCCAAGGACTAAACTACTGAGGCATATTCCTGGCGCGATAGTGGCGCGTCGCGCCCTTACAACGCCAAGGCCATATTTTCTGGGTTCTGGAAAATAGGCTTGAAAACCCTGCACACCTCGTAGTGGTGCACCATGCAGGGACCAAACTACTGAGGCATGTTCCTGGCGCAATAGTGGCGCATCGCGCCACTGCGGTACCAAGCCCAGATTCCCAACAGTTGCAACCCAGGCCTAAAATTCATGTCGAGCTAGTTCGTCTTAGGATCATCATATCTTTTGACTCCAAACTCCAAAAATTACATTCTTAGTGGCGTTGTAATGAAGACTCGACGACCTTTAATTTGATAGGTTGTGGTCCACCCAGATTGTCGTCTTTCAAAAGATAAGGTCGTTAGAAGTCGACCCCTTAAATGAACTCATCTAAAAACTTAACCACGACGAACCTTTTGGACTTAGCTTGGTCCTAGGGGTCCTTTGTGACCCCACATCACCTCCAACACTCTTCAATTACTAAGGGACTCATCTTAACTCAAGCATATACTTTACAATAATAGAGTTCAACCCTACCCGAATACAAGAAAGGTCCGAATCTTAGGGAAAATTTTTAAGGGGTGTTACAATCAATTACGAGAGTTTTACTTGCCTGAATTCGATTTATTAAAGCCGTATAAGCTCTTTATCATCTTCGATATCAACTCAAATAATCAAAATCAAAATTAAATCCCTCATCCATTACCAAATTATTTTATACATCACCTAACTCAAATTTCGTCTAAGTCTGGCATATACTCAAAATTTTTAAGTCACTACTCAGAAGTTTTGTGGCTCAAATGTTTCCCCCATTGGTTTATCCATAATGACAGGAACATTTCGTTGTAGTATATATGTCACGACCCAAACTAGGTCTAAGCCGCAACACAAAAATCGGGATGTGAGAGACCCCAATCAAGCCATCTTAGCATACATCACATACATAAGATAAATAAACATAATAAGAAAAGCGGAAGATAACCTCAAGTATTATGATCCAATGGACTACATCAACTCCCTGTCTAAACATGCCTCTATCATACTAACATATATGGAGGCATAAAACAAGTCACTAGCTCCCCGAATGAGAAAAGAACATCTCAAAATAGCAACATAGTCTAAAATTAGCAAGGAAAGAAATAAGCTCAATAGGTAGTCCCTGAAGTATGAGGACTTACCAAATCAAGTGAACACGTCTCCTATCTAGCCACAAGAGTATGTAGCGTAATCACCGAGCCCTACATTATAACATAATGTAGGCACAAAAGTATGTATTAGTACATTGAATGTACTAAGTATGTGAACAATGAAATAAGACATAAACAATATGAACAAAGAATGCATAACCAATGTAATGAAAAGCATGAACAAGTCTTGAAAATCATTTGAAATCATATTAAAACTTGTGGTCAAAACATCATAAACATCATAGTAAAACTTACTTCATGTCATATAACTTGTGAGATCGGACCTTTAACCTTATGAGAGATCATGGACATGTGAAAGATATTAGTAGTCATAGTAAGAAATACCTTAAACCTTGAAAGGTGGACCTTATACCCTTTGTGAGAGCGACCATTAACCGACATAAACCATATGAGCTACAACATAGAGTCCCAATATTTACCCATACATCCTAGGAAAAGGGGAGACTACTTGCCAAGGTAGACTCTTATATGCCTATGTGGATCCACTAAGCTACATGAAGGATCGAGCCTTTTCTACTGATGAGCCTCATAGGAATCAAGACTCTTCTACAGGTGATCCTCTAAGGAATCAAGTCTCTTCTATAGGTAATCCTCTAAGGAATCAAGCCTCTTATACGGGTCATCCTTTATCCTACAATGGCACATAATTATAGGATAATGGGATCTTTCTACACGTCTCTTACCTTTTCTATGGGAGAGAATGCCTAATCCAAGGTCCACTCGGTGTTAGGTAAACTCTCAACGGAATAGACAAACTATAAAACATAAACTCAATCAACATGTGGGAGGATCCATATCTACTACCAATCCACTCTTCATAAGAACATAATCATAGAATAGCTCCTTAACTTTATCTCATGTAATGTGAGTGTAGACCTTTCATCATTACATATCTTTATTCGTAAAACATATTTAGGGTCTTAGCTCACTCTATCATTAACTTGCTTGAAAATTATAGAATCATCATTCATAAAACTTCTTTGCAAAAAGTACCTTTAAACTCATTTGTAGACCTTGTCAAACATTTATAAAGCTTTCGTTGAATATAACTTGGAACTCAAGATCATAGTTATACTTGTAACTTAAGGTAAAATATGCATACATGATAGATGGACTTATCACACCATAATAACTTCTTTGATATTAACTTTGATCATCATTATAACTTTCATAAAAAAAATCATAATCTCAACTTTAAATCATGAAAACTTTACTTGAAGATCATTGAACTCATAATCTATTCATGAAAATCAACTTTAACTACATAATCTTAACTTGGAAATAGCTTCATGCATGGGCATTCATAATTCAACTTAAAATCATGAAATTCATATGAAAATATGCATATAATGATCATTGAGAACATCTAAAAATAGAATTAAATCAGCCCAATGCAATTCATCAAAACTAGGGTTCATAATCAATTGAAATTGAAAGAAATCTTGAGAAAATCTTAGGACTTCATGGGTGAAAGGAACCCATGAATCAATCCACACATACCTTGATTGAATACACTAAGAAATTTAAGAGAAACCTTGTTGATCTTGAGACCCTAGCTCGAGTGTGGGAGAAGACCTTTGAGAAGAGCCCTTGGGAGAGAAGACTTCTGATTTTTGAGAGTTAATAAGAGAATGAGAGTTTGGGAATACTTAGGGTAGTCAATAGTTGAGAACCTAGTCCCAAAAATGTTCAAATACATTAAGGAACTTATAGGGAAAATACCAAACAACCCTTCATATAAATCTTATCGGAAGACCCTACGAATCACTTTTTACAGGTCATCAAAGTGTTTATGGGTCATAGACCAAATTCGTCCTGTCAAACTTTGGAAAAATCTGAAAAACTGAGTCTATGATCTTTGTTTATGACTTAAGTTGATGGGTCATAAACATTTCTATGGTTCGTAACTTATTTCCACGGGTCGTAACTCAAGGTCGTAATATTTTTGATTTGGCAGTCTTTAGTAAAACGATCATAACATTTTATTCCAAACTTCAAATGAGACAAAATTCATGGAATTGGAAATAGGACTCAAAGATATTAAATTTGATAGGTCATGAACTATTTAATTCATTATATTCTAGGAGATATGATCGTTTGAAATTGACCCAAGTAAAATCTTTCACCAAAACTCAATCGGTAAGGAAGCTTTCAACTCGATTTTGTGCTAGAGGATTCTTGTGACCTTAAAACCTCTCCAAATCTATTCACACGCTTAATAATTGACCTTAACATCTATGCACAATAAAGAATCACTTATTTACGACACTACGGATGGCTCCTATGGCTCATCATTTGGTCTACGGGTCGTCAATATAAGCTGTCAAACTTGTGCTCCAAAATCATAGGCTATTGTAATGAAACTTGATCCCTATGACTCATCCTTACGAGTCGTTGACTCTCCTACGAGTCATACAAACGACTTGTCAATTTCCCTTGTCACTTAGTCAAAAGTCAAAACTCAGGACCCGATTCTATGAGTCCATTCTACGACTCATAACTCATCCTACGATTCGTCTTATTGAGTCATTTTAAAAGTACTGAGGCTTGTCAATTTCACAAAATTAGAGATCAACTCTACGAGTTGTCACCATTTCTATGAGTCTTCAACTTGACTCGTAAACTCAGTTCCAAACTTAGTCGATTTTCCAACTTCAATATTATTCCTATGAGCCAGGTCAAAGTCATAAACTCTGGGACAGTCCCTTTTCTTGGACTTTTCTTTTATTTCGACTTTTCTACTTTCGGGGTCCTATAATAGATTGGTTCGGTTCGATGTTTAAGATTATCAATTTGACTTATTAGTTATCAATTTGTAAATATGTTAAACCGTTAAAAATCTTTGAATTATTGGTTAATTAGTTATTTACTAATCGATTATTCACCGTTATCAGTTCAGTTTGGATTAACCATTAAGATTATGCATGAAAAATTTTCTTTATTGAATATCACTTACGGACAATGTGATAAGCGAAATCTAATAGGACATTTCAAAAATTATTAAGTAATTTGCGCCTAAAAATCAAGTTTTATTATTGTAACGACCCATTAGGTTGTTTTGAGTACTAGAGTTTTTTATTTCATAAAACATTCATGCCGTAAATTTTAATGGATATTTTGAATTACTCGATAACTATGATTATTTAGTTGAGAATAACTTTAGATAACTAATTTAATTGGTGGGCTGAAGTAATAATTTAATTAATATATTATACCATTTGATCTATTTTTATTAAAATAAGTTAGTGTCACTTTTCGTACATGATGATTAATTGAGAAAATAAAATAAAAAGAAAAGAGGAAGGGAGAATACATAACTCACTTGCGGCGTCAACACGAAAGGAAACTTTCAGGTAAAACTCAATTCTCTTAATTTTAGTTTTGCACAACGATTTGTGGTGGTGACACGAAATGAAATGTGAGCTTCATGTTTTTAGTAAATTGACAATGTGGAACAGTGGTGCCATATACATTTGGATGGTTAGTAGTAATGTAATGAGGATAGCTATTGAGGAGTAATCATGAGAGAATAATGAGTAATAACGAGGTAATGATTTGGAGGAGGATAGATTAGCTAGGATAAATCAAAGATAATTAGACAAAGTTTTGCATATTGTGTTCTCGTGATCTTTGATATTTTTACAGATTTTTTCGTATAAGTATTATATTTATCATTCAAGTTTTGATATATAAATGTATTTAATTAAATAATAGGGTATTATATTATACGAATATCATTAGATTTATGTTATTGGGGGAATTGAGACTTAACCCTAAGCTTGAGTTTTAGGGAATTGATTATAAAATTAGGTGAATTGTTGGATCTAGGTTAAATATATATATAGTATGGGTGTCTATGAACTCGTTTACTTACGAATATTGTATTCTAGTTAGATTGGAAACGTTCTGAGGCATCGAAGAAAGAAAAATCACCAGTGAATTAGCTTGCTTGATTTCGGTTCTTCGATTGAGGTAGGTTATGGTTTATTCTATATCATAGAAAGACTCTTAATAATAATTGATACTCGTTGAGTAATGTTGTAAAGTTTTCTATGACTGATATGTTGTTGTAATTGGTCTGCAATTCCAAAACCATGAAATCCATAATCTTGAACTTACCTTGTCAAAAGCGATGCCTTGAATAAAAAAGGTTTGATGAAATATTGTTAATGAAGTGGAATGTGATAATAAAAGTCATAAATTAATTATATTATAGGATCGGGTGTCACGAGCCGGCACGATATAATTGGATCGGGTGTCACGAGCTGACATGATATATTTGGATCGGGTGTCATGAGCCGGCATGATATATTTGAATTGGATGTTACGAGCCGACACGATATTATTAGATTGAGTGTCACGTTCCGGCATAGTAATATTAAAGAAAAATAAATTAAATGAATTAATACTACCTAATCTCAAATAACTTATTTCTCAAAAGACCGTGGTGTGGAGGCTTGAGTCCTCAAGTATACTTTTGATATCGTTGACTGATTACGTAATTATTTTATTGTGTTGTCACTTGATCTTGATCTTGATCTTGATCTTGTTGTTTGCCACATGTTAAAGGCTATAGTTGATTTCATGCTATTACTTTATGCATATTGATTCATATTTCGAGTCGGCCGATGATACCTACTCAGTACATGTTGTCCTATACTAATCCCTACTTGTATTTTTCTTTATTTTATTTTGTGGAGTGAAGCGAGTGTACCATCGACTTCAACTCGCCCTCAGCTCTAGCGGTGTCCAGCACATCAGGTTCTAGGTGAGCTATTCTTTCCAGCTCGTGTTGGATTCTCTCGGTCATGGCATAATGTCCTTTATTTTCGGACACAAACTATGTTATTTATTTATTTTGGTGTTTGATACTTTCAGACTTAATATTTAGACTTAGATGTCCTTAATGTGATGACTTTCAGGTTTTGAAGAATGTTGTGTAATAGACTTTAGCGGTTTTTTGTTATTTCTTACGTTAATAAGCTTTGAGTTTCCGTATTATTGTCGTATTTCATAATTTGAATGGCTAATATAAGTTGGAGTTTGTATCTTTGGTTCTCCCACCCAGAAGATTAAGTGTGGGTGCTATTCCTGTCCTATTTTGGAACGTGACAATTATATTTAATATGATGTACTTGTTTAGAATAAGTATTAATAACACAATGGACACTATTAGGAACTAATTGTAAGTAGAAAATAACAAGCATAATATTTGATACAAAAGAAACCCTCTGATTTGGTATTATTTTGTGCAACATGAGTTGTAAAACATATGGACCTAGGGATTATCGATTAACCTGTTTAGAAAAAAATTTAAATCGTTATTAAATCAATATTTTGAATAAATAAATAAAATCAAAGTCATTATCAAATCGTTAAATCAATAATCTTCTATTAATAAATTAATAAAAAAATTAATTTGAATTATCGAATTTGGTTCAATTTTGAATAGTCCTAATTGACACAGGCTCTAGACAGAGACGATGGAAAAAAGAAATAGAAATATTTCGATGAAGCTGACATCACCTCTCTCACGAAGGAAGAATTGTTGCCCTATAATTTATATAAATCAGAATTATATAAAGATATGTTTTTTAATAGAAAAAATGACAAAATTATCTTAAAGTTAATTTTAAAAATATATTTTTAATCTTACAAAATAATTATTTAAAATTGAAAAAGCTAAAAAAATAATTAAATTGTGAAGTGACAAAATTAGTGTCAAACATTATAAATGTTACAGATAATATTGTTACACCAATATTATCCTTATATGTACCATTATTACTTCAAACTTGACCAGACTATATTGGATCATATCTCCATTAAAAGGTTATAACACATTAATTATTGTTTTATGGCCTATAAACTAAAGCTCTTGATCACCTGTAACACCCCTCAAAAAAATTTCCTAAGATTCGGGCCTTCTTTGCATATGTGTGGGCGCCCATCGTATTTATTTCGAAGTATGTGCTTGAGTTGAGATGAGTCCCTGGTAAATTTAAGAGCATTGGAGGTGATGTGGGGTCATTGAGGGCCTCTAGGACCGAGCTAAGTCCAAAATATCCGTCGTGGCTAAGTTTAGGATGAGTTCATGTAAGGGTCGACTTTTAACGACCCTATCTTTCGAAAGACGTCAATCCGGGTGGCTCACGACCTATCAAATTAAAGATCGTCGAGTCTTCTTTCCAACGCCACCAAGAACGTAAATTTTGGAGTTCGGAGTTAAAAGATATGACGATCCAAAGACGAACTAGCACGACAGGAATTTCATTTTTGGCCTGGGTTACAACTGCTGGGGAAATGGCCTTGGCGCTGTAAGGGCGCGACGCGCCACTATCGCGCTAGAAATATGCCTCAGTAGTTTGGTCCCTGGCGCGACGCGCCACTAAAAGTGTGCAGGGTTTTTCAGGCCAAATTCCCAGAATTTAGGACAACAAGCTTAGCGTTGTAAGGGGGCGACGCGCCACTATCGCGCCAGAAACATGCCTCAGTAGTTTGGTCCCTGGCGCGATGCGCCACTAAAAGTTGTGCAGGTTTTAGGCGTAATTGGCCTTGGCGCTGTAAGGGCGCGATGCGCCACTATCGCGCCAAGGGCGTTTTTGCCTAATTTTCAGAATTTGGAGAAAGGGCAATTTGGGAAATTTCCCAAATTTATATATACACAATCCTTGTGTATTTTGGGATCATTTTTCTTCAGCCCTCCCTCTCTCTAAAAGCCCTAGTTTCTCTCTCTACTCTTCTTCTCCACTTCTAACCAAAAAGGAGTCCAAGAAGCTTCAAGATTAGAGTCCTCCATTGAAGACCCAACCTCAAGGTTTTCTCCAAGTCTTCACTAAGGTATGTAAGGCTATCCAAAACATGGGTTGAGTCCACCCATGTGCCCTATTCTTGTTTTGAGGTTAGATATCCATGAAAATGGAGTTTCTTGGTATGGTACATGTTTGAATGAGTATTGTTCCCATCCTATTTAATCATTTATGTGTTAATGTTGTTGAGCTAAGAGGTTCCTAAAATGAGCCCTTATATGAGTATGAGATGATGAAGAAATGAGTTGATAAATATGTTTTGTTGGTCTTATTAATTATGTAGATTTGATAAAGTATACTATCTTCTTAAACATGTTGCCTATTATAAGAATGTCGATTTGAAGTCTTGAAGATGTGATGAGTCATAAAGATTTTTCTCAAATGGATGAAGGTAATGATTGATTTTATATCTAGATGATGTACATATATGCATTTTAACACTTCCTTGAAGATATGATTGAGATTGAGACTTGATTGTGATAGAGTTGATGAGTTGACAAGGTTGTAATGAGACTTGTCGATGTGATTTGATTGAATTGATTGGATGGAGTTTTATGAGCATTGAGTCTTGGGAGAAGTATCGAGCACCGAATTGGGCAAGAGTATAGTCCATACTCAAACCCAATAACTGCGTCGCCAAACGTAGGGGGATGGAACCGTTAAAGTCGGATGCTTCCCTGAGAGAGTTGTCCTGATATTATAGGACCTGGTTGGATTGGATCCATGATTTGTTGACTCGTTCATGCCCTGGCAAAGTATGAGCGGACGCGGCAACAACGTCGGTTTGTTGTACTTTCACTAGCTCATAAGTGAGGGTTGTCGGTTAAGAGAAACTCCCAAATAGGTCTTGATAGTACTCTGAGTCGGATTGAGTTGATTTGTATATGATTGGTCCCGTCTAGATCATATCCGTGTTTAGACTTAGGATATTTGATTGAGTTGTCATCCTTTTTGAGTTGAGATCCCGAGTTGATTGATTCTTTCTTGATGTTCGTTGTATTCGGCCATTTTACATACTCGTACATTCCATGTACTGACGCCATTTGGCCTGCATCATTTCATGATGCAGAGACAGGTACAAGATATCATCAACCGACACTCCGTTGAAGATCCACTACACTCCCAGCCAGTCGGTGAGTCCTCCTAGTTCCTGGAGGATATTGGGCCTTCTTGTACAGCTTTTGATTGTCTTTTCTTTATTTAGATTGTCGGTAGCCATGGGCTTGTCATTGACACCTTTTTGACTTGAATAGAGGCTTCATAGACTGGAGTGTGGGAGATTGAACTGTTATTTTGATGAGTCTTAATTTACTACTCTTGTTGGGTTGAAATGTTTGGCCTTCGGCCGTTATGTTATGAGAAGTATTTCCTTAATTGAGTTTCCGCTAAGAGAATGTGCTCGAATGAATGAGTGACTGTACCAAGTGGTTCGCCCGAAGGTCAGAAATGGCCTTCGGGTGCCGGTTACGTCTAGGGTACCCTCCCGGGGCGTGACATCACCATTCACCAATAACATAAACATGAAGGAAATAAAAACCTTTTTTCTTCTAAGTTTTCTAATACTCATTTCTCAGTATTTGGTTATAAGTCAATCCAAAACCCGACATCATTGTGTCCATTGTTATTGTACTGGTTAGGGGTGTACATGGACCGGGTTGGTTCGGATTTTTTACAAACCAAACCAAACCATTTGTGTCGGGTTATTAAATCTATAAACCAAACCAAACCAATAAAAGTCGAGTTTTTCGATATCAATTTTTCTCGGATTTTTCGAGTTTTGGGGGTTTTTTCAGGTTTCTCGGATTTTTCAAAGTATCTAATAAAAAGCACAAAGCATTGCTTCTTAAAAAGAGTTCTAGTACAAAATATCAACATATAAGATGGAGGAAGAACACTGTTTGAAGTTTTAACTTTATAAAATAATTTTATAAGAAGGGTTTTTTTTGTATATTATTTAGATGAACTTCTCAAGTCCAAATCTAAATGTAAGAAAGAAAATAAAAATTATGAAAAAAATTTAAAAATATTTATAAATTATATTTTAATAAATATTTTTATGTATAACATAATTTAAAAGTGTATATCTATAATCGGGTCGGTTTGGGTTCGATTTGACTTTTTTAGTTAAAACCAAACCAATCCTATAATGGTTGGGTTTTTTTTCCAAATACCAAACCAAGTCAAACCAAACCACTAGTCGGATTTTTTTTTCGATTTGGTTCGATTTATCGGTTTGGTGCGATTTATCGATTTGTCTTGTACAGTCCTAGTACCGATAACAGATGCAAAGGTGGGCCAGATGATCCAAATCAATATGTGTGGCCAGAATTAATCGGAGTTGAGATCATGCCAGCCAAATCTATAATAGAACACACAAATCCTAATGTTTTTGTCGTTGTACTAGATAAAGGATGCATTCACATTATGGATGTATGTTGCAATCGTGTCTTTATTTGCCCTGATGAACATGGTCGTGTTAAAACACTACCAATGGTTGGTTGATAAAACTTTTTCAATAGAAAAATCAGATTAGATCAGATCATACATCAAAATTAAATTTGAGGTATTCAAGAGCTGCCAGACACCCATGGTGGAGTCAAAACTTCTATTAAAGGAGTTCAAAATATATATATATATATATATATATATATATATATATATATATATATATATATATATATATATATAAAGAAATTGCGCAAAGAAGTCAAATCAGATTTAACATCTATTATATACATAAAAATTAATTTTAATCATATATAAATAGTACAATTTTCTATTGAAGAAGGCTCAGATGATTTCCTCGACCCTATCTAGTTCTGCCTCTGGTAGACACACATTATCAATTATTCCAAAAGAAGTAATGTATTTTGAAATATGAGAGTCAAAACATTTACAAGTAGTTTTCAAATCCACTTTTGAACCCTGATATCATAATAATTAGAGATTATAAATAAATACTAATTATATTTATAAAATTAGCCAAAATATATTTGTGTAATCATCGTTAAAAACGAAATCAGCTCGTCTCATATAGAGTAATCATATAGTAAATTAATTCCTAAATTATGAATTAATGCCTACATATTATAAGGCTATAGTAATTTCACGTCCATTGCCTGATTATGTCTTTTCATTTTTTTTGTTTTTTTTTTTTTTTTTTTTTGGGGGGGGGGGGGCGGGGGGGGGGGGGGGGGGGCTTAAATACATAGATAACAATTCTAATTTGCCTTTACTTTTTATTTTAGCACTCTCTAGTATATATGAATGTATTATGTGAATACTTATTTAAGTTCCACTTATCTCTTTAACCTATTACATTAACGTGTTATTTAATTTGACATTAATTGATATTTATATTTTTCAAAATGGGGTGTGTTACTATTTAAACTTGTATAAAGTTAAACAAATAGACACGTCCGTCCTACACATAACATAATATATATCATACATGGTATAATACTAATTAGTTTTAGTGTCATGCGAATTGTCATGTAAAAACGTGTGTGTCTACTTGTGCACATTCAAAGTTGGAGAATGTAGATGACAGTTGAAGCCAAGTTAAAATGGCATGTTTATTTTTTAAAGTAAAGTTTGGGGGTGTAAATGATCTCCACCCCAATTATTTCTAATTATATCTTTAATATTAAAGGCATTTTTTATTTTTAATGCATAGTATTTAGGAGGAAAAATTCAATATATTCTTATTAAATAAAAATAATTTAATAAACTTTCTTTTTATAAATGTGAAAAAAGCTAAAATGACAATAAAAATTAAAGAAAGACAGTAATTATATATGTGTGTGTGTATGTTGGAGTAGTTTTTACTTTATTGCTTTTTTTGCGGTGGTGATTTCAATTAACTTTTTTCTAAAAATTTTGGGGAAGAAAAGGAGAAATAAAAAGGAAATTATAAGATGAGGAATTCAGTTCTCATCAACCAAATAAAAGTTTAATTAACCAATTGGATTACTAATATTCGCTAACTTGAGTGGTGACTGAAAAAAAGAAGAAGATTCCATTTATAGAATTCTTTAATTATTCAGATAAATTGATCATATTAAAGAAATTAATTAATTAATTTGATTTAATCAAACCAAAAGCGAAATCATATTGATTTAATTTAATTTATAAATTTAAAAATTGATATAATTAATTTGGTAAATATAAAAATTGAAACGAACTAAGTCATGAAAGGAAATGATGCATAAAACAGCTGAACCTACCAATAAAAATTATGTCGGAGTTATAAGTAGTTATAAGTAGTAATTCGTCTAAAAGTCATAAATTCAAATCAAATTTTCATATAAATATCACAAAGTAGATGCAGTTGGTGGACCAACCATATAATGAAATGGTCGCCACTACTTTTCCTACAAATTTTGGTTTCTCTCTCCATATATTCAAAAGCCAACATTCTTGACCTCTACTAAATCTTTATACAGTTCTAACAAGTTCAACCCAATAGTTGTCTTCTCACTCGTTAAAGCTCAACCTTTTTTAGTAGTGAGTTCACCCAAGAAAGAAAACAAGAAGAGCTGATGTTTTGATGGATTTTGAGACAAGAACTAGGTTTGCAGAAGAAAGAAAATAGTTATAATTTGTGTAATTTTGTTCTTGCTCATGCCAAATCTAGCTTCCTTTCTACTGTATCTAGCTCATAGTAAAGTAGGTGCAGTTTTTTCAACTGACAAGATCAATTGGCATAGGCTCTAGACAGAAAGGATGGAAGAAAGACATTGGAGTATCTCGCTGAAGCTGATAACGCCTCTTTCCATAAAGGAAGAATAATCCACGACTAAGTCATACTAGACAATCTTTTCCTACAATTTTTTCCTACCACATTGAGAGAAACGTGGTTGTAGGAATCGAGTGAATGATTTCATAAGTTCAGGGAATTTAGCTTGCAAAAATTGTCATAAAAGAGTTTTGTGATCGCAAGCCTTCAATCTTAACACTAGAAGAGGGTGATTGTGTTCTTAGTTATGTCTATCTTGTGTTCAAGTATGCTCGGGAAAGTTTTAGTTGTCTTGTTGGTTGCAGGTCTGGCATTCCCAGCCTTCATACCTCCACCTCCCAGAATCTGTGGTTCTCCTGATGGTCCAATAGTTACCGGACCTAGAATCAAACTTAGGGATAGAAGACATCTGGCTTATAAGGAGCATGGTGTACCCAAAGAAACGGCCAAATATAAGGTCGTATATGCACATAGCTTTAGTTCTACCAGATATGATTCAGCTATTGCACCCTTGGTATTTCATCAACTCTTTGTCAAACTTGTACTTCTGTATCCTTTTTGAGTATAATTGAACTGAGATTATAATGATCTAGATGTTTCTTTCAGGAAACACTTGAAGAACTAGGGGCATATGTTGTCTCTTTTGATAGACCAGGTTATGGGGAAAGCGATCCACATCCAAAACGAACCATACAAACTACAGCTTTGGATATGGAAGAGCTTGCTGATCAACTCGGACTTGGCCCTAAATTTTATGTTATATGGGGTATTCCATGGGTGGTCATTCAGTTTGGGGTTGCCTTAAGTACATCCCTAATCGGTATGTCTGTAAATCACTTTGCATGAGCCACATGCCTCATGAGATCTTGTCCTTAACATTCTACTGACATGTCACCATTATCATAACCCATCAGACACAAAATGTAAAAGACCACAGAATCAACAGGCGAGGAGGAAGTTTTGATTTATAGCAAAGCATTTCGAACATGAAACCAACTGTTCTACAAATATGGTAGATTGTTGTTTCACTTAACTGCTTGCCATCTTCACGTGAAAGGTAAGAGAGGTATAACTGAAGCAGTGTAGATCTCGGTATTACACAACTCAACAAAAACAATAACATACTTATTGTAATCTCACAAGTGTGGTCCGGAGAGGGTAGTGTGTAGTGTGTATGCAACCTTATCCCTACCTTATGTAGATAAAAAGGTTGTTTCCGATAGACCTTCGTCTCAAGTAAAGGAGAACAAAAAAACAAGTAAAACAAATACAGTAGCGAAGAAGTCATGCTAAAAACAATTAAAATAGAACAAGTAGCAAAAACAAAATGTACGACAACTGAAGCAAAGAAAACCACAAGTAACACTAAAATTGAACAATAAGACACTAGGAGAGTAATAATAATAATATTGATTGGGGAACTAGACAATACTCTATTACTTACTAACTTTCTTCTCTGATTCTTGACCTCCATATCTTGCTATTTAGGGTCATGTCCTCGGTATTACACGATTTGATAAAATCAAAGTCCCTCTGAGCGATATATATGCTACTTTCTTTTGGTCATTGCTATTCTCAACAACAGCAGAAAGACTTCTAGTATCCCTGTATCCTCTGTTTTTTGATTATTTGTTGCATCTTCTTTTGGTGCTAATAGGTTAGCTGGAGCAGCTCTAGTTGCTCCCGTTGTAAATTACTGGTGGCCTAGCTTTCCTGCTAATTTATCCACAGAAGGATACAATCTACAGCTCCCACAGGACCAATGGGCACTTCGAGTTGCACATTATGCGCCTTGGCTAGTCTACTGGTGGAACACTCAAAAATGGTTCCCGTACAATAGTGTTATAGCTGGAAAACCCAAAATGTCTCCCCCAGATTTAGAAGTTGCTTCCAGATTTGCTAAGCATGCAAGCGAAATGCAAAAACTTAAGGTAATTGGTTTCCTACCTGAATTTGGACGATTTACTGTTGGATTGCTCTCACTTCATGATCCCTTGCATGTGTTTGATCCTTGTAATAAATTTGCTGGGAAAATTTGTAATGGCTTGGAATTTTGTCCCGGCTCATAGTAAATTGGAGTTTATTCCGGCTTTTGTTAGATGTTTCTTCTATTTTTGTTGAGATGTAAAGGATGTTGTTAAAGGAGTTACAAAAATCAGTTAGAAATAAGGACAGTATGGTCATTTTAGTTAGTTACATAGTTAGAACTAACTAACTAATTTGTTAGTCAGTTAAGTCAATGTAATTAGCTATATATACATAGCAACTATGTACTGTTAACATAATGGGCATTTTCACAAATTAGCCCTAAAAATAAAATCTTCTCCTTCTCTCTAACGCCTCTCTTCTTCATCTTCTTCATCATCTTCATCTCTAGCTTCTTCATGGCTGATCAGTGAAGAAGCAGAGCTCAACTAAGCTCATGGTAGCAGAGCGTTGGTCACTGAAAGAGTTAACACAGCTGAGTCAAAAACTCGAAGATCAGAGTCAAAGAATCAGTTAAAGTTGTTAGCTTATAGTTTGTAGATCTGAGCTCCGTCTAAGCTAAAACTGCAACCAACACTAACTTCCGCAACAAAGAGCTCAAAAAAGGTTGAAGAAATGACAGGAGAAGCCACAAATTCAGCTCAATGAGTGGGTATACCAAGTTCAGCAAGCTCGGCAGGTAACAATGGACAAGGTATTGACTATAATCATCCCCTATTTCTTAGCCCCACAGATGTGAGTGGTATAAGCATCATCTCGTTCCAGTTGCAAGGTATTGAAAACTACACCTTGTGGAATTGGTCAATCAAATTAGCATTGTTAGGTAGAAACAAATTAGGGCTTGTGGATGGAACGTGCAGGAAAGAAATGT
Source organism: Solanum dulcamara (assembly GCF_947179165.1). Taxonomy (NCBI): domain Eukaryota; kingdom Viridiplantae; phylum Streptophyta; class Magnoliopsida; order Solanales; family Solanaceae; genus Solanum; species Solanum dulcamara. The sequence goes on from NC_077242.1 coordinate 17,149,664, forward strand.
ATGGTGAAGAACTGTGGGGCCAATGGGAAAGAGCAAATGCAATTGTGTTGTCATGGCTTATGAATTCAGTCTCGAAGAGTTTGTTGAGTGGAATTGCGTTTGCGTCGAATGCTTCGAGTGTGTGGACTGACCTGCAAGAGAGGTTCGATAGAGTTGATGGATCAAGAACTTATAGCCTACACAAAGAAATAGTTAACTTACAACAAGGAACAACCTCTGTATCAGCATATTAGACAAGGCTGAAAGCGTTGTGGGATGAGTTTGAAGTGTTAGTGCCCTCACCTTGCTGCAGTTGTGAGAAGTCCAGAGGTTTTGTAGCCCACATGAATAGACAAAAGTTGTATTAATTTCTAATGGGATTGAATGACACATATCATCAAGCTAGAAGTCAAATCCTCATGATAGATCCCTTACCTACTATCAATCAAGCGTATGCTATGATAGTAGGAGATGAGAGTCAAAAGGCTATGGTTATAGGAATCAACAATTTGGGACTATATGCATCAACTTCTGAGTCAGTGGCTATGTACTCGAGAAGTGGAAACAGTTCAGGTATGAGCAATAGGTTCAAGAAAAATACATCCTTAATCTGTGATTTTTGTAAGTATAGGGGCCACACCAAAGAATCCTGCTACAAGGTGGTGGGGTATCCTCCAGATTTCAAGTCAAAAAGAAAGGCTCAGAGTGCAAACATGGTCTATGCAGACACCTATAGCCTTACAAATCAATCTCAGCAGTCAGGTCAGGCTAACTTCTCTTATGGCTTGAACACAAATGTGACTGATGAAGCTTTGTGGAGTAGGAATAGCACAGTACAGCACACTGCAGACAAATCACCAACCACTAATTCTAACAAGGCAGCTGAGAGAGAGATCAAACAACTACTTCAGGGTTGTACATTTACAAAAGATCAGTATGAACAAATTCTTATGATGATGAATCAACAGTCTGGTTCAAGAGCCAATGCACTTGATTGCAATAAGGCAAACAATGCAGGTAAGGCTCTATGTGTAATTGAAAATAGTGATGTGTAGATAGTGGATACAGGGGCAACAAACCATATGGTGTCTAAACTGCAGATGCTACTAAAGGAATCTGTCCTTCAACTTAACACTCCTAAGGATGTGTGCTTACCAAATGGTGGTATCACTAAAGTAACTCATATTGGTTCTTGTAGTCTACCATCTAAAAGTTTGATTACTAATGTGTTCTATATTCCAGAATTCAAGTATAACTTGATGTCTGTCAGCAAAATAACCAAGGAATTGGGCTGCTCTGTCTCCTTCTTCCCTGATTTCTGTGTTTTCCAGGAACTCTACACTGGGAAGGTGAAGGAAGTTGGTAGAGAAGAAGGGGGTCTGTATCTGCTATGGAACCAATTCACTCAAAGTGATGCAAGTAAGGCTAAGAAATCTGCATACTCTGTTGATGCTGGTTCTTCCACAGACAAGGAATCAGATATAGAGCTATGGCATAAAAGGCTAGGACATGTGTCTTCAGCTGTACTGGCCAAGATTTTCAATATGAATAAAGTTAGTATGTGTAAGGTGTCTGAATGCTTAGTGTGTCCATTTGCAAAACAAACTAGACATGTATTCCCTTCTAGTATCATCAAAAGCAATAGCTGCTTTGATTTGATACATGTTGATCTTTGGGGACCTTATAATACAACTATATTTGATGGCAACAAGTACTTTCTTACAATAGTTGATGACTTTTCAAGAATGACTTGGCTATTCTTACTTAAACACAAATCAGATGTGTGTGTGTCTCTTAAAATGTTCTTGATGTATACTAAGAATCAGTTTGACAAGGTGGTCAAGGTCTTAAGGTCTAATAATGGTACTAAATTTGTGAATTCCGTATGTGATAATATGTTCAAAACACTAGGTATTATCCATCAAAGGTCTTGTCCATACACTCATCAACAAAATGGAGTGGCTGAGAGGAAACACAGACATCTACTAGAAGTAACCAGAGCCCTCAGGTTTCAAGCAAAAATACCTATCAGATTTTGGGGTCATTGTGTCCTAGCAGCTGCTTACCTGATCAATAGACTGCCTAGCAGTGTGCTTCAGTTCCAATCTCCCTATGAAAGATTGTATGGCAAAAAACCAGGTTTATCTCATTTGAGAATCATTGGTTGCCTAGCTCTAGCCAAGAATCTCACTGAACATGACAAACTCATGCCTAGATCAAAGTCAGCTGTGCACATGGGGTACTCTGAAGTGCAGAAAGGCTATATCCTGTTTGACTTGCACAATAACTCATTTTTTGTCAGCAGGGATGTTCAGTTTAGAGAAGCCATATTTCCATTTGCCAAGGCTGATGGTCCAGCCACCTATCAACTGTTTGTAGATAACCTATAAGGTCTAGGTAAGACAGTTCCACAGCTTCAACTATCCCCATTCATAATACCAGGTACTGCTCCATCTGTACTTTCTGAAGAGGCTACATGTGGGCATCCAGATGCTGGTGAACAAGAGTGTGTGTCTACACAACCACACCCTTTTGCAAGTGATACTGATGTGTCTGGGCCACCTCTTACTAGAAGATCTGCCAGGTCCAAACATCCTCCCATATGGCTGAAGGATTTTGTCTCTCTGAATGTTAAACAGGATGTTCAATATACTCTATCCAACTATGTAAGCTACTCTCATTTGTCACCTTCTCATCAGTGCTTTATTGCAGCTACATCCTCTGTGATAGAACCCACCAGCTATGCTGAAGCAGTCAAAGACCCAAGATGGGTTGAAGCTATGCAGACAGAGATCCAGGCCTTAGAAAACAACAATACCTGGGAAGTCACTTCTTTACCTGCAGGGAAGAAACCTATTGGTTGCAGATGGATCTACAAGGTTAAATACAAATCCATAGGTGAAATAGAGAGGTTCAAAGCCAGGCTAGTAGCAAAAGGATACAGCCAACAAGAAGGGATTGATTACAAAGAAACATTTTCTCCTGTTGTGAAGATGGTGACTGTCAGGGCTGTTCTTGCCATGGCAGCTTCCAAGAACTGGCACATCCATCAGATGGATGTCTTCAATGCTTTTCTACATGGAGACCTAGAGGATGAAATATATATGCATCTGCCTCAGGGATTTGTCAGTCAAGGGGAGAATGTATGTAGACTAACAAAGTCCCTTTATGGACTCAAACAAGCTCCAAGGCAGTGGAATCACAAACTTACTGAGGCTCTTATTTCTCTCAAGTTCAAACAAAGCCAATATGATTATTCCCTATTCATTAACAAGTCAACAGAAGGTATTGTCATTGTACTTGTATATGTAGATGACATGTTAGTCACTGGCAGCAGCCTAAAGCTGATAGAAGAGACAAAGAAAGCTCTACAAAGTGCATTCAAGATGAAAGACTTAGGGGAGCTCAAATACTTTCTAGGAATTGAATTTGCAAGATCCACAACAGGAATACTCATGCATCAGAGGAAGTACACTTTTGATCTGATAGCAGAAGTAGGAATGACTGCAGTTAAGCCAGCAGCAACACCAATGGATGCCAACATCAAGCTCACATCAAAGCTCTATGATGACCATGTGAACTCAAAGCAAGAAGAGCTACATGATCCTCTAATAGATCAGGCAGCCTATCAAAAACTCATAGGTAAACTTCTGTATCTCAACATGACAAGGCCAGATATAGCCTTCAGTACATTAAGTTAGTTTCTGAACCAGCCAAAGAAGTCCCATATGGAGGCAGCCCTAAGAGTAGTCAAATATTTGAAGAGACAACCTAGACAAGGTATACTACTATCTAGTCAATCAAACAACCAAATTACAGCTTTCTGTGATGCAGACTAGGCAGCATGCGCACTCACCAGAAAATCAGTCACAGGATACTTGATCTTTGGGAAAATCACTAATATCTTGGAAAGCCAAGAAACAAACTACAGTGTCTAGAAGTTCAGCTGAAGCTGAATATAGAAGCATGGCATCTACTGTTTCAGAACTTGTGTGGCTGCTGGGAATGTTGAAGGAGGTTGAGGCTGATATGAAGGTACCAGTGCAGGTCTATAGTGATAGCAAAGCTGCAATTCAAATTGCAGCCAATCCAGTTTATCACGAAAGAACAAAACATATAGAGATAGATTGTCATTTCATTAGAGAAAGACTACAACAAGGCATGATCAAAGTTGACTACTTACCAACCCAAGAACAACCAGCTGATATATTGACAAAGGGATTGTCTAGAGATCAACATGAGCACCTTCTATCCAAGCTAGGAGCTTTGAATATTTTTGCACCTCCTAGCTTGAAGGGGAGTGTTGAGATGTAAAGGAAGTTGTTAAAGGAGTTAGAAATAAGGGCAGTATGGTCATTTTAGTTAGTTACATAGTTAGAACTAACTAACTAATTTGTTAGTCAGTTAAGTCAATGTAATTAGCTATATATACATAGCAACTATATACTGTTAACATAATGGGCATTTTCACAGATTAGCCCTAAAAATAAAATCTTCTCCTTCTCTCTAACGCCTCTCTTCTTCATCTTCTTCATCATCTTCATCTCTAGCTTCTTCATGGCTGATCAATGAAGAAGCAGAGCTCAACTAAGCTCAGTTTTTAATGAAATGTTAGACTTAGAATGACTACAAGGGGTGAAAAAACCATACAAGTTACAATTTTTTGTTTTTTCTTGCCTATGACCACTAGTAGTGTGTTGTCTTGCTGTCCGTTCATATTAGTAGTCGTAGTATTGTTCCTTTAATTCTTGCCCTTCGATTTCTGTTACTATATGTTGTTCCGAGTACCTTGATTATTGTATTGTTTTGTTGTAGTTTCTTTCCTGTTACTATCTGTTATTGATATTTGTTGTTTCTTGTACTTCTGTTACTTCTTTTTTTGGACTGTTTTTCCTTGAGCCGAAGGTCTATTGGAAACAACCTCTCTACCTCTGAGGTAGGGGTAAGATCTGCGTACACTCTACCATCCTTAGACCTCACTTTGTGGGACTACACTGAGTATGTTGTCTCCTATGATTTTTGGTATTAACATTTTGTCTTGGGGTGTTTGTTATTCTCTTCAGAAAGAACTTTTTCTAGTGGAAATGAAAAGTACGCTGCTAGTAGGGATACGAACAATACAGGTCAGGAAGTTAAAAGCGTTATAGCGTAATTGATTACAAAACCAAGAATTCTGTTCATATACTTGCTGCTTATGTTATGAGTATTGCTGGCTCAAAAGTTGCTGCTTCTTTCATCCGTAGGAATATGCTGTAAAACAAGGAGTATTTGAGTCCCTCCACCACGACATGATGGTGGGGTTCGGGAAATTGGATTTTGATCCTATGGATCTTAAGAACCTTTTCCCAAATGGTGAAGGCTCAGTCCACTTGTGGCGTGGTGACGAAGACTGGGTTGTACCTGTTATATTACAGCGTTACGTCGCAGAAAGACTTCCATGGATACACTACCATGAAATACCCAATGTTGGACATCTACTTATGCATGATCCAGTCATGAAGGAGGTTATCTGGAAGACATTTTTGACAGGAGAGAAAGAACAAATAGTGCATTCTTAAAGACGAAGCCTGAAATTTCCTTGTAAGAAAAATCTTTCTAAATTGTTCTTTTTTACTACACATTCCAATATTATTGTAAGAATTATGTCTTTCTTGTAAAAATACCAAGTTAAAAATATTCATTTGTGATGTGCATCTAATCCACACATCACAAGTGCCTTCTTTTTTGTTTTGGTTAAAAATTGTTGCAAGTAAGGTAATATTAACAGTACTCAAGAAGGAAAGACAACAATCAGTAGGTACTGCTACTACACAAACAGCAAGACAGATCATTTGAATTCTCCACACCTGTTGAATTTAAAAGGTTTTTTAACATTAAAAGAAGCAATTATAAGGACTTTTAATGCATTGCTCAAGGATGAGAGTACACAACTAACCTAAGCTTCAAGCCAAAGCTTTGAATTCAAAGTTCATCCAAACTAAGAAAAACAGTTTAAAATGGCAGCCCCATCTTCTTAAGGCAAAGAGGCTGCAATACTTAGATCTCGTGGAGTTGTGTCGATTATTTAAACATTAGCACAAATAAAATTTTGCTCTTTTACTTGGGCAAACCAGTTTCAAGGCTGACGAGAGCCTGACTTTCGTCAGGTAGCAAAACTGGACCTCTACCAGGTCTTGTGCAGATGAAGTAGCTTATTTCACCTTTGTATTTCTGAGCCGGAACCTTGTCCTTAATTTCAGGTGGAGGAGGCAATGCTTCCACGTCGTTTAAATCCTGAATCCCAGCATCCTGTAGAATTGACTTATCACCAATGACATAGCTGGAGAGAAAGGAAAAAGAACAATAATGAGCAGTGAATATGGTCGATGGTTGCATGTCGATAGCACGAGGTCCAGAATACATATAATGGCGGGGTGTGTTTATACGGAGGAAAATATTGGTGTTTGGTTCCAGAAAATAATTCCTAGGAAAAAGAAAATATTTTGCATCTGAAAATGAGTCCCCTCACTTTTGGACGGAAATCGTTTCCCTTCACAATTATATCAACTCTTAACTTTATATCATCGTTAGTAAATAATTTTTTTTGGGAAATATTTACTACCCTCAAACCTAAGTTCCACGGTCTCTTCACTTTCGATGCCGCACCTGTGTCAGATTCTCCAAAAATGCACTACTTTTGAAGAATCCAAAACGCACCCCGTTGACATTTTTGAAGAGTCCGAGCAACATAGACTCAAACCAAACACGGGAAAACATTTCCTTGGAATATATTTTCTAAAGAATAAGTCACTTTCCATAAAACATTTTCTCGAACATGACTTACCTCATTAGTTATATTAGAACTTTGAATCTTTTATAAGGCAGACATACCTGTCTAGATCGGTATCTGAATTTGGAGGGAAGTGGAAAAGAAGCCTCTGAAGCATAAGTGTGGCAGCCTTTCTGTTACGTGCAATTAGAACAGCATTTGGCCCAGCATCGAAGGTGTATGCAACCTGGAAATATTCTTATGTTTAGTAAATATGGAATATGCATTTATTCACGCTACATTACACCTAATTTTGAAGTCAAACTTGCAGAAACAGATCATAAGAAGCAAACTGTGAACTGAGACATTCGTCAGCAACAAGGCTAATTATAGTGTTCAAAAAGGTATGAGATAAATCCGAACGTTGCTGGTTATAGTGTCAAGATATTGGTGCAGTTCATGTCAAGTCACTAATGTCAAATCCAGCTCAAGAAGGGAAAATTTCAATGTTGGGGTGCATTGCGAAGGTTGCAAAATCTTCAGCACAGAAAGTGCATGAAGTTTATGGGAGAGAGGTATGTCATGAAGGAAGCACTCACTGTCCATTACAAATATAAAATCAGATTTCCCGAAAAGGGGTAATCATCGTTCTGTTTAAAATAACTTGTGTCCACTACTTTGGGTCAAGTACAAATTTGTGTGACCAATTTAACCTGCAGAACTTTGATATTTCAAAAGGTTGAAAATCTTAGTGACCCGTTTTATTACTTCACATCATGCAATTATCTATTAGGAAAATAGCAGGATAATGTTTTAAACCAGTGGAGTTCCTTCTGCACAGTTCCATTTCTCGACACAGCTAATTACCCTGAAAAGTTAACACACCATCAAGACTTTCTTGTTTCTCCCACTTTCAGTATAAGAGATCATCAAGTTCAGAACTTCTCTGTTACAACACAACTCAAGATACAGCCTGAAGTTAATATAACTTGCCTATGAGATGTGTCATTCATGTAGAATATAGGAGGGGTAGTGTCCATGCAGACTGCATGAAATTGATTGCTGTCAGAACAAGTCAGTTGAGCAAAAGTTGGAAAATCGCGTTTTTGTATAGCTTCTTCCATCTGAATAATGCGTTTTGGTACTACTTCCTGAAATATGCAACGCAAAATGAGAAGTCAAACATTTGATACAATGTTTACCAATTCAGCAGAGGATAAAATAACACAGCTAATGAAAATAAGCTGAAGATTTTTGAGAATATTGATCGAAGATGTGTCAGACTACAAAATCCTAATGTAAAGAGTACACAGACAATACCTTTGCTCTGTGTTCTATAAGTGCACTGGTTTCAACAGTCTCGCGCATTCCTGAGTTGCTACTTGTTTCCTTCTGCCGTGAGCTCACCTGGAGTACAGCACAAATAAAAAAATTGAACAGAAAAAAATCAGAAGGCACAAGTTGATGAATTAGTGTCATAATCAAACTGATAGCATCATCATTTATGCACAACAACAACAACAACAACAACCCAGTGAAATCCCACATCGTTTATGCACGCATCTTATTTAAGAAGATGATGCAAGTAAAGTTCAGAATCCTGTTTATTTATGGAGTTGAAAACAGAAAATACACCCTAAAAACTGATCTGGTGATCAACATTTGTGTTATTCACGACTAAACTTCACTGATTCATAGTCAAGAATTATGAGTTACTGAAAGTATCTTAAAGTTGCTATTGGAGAACTAGGAAACTGTTATATGCGGGACTTGAAAGTTCAGTAGCAATAGTTAACCATTCGAAAAGAAAGAACTAAGAAATGCAGAACACGTAAATGAACACAAATAAGTGCCATTTTTAAAGTTAAAGAATTAGTTAGTAAGAAATTAAAGCAGAATACTCTCTTTTTCCTTCCAACTTCCCAGTATAGCAGTATGACTCAAAGGAACTTGGATTTCTAGAAGAAGGGGTTCCCCAAGATCTAAAACTTGAATCAGCGGCTCATTATAAGAATGAAAGAGAAACCAAGTTCTTCTCTACGACCTTATTCCCATAAAATAATTCCCTTTTTAAGTCTGATGGAATACAGTCCCAATGGGATAGATTCGGTTGTCCCACTTATTATTATTACCGAAAATCACTGATGCGCAAAAGTAAAGCTACGACAAGTATCGTGTTTGGAGAAAGAACAAGATGGGACTAGTAAAAACAATAACACGAAGACAGATTTTCGAATCTGGATAGGAGAAACAGACATAGACACAGATTCTTTCTTCCTTCTCAATGACTAACAATGACATGAATAGACAAGCTTTCCAGAAAAAGTGAATAGCAATCACATCTGGATGGGAAGTACATACCACTGCAATGATGATAACAAGCTCATCCCAGTGTTTCTCATCTACGAGCGGAACAGCAATGCTATCGCTACCATCTTCCTCCTTCACACATCACAAAAGGAATCAGATGGTAGGAGCTCGACATACCTTTCCCATATGCAGCATAGAGTGGAACCATGGATAACTTTTACAACTAACTCATCAACCAACATGTAGTTGAAATAATGCAACATCAATTAGAATCCAAAGAAGCTCAAATGCATAGATAAATGCACTATTTATCAGCAAGTACATTCTTTAAATGGTCAACTCATATAAAAGTTACAGAACATAATTTCCTGAAAATAAGTTGCAGTTAAAGGAAAACGTTATAAAGAAGCTTTGATTTATTTGTGATTTGCATCAAGTGAAGCTTGTGGTACTTGGTTAAACTGTACTATATACATGAGTAGGAAATTGTAACACAGATCATTCTTAATAGACAGAGTATGGACCCAAAAAAAAAAAAAAGCTTGTGCTTCTCCACTAACAAAACTATTTTTTCAAGGGCCTTTTGGAACTATTTTACTTGCCCAAGTAATATGATATGTTGCTGTCATAGAACCAAGGTCATGCCAATAGAAAAATACCCAGAAAAGACACATGCAACACTTCAGCAAAGATAATGGCTTTATCCTAAAAGCATTCTGTCAAGCTGGTAAAAGAACCCAAAGTTTTGGAACGCTCTGGAAAAATACAAACATATCACTTTGATCTTTGCTAGTTGAAGTCAGATCACATATTTGAGCACATCAAAGCCCCAATGAAATTAATTTCTAGTGTCATATACTCAATAAGAAACAAAGTTACTTTGGATTTTGTAGACCACAGAACAAGCACATATACTGACAAATAAGGTTAATTACACAGTTGCATCAGTTCCAGGCACGTGCAATTTGCAACCACCTTATACTACATGAGCATTATGCAAATGCAGGCAGAAAAGAACAAACTTCTGAAACTCTTGTATAAGAGTACTCCGGTTACTTTTCAGATTCATTGATCATCCTTAGGTTCAAGATCCATCGATGATCCTTAGATCTTTAATATTAGAATAACAATGAAATAAAAAAGAGGAGTAACAAATGATTTCAGAATACAAGAAAGAGAATGGTCAATCATACCGAGACAGGCAAAACCAGCAGCTGAGGAAGCCAGACCAGCAGCAGTAGGAAAATTATTGTAAGAATCAATATGCACATGCAAGTTCTGCCAATCATTTTTACTGATCTTGATACCCTTCTTCTCATCCTCAAAATCATTAGCACGAACTCGAATTTCTCTTGGACAATTTTGGTATCTGTCTCCAGCAAGGGATATTTCCTACACAACGAACAAAAGCAATGTAAAAATGTCAAGACTCAAGACCCAGCAACAAAAATCTGCAGCATACATATCTTTCTCATTGCTCGAAAATGCAGGGAAAGGGGGAAATATAATGAGCTCAGATTTCAAAGACTGTACAAATATGAATTATAAATTTCCTGCACAACTATTTTAACCAATTTCTGTAGTAAAACCAGAGAAGATAATCAAAGCCATGATCCATCATTTAACAAGAAATGCATCGTAAAAAAGAACAAATAAACTAAAAAATTTAGAAAGTATCGAGAGTTCATACGATTCATTTTCTTCTCGTGAACCTCCTTGATTCCACTACATGTAGTCATACACAGACAAACGACATAGAAAAGTTTATATATTTTAATAACAAAACATACTATGATCTTGTAGATAAAAATAAAAGCAGAAGCTAGACAAACATTACACTCTTAAAGAACTCAGTCTTCCCACTACATGAGCTGCCAGGATACTCTTGTTTCAAGTTAATCAATCCACATAAACTTCTATAAATGAGAAATTTTTACTCTTCGAGAACTGAGTTTCCTAAACATCTGAGATGCCAAAAGCCTTGTTTAACATAAAACCAACCCACATAAAATTACAAGAACAAATGGACATCAAATAAAATCAGATATAGGGATCAAACTCAGATTAAAAAAAAAAAGAATTTTCTTAAATAATGGAACTTTTTCAACATCTGAGCTGCCAAAGCATCTTGTTTTAAATAAATAGACCCACATAAAATTACAAGAACAAATAGTCATCAATTTTTTTGTGAAAAAATCAGAATGAGAAATTTTTACTCTTCAAGGAACTGAACTTTCCCAACATCAGAGCTTCCAATACAGCCTTCTATCACATTAATCAACCCACATAAACTTACAAGAACAAATGCATATCAACCATTTCAGTAAAATCACACTGATAAAATGAGAAAGTCAAGAACTAAACTTTTCAAAAAGAGTCTTCTTTCACATAATCTACCCAAATCAAAATTACAAAATAAACATATAGTCATCATTCTATTAACAAATACACTGACAAAAACTAGAAAATTTTCACTCATCAAGAACAGAACTTTCTATACATCTGAGCTTCCAAACCAGTTTTCTATCGCATAAATCAATGGGTAATCTTAGTTGGTTAGCTAAGAACTTTCACCTTGTTGATAAGGACTCGATTCTCACCTTGCAATCCTCACCTACCCCCAACTTTTCTTTAAAATGTACAAATTAATAATGTTGGAGGGACACTGAGAATCTTAGAAGATTAGTTGGTTAGCTAAGAACTTCTACGTTGTTAGTGAGAATTCAATTCCCCCACCTTGTAATACTCCCCTACCCCCATTTTTTTCAAAAAAAAATGTACAAATTAATAATGTTGTAGGGACACTAGAGAATCTTAGTAGCTCAATTGTATAGCTAAGAACTTTCACCTTATTGGTGAGCTCTGACTCCCACCTTGCAACCCTCGCCTACCCCCAACTTTTTTTTAAAAATGTACAAATTAATAATGTTGAAAGAACACCAGGAATGTTAATAGCTCAGCTGGCTATCTAAACTTTTAGTTTGTTGGTTCGAGTCCCACCTTGTGATTCCCTCCTTTATTTCCCCTTTCCCTACCCCATTTTGAAAAGAAGAAAAAAATCACATAAATCAAACAAACAAATACCCATCTATTATAAACTAACTAACTTGACAATTTTATAAAGGAAGAAGAGCAAGAGAATATAAAGAAAGTAATAATATACAGAGAGTAGTAGAAATTTTCTTCTTTTGTGTGTTTTTACATTGAAGAGTAAGGCTATATTTATAGCCATATATACAAGTGGAGGAAAATATTAGTGGGAAATTTACCCACTTAAAAAGTAAATGGACTATCCACCATTGTAAAGTGGACAGACAATTTACTTGGTTGATAACACTCCCCCTTGGATGTCCACGTGAAATGTGTCTCATTAAAACTTTACAAAAAAAAATAATATACATTGTTATTCTGAACATCCATAAATGTTGTGCCTCGTTAAAACCTTATTAGGAAAAACCCAATGGGAAAAAGCCTAGTGAAGGAAAAAGAGTACACACATCTTGTAATACGCCTTGAGTGATGCCTCATTAAAAACCTTATCAGAAAAACCCGGTGGGATAAAACCTTGGCTAAGGAAAAAAGAGTACAGCGCGTATTTTACTCCCCCTGATGAAAACATCACTTAACATCTCGAAGACGATGCATTCCAATTTTGTATCTCATTTTCTCAAAGGTTGAAGTTGGCAATGCCTTTGTACACATATCTGCTAAATTGTCACTTGAACAAATTTGTTGGACATCTATTTCATCCTTCTTTTGAAGATCATGAGTGAAAAAGAATTTTTATGAAATATGTTTTGTTCTGTCTCCTTTGATGTATCCTCCCTTCAGTTGAGCTATACATGCAGCATTGTCTTCATACAATATTGTTGGAGCTTTTTTTGTCAAAGAAAGGCCACATGTTTCTTGAATGTGTTGAGTTATTAATCTTAACCAAACACATTCTCGACTGGCTTCATGAATGGCTATTATCTCTGCATGATTTGAGGAAGTGGCAACCATAGTTTGCTTTGTTGAACGCCATGATATAGCTGTACCACCACATGTAAATAAATAGCCTATCTGCGATCGACCTTTATGGAGATCAGATAAATATCTCGCATCTGCGTAACCGATCAATTGTGACGTGAAATCATTTGAGTAAAACAATCCCATATCAATGGTACCTCGAAGGTATCTGAATATATGCTTAATTCCATTCCAGTATTTTCATGTTGGGGAAGAACTAAATCTTGTTAACAAGTTTACTGAGAAAGCTATATCTGATCTAGAATTGTTGGCAAGATACATTAATGCACCAATTGCACTAAGGTATGGTATTTCAACCCCAACAAGTTCTTCATCATTTTCAGGGGTCGAAATAGATCTTTATTAATATCAAGAGATCTCACAACCATTGGAGTACTCAATGGATGTGCTTTATCTATATAAAACTTCTTTAAAATATTTTCAGTATATGTTGATTGATGGACAAATATCTCATTTGTAAAATGTTCAATTTGTAGACCAAGACAAAATTTTGTCTTTCCAAGGTCTTTCATTTCAAACTCCTTTTTTCAGACATTTTACTGCCTTTGAAAGTTCTTCCGGAGTTCCAATAATATTCAAATCATCAACATATACTGTTATTATGACAAATTCAGATCCAGACCTTCTCATAAAGACACAAGGGCAAATTGGATTATTTTTATATCTTTCTTTTAGCAAATATTCGCTAAGACGGTTGTACCACATTCGCCCTGATTGTTTCAACCCGTACAAGGATTTCTGAAGCTTTATTGAGCAATTGTCTCGAGAATCCTTGTATGCTTCAGGCACTTTGAACCCTTCGGGAATTTTCATAAAAATGTGGCCCTGATTTATTTATTTTTTATTATTATTATTATTTATTTATTTTCAAATACATAAACGTAAAAACACGATAATTCAAAGTACATAAAAATGACAACATATTGAAAAACATGAAATTAAACATCAATTAAGATCCTTAAAAAAATCTTCAACCTCCAAATGAGTAATATCATTGAGGTCATTAAAATCATTATTCCTCAAAGCCAGATTTGCTTCAATAATATCATTATGCAAAGGTCTTGCCTCAACATTATTTTCGAACGTCAAGTGTGACTCTATCCGAGCATTAGAAGAAGATGCACCACATCTATTTGCCTTTCTTTTGAAAGAATTTTGATAAAGTCTTACAAAATGCTCAGGCGTTCGACATTCATTTTTCCAGTGGTCTTTCATGCCACAACGATGACAGTTACTTCTTGAAGGGCCATTTTGAGAACTGATATTGTTCTCCCTTTTATGTTGACCACCACCACGACGATTATTATATCGTCTTCTGTCATTGCCACATCCACGCACATTATTGTGGCCATGATTTTTATTTTGTCTTCTTTCAGACTGGCCATCTGCTTTTACCATATTTGCCTCCGGTAACGGAGCAGTTCCAGTGGGACGGGCTTCATGATTTTTTATTACAAAGGCATTATGTTGCTCAGCCACCAGAAGGCATGAGATCAATTCAGAGTATTTTTTAAAACCCTTTTCAGGGTATTGCTGCTGTAATATTACATTAGAGGCATGAAAAGTAGTTAGTGTATTTTCTAACATGTCCTCATCATTTATAGTTTCCCCACATAATTTTAATTGGAAAGTTATTCTAAATACAACAGAATTATACTCAATTACAGTTTTAAAATCTTGAAACCGTAAGTGCATCCACTCATAACAAGCCCTTGGCAATACCGTTGCCCTGAGGTGGTCATACCTCCCTTTTAAGTCTTTCCACAATTCAAGTGGATCTTTCACTGTCAAGTATTGCATTTTTAGGCTTTCATCTAGATGATGACGAAGGAAAATCATAGCCTTTGCTTTATCCTGACTTGATGTTGTATTTTCTTCAATTATAGCATCACCAAGACCCTTACCGGTAAGGTGGATTTCAGCATCAAGTACCCATGACTAGGGTTGTTCAAAACCGACCGCTATCGATAACCCAACTGCAAAATTGGCTTATTGGTTTATTGGTATTGGGTTATCGAATTAGTGGGTGGGAATGAATTTAAATTTTATAATTAATGGCTTATCGGTGTGGGGGACGGATTACTCAATTTTGTTATTAGGTAAACCGTTAACCCGTTAAGAATTTATTATATTTTATTATATTTTTATCCCTAAACATATAAAATATGTATGGTAATTATAATTTGTAAACCTAAAAATAAGCCTCAATAGGACAAGTCCATTTAGTTAAATAGGCCAAGCCCATTTAGAGTATAAGACCCTAATTTTACCTAAATCTAAATAAGTTGCCAGTTGCACACTTGCACTTGCTGTTGCCGCCTCTGTCTCATACTCTCATCTCTATTCTCTCATTCTCTTCTCTCTCAAAATTGAAAAACTTGTCGAAACAAGTAGACAAATCATAAGCTACAACCGCCAAAAGGGGACGATTGCTCTAACTCTCAGTCTGCTCCCTCAGTCTTCATATTGTATTCCTCACTGGCTTTGACTTTGCCGCAATCTTTGCAACCCCAAATTTCCACTGCTTTCCGCTTTACTGCATGCTTTCCACAAAAATCACAAAGGTACTTGCTGTGCAGGCTAACCTCCATCTTCTTAATCTTCTTACGCAGATTGGCACCATAACGGGTACCATACTTTCCAACGATTCCAGCCTTCTTGGTCCTCTTAGTCATTTTTGTCTATTGATTTTTCAATATGTTATTTTGATGCATGTTTACTCTTGTTGTGAATTTTGGTTAAAGCATGAATTTCTTTGAGGTTTCAGATCTTTGGTTCACTAATTCTTTATGTTAATGTGCTAAATCCTCACTTTATGTCTAAATCGGCTTCGAATCTGCTTTAATTATTTCTGTTAATTTTGGTATGTGCTTCACTGATTTTGGCGTTATTAAACTATTGGTATAAAATTGATTATCCATATCGTAGCTTATTTTTGGGTTGTTGATTGAAATACAGGGACTTACATATCGTAGCTTACTTGTTACCACCAATACACCGCCCGATAATTGCTAATCCGATCCCGAACCAACCGATATCTTATAGGTTGGCTAGCGGATTAGTACTTTTAAAAGTCGATAATCGTTAAGTCAAACCGTTAAACATAATAATCCGTCCGATCCGCCCGATAAGCAGCCCTACCCATGACAAATAATTTTTGCCAGAAATATCAAGTGCCACAAATTTCAATTTTGACAAGTTTGACATGATGAAAATTAATTTGAAAGTAACAAATACAACTTAAAAATTAAATTTCTTTAGTAGATATAACTGATGTAGAAGTTAATTTTTTAAAAAATTAGAGATTCGTGCTGTTAACGTATTATAAACTAACTAACTTGACAATTTTGTCAATTTTATAAAGTAAGAAGAGCAAGAGAATATAAACAAAGTGTTCTTTAGTAGATATAACTGATATAGAATTTAATTTTTTTTAAAATTAGAGTTTCGTGCTGTTAACGTATTATAAACTAACTAACTTGACAATTTTGTCAATTTTATAAAGTAAGAAGAGCAAGAGAATATAAACAAAGTATTAATATAGAGAGAGCAGTAGAAATTTGTTTCTTTTGTATAAGGCTATATTTATAGTCATATATATAAGTGCAAAAAAATATTAGTAGAGATTTATTTTTATTTTTAAAAAGGTTACCTTTTTATTTAGCCACATGCGATCTTGTTGGAAAGAAAGGCTAACAGCAACGTGGTTGTGGTACAAAGACGTGCGGGATCAAGGGTACCACTAATACTATCATTAATAGCAAGAATAAGATTTTCATCTCTTTTTCCCCAATATTTAATCACTGCTATGTTTGTGGGTGTTTGAGCAGTCACCATAAGAATCCATTTCTGTGATTGTTCTGCCATGGCCAAAAAAATTTGGGCGGCCGTTAATTCCAAAGAATGGAATTTGGGGATTTAGATCTACAAAAATGCGAATGTGTGTTGGTGTTAAATTTGCGTTTAGTAGAGTATTTATACTACATGTGAAGGAGCATGGCTGCTAATATAGTAGTGAGTGGGGAACAACCTCCATTGTTGAATGAGAAAAGTTTGTTTATTATTTATTTCTCCTTGTCAATATATTTACACCTTGTTTGGATGGTTGTATCCTTTAAATTTATTGTTAGTAACGGCGAAAAGTCTCATTTTATATAATTATGAATTTGATGTGAGATGTGTGATATTATGTAATAGTAAAAATAATATAATCTACCTAAAATTTATATTTATTAAAATAATATAATATAATATATGCAGGGAGCTTTGTGACCAGAGGTTCATCCGAACTTCCTTCGGCGAAAAAATATATTATTTATACATGATTAAAATAATATTTAATGTATAAATAACAAATGTCGAATCCCTCTTTGATTAGCTCGTATGTCTACTTCTTCAAATTTTAAATTCTTTATTAAAAATTCTGACTCCACCAATAAATATATTAGGAAACATTGTAACAGATTCTTACAAATGCAACAGGAAAATTAAAGGTGTGAATATTTTCTTTTTTGTTTTGAAGTAAAGAAAGTGACAACGTGGAGTGCTACAATTATTAGCAAGGGTGTTCACCAAAAATAGAAAACTTGAATCAAATCAAATAAAGAAAAATGTTGATATTTTTTTGGTTGGTTTGAATTTTATTTTTAGTGAAATATAATTGAGAAAAATTAAATCAAATCAAATCAAATTGATTTTATATATATATATATATATATATATTTAAAAATTATGGTATATATTTATTTTTTAAACTTCTGATTCGTAATCTAGATATTTGCCTTTAAAATAATTGAATTCTTTGTCTATACTTTCTAGTTTAATTTATAAATTATTAATCTTTTGATAATGTTATAAATGTATTTCATGTTTAAAATACCTTCTCTGTGATTTCATTAATTAATCAGCTTAATTCAAATATTTCCAAGATATCTTAATATATTTTAAATTTTTTGCGCAGAACAAAATTTCTTATAATTTCTTAATTATAATGCTTAAATTAACTAAATTCTTGGAAAATACAATGCATATAATTTTTTAGAGGAAGTTTTTTTTTTCTAAAAAAAAAATACCTTTCCATGAGTGACTTGCCTTATTTTAATTTTATAATCGAAAAGAACCTGAGTTCCGCAATAACGTTTTATTAATGTTTGCCATTTAATTAGCAAACAATGCACACTGAGAGTAGCACGATGTGTACAGAGACCACACCCTAAAAGTTAATTAAGATGAATAAAATTGTTTAAAATTGAATCGAAATTGATAATTTAAATTTAAAAAGTTATTGGTAATAGATTATTGGTTTAGCGGTTTCAGTAACATTTGATTATTTTTTATTATCGGGTTATCAAATCTTAATTGTTTGAAAATTTTACTTAACGGGTTAACTGATAACCCAATAATAAATTAATATGTTATATTTATACCATTCGATATATAAAGTTTTTGACTTAAGGTTTATGATTGTCTTAAATTCTTGGTTATTCTACAATGTGTCAGTATTTGCTTTTGAGCAAGGTGCAATCTGTCAATTCATGTGTATGATCCATTTGGTTTGTCACCTTATTTCTAAGTGATCTTCACTTCTTTTTTGATAAATCTTAACATTAAATCGATACTGATAAGCAATAATCAATATCTTATTATTCTATTTTTTTGTTATGTGTATCAAATGATATCCTCATTAAAGCACAATGATTATTAAATATTGGGTATGAGCTCTGACAATATAAAAGGCATTTCACTCTTATAATGAGATTATTATTATCTTTTACTAACAGAAGTTTTTACTTAAATGATACCTAAAATGTATTTTTGCTAACTGAATGAACAAATAAGAGTTATAGTATTTAACAAAAAAAATCTATTAGAAAAATGAGGAAATCTAAAATTTATTCCAAATTTTGTTGCTACATATTGGTCTGTGAGCTTTCTAATTAATAAAAAAATTATCGCTTTATCATTAACAAAATGAGCATTTGTCCCTGCCAGAACCAGACAACATAAAGAATAAAATATAGTCTAGATGTTAAAAACATCTGTATTTCATAAGAATTAAAAAATAAAAACAAAAAGATCTCGAAGATCAGCTTATTTTAACTACATTTATGTTAAAATATTTTAAAGTAATTTTATTGTGTTTAAATAATAAAAAATAAATTAATACTTTAAACACTTTTTAAAAATTAAAATAATAAAAATAAATCAAAAATCATAAGTTAAACACATTTTAACTTGTGAATAAAAAAATTCATCCAAACAAGGGTCTTAATTGTTGGATGGCCGAATGCCATTCTACACCAACTCTCACATATCTTAATATATTCGTCAAATTATGACAGCTGTAACTACGTCCAATTACTATATTTTTGTATTGGAAAGGATTCATCGTGACTAGGCTTGTGTATCAATCAGTTTAATTCAATTTTGAAATTTATTGATTATTGATTTATACATATTCTAAATCGTTATAGAATTACTAAGATATTAATTTATTGATTTGATTATTGATTTAACCGTTAAGATTTGACACAATTTTTTTTTATTAAAAATTACTTTGAAATAAGATGATAAATCAAATGAACCATGCACGAGTTGATAGATTGTTGTAACACCCCAATTTTTTTTTTTGCCAAGATTTGAACCATTCTTTATGTGTGTAGGATCGAAATCGATGACTTCGAGTTGGTTAATGGGCTGATCCGCATTGTAGCTAGTCTTCACCGGAAGGAAATGGGCTGAATTGGTTAATCGATCCACAATCACCCAGACAGAGTCATACTTACCCAATGCCATGGGTAATCCAGACACGAAGTCCATAGTGATACGCTCCCATTTCCACTCAGGAATGGGCATCCTTTGCATAGGACCACCCGGTTTCTGATGCTCATACTTCACTTGTTGGCAATTTAAACACTTAGCCACAAAATCAATAATGTCTCTCTTCATGCCACACCACCAATAGTGTTGTTTCAAGTCATGAAACATCTTTGCCACTCCCGGGTGAATCGAATACTTGGAACAATGAGCCTCCTCCAATATCATACGTACCCATTCACTAACCTTGGGCACACAAATGCGACCATTAATCCTCAAAACTCCTTCCGAATCAAGAGAGGCTGATTTTGCTTCACCACTTAACACTTTGTCTCGAATGGCCCTCAACTTTTCATCTTCAAACTGGTGTGTACGAATCTGGTCCATCAAAGTAGACCTAGCCTCCACAAAGGCCAAAACACCATGATGTGTAGAAATATCAAGTCGGACCAACTGTCTAACCAATGACTGAACCTCCAATGCCAAAGGCCTCTCCACAGCCTTAAGAAAGGCCAAACTACCCATGCTAGATGCTTTGCGACTCAGGGCATCCGCTACCACATTAGCTTTGCCCGGATGATAAAGTATGGTAATGTCATAGTCTTTCAATAACTCTAACCACCTACGCTGCCGCATGTTCAGATTCGGCTGAGAAAAGATATACTTAAGGCTACGGTGGTCAGTATAGACCTCGCAATGCACTCCATAGAGATAATGCCTCCACAACTTCAGAACAAACACCACCGCTGCTAACTCTAAGTCGTGGGTAGGATAGTTCTTCTCATGTACCTTCAACTGTCGAGAAGCATAAGCTATAACTCTACCTTTTTGCATCAATACACCACCCAAGCCGACTCCCGAAGCATCACAAAACACAATAAATGCCACGCCCTCCTCGAGTAAGGCTAGAATAGGTGCTGAAGTCAATAATTCCTTGAGCTTTTGAAAGCTCGCCTCACACTCATCAGTCCACTGAAATGCCACGGTCTTTTGAGTTAGCCTAGTCAATGGGGCTGCAATAGAAGAGAATCCTTGAACAAACCGACGATAGTAGCCTGCCAACCCAATAAAACTCCGAATCTCGGTAACCGAAGTAGGCCTAACCCAATCACGAACCGCTGCAACTTTGGCTGGATCAACCATAATACCATCCTTGGTCACTATATGACCCAAGAATGTCACGGACTCAAGCCAAAACTCACATTTGGAGAATTTTGCATACAACTTCTCCTCTCTCAATCTCTGAAGGACTGTCCTCAGGTGCCTAACATGATCCGCCTCATTCTTGGAATAAACCAAGATGTCATCAATAAACACGATCACAAACGAGTCCAAATAAGGTCGAAATACACGGTTCATCAACTCCATAAAAGCAGCCGGGGCATTAGTCAACCCGAAGGACATAACCACAAACTCATAATGCCCATAACGAGTCCTGAATGCAGTCTTTGGGATATCAGATTCCCAAACTCTCAACTGATGGTAACCCGACCTCAAATCAATCTTTGAGAACACCGATGCACCTTGAAGCTGGTCAAATAAATCATCAATGCGAGGAAGAGGATACTTGTTCTTGATAGTGACTTTGTTCAACTGTCGATAGTCAATACACATCCTCATAGTACCATCTTTCTTCTTCACAAATAAAACCGGTGCACCCCACGGTGATATACTAGGTCTAATAAACCCTTTCTTCAATAAATCTTTCAATTGTTCTTTCAACTCTTTCAATTCTGCCGGAGTCATCCGATAAGGAGAAATAGAGATGGGTTTAGTGTCATGCTCCAAATCAATCACAAAATCGATATCACGGTCAGGAGGAACTCCCGGCAAGTCTGTAGGAAATACATCCATAAACTCTCTCACCACCCTCGTAGTTTTTATATGAGATGACTATGTGGTGAGATCACGTACATGAGCCAAATAAGACAAACAACCCTTATCCATCAAGCGACGAGAACGAATATAAGATATCACCCCCTTAGGATATGAACTCGGATTACCTTTCCATACCACGCTAGGTAAACCGGGATAAGCTAAGGTCACGGTCTTTGCATAACAATCTAATATAGCATGATAAGGAGATAACCAGTCCATACCTAGTATCACATCAAAATCAAGCATGTCTAATAAAATCAAGTCTGCACGGGTCTCTCTACCCGAAAATATCACCAAACATCCCTTGTATACCCGATCCACTACTAAAGATTCACCTATTGGGGTAGAAATAGTAATAGGCACAATAAGGGACTCACTCACATAATCAATACCCACATCAAAATAAGTCGACACATAAGAATAGGTAGACCCTGGGTCAAATAATACTGAAGCAGAACGATGGCAAACTGGAACAATACCTGTAATAACTGCATCAGAGGCTTCTACCTCATATCTACCCGGTATAGCATAGCATAACTGACGGTCACCCTTAGCCTGTGAACCCCCACGAGCACCACCTCGTACTCTACCCCTAGCACCATGGGTGCCACCTGTAGTATTCTGCGAAGAACCTCGAACAGCTGGAGCATCTGTAGAACGAACAACTGGTGCCCCGGGCCGTCTAGTAGAAGGAGCACGTTTGGGGCAATCTTGGGCCTTATGCCCAAACTCATCACACACATAACAACCTCGAGGACCTGAACTCCGTAGGGAATAACTAGAAGTGTCAAAACGACCTCCGGAGCTCGAAGAACCCTGAATAGCTGCCTGGACTGGTCTACCCTGATAACCATGGGTTCCTGAACCCGAATATTCTCTACCCTTGGAGGAATGATCGCTGAATAGACCCTGCCGATGGAACCTCTTGGCCCCGCCCTGTCTAGCACGTCGGATACTCTCTATCATCCTGGCATGATCAATAATACTCTGAAACGTACCCCCAGACAATACAAGAGAGGCTGTAGCCTCCTGGAGATAACCAGTGAATCCCTTCACTAGTTTGCGAATCCGCTCGAACTCGGTGGGAATACTCGACATAGCATAACAAGATAACTCATGGAAGCGAGTCTCGTACTTAGATACAGATAGGGAGCCCTGCTCCAGTCTGTCAAACTCATCCCTACGCTGATCACGAAGGCTATAAGGCACAAATCTCTCAAGGAACACCTCAGTAAACTGTTCCCAACTCATCATAGGAGAACCAATAGATCTACGAGCAAGAACTGACCTCCACCATTCTTTGGCCACTCCCACAAATTGATATGAAGTGTAAGCAACTCCATGTGCCTCTAAAATGCCTAGGTTGAACAACCTGTCTTGGCACTCAGTCAAAAAGTCATAGGCTTTCTCTTCGGCTTTACCATCAAACCTTGGAGGCGCCAATCGAACGAACCTCTCAAAACTCTTCTGCTCAGCTACCGACATGGCAGCATTAGCAGAAACTGGCGGAGCTGTAAATCTCGGAGGTGTAATAGAAGGCATTGAAGATGAACCAGGAGTTTGAAATCCTACACTAGGTCCCTGAACTAGCGGTGTTGCACCAACTATGATAGGAGAACCTATAACACCTGAAACAATACCAGAGGTAGGAGCACCATCCAGTCTAGCCAATAATCGAACCAGTAGCTCCTGAAGAATCGGAGCACTATCGGGAACCACAGGAGGCTGGGATGGCCTCTGCTCCTCAGTCTTCTGCTCTAAGTCATCCTCATGCTCATACATGGGCTCAGGTGATAGCTCTCTAGCTCGTCCACGAGCAGGTGCCGCTCCCCTTGCTAGGCCTCGTCCCTTGACTCCACCATATCCTCTACCTCGCCCGTGTACTGGGGCTCGAGCAGCAGGTACAGCCTCACCCTCAGTAATTGTGGCTTTAGTCCTCACCATCTGCGTAGAAGGAATAGATCAGAGATATACAATACTTGATATGAATAAATCGCACGAAGGGAGTAAAAAGAAAGAAATTCTCCTATTAAGTATCTTGTAGCCTCTCAAAGATAAGTACGGACGTCTACGTACCGATCTGCAAGACTCTACTAGACACCCTGCTCTTTAACTTATAAGACCGGTGAACCTAGTGCTCTGATACCAATTGTCACGACCCAAAAACTGAGGTCATGATGGCACACATCTCAAAACCTAATCTGATATGTAACCCTAAAAATAAAACTCATACAAGACTTCCAAAGGGGAAAGTGATGCCACGATTTAAATAAAAAGAAAAAAAATAATGAAGAAATTATCCCAAAACCTGGTGTCATAAGTATAAAGAGCATCTAATACAAGGTTCGAATCTGAAGATACAACATAAGTCTCTAAATGATACAAAAGACTGAAAAATAAAGATAGACTAGTGACGATCCGAATTCTGGGACCTCACCACTAATCTGAGAATACACAATCCGCTAGAATATTAACTGCCACGTGGAGTACCCCGACTAGTATCTGCATTAAAAAGGGACACAGAAGTAGGGGTGAGTACAATTCATATGTACTCAGTAGGTTTTAGCTGACTGGGTATAAGGAATTAATCAAACCTATGAAATAAACTAAGGAACGCATCCACCTGCATACAAAAAAGTCCCACTTCGGCATCGGTGCCGCCAGTTTATATATATATTGACGCGAGTAAAGTAAACCCATAATAACAGCTCATAATCACAATTAATCAGATAATTCAAGCAGCACAAATATCAATGCAATGCAATGCAATATGATGATGCAATGATGTGGTGGTACGGTGGAATCAAGACTATCGCACAGCCTGGTCGTATACACCTGCCGAGCTGTGCTACCAAGCAGGACCCATGGGGGTCTCGCAGACCATATACCTCAATCACAATATCTCATTATCCTTGCCACCTCCTCGTGGTCAAGGAATCACAATGCATCCACTACCCTGCCGGAAAACTGCCTCGGTCAGGGACTCAAGATACAAAGGTTAGGATCACAATGCATCCACTACCCTGTCGGAAAACTGCCTCGGTCAGGGACTCAAGATACAAAGGTTTAAAGGTGTTTCATTTTCTTT
Organism: Solanum dulcamara; assembly: GCF_947179165.1. Lineage (NCBI taxonomy): Eukaryota > Viridiplantae > Streptophyta > Magnoliopsida > Solanales > Solanaceae > Solanum > Solanum dulcamara. Next base: position 17,174,512 of record NC_077242.1, read on the forward strand.
CTCAAAAAGAATTTCCATATTTCTCAACTTTCCATGTTTAATGATATGATGAATGAGGATGAATGCATCAAAACACATATGCATGGAAGTAATAATCAACTCACATATGGTATAAGGTTCAAAGTTCTCAAAACTTAACCTACACATGATATTCACCCTCAATAAATAGTAACGGGATGAACACACTTTCATTTAAATATTCACCTCTTTCTCAATAATATTTCAATACTCAAGTATGCTCAAAACCCCCAACTCAATCTCTCAGGCGGCATCACAAGTCAAATAATATACTCAAGCCTTTCTCTTAGGCAAATCATAATTCACATGCTCTCAAAGCAAATAAGATAACAAATAAGGCCCCCACACGGGCTATGTAATACAAATAAACCCCGTCACGGCAACACATTAATAAATAAGCCTCCACACGGACATCACAATATATATAACATTCTCAACTCATACTACAACCCCATCCCAAAGTCTATAACATATGAATGACTAATTACCCCATCTCAATCTCAAAGAAAGATAGCCAAACCTACCTCAATTGCCGAAACCGCACTCGAATACCTCCATCGGACAAGCAACTCTCGAATTCAGTGCTCGGAATGACAACCCACTATCAACAATGAAACATACACGTTACAAAGAGTCCAATGACACCCATATTGATAGGTTTCGGGACCGAGGGTAAAATGGTCTAAAAATTAACTATTTTCGAAAAGGATCAAATCTGGAAATTTATTGAACAATCCCATTCTATTGGTAATAAGGAACTCATGGTTGAAAAACCCATAAAAATAGAGCTCAAAACGAGTTGGAAACCACAATTTTCCTTAAATTCGGATTAGGAAAGAAACAAAGATTTTTGGGGTTTGAAACTAAAATTTAAGAGTTAAAATCGTCAAAAACTTAATGAAAAAGGAAGGTTTTAGGTCAAAAATCACTTACCCAACACTTTTCCTCGAAAATCTCTTCTCAAATCACCTCAAGGAGTTCAAGAACTCAAACAAATGATGAAAAATATTGAAATGGGAAGGAAGGGGCATTTTCTGCCCAAAAAGTTACTGTTCATGCGTGTTACTGTTCACGCGTGTTACTGTTCACGAGTGTTTTGTACAAATTTTTGAAAATCACCCTCAAGGTCATTATAAATATCCCTAAACTTGTAGAAAACAGTTTTCCTCATTAAAAACCCTCTCATTCACTTCTAAACATCAACACTCAAGAATTTTCAAGAAAGCATCAAGTTAGGGTTCTTTTTCAAGATTCTTCAACAAGATAATTCCTTCATAGATTTCAATCTTTCCAAACCAAACTTCTTCATCTATTCATGAATCGCTAAGAGGAATCTTAAATTCTAACCATAGGGTTTTCAAGAAAACAAACCCAAGAATTTCAAGAAAGGGCCTCTTGATTGTTCTTCTTCAAGTTAAGATTTTTCATCAAGATTTATGGAGCTTTTAAGGTATGTAAGGCTAACCTAAAATATGGATTAAGTTCTTCCATATGTCCCATAGATGTGTTGGATAGAAATTGTGAAAGATTTGAACCCTCCATGAACGTTTTCTTGAATTTTTCTAAAACCCTAGAATATCTTCACATACTATTAATTAATTGATGATTTTAATGACTTGAATTCTTGAATAATTTTCTTTCATATTTATTTCACAAACCGTAATTACATATTGACTACAATGATTTTTTTGTATATAAATTCATATGTATTGATGGTGTTCTCGAGTTGAGTTTTTGTTGAAAGTATGGATTCATGTATTCATTCACATGAACCCAAGATGAGACTTCTTTTTGTTATAATTTGTTTTGAGGTTGAGATTGATAGTTTTTATGTAAATATTGCTTTCAAAGGGAGATGATGTATTTTTGTTAGTGAGTGAATGAAATTGAATATAGAAATAAATAGGAATTGTGGAGCAAGATGTTTGATGATGATGTGAATAATGGTTATCTTTAACATAGGTAGAATGATTGATGAAGAGGTATGTTGATGATGATGTTTGAGATGAAATTGATTGGAGTCTAATATGACTACATGATATGTGATTTACATAATTTGATTTGAATGGAGTCATATGAGTATAAATGATTGTTTGAGAATGAGTTTTAAATAAATGATTTATGAACACTTTGCATAAACTATTTATACACTATTTGAGTTTAAAGAATGATTATTTTCATCTTTGATTTAAAAAGAGTTTAAGCATGAGTTGAGTTTGAGAAGTCTCTAAATTATCATTTTTTGAACATGAGTATTTTGAGTATAAACGAGTTGAGCATTTTTACATAAAAAAAATATCTATTTTGAGTTTGAGTTGAGGAGTTAAAATTATGTTTTAAATGCATCTAATATTTTCTGCATTCATTGAGTTGAGATGGTATCAAATTCAAAAAAGAAGAGTTTGATGATTGAGATGAGTTGATTGTGAATGAAGGTCCAATGAGGCTAGATTTGATTGAGTTTTAAAAAGAGTCCAATGAGACTAAATGAGTTGATTTGAAAAGAGTCCAATGAGACTAAATGAGTATTTTGAGTATTTTACTCACTTGATAGATATGAGCATATTGAGTCTTGAGAGAAGTATCGAGCACCGAATTGGGAAAGAGTATAGTCCATACTCGAACCAATAAACTACGTCGCCAAACGTAGGAGGGGATTGAACCTTTAAAGTCGGATGTTTCCCATTTTATTGTCCTGACATGATAGGACTTGATTGGTTATGGATCCATGATTGGTTGATCGTTCATACCCTAGCAAAGTATGGACGGACGTGGCAACAACGTCAGATTATTGTACTATCACTTGCTCATACGGTGATAGTTGTCGGTTAGAGAAACTCCCAATTGAATGGATTATGCTTGATATGATTGGCTTGATTGTGATTGTAGATGATTGAGTTGAATTGTAAAACATTGCATAGTTCAATTTGCATATTTATTGAGTTGAGTCCTTTGAGTTGATTGTTGAGTTGATTGTATATGATCGGATTGGGTTAGATGAATTGTGATTGGATTGTACATGATTTGGTTGGATACGTGATCGGATTGGATTAGATGATATGTGATTGGATTGTGTACGATTGGATCGGGTTAGATGATGTGTGATGGATTGGATTAGGTGATATGTGATTGGGTTGAATAGAATGATACATGATTGGATTGGATTGAATGATTTAATTGAATTGTATCGTACATGATTAGACTGGATTGGATGGTTTATGATTGGTCTTTGTCTAAAATGTATTCTTACTTTAGACTTATGATACTTTGATTGAGTCTCTCTTATCTTTCTGATTTTGAGATATTTGAACCAACGTTATTCTTCCTTGAGGTATGTTTCATTCTGTCATATTACATACTCGTACATTCCACGTACTGACGTCCATTTGGACCTGCATCATTTTATGATGCAGAGACAGGTTTAAGAGATCGTCAATAGGAGCACTATTGAGGATCTATTCACACTCAGCATGTTGGTGAGTCCTCTCCTACATTCGGAGGACACCGCTTATGTTATTCTTGCATTGAGTTAGCCTTCTCATTTTGATTTGAGGTAGCCATGAACATGTCATTGGCACCAATTCGATAGTACTGATATAGGCTTCATAGACTAGATAGTGATGGATCGATTGAATATTTTATTTCCTTGAAATTATTCTTGTCAACTATTTTAATGACAAAGACTGAAGTTTGATTTGTTGTCCCATGGCCTTTCTTTCTTGAGTTAGATTGTTGATTTGGGATTTGTCCACCAAATATTCTCTTTATTTTAAGTCTTCCGCTGATTGAATGAATGAATAGATGTGTGATCAGGCTATGTGGTTCGCTTGGGAGCTAGAAATGGTTCCTGAGTGCCGGTCACGTCTAGAGTACCCTCTCGGGGCATGACAATTGTATTTTGCTCAAAAGCAAGCACTATCACATTGTAGAATAAGTGAGAGTTTGAGACAACCTGAAATAAAAATATGTAACTAAACTCTAAGTCAAAGACTTTATATATCAAATAATACAAATATGATTATTTAATTTACTATCGTATGGAATTTCTTTATTATGTTTGCTAAGCTTGATATTTTGTCAAATGGGGAAGGTTTTTGGTGATAGACCTAGAGATATCATAAGCGAGAATCCTAATATAAGTAACAGATTTTTTTTTTTGTAAAAGGTAGCGATCGCCTGTGTTAAGATTTTAGGAAACACGTTTAAGAGCCACTCTTCAACTCAGTTGCTGTGTTTATTTGGATGCTAACTAAGTTGAAAGAGTTTTTACCTAACAAAATATGCCAAGTCTAAGAGTATATTGCCTTTACATAACATTATACTACTCAATATTCTTTTATATGTTTCTCAATTTTATGTACAAAAATAGCCAGCGAATTTATAAATATGTATTACTCATATATAATCTACATATCAACTAAAAAAATATCTTATACATTCACTGGCTATTTTTGTACATAAGATCTTTAAATTGTTGTCTAAAAAATTCATAAGTAACAAAAATTATAAAAAGTGGATATTTTACTAAACAAATGTCCAAAAATGACAATTGGCGAAAATAGTAGCAAGGTCCGACCCGATTTCATAAAAGTGGAACATTTCCTTTTGTCAGGGTTTATCCTTAAACCCTAAACTATACCTGCAAATTTTGCTACTCTCTTTCTCTTCAATGGCGGCCTCTGATAGAATTGAGAGCATGTATGACGTCGGTTTGAAGCCTCAGTTACTTCGCTCTCTGCTGAAGGAGTATGTTCCTGACCTGAAGCATCAGTTTCGGAACCCATCGGTTCTCTCATATGTTGTTTCTGCCATTAAGATTCATCAGTTATTGTCCGAATCAGCTCCACCTGAATCTGATGAAAATATGATTGAAAACTGGACAGCAGCCGTTGATTCCTGGATCAATCGAATAGTCGCTCTTGCCTCTAGTGACACGGTGAATAATCTTAAAAACTATTTTATTTATACTATATATAAAAAAATTACTCCTTTGAATATGCATATCAGACAGCTGAATTTGTATCCACTCTGTGAGTTGAACACACCAACTTAAAAATGATAACCTTCAAAATTGATGTGTCACATCAGCATAATGTGTGTCCACGAGACACAATAGTGGTAGGTTGGAGTGGAGTGTTTAATTGCCACTTGAGACCAAGTTGAGGTGTCTAATTGGCCACTCTCACTTTGAGAGTGCTTATTTGCATGTTTGAGTGTGTGTTTATGTATATGCCTTTTTAGAAAATGTATAATGAATTTGTGCCTAGCTATCTACATTTTGTGCTTCTAATTCTTGTTTTCTTGTAAGCTATTGAACATACATTTCTACACCTTGAACCTATGACCTGCAAGTCACCAAAAGCAACAGCTCTTTGTGTCGATGCTTGTGCTTATAATTTGCAAAAATTGAATACTGATGATGAAGAGGAGCTTGGCGTAACTGGTAAAGTTGCTTCCATGTGGGTTCGAGCTGTGTACATAGCTTCTTGCATTTATGCAAGATTAAAGGTTGTGTACAATTGATCCTTGTGGTCCGGCCCTTTCTTGGACATGCATAGGGGAGCTTAGTGCATTGGGCTGTCCTTTTTGAATAACGATAATATATTATTTCACCTTTTGCAACTGGATCAGTTCCTTCAGTAGCTGAATTTACTGATTGGATAATGAAACCTTATTATGGTTTTTACATGGTTCCTGAAGCATATTGCTGTTTATGAACTTCATTACATTGGATTTCCTGCATGTTTTCAATGTAGGATTAAGGAGTTAGTTTTTTGTGATTGTTTGTATTGCAGCCAGATAAATGCTGGGCTGGTATATGTTTGCTCGGGTTGACAAGTCAAGAGTGCAGTAGGGAACGTTTCTTAGCTTCCTACGCTGCGTGGTTTAACAAACTCTTAGTCCACCTTCAGGTAATCAAGTTTATCCTTTATTGATAAGAGTTCTTTGCCTAATCTTCTTTTGGTTGATGGCGTATATAAAATGAATTCATATTCCTGTTTCAGTAGAATTGCAAACATTTGCCGCTGTGGCTACATAATATTTTATATTCCTTCTTTCGTTTTAGTCATGTAAAAAGTACATTTGGATGTTATCATATCTGCAAGAATTAGAACTATGATCTGGAAAGCAGGGAAGATGTATGAGTTGTGTTGTTTTCATTATAAACTATGCATCAAAATGACTGATCCATGTAGATATCATTGGACTAATCAGTAAAGTAACTGGGATTTCAAACCATTAAAAAAAAAATGCTAATCATTTGGTTTACTCAACCTGGTAAGTGTCTTATTAATTGGTACCTTGATCAATCCTATATGTGCTCTTAATTAATCAGTGAGGAGTAACAAACATTAGACTACAGCTAGCCTCTTATATCTTTGCGGAAGTTTTGCTTTAAATCAATGTGAGATGTTAATGAATGTCCACTTCTTTTTTGTTTATGTGGGTACTTGGATTAGTCCCCTGCAGATTCTCACTTTGTGAAGGTAGCTACTTGTGCTTCCCTGTCAGATTTGTTCACAAGGTTTGTTTGGTAACTTTTGATTCCGATTGTTGTTTATTGTACTCAATGAGTCTAGGGTTGATGGAGAGGGTTATTACTTTCTCTTAAGTTGGAAAAACTGTTTTGATGTTACGTTAATGGGTAATTCTTTCTGATAGGAAAAAATATATTATGTTAATGGGAACTTCTTGCTTATGCTTACCGCTGATGCCTTATGAAATCATTATTTTCTTTCAAATAAATGTTTAATTTAGGTTTGCACATTAAATTTCCTTTCTGATCCTAATGGTGTTTGCAAGTAAAATACTCATCATATGGACATTCTCCTGTATGATGTAGCATTTATTTGGAATTAGTAGTTTATGCACCTTCCTACAGAAATGGCTGTGGGGTAACCCTGAAATTAGCTTCGTCAGCGAGTGAAATATTAAGATTTGGTGATGGTATATAGTGAAGGAGCACCAGCAATTGGCCCCTTTTAGAAAGGAAAAAGACTACTCAGTTTAATCCTAACTAATAAAGTGAAGGCTAGTGTTACAAAGTAAGGAATGCTGCAAGACTGAGCAGACTTCGATATTTCCGGTCTTTTAGATGTTCCTTCCTCAGGATTACCTTATTTTTAAGTGTTCAGGCTGGGTAAAGTGGAAAGTCTTTACTTCCATTTGTGCACACTAAGGAACAGAACTTACACAGACTGTTCAATGTTTTTGCACTAACTTTGATAAGATTTCTAATAATTTTAGAGTTGTAGCAAGTTCAGTGTTTCTCTCTTGGGGCATTTTGCCCTTTAATGTAAATTCTGCTGGAAATTTATGCAGGGCCCTGTAAAAAGGGTTTAGGCTGGCCTTTTGACTTATGAAGATTTTTCTGATCAAATGGATATGTGCCTTTCCCTTCCTTAATATCAGGTTGAGTGGATTGCCAAATGCAAAGAAAGATGGTCTAGCACTCAGTACAAAACTAATTCAACCATTATTGAAGCAGCTAAACGAGGATAAATTTGATGCTTCATGGGTTAGTAAAACTAGCTGAGCTGTTCTTTCTTGAAAGTATTATGTTAATTTTGCTTACTGCATGTGTAGTGGTTGCTTGCCTTTGTTTTAGGGTTTTGACATCTCTTGCAACCTGTGCAGGAAGAAGCTATTTTTCTGTTGTGCACCATTTTAGATATTTTCCCATCTTCCATTCAACGGCATTATGATGGTGTAAGTTCTTTGTTGGTGTCATGATTTTCTGTTTTTACTTTGTGTAACATTCAAACTACTCTAAGGCTTGCTAAATAGGATCCAAGTTCATGATGCATCAATGTCTAGTTTGTTCATCGAGAACAAGATAGAAAGGAAGCATGATATATGCAGATTAGGATTAGCTTCTTAAGCACTCTGCTTAGGAAGTCATTTCGCTAAACCTGAGAAATTAGATTTATGCTGATGGGAGCATATTGAAGGATTTAAGTAAGGCTTTAATGAAACAGTTTCCTGTGATACTGGTTTCATTTCTTTTCTACCCATTGATGAAATTGGTTCTTGGCTCACACTCATTTGCCATTATTTTAAGCTTTTGATTGTTGTTTCTATTTCTTACTTGTGTTCTTCGGAGAGTCCTAATCATTATATCATGTCTATTTCAGTATAGATGCATTAGTTGACGTGGTTATTTTGACAGGTTGAGGATGCTATTGTCTTGAGGCTTATGTCAGGCAAGTGCAGTCCTAGTATGTTGAAGGTGAGACAAAACCCAGAATGTTTATTTGAATTCTAGCTAGAATATGATAGCCAAAAGTAGAGGAATTCATCTGGTTTTAGTTTTCAGAAGCTTGGTTATTGTTTGGCTTTGCTACCAAAATCAAGAGGGGACGAGGATAGCTGGCTATTGATGATGCAGAAGATCATGCTGTCAATCAATATTCAGCTGAATGATGCCTTCCAGGGTCTAGAGCAAGGTGATTTTAAGATATTGATCGACTATCCTTACTAATCATGGCAAGAGCTCCAACTGAGATTCATCTTTATAAATATATTTGTAGAAACTATAAGAACTGAGGCCATAAGATTGCTGCTTCCCCCTGGGAAAGACCCACCCCCTACATTAGGGGGCCAATCTTTGTATAGAGGAACTGTAGACAACACAATGAGGCCTGAACACTTGCAGATCTCCAGAATCTCTACCCTGATATTTTGTAGTTGTGAATTGCTTACGAGTTCTTACCCGTTTCAGGTCAGAATCTGTGGTCACATCCAAATGGGAGTTCATGATTAATTTATTTCCGTATGTGTGGTGTGAGTTATAGAAGCAGTTGAGGAATTATGTTAATTTTTTTCTCTTGCTTACTAGGTTGCTATGCATTTACTTCCCTTAATAGCTCTTGCTAAAAGAGTGCTGATGGTTGATGGTTCCTCATCACCAGGCATTGCCTACATGACTACAATGAAACAAGAATTTTTTTGTTCAGAACTCCCAGTCTTGCATTCACACATATTGGATCTTCTTTCATCAATCGTTAGGGGACTGGGCAGGTGAGTTTTTTTTTTTTGTTGTTGATAGAGTTAACTTTTTATAGACAACAATACACCGGTGGTGTATCTCAGTAGTAATTACATCAGGACTCAGGAGTATACAGTAAGCAAAACCAAAATATCTAGCATCTATACCCCTCCTAGACTATCTAAAAAGTGAGTAATAGCCTCCACCTCTTTGGGGACGACATGGTTACAACAAAAATAAAAGGTTATAAGGCAATTCCACTTCAAGCTCTTTGGGCAGGTGAGCTTTTCAATATTTATTTTTCTATGTCTTGTTTCAGTTGATTACATTTATTCATTTCACTATCTTTGTCCCAAAGACTCATAGTTCTCCGTAGGATAAAATACCATTTCGGACATGCACAATATAATATGATCATTATTAGCGTGTCTGTTCAGGTTTTAGATTTAGTTCCGTATCTTTAAATAATTTGGCAAACCTGACTTGTAGAAAGATCAACATTCCCTGGTTTGGGGAATCAATTTTAGTAGTCCAGTTGGTTGGGCTACCTACCTGAACTCTCACCTTGTTGGTGGGGGTTCGAATTCCCACTTTGTAACCCCCCCCCACCCCCAATTCCCCCTTCCCCTCATCCTATTGTATAGTAATTTTATTTTTATAAAAGTATTCCCTGGGTCATCCCAAAGTAGAAGGAAGTGCATCCAAGCCTGATCTCCCGGGATCAGCTAAATTCACCCATTGACCATCTTGGGTAAGGAGAGGAGATAACGTCTTCATTAGTCATTCTTTCTTGTTTTCCTTAAATTTTACCTTCTCTCTTTTGGGGATAATTAAGAGAAGGTTCAACCTGTCATACTCTGGTAGTCTGGTTGTTGTCTAAGTACAAGGAGAAGCTAATTTTGTCTTCTTTAAGTTTATGAAGTAGAATTTTGATACATTGCAATATTAGAGTTCAAATGCTGCAGGTGCTTGTTACATCCTTTTTTTTTGAGAAACGCTGCAGGTGCTTGTTGCATCTTTGCTTCACCTAATTATGAATATACCTTTGATTTTGAACGCCCACCTACTCTATCACTGTTTTTTTTATTGTTTTGATGAGTTCAGCCTGTTCTATCACTATTTAGGCATTTAAAATTGTCTATGTTTTCCATTGATATCAGTCGGTATGTAGACTGCCCTGTTAGAATTCCAGGGTATGTTGCTGCTTTACCCAAGAGGTAATGAGCTAAAGCTGCAAAAATAAACTGAGGCAGAGAATGAGGATATCACTTTGTATAATGATTAAGGTTGTGGTTAAAAATTATGGTAGAGAACTAGTGCATACTAGGATAAAGTGCTCACAAACTTTATAACACATGTGGGTATTTACCCCATGCATGGATCCATAACACCAGTTCAAAAGCAAAGTCCATTACATTTTTTTTCAATATTTGGTTGATTATTTTATTATAGTTCACCTTTCCATATTGGGCAATCTATTAGAGGATACTAGTGCTAAGACTTGGCTGCTTCTTTCTCACTTTTGCAGCCAGTTGCTCCCTCATGTTGGATCTATAATACGACTCCTAACCAACTACTTTGAGACGTCTACTTTGCCAGAGCTGAGGATAAAGGTGTACGCAATTATGAAAGTCTTGCTGCTGTCATTGGGGGTTGGTAGGCATTTTAAATTTTCAACAACTTTGTACTTCTTTTGGCCTTTGTTATGCTAATAACCAGCTGCCTAGCTTAGAGGTTGGGTTGTCTGTGTGCATGTCACTAAATGCTCATAAGCTCTCCATATTTAGATGAGATAGTAAGAGCCCGTTTGGATTGGCTTTAAGTTGGTCAAAACCAACTTAAAGCCCCTTTTTAGCTTTTGGACGTGTTTGCCTAATGCTGACTTTAAGCCATAAAGTTCTTAAAGTCAGTCAAAAATGAAAAGTTAGGATTCCTAACTTTTTTTTCCAAAGTGCTTAAAGTCATTTTCTTTGACCATGGAAATTACTTTTATATCCTTTATATTTTAACTAAATTCTCAAACTATCTTTTTTTATTCTTTTAACCCTAAAATTCACATCATAAGCACTTTTATCCAAACACTCAACTACTTATTTATAAAAATAACTTTCAGCACTTCAAAGTTCTAAAAGCACTTTATACATAAAAGTTACTTTTTTTAAGCCTATCCAAATGGGCTCTAAATACTTCCTCTGTCCAATCTTATGTGGTACCCGTTCCTTTTTAATCTGTCCCAAAAAATGTCACCTTTCCTTATTTGGCAACTATTTAATGACTCCATCCCCATTTTATCCTTATTGGGTCTCACTTAACATTTTATTCTGAAGAAAAGTCAACTAAAAGTTAGCATTAAAGTGACTTTAGTGAGCGCAATTTGGTAAACATAACAACATCTCTCCTCCTAAAAGCTTGTCAAACAAACTACTCCCTCCGTCCCATTTTATGTTGTACCGTTTGACTTGGTACGATATTTAAGAAAAAAAGGAAGACTTTTGAAACTTGTTGTTTAAAACCATTCGTAGATATTTGTGTGGTTGTAAATCATTTCATTAAGGGTAAAAGGGGAATTTTAAAGTTAAATTGTTTCTAATATAAGCAAGGTGACATTTTTTTTGGGACGGCACTGCCACATAAAATGGGATGGAGGGAGTATTATTTTTGTTGGATACGTATTTTTGCTGTACTTATGGATGGTAGATATTCCTGCTTTCCATATGTTTTCTATCACTAAAATATCACATATTTTGTAAGGCTTGTGCTTTCTCGAAGTCCATTCAGTATGGAGGAGTTCAAATGATAGACAAAGTAAATGATCTCTTTTTGTTTGGAAGAACACGTTGTCATTTTAATATGAAAGCTTTAGTCAAGTTCAAGCAAGGAAGTATTTTGTCTTGTCTTAGTTGGTAGGTATCGATGTTCAGATTAGATCCTTATGTTCCATATTTTGCATGTATGTTTTTGGAATTATCAGGCTATCTCATTTAAAAGATTAAGTTGTTAGTAAGGGCACACTATGAGACCATCTCATTTGAAAGATTAAGTTGTCAGTGGGGTGGTTGAGGATCCTAAGGTCTTAGGTTCAAACTCAGTGGAGACACAGAAGAAACATTTGGTGATTCTTCCCATCTGTCCTTGTTTTGGTGGACAGAGTTACCTGGTACCTGTCATTGGTGGTAGGTTGTAGGTATCTAGTGGAATTAGTCTTAGTCGAGGTGCGCGAAAGCTAGCCCGGACACTACGGTCACCAAAAAAAAGATTAAGTTGTCAGTGAGCGAACACTTCTAGTTATTTTAATTATATTGTATTTCAACACGGCCCCTCACATGAGTGCTTGATTCATTGTCCATGAGCCAAACACGTCAATTTTTTCCAATGGGTTGCGGTGAGGCTCGAACCTAGGGCCTCTGCCTGCTCGCTCTGATACTATGATAAAGAAATGGACCTTGGGCCTTACTCAACTCCAAACACTATCTCATTAGGTGAGAGGATTGCCCAAGATCATGTAAAGACCTCCCGGTCCCTAAAGTGCCAATGTGGAACTCTATCCTCTTGAGCTAGCCTTAGGCGTTGAGTTAGGCCCAATGTCCATTTCTTTATCATGGTATCAGAGCCTTGCCCATTCCAATTCTTGTTTAACTCGATGTTGGGCCCCCAGATATACTGCAGGGGGTGTTAGAGTCCCACATCGTTTGTGGATAGGCACAACTCCTTATATGTACTTGGGAAATCCTCACCGCTTGAGCTAGCTTTTAAGGTTGAGTTAGACCCAATGTCCATATCTTTATCATATGCCAAATAAATCTAGTTCTTCGAGCTGTTGTGGATTGGTGATTTTGATAGTGGTTGTGATTGATTATAAGTTTGTCACTGACTGCAGCAATTTTAATTTGGCAGGGATATCCACACACCTCACTGATGTGATTGTTAACAATTCATTGATGGATTTAGATGAGAGAGGCACATCTTCTGTTGCACATCAGAAGATACATCCAGAGACTACAACAAAGACTTCTCACAAGAAGAGGAAGCATGCAAGTACAAGTAGTTTGCTTGAGGAGCAGCCTGATAAAGATGTTTTTGAAGTGGAAAAGTCCCCAAACATGGCTTCATTATCTGTCAAGATAGCTGCACTAGAGGCATTGGAAGCCCTTCTTGCTGTGGTATGCTTAATATTGCTCTCACTTTGGACTACTTTTGACAACATGTGGTTTTTAAGAGGAGAATTTTTGATATTAAAAACAATTTTTGAAAGAGTTGCAAGTTATTTTGTAATAGCACGAGGATCAAAGTAGAAGATAAGGTTGACTTTTTGATGAATTCGTACTTTTAATATCATAAAAGTAGGGTTTTAAGTTGGCAGCAGAATATCATATAAGAAAAAGCATTGAAAAGTGTCAAAAAGAAGTTTCATGTTAGAGAAAGCTGACACCATTTTCGGACCAATCAAAATAGAAAGTAGGGCAGGCAAAAAGGGGAGTGACGGGACATTTCTAATGCCTGGTAATCATTTTTTAATGAAAATGCTTCAACAATTATTAGAGAGAATATAGGCACTCCCTAAAATGCACACGCTCAAAGAATTTCTAAAGCATGTCCTTAGGTATACTTGTTAAAGCTGCGCTCTCCACCTGCATTCTTGCCTGGGGTGCTTTAGAAGTTGAAAAATTAATGTGAATCAGATTTGTGGTTAGAGAAGATATTTTCTAGCTATTATGTTGTGGAAGTGCCTCTTCCTTGCTCTCAGGAAATATTTTAGCCTAGGGTTGCCTTATTCTTGGGATAACAATATATGTTTATTGGTGAATGAGCTGATCTTTTCCTAGAGTGAGATCTTGGCAAGTAACCCATTGTTCATTGTACAGCAGAAAATCATTCATGCACTCTCTTAAGCATCTGCAGAATTAAGAGATGGTACACGAGAGCTTCAATTCCTTAGTTCTCAGTTGAAAACATCCATTCTTTATCACTCTATACCTATATGTAATCCACCTTTATTCAAAATCATCATCCTTATTAATTTTACGTCTGTAACAAGCTTATTGGTTTCATGATTTTAATCTATTAGTAATATTCATCTGATAGTTAAAGAAGTAGTCTGCAACTCTGTTTTACGACTGCTTGAGTAAGGTTCTTTCTTTGTCATTATATTTCTAATATCCTATGAAATTGTTTTTGTTAATACCTTGGCTGCTTGTCCTTATCCTTAATCCATGTACTAATTATAATTCCGGATAATTAAATAATCTTCTAGGATATAATGAGTACATGAAGATTGCATACTCATTATATGATGCTATGGTGCCTAATTTATGAGTTTAGGTTGTCCACAATTTAATACTTAGAAGATTTGGAATATTTTGTGACCATGTAATAGTTCCTACTCTACCATCGCCCCCCCCCCCAATGTATTCCATATTATCTACTTTATCTCCTTTGTACCTATCTCCAAAAGTTGTTCTTGATGGCAAGTATCTTATCTTTGTCATTTTAAGGGTGGTTCTAGGAGATCTGAAGGTTGGCGAGTAAATGTTGATCACCTTCTTTTGGATGTTACCAGAAATGCTTCTAAAGGAGGGTGGGCCAAGGATGGCAGAGGCAATTTGGTTTCTAATTCATCAACCAGTATTTGGCGAGACTATCAAATTGCAGCTTTACGAGCACTTCTGGCTTCTCTCCTATCTCCTGGCCGCACTCGCCCGCCCCACCTATCTCAGGGGCTTGAACTTTTTCGCAGAGGTAAGGATGCAATTTTGTTGAGGTGATTGTACAGATTTTTTCTTAGAAACAGCTAGAAATCTTCTATGCCATTCCAAGCATAGCTGAAACAAGTCCTTTAGACAATAGCAAGTATGAACTGTGCACATAAAATTATTCTATTAATCAAGCTGCTGTGTGCCTGAGTCATTCCTTGGCAGCCTTCTTCTGTGTCATATGCTAAATGTACTAAAAACTTACTCTGATAAGGTAGGAGTGAATATTCTAGAGATTGAAATTTAAACTAAGAGATATATAGACATGGTAAGAGCAGAAGATCTGTTGAAATTTTTATGTCAACAATTTGTCAGTTGCATAGCTGTGGGAACTGCAACTTTTAAATGTTTGTCCTAGCAGTTGCTCTCAAAATGATTGAGGAAGTGGCCAGAGAGTGGGTGATGCTTTCTATTTAAAATGCCATTATGCTACCAATGCATTGGAATAACATAACATTATATCTAAGGATGATGTTTCTGTTCTCACCTCGTACTTCCCTTGTCCCCTAGTTTAGCATCCTGCCAATTTTTTACAATCTGCATAAATGGATAACCTGTTGCTAATTTGGTGTTGGCAGGGACTCAAGAAATAGGAAGTAAAGTTGCTGAATGTTGTGCACATGCTATTTTGGCATTGGAGGTGCTTATACATCCCCGAGCTCTTCCATTGTTAGATCTCGAGTCCACTGACAACAATTACGAAGTTGGAAATAAGTGGTTTTCAAGGAATGTACACATCAGTAACCGTGCAGCAAATAACACATTCCACACTGGCACATCCAGAAAGGCCCCTGACGAGCCAAACTCTTATAATGATGACCTTTACGCAGATTGGATCCGAAATGGAGAAGATTTGGATACCGTGGCAGCTGATCCTGGAAAAGATACAGATATAAGTAATCAACCCCCAGAAACATTGAGTGATCCTTCATCAGAAAAGCTTCCATCTTTTGATACCACTGCTGTAAAAGTTTCTGAAAGCAGTAAATTGGAGGTAGTAGTGCCTATTACTGCTGCTAAGAAAAGCCCCCTGGACAGGGATGAGATCATGGTTGAATCACAACTAACTCGAAAAACAAGTGAACATTCTGAAGATCTCCTACCATCTAAGAGTAATTTGGTATCTCTAGGATCGGAAAATATCGCGGACAATGCATCAAGAAAGGAGGTGGCAGAAGCTAGCGATGCTGGATTTGCTTCGCCGCTGATGATGAATTTAGACAGAGGTAAAGAGTTGATGCATGAATCTGATAATGAGTCCATGGAGTCAATTCCTGATATTGTTGATGTTGAGCCCGATTCTGATTAAATGGAGAACCGGCTATATAGTAGTCCATATTATATTTATTATGTCTCGTATTGGGTGAAAAAATGCATTTGCCTGTTAAAATCATCGTCAGTCACCTGGCTTTTTCTCAGGAGGGAGATTAGGGAGGAGTTGATATATCTATCAGGTTACCACTCTCATGGTTGCGGTTAGGAGTTGGAATGGGTTATTTTCTTGTTTTATGCATGTGTTATCCTTGCTTGGGTCATGCTTATTTTCTCTATATCGTTCCAATTTTAACCTGAATGGGAGCTTGCTAGTGGTTGAATGTTAAATTTGTGACTATGCCAGTAGGTTTTTCGATTTTGAATTCATTAGGTAGTTTGGGTAGGAGTTTTTCATTCAACTGTGTTTCAAAGGTCTTGTGAGTTCTGTAAGTTGTACTATCCTGCTATTGAGAGGAATTCCAATGCAATCCTTGACAAGGATGCCAATTTTGAAAAGAGTGAACTGAGTTTTTAATATGTTAATCTTCATTAAAGGTGTTTAATGTGTAATCTAGCTTTATTACTTCATTACTATTATATACCATTAATCCTCAATTTTGAATTTTCTGAAAACAAATATATTTTAATGAAATTTAAGGACAAGTGTTATTATTTTTCTCCTACATATTTCTTTTTATTTTGTTAGTCCTTGTTGTCTTGGTTATCATATTTTCTTCTTTAAAGGTGTTCAATGGATATGTTTTATTAAAGTCGTGGCTCTATAGGAAATAATAATCTTTCTATTTTCATAAGATAAGGATCAGACTGTGTATATATTATTGGTGGATTTTTTGATACAAATCGAATTTTAAAGTGCATTGGTATTTAATTTAAAGTTTCAAATTCGAACTTTATGTATGGATTACCCTCAAGTGGAACTTTTCTTTTGTAAATTTAAATTAGTAGAGTTTTAATTTGGATATCGAAGTGACCAAAATTTGTAACACAGTCAAATCTGGCCTACTATTAAGTGGTATTGGTAATAAAGTCAGTTAAGAAGTGATTATTTCAACAAAGTACTACTGAACTGCCTTTGACGTCTCACTTGATTCTTTATTATTAGTGGATTTTATATGGTAGAGTCCCATTCAATTGATTAAAGAAAAATAAAATAAAAAATAAGTATTTAATAATCCCAGATATCATTTTAGCTTTTGAATTTTGATTGATATTTTTCAGATCAATAATAATTGCATTTTTATAGCATGAATGAGAGGAGATGAAATTATTTAAAGTAAAACTGAACATGAATTTTTTTATACATACAATACGATTTTTCGATTGAGGAGGTCAGGATTATGATTGTTTCAAAATGAATCGAAACTGATAATATGAATTGGAAAAAAAATATTAATTTATTGGTAATCAGTGATTGATTTAATGATTTTGATTTTTTTTTGTTATCAGTTCTTAACGGTTTAAGAGTTTCTCTTAACGAGTTAATCGATATCTTTGTAAACAACTAGAATAGAACTTATTCAACAAGGAGGAATTTTCCTTTCCCTCACTGTTAAAGTTGATTGCTGTTGATTTTCTAACCTCATTGAATGGCCATAGACAAAACTACAAGATTACAGGTTCTTTACAAGATTAATCATTCAAAATTTCCCAAAAACATCTGAAAACAAGAGGGGCAGAAAAAAATGCACTTTTTTCTAAAGATAATCTGCGAGTCGTGCAAGGATCACAGATGGTATAATTTAAAATGCCTAACAATGTCAATGCTCTATGAGAAGTTATGGTATCAATATCATCAGACCATTTTTGTGACTGTAGGTAATGTCTTCAGAAGTGATGGGGAAGGTCGCCGCACAGTGTGATTGAGCAAAATCATGAATGTTAAAAGAGTCAATGCTCCAGCCTGATGAGCAGTTCCCAGAGAAACTGGGACATAGGAAAGAAGGTTAGATATGCCCAATGTGACCTGCATTTGAAATCAAAATGATTCAACCATCAAAGTGACTAAAAAAAGTCATTCGCGGAGGATTTTTGATGATGCATGAAGAGTAGTACCTGCAGAGCAGCCATGCCCATGGTGCTTCCAATTAAATGTTGTACAGCAGGATGCATATCCAGCTTTCTGGCTGACAACCATAATCCGCCAATTGCAGCTAAAGTAACAGTGGCAAGTATACGATGATCAAGCTGCAAGAGATGACTGAAATTCATCATAAAGAACGTGTCTCGGTATCTAGAAACAAATGCTTAAACTGTCATTCTAATCATAGTTTTCGGCCAGTTGCCATATTGTCCTATCACATGGTTCACGGTTGTGCCAATGAGACATAACAAGTCTTAGCTCGAGTCCAACAATGTAACTTTCTCAAAGTAGCTTTATCCGGAGAAAACCCATGGCTACTAAAATAAATCAAAGTTAACAATAATCTACTTTATGAATAGTGTTTGAATTAGGACATATGCAAAATTTAACTAGTAAAATTTAAAACCCCACCAAAGACCTTCAGCGAAAAAATGAATCAGTTAAATAATTCCATCAAAAGAGAAATACAGTCACCTTGAAACAGTTTGATCAAATAAAAGTGACTTTATCCTTTTGATTATCGAATGAATATACTTCGTTTAACTTCTTTTATTGAGCTCCAGTATCTTCACGAATCATGATTAGCAGGAGGAATAAAATAAGTTAAGCTTGTATAAAATATATCAAAATTTTCTCTATCAGCAGCATCATGCACAATTTTTTTATTAGGGAAATCACAACAATGACCTCCTTACAACTCTTTTCTGCCACCACTTCTTCAAGGCGCTAAATATGGAGTTAGATATCATTTATTGGACTAAAATATCTTATCTATCAAAATTGGACAACCCCAAGAAAGTTCAAAAACAAAAGTTAACCTGAACATGATGTATTCTCAAAGAAGTTGGATAGGAATTTTCATATAGACTGTGTTTGTAATAGAAGATAAATCACAATTCACATGCAAACACTTAACAAGGAAAACTAAAGCACCTTCAGTGCTGCCTTTTCACACTAAATTGAATCCGCCAGAGTAATTCCATTTAAAGAAACATACAGCGGCAACACACTTTCTTCTGATAAAAATAAACTTAATATCTTTTAATTAGCCTGAGCCGAGGGTCCTTCGGAAATAGTCTCTTTACCTCAATGAGGTAGGGGTAAGGTTTGCATTACACTCTCTACCCTCCTCATAACTCACTTGTGGGATTTCATTGGGTATGTTGTTGTTGTACGAAAAAAATGAAGTCAAGCTTGAATAAGAGGATCTCAGCAATTCTCTTAGTCAACAGCAACGTTCTTTTTTTTTAAAAAAAAAAACTCTATCAACAGCAACATACACAATTACCTACATAACCACAATCTCTTTTACCAATTCTTCTTCCTGATGCTAAATATGGAGTAAAATTTCATGCCACAATATCTGATCTTTCAAAAGTAGACAAACCGGAAAGTCCAAAAACAAAAGTTTACCTGAACAGTTGAAGTATTCTCAAAGAAGTTGCGGATAAGAGGTTTCATACTAAAGATATCATCTGGAATCCATGTATCTCCCATCTTTGGAAAAGTATTGAATGCCCGGCCCTGAAGTAAATTCATTCAGCCAATATTCAGATCATTGCTTCCCTTTAACCAAACTTATTAAGAGAAAAATGTAAACAGTGCATACATGAAAGAATTAGAAAGCTTGTTTTTTTCTTTGTTGTCTCTCCAATCCCATAACAAACCATCAAATACTTAAACTGTGCAAGCATAAAACTATGACATGGAGAATATTAGTTACATACAGCGTCATTTCCAGCAACAAAAGCTCCAGAGATAGCAGTAATTCCAACAAGGATACCCACAGGAAGTGCAAGCCGCTTAACTTTTGCAGCCCCACGAACACAGGCAAGTGATTCGGCAGGAGGTTCAGGCATAACAACAGAAAGAGCCGTCCAGAAGAGTCCGCAATAAATAGCAAATGCGGAGGTAAGATGAGCTGCAAGGCGGTAGGGGCTTACTCTTGGTTCAACGTACTCAGATGCTGGCTCCTGAGGGAAAAAATGATTTAAACAAACTTAAAGAATGATGTGTCTTAACTCTTATATGAGTTTAACAGCCACATAAATTAAATGAATTGCTTGGTACCTCTAAGCCACTTTTCACCATCCACCAACCTATGAGCCCCTGTCCAGCACCAAGAGCAAAGAGTCCAGAGAGTCTAAATCCTAGTCTTACTGTTATGTATCCCTTACGAAGAAAATATGAGAAAGGGAGTGCAAACATTATACCAAGGGCCCTTCCCCACATTCTGTGTGCATACTCCATCCAATATATGAACTTGAAATCCTCAATGTTCATCCCCTTGTTCACACTGTCAGGATTAAATTTAAGTCAAATCACTAGGCAACTCCAGTATAAGAAAAAATCCAGAAATAAGATTTAATAATAATATTCATAATTCATAATAAAAATATCAATATGGAATATCGAATGATCCTCCAGTGCATATTTGTTTTCCACGGCTAACAGCAAAAGTAATTTCATGAAGCCAAACAAAAAAATAACTTTTTGGTGTTTTAGCATATACGCACTAAGATTAGAGTAAGTGAAGTGCACTGAGCACATACTGCTGTTTGGACTGACCGTTTGTATTCCGGGGATTGCTTGTACTTCTCAAATTCAACCAACCAATCTTCATCTGTTAGAGGAGGAAGGCCCCCAGTAAATTTCCAGTCTGTCATTGATAAACCAGAACGTGTCAGCCGTGTGACACCACCAAGCACAACCATACTAAAGACCCAAGCAGCTGATGCAAAAAGCCATATGCCAACCATTTTTTGGGCATGGGGTCCAGCAGTTACAAGGAACTTCAATCCCTCCTTATTTTCAGCTGCAGAAGCAGCCACTGTGGAAATTTTTCTAAAAGACTTTCTATGCACACCCTGAAATCAATATATATATTCTTTTTGGCTGCCACAATGTAGATATATGGAAAGAAAAACAGATGCAAAGGGAAAGAAATCAGACCTAAGAATTTCTAAATTTCTTACTTGCATATTCATCCATTTATTCAACGCATAAACACCTCCCTTTAACTTACCATATCAAAATTGGAGCATTTGGGAGAAGAAAGGTGAACAAAGAATAAGTTATCATGAATTAGCTGTCAGTTGTTGACTAAAAGCAGAAAAAATTGTTTTAAAATAAATAAATAAAAGCAATAACTAGATCAAAGATCACAGCCACAGTTAATCTAAGAATATAAAGAAAATAAGGGTGAGGGGTCAAATACTCACCTAAAGTATCCTGGTTTTATGAGTTTCCTACCAGAACTATCCAGTAATTACTTTTCCTACTTGAACAATTTACAACTATTTATCGAAACTCACCTCAGCTATCTGTTCTTCTCTTTTCCTACCAGAAATATCACCATCGTTCATGTAGGAAAAGTGAACAGCGGATAGTTGAGGTGTGTTTCAATAAACATTTGGTGATAGTTCTGCTAAAAAACTCACCTGCCTGATAGTTAGGGTATGATACTCAAAAAATGGGGATACTTTAGATGTCTTTGACCCTTCACTCAAAAAATAACTAATTACAACGAAGTACAGTTCAATACAAATTAGTCTATCCAAAACACAAAACCCCAACAGCAATTAACTATTCCACATAATCCATCACACAATTTACAATAATGAAAAATCATAAAACCCATTGAAAAAATAATTTCAATTAACAAAAAGGTTACATAATCAAAGAATGCTTAACACTAATATAGAAAAAAAGGGAAAACTTTCTAACAAAATAAGAGCTCAAAAACCAACCTTGTGATTAAGGTGATGAAAAGATCTTAACCCATAGTTAACAAAGGTCCTTCTAATATAGTTTCTGCTAGAAGGACTAAGCTTAGGGAGAGAAGATAAGAGCCTGTACTGATTAAATGTCGAAAATGAAGCTTCATTTGAAATTTTGGTTGCTGTAAAACCCCATCTTCCAAGATTCGATGAAATCTTGACACCCAAATCTTTGTTTCGCCTCAGAAGTGAAATTAATCTGCTCTCTAACATTGCTCTTTTCTTAGTTTCGATTTTCTCTATCAAATTTGCTGTAAATTTTGTGCGTTGAGTTTTATGTTGCTGCGGTCTTTGGGCAAGCTAAATCTTGGACAGGGTTTAAGGATGAACCGGCCGGTTCACAAAAAACCGGAGGCAAACCGGTGAAGTAAAGCGTGGATATTAGTATAGCCATAGGATTTTATTAGTCTTTTTTATTTGTGGGTATTTTATTTTGTAATATGTTTTTATTCGAAAAAGAAGAGAGTTAATTACCCATTAAAACTTATTATGGATAGACTTTTTGTATTTTTAAAATTAAATATTTATGTTTTTGAAAATTCAATATTTACACCCCGGTGATGTTATCTCTATTTTATTAAAAAAACATTTAAAACTTTTATATAATGTAAATCCTACCAAAATGATAATTCAGCTACCTATATATAAGATAATTTTTGCAATGAAAGAATAAATTAACAGGATAATTACTTAAAGTACAATTGATTCAAGTATATTGTTAAAATGAGTCAAGATTTTTAGATTTTATTAATTTTAGTCACTAACCTATTATTATCTTTCTTTCCTTTTTCTTCTCTACACACCTAGATAGAACACACACACTCTCTTCTTCACGTTCACGAACCATCCTAATTGAAAGCGGTAAAGAAAACAAAGCAAGTTTTATTGTGGAAAACCTCTTTACTCGAGAGAGTAAAAATCACGATCTATAATGTGTAGAATTTCAACAACCAATCTCTACTAACTTCAACGAATAGTTTCAGATTAATTATAACTATATGATTTAAAGGACTAACTCTAATATCTCTATTCAACAATTAGATTATATTATTCTAACAACTCTCCAAAAAGATAAACTATTTTCGTGTTACATACCTAACACCAATCACACTCTAAACAAATTAAAAGTTATTACAACTCAGATAATAATCTTATTACAGCTTTTATTATGAAAACAAAAACAATTTGAATCACTTGTTTTTCTTTCTTCTTCTGGAACTGCTGTGCATAGCCTATGCTAAGACACTTGATTTTGCGCATTTGACGGCTGAGTGTTCTGCCCATAAATCTTCCTTTATATATGGTGGATATAATACATTGTGTTCAGTGGCAGATTTTGAATTGCTAAATTTTACCGTCTTATCATGTCATTTTGATATTTCTTTTCATTTTTATTGTGCACCATCAAATCCTTGTTTAAAATATTATGTCTTTTTTTAATTTTTACTTTGTAGTGTCTTATTTTATTTTAAAATAGTGCAAGGATTGAATTATTAATATTATAATATATATTTAGTGTTTAATAACAACAAAAAATCAAAATCAAAAGTATTAAACAACATTAGTATTAATATGTTGAATGATAAAAATATTAGCTGAAAAGAACAATCTATATAATTTGATAATATAAATTGTAAAAGTTGACAAAATACAAGAATCTATATCTATATATATAATAAAATAGGATAGTTTGGAATGTGGTTAAACCAGCAAGCTATTGAAAATATTAGGCTTTTAGGTAGAAAAAAAATTTATTAGCTTAATTAAAACTAAAACTCCACTGCTGTAGAGTTCTAAATAAACTCCAGTTATTTCATAAACTTATCTTTTCAAATATTATATAATATATTTGAATACATTTGATTTGAATACTAAATAAATTATTATTATTATTATTATTATTATTATTATTATTATTATTATTATTATTATTAACAGCAACAAGAAGAAGAACAATACAATAATAATAATAATTATAGTAATAGTAATAAATAATAGTAGCAGTAGATTTTTTCACTAATAATAATTTTATCTTCAAAATCATGTTTTTGAATTTAGGTTGCTTACGTGTACTCAAATTTTTAATTAATGTTAATTATTTTTTGAGAAAAATAACAAAAAAAAAAAGAAGAAAGAAAAGAAAAGAAGATAAATGATCAAAAGAGAAAAAAATGTTTCATTGGTTTGAGGAAGAAAATGTTTCATTGTTTTCAAATATCTTTGTAGAAAAATATATATTCTATTTTAAAAATCAATGATAAGGAAGAGTAATAAAAAGATTTTTACTATAAATAAATAAAAGGTCTTCTTTTTTAAAATGATATGATATTTAAATTAAAATTAAAATGAAATTTGAGTTGGAACAGGATTTTTATCTTCTTAACCTCTCTTATATATATTATAATAATAATAATAATAATAATAATAATAATAATAATAATAATAATCTTCATTATCTTTTTTTTATTGATCATTAGCTTTGTTGATGAATTTATTTACTGCATAGTGTATTCTTCATTTTCAATTTTTATTTTATTTTAATATTTTCATTTTTTATGTGCAGATGAGTGATAATCGTATCACAAGCTAATTTTCTTGCTACTATATACAATCTTGAATTGAAGTAAGTAATAATTTTTATTCTAATTTTGTTCGTTTGTTTTTTGATAAAATCAAATATATTCAATTACCTAAATGAAAAATGAAAATCACCTTTTATTGAGAATTTTAGTCAAGCATTTCAAAAGATGGAAGGATCACCTCATGTCTTTTGCTGCTTATAAAATGATTGGATAAATGGTGATGAGGAATAAGCTTCATGCATGAAGCACCTATATTCCTTTGGAGGTCGAAAATTAAATAATTAGTTCTACCTGCATTATTTGTGTGTTTTTCTATGGGATACAAATATAATTATACAATTAAAATTAATTGTTTCCGTGTATGTATATGAAATTTCATGTATAATGAAAGGTTATTGATTATATACTTCTTTTGAAATTAGTTATACATGCATATATAACTTTTTTATAAATAATGAGGCAGTTTTAAGTATATGGGAATATCGAGCTTTTATGAGTTTATTATGATTAGTTCTTCGGTGCAACCATTTACAATAACCAAACAAGTTATAAATTTTGTACTGCCTCTTAAATAAATTCATTCTAATTTTCATTGTCAGACATAATTTTTTTATAATAAATTTTGTGACATGCAGATGAAAGATATATAGTTCTAGTGAAAATAAGCTATGCTTGGTGATGATATATGTATCTATTCATCCCAAAAGATAATAATAATTATAAGGGCAACAAGATAGTAAAAATGCGAAACTGATGCGCAAGCAATAAAAAGTCGTTTATAATTTTAGGACAAAATTAATAAATATTATAATAGAAATTTTGAACTGATAATAATAATAATTATAATAATAATAAAAAACAAACAAACAGAAGAAAGAAATGAAGATAAATGAGAAAAAAGAGAGAATGTAGGGGTAAAAATCAACTATCTTATTGATTCCAAATATTTCTCTTCATTCAATTATATAGCTTATAAAAAAATATCATTATATTTAATAGCTTAAAAATAAAAATCTATAGGCCAAAGAATTCTAAATGAACTCTTACTATTACATAAACTTATCATTTTCAGATATTGTAAAATAAATTTAATTATATTTAATTTATTTATTAGATTAAAATAAAAATATTATTATAATAATAATAATAATAATAATAATAATAATAATTAGTAATGGCTATTGTAATAGTCACAAGAGTAATCTATATCTATCTATACTATATTAAAAACATAAAAACCCTTAAAATGTTGATTGAACTTTTTGTCATTTATTAAAAGATTTCCTCTATACAAAATTGTCTTTTCATCATTTTTTCTGAAATAATTATCTTTCTAATATGTTGAACTTTAAAACTAATCTAAAACTTTAACATAAATTACAATTTTATTAACTTATAGCAATCCCAACTATACGCGATAACTTTTTGTTTATTGAAAAAATTATAATACGTCCTTTAAAAATAAATTTGTTGGATACGGATGTTATTCATTAATTTTAGGATTCAATTTGCAATTAGAATTTCTTTATACGAATATACTTACCTTAGTTGTCTTCTCTTTATTAATTAGGTTTAGCCATATATGCTACCAAAAGTATTGACGTGGGGGTTGGGGTTAGGTGTGGGAAATTAGGTTCAGGTTTTAGTAATACTTGTCATGGCAACATTAATGTACTATAGAAAAAATTGTGTGTTTAAGTTGTATGCTTTGATTGATATTCTTGGGTTATTAGTTGATCAAAATTACACGGCCACTCAATGTTGGATCAAACTCAAGAAAATAAAATTACAAATTTAAGTTAACATCATGAAGATCATAAAGTGCAAGTCCAATAGATGATTTCGTGTTTGACAAGTTACAATAGCAATGGTATTAATTGAATTGTTAAAGTCTCACATTAACTTAAACATATTCTTATGTTGTACTGATATTGAATTTCTATGCAATCCTTGTTTTATTGCAGTTGAAAGGCCTACGATTGCAAGTTGTAGGCAATGCAATTTGTTGTTTGGCTTTCGTCTTTAATTCACAAAAAAGCAAGAAAGAAATAAAGGAGAAGTATCCCGCTCCACACAAATATGGACTACCGTGACTTTCTTTGGAAAAGAGGCCAGTATCCCTCTCTTTCAATTGAGCTGATCACTTTCAAGGTGATTAGACTACTTATCAAACAATATTAGGTTGTTGATGTTAAGGTTAAAGAAAAACCATCGGTCTTTTTCTTTCTCCACACCCTTTGTTGGCTCAAAGTTATTTTCACGGTAAAAAATGTCAATATGTAATATTTTGATTTTTCAAATAATAAAAATTATTCATAGATGATTTTAACAAAGATTGATTGGTGAATGGACAGGTGTTAGATACACAGTTTAATTAGGGAGCTTGCGAAATCAGAATCCATTTTATAAATACATGTATAAAAGGAAATTAAGATTTCTTTTTTATTTTAAGATGGGATAATAGCCCGAAAAATATTCGAACTTTGACAAAATTTATTGTTGAGAGACCAACTTTGGACGGGCCCTATTACCCCCTGAACTATTTATAATGCATTTTAAAAGTATATTTGTAGTTGAGTTAAGTTTGAAAGTGTTGTTGTTTGGATCAAAATAGCTAGTTGAAGCATTTTCTTGTGTTGATGAAAGTTTGAAAGTGTTTATGTTTGCTAGTTTGTATGGTTGAAATCAATGAACTTGATTTTGTGTTGAATCTAATATCCTTGAAGTGAATTAAAAATCTAAAATTTTGACTTCAAAATCAACAATAATGTCAATAGTTATCAAACCCACAATAATTTGGATTAACTCAACCACGAATATACTTTTAAAATACACTATTAAATAGTTTAGGAGGGTAATAGGATCCGTCCAAAGTTTGGTATTGTAACAATAAATTTCGTCAAAATTTAGATATTTTTTGGACTATTATCCCTTTTAAGATTATTAATTGTTTTTGTAAAACTATCTCCACTGATTATTTATGTGCAAAAAAAATTATATAAGTGAGTTTGACATTCCAAACTTTGTTGATTTTTTTATTTTTTATTTTGATTAAAAGGTCATAATGTCACGACCCAACCCATCAGGCCGTGCAGGGACCTACTCTATGAGTTAAGTAGGAGAACCCTTATTCTCTTATATAAATGCGTTGCGGAATTTAAATCAAAACTTGATTACATAAATCAGATGTTCATAGAAATCTGTAATAATACACTTGTACAAAAATGACACATAAAACCCCATGGATACTAGTCTAAAATCGATACAAGAGCTTCTAAGAGTAGAAATAAAATAAGGAATAATGACCCAACTGCCACCATAAGGAAGGAAAACTAGAAGCCGCTAGAGGATCGCCTTCGTCTTCACCTAAGAGACATAACTGACCCTGCAACTAGACTATGCTAAGTGGCATATCAAGAGTAGTATCAGTACAAACAACACGTATTGGTAGGCATCATCGTACAATCTGATATCTACCGCATAATATATAAACAGAAAAATAAAAGAGACCATAATAATTAAACTTTATTAACTTGCCCACCCCCAATCAACAGGTACACTCTTTACTCTCACCCTTAAGGTATTTACCACTCTACGCTGTAGAGATTCACTATTTTTTCTAGTTATAATTTATGACCTGTGGGTTATGGACCCACCTTACTATTGTTCAATCACCCCAGCAGTCCCACCTAACAATCTTAACCACTGAAATGATTTCACCCAGACACCACTATTCCTGGTCTAGTTGTCTCACAACATAGGGCCTAGCCATTCCACAACAACACTTCCACACTTACCCGGTCATAAGTAACCACAAATACTACCACACTTACTCGTGAACACCTCAATAATAAAACTATTTGTGAACAACTAACTTCCACCTCTAAGCCTATGAACATAGAATACTTCACAACAAATACACTTCCCTAATCATTACAACACCTTTTTACCAAGGTCACACTCGAATTAGACCCTAACAAAATCGAATTTCTGCCCGTGACGCATGACCAAAGCTTATTTATATAATTTCTCATTAAATTTCCTTCCATACTACATAATAGGTATTGATTAACCACTTAGAAAAGAGAAGCCTAGCCTACCTGGGCACCAAAAAATCGTGGAGAGATAATGCTGCTGAAATCATTGATTCCCAACGTTCTACGAGCAAGATCGAATTGGATTCTACGGGTTGAACTTGTTTGAATGTTGAGATTTCCTCTCCTCTTATCCACAGGTCAAGAGCAGCCTTTTTAGAGGGTTTTGCAGAAACCCTCGCCTCTAACTTCCACTTAGAAGTAGTAGGGGAAATAAGAAGTTGACGACTTAAGTTCTGTCCCACGACCTCCTACTTTGGACCCTCTCCTTACGTCAACAATGTCTTCCTGATGTCTTGGGCGTAAGTTTAACAATTAATTTCACCCAAATCAGACTAGAATATGAGGGTGGAAGTTGAAAGATTTTTTCTTGGCCCAAACCTTAATTATGCTAGTTATTTGGAGTTTTGAACCAATTTCCTTTGAAAATAATGCTGCTAGGACACTTAGGTGTACTGATCGGTAAAAGTTTTAAAGAAATTTGTGAATTAGGGGTGAGGAGGCGCAATGGAAGCACTTCATGTTCTTCTCAAATGAAGCCTGCTCTGGCGGCCTTCATCCCGCTCTGGCGGGATCTTACTGCTTTGGCGGGATTTCGCCAGGCAGTGGCCTCGCATTAGGGGACCTTTCCCTTCCTTAACCTCTCATTCCACACTTATACTATTGGGTTCTAATTGTAGGTTTGTGAAACTCGCAGCTACATCACTCTGGCTTACAATGACAATACCAACCTCCCCTTTGTCCTATTCCCCGATGTCGCTTCTCGAGAAAGACACCACAACTTTAGAAATAACAAATTCTTACCCAAGAGGTTCTTCCATATGTTAGGAATGGCGGACAAAATACCTGTTTTCTATGCCCGACTAGAGCAGTTTAGGTAGGGCTCTTTGATAGAATCTCCTCCCTCTGTTCACACTGGTTGGGTGAGGGAGTTCTACTCGATACTTCCTATGGTTCGCTAGGATAAACCTGAGCCCACTATTCTCATCCGAGGAGTAGACATCCCCTTGAGTCCCTCTTATATCAATGTTGTGCTCGAAGTACCTAAGGCCTATAATGCTGACTATGAAGCCAAGCTGAGGGAGATGAACCTAAAGTGGTTACGGGACACTCTAGTGGTCCTAGAGTGTCATAGCAGGGTCTACTATCCCAGCAAAGAGGACATCACTAGCACCAACTGATCTGACGATGCTAAGAGGTATCTACACTTGGTGGCCTAGAGGATCCACCCTTCCAGCAACCGTACCGATGTGACCTTCCCGAGGGCACTAGTGGTGGCTTGTGTTATTCAGGGGACAGGCCTGAATATGGGTGCCTAGATTGTGTTAGAGTGGAAGATGTTCTACTGTGGCAATAAAAAGATAGTTTTCCTGTCGGGACTGATCACTGCCATGTGCAACAAAACTAGGGTGCCACTATTGGACTCCGATGAGGTACTCCCCATAGATCCCCTTTTCCATCCCTTGCTTATCAAGAGAGCTTTCTCTCAGGGATAGAAGAAGTGAAGGGCTGATGGGACCAAGAGCAGCCGGGCAAGAATAACAGAGGATGAGAATGAGGACAAGGTTGCTGCCCTTCCCACTCAGTCACAGCCACTAATTGACCCTCACTTGGAGGAGGACCTATGTCACGTCCCAGGAGGGTACCCTAGACGTAACCGGCACTCGAAGGCCATTTCTGACCTCCGAGCGAACCACCTGGTCCAGTCACTCATTCGTTCATTCATATTCTCTTAGTGGAACTCAATTAATGAAATACTTTTCATGCTATAAGGGCCAAAGGCTAAACATTTACAACCCAACAAGAATAGTAAGTTAGAACTCCTTAAGATAACAGTTTAATCCTCCCCACACTCCAGTCTACGAAGCCTCTATTCAAGTCTAAAAGGTGCCAATGACAAGCCCATGGCTACCAATAATCTAAATAAAAGAAGAGACAACAAAACTGTACAAGAAGGCCCAATATCCTCCGGGAACTGGGAGGACTCACCGACTGGCTGGAAGTGTATGTAGATCTTCAACGGAGCACCGGTTGACGATCTCTAGTACCTATCTCTGCATCATGAAATGATGCAGGCCAAATGGCGTCAGTACATGGAATGTACGAGTATGTAAAATGGCCAGATGAAACCATATTAAGAAAACATCAATATCAACTCAGGACCTCAACTCATACATGTATACATCACGACTCATTCAATGTCCTAAGTCCAACAAGAATAGTTTAGGCAGGACTAACTCATAAGCCACTTAACTCAACTGACTCGGAGCACTAACAAGGCCTAAATGGGAGTTTCTCTTAACCGACAACCATCACCTATGAGCCGGTGATAGTACAACAATCCGATGTTGTTGCCACGTCCGTCCATACCTTACCAGAGTATGAACGCCTCTCTAATCATGAGTACCATCGATTAGTCAAGTCTTATCATTTCAGGACAATACAAATGGGAAACATTAGACTTTAACGGTTCGATCCCACGGGAAGCATCCGACTTTAATGGTTCCAATCCCTCGGGAAGCATCCGACTTTAACGGTTCCATCCCTACCTACGTTGGCGGCGTAGTTTCTGGGGTTCGAGTGTGGACTATACTCTCACCCGCTTCGGTGCTCGATACTCCTCCCATGACTCTATGCTCATAAGACTCCTCAAATCATCTCAAACAAGCCCTTACGGCTAGTTTCATGTGGTACAATACCACCTCATCAACTCGGTTCTTATTTGCAATTCAATTGAGGCACAATGACAAGTCTCATTTAGGACCTTGTCCACTTGCCAATTCCTTCCTCATATCAACTCAATCAAGCCTCCTCTATGTGAACATTTATGACATCTCCTCAAGATTTAACACAACTCTATGACTTCAACTCAACCATTCAAATAGAATAGCGCATTTAAGGAAATTGACTTAAACAACATATTCACATGGCTAAAGAGGTCAATAAAATATAACGACAATTCATCTCCATCAATTCATACTAATCATGAAGGAATTTAAGGACTTCTTGGCTCAACAACATCAACCACATATAGCATTATATAAATAGGAGACAAAGTTCATATAGACATACACCATACCAAGAACTCTATTTTTCATGAATATCTAACTTCAAGCAAGAATAGGGCACATGGGTGGACTTAGCCCATGTTTTGGATAGCCTTACATACCTTGTTTGAAGACTTTGAAGAAACCTTGATGTTGGGTCTTCAATGGGGGACTCAAATCTTGAAGCTCTTGGACTCTTTTTGGTTGGAAATGGAGAAGATGAAGAAGAGAGAGAGAGAGAAGCTCCTAGGGCTTTTTAGAGAGAGAGTGGGGGCTGCCAAATGGGTTCCCAAAAGACCAAGGGTTACATATATATAATTTGGGTAAGTTCCCAAATTGCCCTCCTCAAAAGTTCTGAAAATAGGCTAAAATGCCCTTGGCGCGATAGTGGCACGTCGCGCTGTTATAGCGCCAAGGCCAATTACCCCTAAAACCTGCACAACTTTTAGTGGCGCATCGCGCCAGGGACCAAACTACTGAGGCATATTTCTGGTGCGATAATGGCGCGTCGCGCCCTTACAACGCCAAGCCCATTATTCTGAATTCTAGGAATTTGGCCTGAAAAACCCTGCACAACTTTTAGTGGCGCATCGCGCCAGAGACTAAACTACTGAGGCATGTTTCTAGCGCGATAGTGGCGCATCGCGCCCTTACAGCGCCAAGGCCATTTCCCCAGCAATTGCAACTCAGGCCAAAAATGAAATTCCTGTAGTGCTAGTTCATCTTAGGATCGTCATATCTTTTGACTCCGAACTCCAAAATTTACGTTCTTGGTGGCGTTGGAAAGAAGACTCGACGACCTTTAATTTGATAGGTCGTGGGCCACCTAGATTGACGCCTTTCAAAAGGTAGGGTCGTTACAAGTCGACCCTTACATGAACTCGTCCTAAACTTAGCCACAACGGATCTCTTAGACTTAGCTCGGTCCTAGGGTTCCTCAACGACCCCACATCACCTCCAACGCTCCTAATTTCTCAGGGACTCATCTTAACTCAAGCACATACTTCGAAATAACTACGATAGGCCCCATACGTATACAAAGAAGGCTGAATCTTAGGGAAATTTTTGAGGGGTGTTACATTATCTCCCCCATGGGATCATTCGTCCTCGAATGACGGTTAACCAAGAATGGACTCGGGGTACCAATCATAATCAAAACTCAGTCATTCAAATTCTCAATCAATTATTAATCAAGACTCAAAATGCACAAATGAATTCAATGTCAAGAAAAGGGACATTACCTTCGACATCCTCTTCGGTAGGCACAAATAGATGTGGATATTTAGATTTCATGGATTCCTCCGCTTCCCATATGGCTTTCTCAACAAGTTGATTCCTCCATAAGACCTTGACTGAGGCGACTTCTTTGTTCCTCAATTTGCAAATTTGGCGATTAAGAATTTGGACTGGGACCTGTTCATAAGACAAGCTATCCTTAATTCCGACGTTGTCAATGGGGACTACCAACGAGGGATCGCCCAAGCACTTTTTCAACATTGAAACGTGGAACACCGGATGAATAGAAGCTAGCTCTGAGGGTAAGTCCAACTCATAAGCAACACTCCCGATCCGCCTCAAAATTTGGTACGGACCAATGTATTGGGGACTAAGTTTCCCCTTCTTTCCAAACCTCATGACTCCCTTCATGGGTGACGCTTTCAAATACACCCAATCATCCACCTCAAACTCTAAGTCTCTCCTCCTCACATCGGTGTAAGATTTTTGGCGACTTTGGGCTGTCTTTAGCCTCTCTCAGATAATTCGTACCTTCTCCATGGCTTGGTGAACAAGGTCAGGCCCAATCAACTCGGCCTCACCAACTTCAAACCACCCAATGGGCGATCTACACCTCCTCCCATACAAGGCTTCATAAGGAGCCATTTGAATGCTTGCATGATAGCTATTGTTATATGCAAACTCTATGAGAGGCAAGTGATCATCCCAATTTCCCTTGAAGTTAAGCACACACGCTCTCAACATATCTTCCAATGTCTGAATTGTGCTCTCTGCTTGGCCATCTGTCTGGGGATGGAAGGCTGTACTCAAGTTCACCCTCGAACCTAATCCCTTCTGAAAGGATTTCCAAAATTGGGAAGTGAATTGAGCTCCTCTGTCTGATATAATAGACAAGGGAACCCCATGCAATCTGACGATCTCCTGTATATACAACTTTGCATAATCTTCTGCGGTGTCAGTAGTCTTAACCGCTAAGAAGTGAGCTGATTTCGTCATTCTATCCACAATCACCCAAATGGAATCATGTTGCTTTTGGGACTTCGGCAAGCCTGTAATAAAGTCCATGTTGATCATCTCCCACTTCCATTCTGGAATTTCTATGTTTTGGGCTAGACCACATGGCCTTTGATGCTCAACCTTCACCTGTTGGCAATTCGGGCACTTGGAAACAAATTCCGCAATATCCTTCTTTATCCCACTCCACCAATAGATTTCCTTCAAGTCATGATACATTTTCGTAAAGCCTGGATGAATGGAGTACCTGGAACTATGCTCTTCGGCCATAATCCTCTCTCGAACATCATCGACATCCGGCACACATAATCTATTTTGGTACCTCAACACACCATCTCCCCCTTTGGTGAAAACCATTACCTCTTGTTTGTGAACAATTCCCTTCAATTGGAGAAGGATGGGATCTTGATCTTGCTTCTTCTTTACCTCTGCCATAAGTGAGGACGTAGACCCATCCTGAATAGTAACTCCGCCTTCGTTGTTCTCTTCCAGATGAACTCCCAATCGGGCTAATCTGTGTACTTCCTTCGCCAATTCCCTCCTTCCCTCCTCCACATGGATAGTGCTACCCATAGACAACCTGCTAAGAACATCAGCAACAACATTAGCTTTACCTGGATGGTAGAGGATGCTCATATCATAGTCCTTGAGTAGCTCAAGCCATATCCTTTGCCTCAGGTTGTGTTCCCTCTGGCTAAAGACGTATTGCAAACTCTTGTGATCGGTGAATACATCGATATGCACTCCATACAAGTAGTGGCGCCAGATTTTAAGCGCAAACACCACAGCCGCCAGCTCAAGGTCATGAGTTGGGTAATTCCTCTCATGAACCTTAAGCTGTCTTGAAGCATAGACTATCACCTTCACCCTTTACATCAACATACAACCCAAACCAATTTTGGATGCATCACAATAGATCATAAAACCCTCTGTACCATCGGGCAAGGTTAGAACCGGGGCAGTGGTTAGCTTAGTCTTCAATTTCTGGAAACTCTCCTCACAAGCCTCGGACCATTGGAACTTAGCCTTCTTTTGAGTCAGCTTAGTCAATGGTGATGATATGGAGGAGAATCCCTCTATGAACCTTCGATAATAGCCAGCCAAACCCAAGAAGCTCCTTATCTCTGTCGGGGATGTGGGTCTGGGCCAACTCTTCACTGCCTCAATTTTCTGAGCATCAATGTGAATACCATCTCTATATATAATGTGGCCTAGGAAGGCCACTGATGCAAGCCAAAATTCACATTTGGAGAACTTTGCATACAATACCTGGTCTCTCAAAGTTTGCAAGACGACTCTAAGATGATGGGCATGCTCCTCCTCATTCTTGGAGTAAACCAGTATATCATCTAT
Source organism: Solanum dulcamara (assembly GCF_947179165.1). NCBI lineage: Eukaryota > Viridiplantae > Streptophyta > Magnoliopsida > Solanales > Solanaceae > Solanum > Solanum dulcamara. Next base: position 17,209,729 of record NC_077242.1, read on the forward strand.
GAACACAATCACAAACATATCAAGATATGGCTTGAATACTCGGTTCATGAGATCCATAAAAGCGGCGGGGGCATTAGTCAACCCAAAGGACATGACTAAGAATTCAAAGTGGCCATAACGAGTCCGGAAAGCAATCTTCGGAATATCGCATTCTCTCACCTTCAACTGGTGGTAACCGGATCTCAAGTCTATCTTTGAGAAGCACGTGGCACCCTGAAGCTGATCAAATAAATCATCTATTCTGGGGAGAGGGTATTTGTTCTTTATGGTGACCTTATTGAGCTGCCTGTAGTCAATACACATCCTAAGGGACCCATCTTTGTTTCGAACAAATAGGACCGGAGCTCCCCATGGCGAGACACTCGGCCTAATAAATCCATTATCTAATAAGTCCTTCATCTGCTTTTTCAATTCTTTCAACTCGGCTGGGGCCATTCTATAAGGAGGAATTGAGATAGGCTGGGTATCAGGAAGAACATCAATCCCGAAGTCGATCTCCCTATCAGGAGGGACTCCAGGCAGATCTTCAGGAAAGACATCCGGAAATTCATTGACAATCAGAACCGACTCAAGGGATGGAAACTCAATATTGTCACCTTTCACTCGGACAATGTGATAAACACACCCTTTTGAGATTAGCTTCTTGACCCTAAGGTATGAAATAAACTTACCCTTAGGTGCAATCGGACTACCCTTCCACTCTATGACAGCCTCATTCGGGAATTTAAACGTGACAATCTGAGTTCTACAATCAATAGAGGCATAACAGACATAGAGCCAGTCCATGCCAAGGATCACGTCAAAGTCAACCATGTCCAACTCAACTAGGTCGGCCAAGGTATCCCTGTGATAAATGGACACAGTGCAATCTCTATAGACTCTCTCAGCTAAGACAGAATCACCGACAGGAGTGGCCACACTAAAAGGCTCAAGAAGACGTTCAGGAATTTTATAGAATTTACTAGCCACATAAGGAGTCACAAGAGATAGGGTGGCACCCGGATCCATCAATACATAACAATCAAAAGAAGAGATTCGAATTATACCCGTCACGATGTTTGGAGAGTTCTCCTGATCTTGGCGACTACCCATGGCATATAGGCGGTTGGTACCTCCGCTGGTGCCTAAAGTAGTTCCCCTCTTATTACTTCTAGCCGGCGGTGCGGTGACTGAATGCTGGGCTCTATTTCCCCCTGTTGGACACTCCCTCTGAAAATGGCCCATTTGGCCGCATTTATAACAACCAACCCTCCCCGCTCTGCATTCTCCAAAGTGGAGCCTACCACACTTACTGCATGATGGCTTCTCCCTCGCACCTTGACTTGCACTAACCTGGGATTGAGAACCCTGGGGTCTGAAACTCTGACGACTCTGTCCCTGCCTATCATACCTGTTCTGTTGCATCGGTGCACTGGCGGTAGATGAGGCATAGTTGGAAGGCCTCTTCTGGAAGAAGGACCTGTTGCCCTTGCTTTGCCTCTGCTCATTCTCCTGCCCAAATGACCTTGCCTTTTTGCTCAGGTGCTCTTCTCTGTCTTTTATTTTCTCCTCCTCCACCTATTGAGCATACACCATTAATCTGGAAAGATCCATATCCGAGATCAACAATGCTGCCTTGCACTCCTTCTTCACATGCCTCCCTAATCCGGAGACGAACTTCCTCGTCTTTGTACTCACATCAGGAATCATTTCTGGAGCATACCTGGACAGATGGATGAACTTTAAGCCATACTCCTTAACCGACATACCTTCCTGTTTCAGATTAACAAATTCCTCCACCTTCGCTTCCCTCAATTCTCGAGGAAAGAAGTGGTCAAGAAAAGCTCCCTCAAATTCATCCCACCTAGCAGGTTCAGCATCCTCACCCCTACTCTGCTCTCATTGGTTATACCAAATGTTTGCCACGTCTTTGAGTTGATAAGACACCAACTCGACCCCCTTAATTTCCGTAGCATGCATAGCTTTCAAAATCTTCCACATTTCATCAATAAAGTTCTGGGGGTCTTCATAAACCTTAGAACCCGTAAATGTCGGTGGATTCATCCTCAGAAAGTCTCTAATTCTAATGGTAGCAGATGGCTCCTGGGAACTAGAGCTGAGAGTCGGCGAACTCTGATTACCATTTCGAGCAGCCATTAGTTGCGTGAGCATTGCAATTGCCCCTCGAAATTCAGCCTCTGATGTGGGTGTAGGTGGGGTAGACGGCACTTGGGGTGCCTCCGCATATCTCGCGGGTCGGCCTCTAGCCCTTGTTGGGCGGGCCTCTGACTGTGGCATCCCTGCATTATCAACATTCCTTTGACTAGCAGTACGTTTTGGAGGCATTATCTATAACGTATAAACGCACGAATTGGAAGGGAAGTTTCATAGAGTTTAACTCTATCGCACGAATTCAGAGTATGAAAGAAGTGAAACAATTCCTAATGTCCTATAGCCTCCTGCTTATAAGTGTGGTGCACAACACACCCATAAGCAAGACTCTACTAGACACGACTTCATAGACTTCCTAGGACACTTGAACTCTGTGCTCTGATACCATGTTTGTCATGCCCCGGGAGGGTACCCTAGACATAACCGGCACTCGAAGGCCATTTCTAACCTCCGAGTGAACCACCTGGTCCAGTCACTCATTCGTTCATTCACATTCTCTTAGCGGAACTCAATTAATGAAATACTTTTCATGCTATAAGGGCCAAAGGCTAAACATTTACAACCCAACAAGAATAGTAAGTTAGAACTCCTTAAGATAACAGTTTAATCCTCTCCACACTCCAGTCTACGAAGCCTCTATTCAAGTCTAAAAGGTGCCAATGACAAGCCCATGGCTACCAATAATCTAAATAAAAGAAGAGACAACAAAACTGTACAAGAAGGCCCAATATCCTCCGGGAATTGGGAGGACTCACTGACTGGCTGGAAGTGTATGTGGATCTTCAACGGAGCACCGGTTGATGATCTCTAGTATCTGTCTCTGCATCATGAAACGATGCAGGCCAAATGGCATCAGTACATGGAATGTACGAGTATGTAAAATGGCCGGATGAAACCACATTAAGAAAACATCAATATCAACTCAGGACCTCAACTCATATATGTATACATCACGACTCACTCAATGTCCTAAGTCCAACAAGAATAGTTTAGGCAGGACTAACTCATAAGCCACTTAACTCAACTGACTCAGAGCACTAACAAGGCCTAAATGAGAGTTTCTCTTAACCGACAACCATCACCTATGAGCCGGTGATAGTAAAACAATCCAACGTTGTTGCCACATCCGTCCATACCTTGCCAGGGTATGAACGCCTCTCTAATCATGAGTACCATCGATTAGTCAAGTCCTATCATTTCAGGACAATACAAATGGTAAACATCCGACTTTAATGGTTTGATCCCATGGGAAGCATCCGACTTTAATGGTTCCAATCCCTCGGGAAGCATCCGACTTTAACGGTTCCATCCCTACCTACGTTGGCGGCGTAGTTTCTGGGGTTCGAGTGTGGACTATACTCTCACTCGCTTCGGTGCTTGATACTCCTCCCATGACTCTATGCTCATAAGACTCCTCAAATAATCTCAAACAAGCCCTTACAGCTAGTTTCATGTGGTACAATACCACCTCATCAACTCGGTTCTCATTTGCAATTCAATTGAGGCACAATGACAAGTCTCATTTAGGACCTTGTCTACTTGTCAATTCCTTCCTCATATCAACTCAATCAAGCCTCCTCTATGTGAACATTTATGACATCTCCTCAAGATTTAACACAACTCTATGACTTCAACTCAACTATTCAAATAGAATAGCGCATTTAAGGAAATTGACTTAAACAACATATTCACATGGCTAAAGAGGTCAATAAAACATAACGACAATTCATCTCCATCAATTCATACTAATCATGAAGGAATTTAAGGACTTCTTGGCTCAACAACATCAACCACATATAGCATTATATAAATAGGAGACAAAGTTCATATAGACATACACCATACCAAGAACTCTATTTTTCATGAATATCTAACTTCAAGCAAGAATAAGGCACATGGGTGGACTTAGCCCATGTTTTTGATAGCCTTACATACCTTGTTTGAAGACTTTGAAGAAACCTTGATGTTGGGTCTTCAATGGGGGACTCAAATCTTGAAGCTCTTGGACTCTTTTTGGTTGGAAATGGAGAAGATGAAGAAGAGAGAGAGAGAGAAGCTCCTAAGGCTTTTTAGAGAGAGAGTGGGGGCTGCCAAATGGGTTCCCAAAAGACCAAGGGTTATATATATATAATTTGGGTAAGGTCCCAAATTGCCCCTCCTTAAAAGTTCTAAAAATAGGCTAAAACGCCCTTGGCGCGATAGTGGCGCGTCGTGCCTTTACAGCGTCGAGGCCAATTACCCCTAAAACCTGCACAACTTTTAGTGGCGCATCGCGCCAGGGACCAAACTACTAAGGCATGTTTCTGGTGCGATAATGGCGCGTCGCGCCCTTACAACGCCAAGCCCATTGTTCTGAATTCTGGGAATTTGGCCTAAAAAACCCTGCACAACTTTTAGTGGCGCGTCGCGCTAGAGACCAAACTACTGAGGCATGTTTCTGGCGCGATAGTGGCGCGTCGCGCCCTTACAGCGCCAAGGCCATTTCCCCAGCAGTTGCAACTCAGGCCAAAAATGAAATTCCTGTCGTGCTAGTTCATCTTATGATTGTCATATCTTTTGACTCCAAACTCCAAAATTTACGTTCTTGGTGGCGTTGGAAAGAAGACTCGATGACCTTTAATTTGATAGGTCGTGGACCACCCAGATTGGCGCCTTTCAAAAGGTAGGGTCATTACAAGTCGACCCTTACATGAACTCATCCTAAACTTAGCCACAATGGATCTCTTGGACGTAGCTCGGTCCTAGGGTTCCTCAACGATCCCACATCACCTCCAACGCTCTTAATTTCTCAGGGACTCATCTTAACTCAAGCACATACTTCGAATTAACTATGATGGGCCCCACACATATACAAAGAAGGCATAATCTTAGGGAAAATTTTGAGGGGTGTTACAACCTAGCTGCGGTTCGGAGGTGATTATGAGGCCTCTTCTTATAGACCCCTACCCCAGTGCCACTAACTATAGCCATAGAGGTGGAGATTCTTCGCCGTCAATTGCGGTGGGAGATGAGGAAGAGCATACCTCCTTATGATAAGGATGTGGGAGACTATTAAGGTCATCTTCTCTTGCGTCGCTCCCCAGAGAGAGCTTCCTACCCAAGAGCCCAGAGACTTCTGCGAGTTCAATTTATTGAACGAGGCCTGGGCAGGAGAGTACCCTTAGGAGAGGCTGGACTTTGATGACGATACTTCGCTCCCCTTCCCATTAGACTTTTGTTATTTGATTAGGTTTCTCCGTTTAGGAAAGAAAATAGTTTATTGCTTTTTTTTACTATTTCTTTTATTTTGGTAAGCAATAGATGCTTTTAAATTTCTTTGCATCACCGTACATATTAACACCATCATTATTAAGGATACTCAATCCTTGTTGCTCATTATATTGGCATTAGAGATAGTGAAAAGTGCTTAGGAGTTCATTGCAAAAGCAGGAAAAAACAGGGGACCCCTTTCTGAGGTCTTTGTCTTGTGAGATCCCGCCCTGGCAGGATAATTCCTGCTCTGGCAGGATTTTTCTGCTGGTGCGGGAATCACCGAGATAGTAGCCTCAGTAATTTCCCTAGGGCATTTTTCCTTCTCCATATCTCCTTTAGAACTTCTAGAGTTAAACTTAATCCATTTGACTCCTTTTTCACGGGAAAATAACATGGACTATCTAGAGTTGAACCTAGCGCTACACGTATGAGATTATCACTCCCCATTATACCAAAGATATTAAGATAAGAAATTCATCATTTAGAGTAACTTGTGACATCAAGTTCTTATTAATCAAGCCAACGGTTCAACCCATTATATCAGATAGACACAATTCAGCAACACCTTGTTTTAGCTCAGTTATGAAATATGCTAAGGATCTTTCACGATCACCATTAGACTAATATACAACACTAGATCTTTTTTTCACCTGATTTCAACCCAAATATAACTGCCGCAAAACCAGAATTTCTCTACAGTCCCTATTTGTTAAAGTACCTTACCAATTAGCACAAATGGTACGTCTATGCACTATTTACAGGCCGCATTCCTCACATGAGTATATCATTTAACACATCAGAACTCATCCCTTAATAGTCTGGGTCTGATAGAAGTTTAATGTACATAATCACATGTTGGGATACATTACTCAAGCAAGTTCAAACCATCAAATAAATCCACTTCATAGATGACTATTAGTTGGTTATCTATGCCTTCTCACCACCTCTACGATAAGATACCAATTGGAACCTTCTTGGTTCCAATTTCCTTTACTTGTTGTATATTCAGGCATTACCATGACATCCAGTTTACTTCATTGAGATACAAATTAGAATCCAGATATACCAATTATACACAAGGTATGACACAAGCGATAGACCGCATGAATAAGAGAGAAAGAATGAAACTACTTTCTAAAATGCTTCATAGCTTCCCGAAGATTAGATGTGGATGTCAACACACTAATCTGCAGGAGTCTATTCCACAATTGCTCTTGTACTGGGAGACCGGTAACCTAGTCTCTGATATCAAATTGTCATGGCCTAATCTAACAGGCCGCACAGGCACCCGCTCTGTGACTTAAGTAGGAAAACCTTTAACCCCTTATATAAAAGCATTACAAAATTTAAATCAAAATTTGATTAAATAAATTAGATGTTCATAGAAATCTGTAATAATACACTTGTACAAAAATGACACATAAAACCCCCATGGATACTAGTTTTAAAAAGGCACAAGAGCTTCTAAGAGTAGTAATAAAATAAGGAATAATGACCCAGCTTCCACTATAAGGAAGAAAAAATAGAAGCTGCTGGAGGATCGTCTTCATCTAAGAGACATAACTGACCCTACAATCAGACTATGCCAAGTGGCATAGCAAGAGTAGTACCAATTTAAACAATACGTACTGATAGTCATCATCGAATAATCTAATATCTACTACATAACATATGAACATAAAAATAAGAGAGATCATAATAATTAAACATTGTTAACTTGCCCACCCCGATCAATGGGTATACTTCTTACACTCACCCTTAAGGTATTTTACCACTCTACGCTCCAGAGATTCACTATTCATTCTATTTACAATTTATGACCTGTGGGTTATGGACCCACCTTACTATTGTTCAATCACCCCAACATTCCCCACCTAACAACCTTAACCGCTCAAATGATTTCCCACAGACAAAACTATTCCTGGTCTAGTTGTCTCATAACATAGGGCCTAGCCATTCTACAACCACACTTCCATACTAACCCGGTCATAAGTAACCACTACTACTACCACAACCCGTGAACACCTCAATAATAAAACTATCTGTGAACAAGCAACTTCCACCCCCAAGCCTCTAAACATAGAATACTTCATATAACACCTGTGTCACACCAAGCCTATTACAGCCCATCCTCTACCACCATTTGTTTACACATACTCGAATCTCTTTATAACTGACATACATCAACTAAAGGGTTCCTTCATCCATGGTTCATTTACCCCTAACATTATTATTACATGTAAATACCAATATTATCAGGTCCTCTCATGGAACCATCCATACATTCTCACATACTTGGCCTTCTTAGGGGACCCAATGCAGTCATATATGTGTCAAAACATGACACTTGATCAAAGATTATGTCAAAATATGACATTCGATCCAAATACATGTCAAAATATGACACCCAATCCAAATATATATTAGAACATAACACCCGATCCAATTATGCAAACCAATCACAACAATTAACAAAAGGCTACTTTATATCACCAACAACAAATTTATCACAAAACAAGCTAGCAATTAATCATTGCATCAAGTCTAACATGTTTTCCTTAATCATATGTACCGATGCATATCATGAAGCAATTTAACAAGCATATGAAACACATACAGTAACTAGACCATCAGCTACACTACTAAACCTTTAAGGGTTTGATATCTACTTAGTTTCATATTTTTGTACATAATACTATGCTTGTTATAAAATAACCGTCTGTATGCAATAATGTCACAACAAATACACTTCTCCAATAATTACAGCACCTTTTTACTTAGGTCACATTCAAATTAGACCTTAGCACAATCAAATTTTTTCTCATGACCCATGACCCCATCATAGTTATACGATTTCTCATTAAATTTCCTTCTATACTACTGTCACGCCTTGAGAGTGTACCCTAGGCGTGGCCGACACTCAGAAACCATTTCTGGCTTTCGAGAGAACCACTTGGTCTCATTACTCATTTGTTCATCAGCGAAAGACTTAAGAATACTAATATGGGCTTGTCATCATCAACATCAAAGGAAAAATAGATAATTCTTAGAAGAAGTAGTTTCTATGGAGAACTACTCCGATTACATCATCAAAATCTGTCTATGAAGCCTATAATACTCTTAGATGGTGCCAATGACATGTCCATGGCTACCTTAAAAGAAACATAATACTCAAAAATGATAAAAGGATAGAGAGTTCCTCCGAATACAAGAAAGACTCACCAAATAGCTAAAAAATAATGATCTTCAACGATGCGCCTGTTGAGGATCTCTAACACCTGTATCTTTATCATAAAATGATGCAGGTCGAATGACGTCAATACGTGGAATGTACGAGTATGTAAAATAGAAGGAAGGTAAGGACATATATCAAGAAATTCCTCTTAGGAAAACTCAGCTCAGAACTCAACATCATCTCAACATTAATATGTAATGCAAATTTAAAATAATAATAAGAAATGCTTACTCAGTTGGGAGTTTTTCTAACCGACAACCATCACTTATGAGCTAGAGATTATACAACGAAGCGATGTCGTTGCCACATCCATCCAATACCTTGCCAGGGTAAAGGACATCACTATCTTGGATCCACTCATCAAAGTCCTCTTTTTGGAACTTAAGAGGCATAGCCTCCATCCTACGCTGGCTACGTAGTTCTGGGGTTTGAGTTAATTAAACTCTTATCCAACTCGGTGCTCAATACTACTCCCAAAATATGTGCTCATATTAATCTCATCATCTAGTCTCATTGGACTTTAATTTAAATAATCAAACTCATCTCATTACCTCTTCATCAATCATTATACTTCAAAAACATCATTTACATCTCATCAAAACATCTTGCTCAAAACATCATTTACTCAAATTTATTTAAACTCAACTTTTTTGCTCTTTCAAAACTCAATAAAATACAAATATAGTATTAATTCATATTACTCTTTTTATCAATGAAAATATTAAAAAGCCAACATCTTTACTCAAAACATGTGTAAAAATATTTATGAACATCAAATCAATTAGGATTAATGAGAAAGTAGCCATTAACAATAATTCCAATAATATAAGAGATAACAATAATAATAATATTAATGCATAAATATATCTAACTCAATAGAAGAAGAATTAATTCATTTAAAATTCAAGATTTGAATAAAACTCAATTATAACTCAATTATAATGAATTTAAATATTGGGCGCATGGACGAACTCAATCCGATGCTATGAAAGCTTTACATACCTTCAATTGGAAGCTTTACTCCGAATTAGAACTTGGACCCCTAGCCTTTTCTTCTTGCCGGAGCATTTTGTGTACTACCCAGAGTATAAGAATCACCGGAGTAGTATTTTTATACTACTAAAACTAAAACTATATTTGAGAATGAGTAAAGAAGTGTATAGAGAGAAGAGTTGCTTAAGAAAGCTTGATGAATAAAAATGAGGAAATAAGGTGGGTATTTATAGGTGTGGAGGAGAGACCTAACAATAAATACAATTAATTACAAAGGATGATCTTGAAAATTCAATGAAGGATTTTGATGTCATGGATTATGTCAAATGATTCTAGATCTTTCTATGGTAGATGAGATGAGATCTCTTTTCACGGAATATCCATTTTCGAAGCTGCGTTTGAACAAGATAAATTCCTTATTAGAATTTGGTATCTTCATAAGAATTGTAGATATAGAAGTCTAATTTTAGTTAGTTCAAGAATCATCCAATTTGGAGTATACTACATCGAGATATGAATTTTATTCTACAAATACTCTATTCCATCACAACACTATATCTTGCAAAGATTAATTTATTTGATCTATTGAAACTCTAAATATTAAGATATGTTCTTCATGAGAGTTGTAGGTAATGGGGTTGTGGTTACTTAAAAATTTGAATCACCTAATTTGGACTATTCTATGAAAGGTTATGCCCATAATACAGAGACATTATCATTTTCATCGAGAATTGAAATACCGACATACAACGTTTTAGGGGGTGTTACAACTACCTACTAGGTATAGATTTACTACTCAGAAAAGAGAAGCCTAGCCTACCTGGGCGCCAAACAACCGTGGAGACATAATGCTACTGAAATTATTGATTCCCAATGTTCTACGGGCAAGACATGATTGCTTTCCACGGGTTGAAGCCTTCCGACTGCTGAGATTCCCTCTCCTCTTCTCCATAGGTCAAGAGCAGCCTTTTTGGAGGATTTTGCAGAAATCCCCGCCTCTAACTTCCACTTGGGAGAAGTGAGAAAAATAAGAAATTTTTGACTTAAGTTCTATCCCACGACCTCCCGCTCTGGCGACATCGCTCAGGCTAAATGGTGGGACCCATTTGAGTAAAATTCTTGTGATTTCTTTTGATCTTAAATAATGATGAGTTGGGTCGTTACACATTAGATCTGAATTTATTAAGGGGATGCTTTCAAATATATACAATAAAGTAATTACTTTACAATAAATATAACCATGTTTCTATTTACAAAAAAAATGTAAAAATTTAAGGAATCCCATAGTGTAAGAATCAAATTGCATCATATCCCTACCCTTTTAATAATTAAAAAAATTCCTTATTTTTAAGCATCCTGATACATAGTGAACAAGCGGATACATATGTATGATACATTACTTCCAATTTTCAGGTACGATTAATAAGTAAAGAAATGTAAATTAAATTTTAATTTCTCGTAATCACGCCATTCTATTTGGTGTCAAGTTGTAATGTCGTATGAACTCCATAAAATTTTCAAAATTTAAATAATTATTCTCTCAAGTCTCTCCCAAAACGCATCAAATAAAAAAAACTCCAAAATCAGATTTATATATGTGATGAATACAACAGTGATGGAATAGTTGTCGGACAGAATGTTTCTTTCATGAATCTCAAATTCACCATTGCAGTTGAATTGCATATCGATGAGTTGAGGAAAAATTTGAAAATTCAATACATAGTAGAAGGTAATTCATTTCCATTGACTATTACAAATGATATAGGAGTAAAATTGTACTTGAAGCTGGAAACAAATGTTCCTGATTTCTCGATGTATCCACTTTGTATTGATACAACGGATAAAATGGCCGGAGAGATACATTGCTTTGATGCTACATTCAGTGAAGTTGCTTGTGTTGAAGGTTCAGTTAAGGATACTCAGGCTCTTGCTGTGGTTGAGTCAAGAATTATTGATTCATATCATATACCGAAATTAGAAGTAACAGATTACATTACATAAGCAAACAATACGGATGTGAAGAGAAAGAATTGTATAAGGATAAAGCAACACTTGTATCTGTAATGGAGAAATACAAGGTTGAGTATAATTTTAATTTTAGAATAAAAAGATCTGATAAAAATATATATGTAATTAATTGTACTGTATTGGTCTTACAAATTATTTATTTGAGACACGTAAGTAATGATACACAGTTATTTAATTTTTTTCGTGAATTAACAAATGATGAAATGGTACGAGATTTTTATGAATGTATCATGTTCTTAACTTTTTGTTTGGTGTTTTTTCATATATATGAACATACAATATATTGATACATAGAATTTAAGATTACTGATAATGTGTTTGATTTCTATTATGTGTGTAGTCATGAGGCAGATAATATGTATCGGATATATTAGATTATAATGTATCACTAGTAGTAACTTATATTAATGAGTATGGACTAGTTGTTATCTGATACATACTGTATTAATTTGAAATTGACAATTATAATTAATAAAATATTCATGATACTATAATATATATTTTATAATTTTTGTTGCTCAATTTTAGTAGTGATACATTGCTATTTTGTAACATATATGATATATATGACATAACTATGTATTAGCATGTTTTTAAGATGATTGTGATTGGTGTATGAGGGTGTCTTGTTGAAATTTTTTAGATGTATTCAAAGTGAGGTACTTCAATAGTGAACATACATGTCTATTGAGAGATAGGTTATTAACCAAGGTCCAGGCAACAATTGGATTTGTTAGTGGTGTTACAACTCCTAAATTGGTCAATCATAAAGAGACACTCTAAATGATATAATTGATGGGTAAATTACCCTTTTACACATATTCCCCTAATATATTTACTTTTATTTCCATATACACCAAAAAATTTCCAAATTCCCTCTTTTTCATTTCTCTCTCTATACCTCACTGATACATTCGCCTCTTCCTTCATCCTTGCCCTAATTTGCTCTAGTTAATTTGTTACTCTTCAACTGTTAATCAATTTTAAGGTTCCAAATAAGGTATATTTCATTCTTTCCTTATATGGAATTTTACTTCATCCTCATTCAATCTGATTTCTCCTAAAATTTGTATATTTTGATTTCTTCTGAAAATCTTTAAAAAATCTTATAAATTTTTATCATTTGCTTTCTTCTGTAAATCTTTCTATTTTTGTTTCTCTTACCTTCAATGATACATATGGAATCCGTTATGGTCTCAAACAGTCCAATAAAAATTAAGGAATTCTTGTTTCTCCTGGTTCTGATTCATCTTGGAAAGGTTACGACGAAGTTAGATCCAAACATCGTAATGATCCAGCAGTGATAAATAAGCTACGTGAGAATTTGAAGTCGAAAGCTACAGTTAAACATGCACCCAAAGAAATAGACAACAAGATTGAAGGGGTTACAACACGTCCTAATCTCCCAAAGGTATGTGTTCAATTAAGTTTTTTGTTTTAGAATGGAAATTTTGTGAAGGTTTTAATGATTCTGATACATATACATTTATGTATCAGATACATAATGTCTTTTTAAAAGGAATTTTTTTTAGAGATTTTCTATTTCTGATACATCATGTTTAAGTATCAGTTTCTGTTGTTTTAATTTTTAATGATTCTGATACATATACATTTATGTATCAGATACATAATGTCTTTTTCAAATGTAATTTTTTGGAGATTTTCTATTTCTGATACATCATGTTTAAGTGTCAGTTTCTGTTGTTTTAATTTTTAATGATTCTGATACATATACATTTATGTATCAGATACATAATGTCTTTTTCAAATATAATTTTTTGGAGATTTACTATTTCTGATACATCATGTTTAAGTGTCATTTTATGTTGTTTCAAGTTTTAATGAAGCTGATACATATCATTTATGTATCAGATACATAATGTCTTTTTCAAATACAATTATTTGAGATTTACTATTTCTGATACATTATGTTTAAGTCTCAGTTTCTGTTATTTCAAGTTTAATGATTCTGATACATCTACATTTATGTATCAGATACATAATGTCTGTTTCAAATGTAATTTTTTGAGAATTACTATTTCTGATACATCATCTTTTAAGTCTCAGTTTTTGTTATTTTAAGTTTTAATGATTCTGATACATATACATTTATGTATCAGATACATAATGTTTTTTTCAAATGCAATTTTTTTGGAGATTTACTATTTCTGATACATCATATGTAAGTGTCATTTTTTGATGTTTCAAGTTTAAATGATTCTGATACTTCTACATTTATGTATCAGAATATAATATATAACTATTTTTGATACATCTTCTATATGTATCAGAATCTCATCTCATGCATCAGATATTTTATTGTATATGATACATCGTATTTATGTATAAAGTTCAAGTTGTATTTAACCATTTTCATGTCAATGTAGGGAATGAAATACGTCATCAAGAAGATCCCGTCCCACCCATTGAGATTCGAAATGGCATATAGGGCTAATTTTCTTGATGATTTTGAATCATCAATAGGTGAAGAAGGTATAAAGTTATTTAGGCAATCCATATTTGGTCACTACTTAGATATGCCAAGCTGCAATTTTCAAGGGCAAATCATCAAATGCCTCTTACTTCTTGAGGTAGACCAAAAAAACAAAGAAAAATTGCACATTCGTCATGTGCAGGGTAATATACTACGATTTACAATATATGATTTTGCTATCATTACTGGTTTGTGATGTATCGGTAATATCAATGACTTTCGGTATTCTGATGACCAAACAAGTAGATTATTGTCTTTATATTTTCCTGGTGCCAAAAATGGGGTCAACAAAGCTCGTTTCGTTGAGCGTTTTCTAGTTAGAGGATGGAAAACAAATGAAGACGTTGTTCAGATGGCTATTCTCTATTTCATCCACACTTTTGTTTTTTCTCAACTAGGTGATGCACCTGTATCAGTTGATGATTTTAAGATGGTAGAAGATGGTAGGTATGAGCAATATCCATGGGGGAAAATAGCATTTTCAAAATTGATAAAATGAATGCGTCAGGAGTTTTCAAATGCCAAACAAATGTATCGTCTTGGCGGCATGCCATACGCTCTGAATGTTTAGATATATGAATGTGCATCTCAAGTTCCCTCTGAAATTGCTGTAAGAGTGAGTAATAAAATTCCCAGAATTCTTAACTGGCGTGTTGTCGCCGTGAAGCCAAAATTTGAGACCTTCTTGTCTACCATTTTCAGTGAGGTACATGCTTTGAATATTATTCGTTTATGCACTGATTCATTATACATATAATCTAAGATACATTACATATTCATGACCTTGATACAGTATAATTTGATTAATAAAGTAGATATATCAGCTCATATAATTATGTATCAGTATATAAATGTATCAAGATATAATGTATCTGATACATATACTTTATATAACCTTTCTGATATATATAATTGTATGTATCAAAAACTCATTTATCAGTATTTACAGCTCATGAAAACTCTATCTTATGTATCAAATTATAATGTATCAAGAATTACATCTCATGATACATCTGCATGTATGTATCAGATAATGTTGTTTTTCTATCAGTTTAGCATGTATGAAGGATTAATATTTCTGATACATCATGTTTATGTATCAACATTAACATGTATCAATTATTCAATTGTTTTCTGACAATCAATCAATATTTTTTGCAGTATCCATGCTCCAACATTGTCCAATCTCAACATGAAATGGAATCTATTGTCATTCATGGCAGCCAACAGAAACCTGAAGCTTCAACATCGGCTGCCAAGGTCAATTTCAGAAAACCTCATGAAGTCCCTGGATTTGAGGACTTTTCAATAACACCACCCACAGAATTATTAAAGAGATCCAGTCATGTCGCTGATACATCTTCTTCACTCCTTCCAAGAGAATGAAGACTTCCCCTGCTAAAAAGACAATTCAAGTAGAAACAGCCAACATGCACAAGGATTTCATACCACCAAATGAATCAGAAAAGCCCGTTTCTCTTGACAATGTACTAGGAGCGAAGTCAGCTGTAGGAGGTGAATCTTCCGGTCATTCGGATCAAATTATTCATATGCAATTCAAAGCATTGAAGAAGTCCATAAAGAAGTCTCTAAAGAGATACGTAAGTTTTTACTTTAAGATGTATCACATACAATATACTTTTAATTAGGTGTTACATTCTGATTTTTCATATACATGTATCAAGGTTGACCGGAAGTTCAAGCATTTGGAGAATAAAATTGATTCAAATCACATTGATCTTTTGAAAGCCATCGACAGTATGGCGAACCGAATGACTGGCACATCATCTCAAGTTAAAACAGATGATTTTGATCAAACATTCCATGTGGTTGAACAACAAGAAGCACCTACTGGATTGGAGGTGCATAATTTTCCAAATAAATCTTACCCACCCCAAAACAATGACAAATCTAATTTCCAAGAAGATATTAAGGTACATACATCATGTAATATTTGATATTTATACTTTTAAACTTTTGGATACTTTTCATTGTCATGTATCAAATGTAAATGTTATTATGTTTTCAGGGACCTGAACCATCCACCATGATAAATCATGTCGACAATATATCGGAACAAAGCATTTCAGCGGATGTTTCTGAATTATTTGATCAGCAAGTTTATTCTGATACATTAAAGGTAATGTATCAGAAACAAATTGATGAACAATTTGATTCTACATATATATTTTGTATAAGCTCAACCTCTTTAAATATATATATATATATATATATATATATATATATATATATATATATATATATATATATATATCTAGACATTTAGTACATATATATCATAAGTAAATGTTATTATGTTTCCAGGAAGATGAACCATCCGTCAAGATACAAAAGGTAGATGATGTATCACAACATAACATTGTAGCAGATGATGTATGATATCTGCATATTTTTTACTAAGTAATTGGTTTTTTAAGATAATGTATGATATCTATAGTTTTTTATTAAGTAATTGTTTTTTAACATTTGTAGGAACCGAAAACATTAAATTTTATACCACAATTGAAGGATGTATCAGCACACCAAATGAAACCACAAAGAGCAGATACTGATCAGCTTATTGCTGATTCTGATACATTACAGGTAATGTATCAGATACATTACTGAGATAAAGTCAACATTATTAAGTTTTTTAATGACGTTATACATTACGTGTAGAACACTGGAAAGAAAGATGGAAGAGTAGCCGATGATAAAACTGACGAAGTAGAAGAGCAAGTTGAGGAGATTGAAAAAGAAAAAATCAAACCAAGCACATCAGAATCCAATACTTCAGCACCATTTTCGACCGAAACTCTGGATGTGATAGATGCTCTAATATACGGACTTCCATTTCCAGCCATGCCATTGACAGCTGTTAGTCATGAGCAAGTTCAGGATGAATGTCTATTACGCGATAGCCAGCTACCAACCACTCTTCCATCAAAAGCCAATGTATTGTCTGACGATGCGAAGACACCATTTTGAAGAAGTAGGATTCCTTCGAAGATCTTACAATCGCCGTATCTTTCAAACTTTAGGTCGAGTGAAAAGGGAAAGGAAAATTTGTCAGCTGTTATGCATCAGACACACCCTTTTGAAGATTTTGGTATATGCTATCATCCCCCATCTGAGCTTGTCACAGACTACTCTCAATGGATAGATAAAGGACTTCTAAAATCATATGGCAACAAGTAAGTATGATATATTCAACTTATACCCATACAAGTCGTGTATTATATTTGTTATGTTATTAAACTACAAGCTTCCATTCAGGAATTCGAAGGAGGATCATTACAGATCTAAGTGCTCTTTATTCGGCTTTGAAAAAATGGACTTTGTTGTGGCATTTCATAAAGATAAGAACTGGTTCTACCTAATGTCACAGCCGAACAGATGCTGGAATGATGAGGTAAAAATTTCATCATAAATAATATGATACAACTCATACTAACTACCTGATACATACATATTAATGTATCTGATACATATATAGATAAATGTATCTGATACATACATAATCTGATACATGATGCTAGTTGTTATATAACTAATACTTTCTTAAAATGTGCAGCACATCGATGTAATATTTTACTACCTTCGGAAGAAATCAAAGATGCAGTTGAGCAATCAGTATCGATACACAACGACAAACTGCATTTTCAAAATTTACATCGAATATGCACACACACGCTACTATCACCTTCCACCTAACATTTCTACACAAGAAGATATGGCAAGGGCCACTATTACAGCTCATCACGAGAGATCCGTGAAGAACATAATAAGAGGTTTCTCAATATCTGCCGGTTTGCCCTGGCATTTGGTAGATGAGGTATACATTCCAGTAAACTGCGACAAGGATTTTCATTGGGTTCTTGCGGTAGTTGTGTTGAAAGAGAGGTTGATACGTGTGTATGATTCATTGCCTAGACGAAGAAGTAGCAACCCTTCTCTAGAGATCCAAAAGATAGCAGCAATGCTACCAATATA
Organism: Solanum dulcamara; assembly: GCF_947179165.1. Lineage (NCBI taxonomy): Eukaryota > Viridiplantae > Streptophyta > Magnoliopsida > Solanales > Solanaceae > Solanum > Solanum dulcamara. The sequence continues at coordinate 17,227,875 of NC_077242.1, forward strand.
CCTGCAAGACAGTGGTTTCTTTGACAATAACGAATGTACTGATTGGTCGTCTCTTGATTCATATAAGGACAAATCAACCGGTAACATGCTTGAACCACATCACCCATTTGCAGTTGAGTATGTTGAAGGAATTGCGCAACAGGGAAGTGACAGCTTGTGAGTATTAACATCGGCTATGTATACCTAAATCATTCATATGTCAATTTTACTTTTTTTAAATTCGTGTATTCCTTTCTTTGCAGGAATTGTGGAGTTTTCCTGGCCATTTTTGCTGAATATCTTAGTGATGGAATTTCTATTCCAAATACCGGACTAAACGCTGAATTCTTCCGTTCAAGATATGCCGCACTCTTATGGAGATATGGTTGTCAGAAGGCCATGGATGGTTATGTTAGCGATAACGACGATCCAAAAAAACCTAGGAGAGACATCTCTCCAAGCCAAGGAAAACTGATTGATATCCAATAGTTTTTTTTTGATAGTAAACATTTTAGGTGATTTTGATTTTTTTAATGTATCTGATACATAAACTGTAATGTATCAGATTTAATATGTTTTAATATTTCCATACATCAGATTTACTATGTTTTTCTCTGGTGTCAAAATCGAATATAAAATCAAAGTTTATGTTTTATATTCTACTATATCAAACTTGTATCGAGTATAATATTCATAAGTATCACATTTTGTGAATTCTGATACATGAATCAAGTTTAATTTATTATGATACATCATGCACATGTATCAGATTCTCATTTCTCAATATTTAATGATTGTATCAGATTTAATATATTTTAATATTTCCATACAACAGATTTACTATGTTTTTCTCTGGTGTCAAAATCGAATATAATATCAAAGTTTATGTTTTATATTCTACCGTATCAAACTTATTTCGAATATAATATTCATAAGTGTCACATTTTGTGAATTCTGATACATGAATCAAGTTTTATTTATTATGATACATCATGCACATGTATTAGATTCTCATTTCTCAATATTTAATGATTCCGATACATTAATTTTTTGCATAAGAATTCTATGTCACAAGATTTAATGTATATGATACATCTTGCTTATGTATCAGATTCACATTTATCAAGATTTACTGCATATGATAATCTACAACCTATATCAAATAAGATCTTATGTATCACCCACAACTCTTGTGTAATTATGGTTGTCGAAAAGACAAAAATGTTTATGTTCGGGAAAATAACGATCCAAAAAATAAATCATGTGAGATTTCATTAATCCAAGTCAAGGCGAACCGATAGACGTCCTGTATTTTATTTAAAAAAAAACTGTAGCAATAAAATGTTCTAATCTTGATACATATCAACTGAAAAAAGATTTTTATATTTATGTCACGTGTCAAACTCAAATATAAAATATAATAATAGATGTTATTATATGATTCAAATAGAATATATACCGAGATACCACAAATATCATATCTATTTAGGAATGAAATTACAAGTCTTTTTGTTGTGGCCTTCGTGGCCACAACGTCCACAAGAATTTGTGCTACTTGTTATCTTATCACTAGCGAACTTTTTTCTCCCTTTCTTTGGTCTTCCTGACATCTTTTTGTATATTGGCGGCAAGACAAATTCTTCCAAAATTTCCTTCGGAGTAGTCCAGTCTTTCTTATCTGGCATTGGAACCATTGGTAATTCATAAGTATTTGCCAACGCCTCTGGTTTGTAGTAATCAAAACAGTATGGGTGCAGGTCAGTAATGTTCTTGCTCTTCAACACTGCAATTGCATGTGGACATGGTATCTCGTCTAGTTGAAATCTACCACAAGTGCATGTTTTTCTCTCTAGACACACAATGTATCTTATACCTAATTCGTAAACAGAATAAAGATACTCTGATGAAGCAACAACCTGCAGGTATTATATTTCAAATATATGTATCAGTACTGCTTCCTCACATACACAACTATGTATCAGAACTGATGTAAAAGGGTAATAATTATCACAGGATATACATAACAGATGAATCAACAGCCAGCAAGAAATAAATTTCACATATATATATATCAGAAAGTATGTATCAATTACAGAAATGATGTATCAGAACTGATGTATCAGTATGTATTTTAAACATGTTATGTTTATATGTGTCAGTACTTATGTATCAACTACACATTTGATGTATCCGAATTGATATATCAGTGTATAATGAGCACAGGCTATACCTGAATGACGAAGCAACAAACTGATATAAATAAACTTCACATATATCTATTAGTACTTATGTATCATCTACACAACTAATGTATCTATACTGATGTATCAGTATATATTTAAAACATGTTATGCATAACTGATTAATCATCAGCCTGAAGGAAAATAATCTTTACATATATGTATCAGAACTTATGTATCAAATGTAGAACTTATGTATCATAATTGAAGTTTCATTATTTAATTAGCACATGTTATACATAACCGATGAATCATCAGCCACCAAGAAATAAATTTTACATATATGTATCAGAAAGTATGTATCAATTACAGTAATGATGTATCAGAACTGATGTAACAATATATATGTATCAGAAAGTATGTATCAGAAAGTATGTATCATGTACCAGAACTGATGTATCAGTATATATGTGTCAGAAAGTATGTATCGTGTACCTTCATTCTCGAACACTTGATCTTGTTTGAAACTAGGATATCTTCGAATTTTCTACCCAAAGTATGTTTTGTATAAGATGCTATTTCCCTATTTTTGCAGTTCCAAGAACCAAATAATATTCTCGTTTGCTCCAAAAAGTCAATTATAGACAACTCTCGTGCTTCAACAAGACATCCATTGATACGTTCTGCGATGTTAGAAGTCATCATTCTACCCCTGTTAACAGTGGCATGAACCCTTGACCACTTTTCGTATCCTGTATTTTTTAAATATTATGCCACCCGTTGATCGATTCTTTCAACTTTGGCCATTAATTTATCGACTTCATCTTTTCGGTATGCCTTGGCCATTGAATAGAAGATGTCACTTAGTACATCTTTGCTCCTTCTGTATTTAGTACACACATTTTTCCATATATGCCATATGCATGCAAAATGAGGAACATTGGGAAATACCATGCTTACACTCTTGATTATGCTTTCGTTCCTATCTAATACAACACACATATTGTCCCTCTCTCCAAATGCATTCTTGAAATTATGAAAAATCTACGTCCATGATGAATTATTTTTCGTATTAATAATACCATATGCCAACGGCAATATGCAACATAATAAATCAATAATAGCGATACAATAGTTATTAGAATTCATCAGAATCATAACAAACGTGAAAAATGAGATGACACACTATTATTCAATAAGAAACAGTATAAGAAAGTAATACCTGCCCCATCAAGTATGCTAGCTGATACAAACGTCCCTTTATAAGGTCCATCAAGATGTGCACCGTCAACAACAACTACTGGTCTACAAAACTGAAACCCCCTCATCAACGGCCTTAACGTTATGAACAAATACATGAACTCATCAGTTGATGACTTGTGCATACTTATGCACGAATTTGAATATACGGTTTTTAGAATATGTATGTATACAGGCAGCTGTCTATATCCATCAGCAGGTTTTCCCCTTAACATCTCTAAAGCATGCTCTTTTGAACGTCATGCCTGTTGATAGGTAATATCAATTCCATACGCTGATTTAATATCCTCTCGTATATCATTAGGGGTGACAATTCTCTTATGATTAACCAATTTAGGTGCTGTGAATGCACTAACAAAAGCCTTTGTAGCATGAACTTTGTTGAAAATTCTATCTCTCAGTGCACATGAATGTTCATTATTGAAATATCTAACTTTGAATATATCGGATTTTTTCCAACATGAAGCTTTCATTCTCCAACAACAGCCGTTTGAAAGGCATACTAACACATAACTGTATTTGTATAAAAAAATATGACATGTATCATACCAATATTTTTTCATTTATAATATCAACAAATAAAGTGACATACTGATAGGAAGTGTGTCAACCCATGTACTTGATACATGCTTCTTTGTATGTATTATTAAAAAAAAACATCTGATACATAGAGTATTATGAATCTGATACATACTGACAACATTATTATCATTTTTTAACTGAGTTACAGAAATGGAGTTTTGATGTATCATGACAGAAAAAATTATTTTATGTTAAGAATGTATCAGATACACACATTAATATGTATCTGATATATACTGTTGGATACCATCCAACATCAAAATTTCTAAATGCAGAATATGCGCATACCTTTTACTGTCGGATCTTTTAACCTTGAAATTAAATTCATTATTGATTTTGTATTTGACCATTACATCAACTAGAGTTGCTTTATCCTTATAGAATTGATTCTCCTTCACTTCCGCACCATTTGTATCATCTATGTAGTTCGTCAACTCCAATTCTGCTATATAACAATTTGCAACATTACCAGATTCTTCTAAACCAAAAATGTGGGACTCATTCGCATTTGATTCGGCACAAACGATTACTCCAGATGTACAGTCGAATGATTTTATCTCACATCTTTTTATATCAAAGCTTGATATGCACAGGGGATAATTCACGAAACCAGGCTCTTTCTTCTTCAACTCTATGTAAAGATTAACACCCATATCATTACGAATATATATTGGCGACGAGTTACCTTTAACTATGTATCGAATTTCAATTTTTTTCTTTGATTCATCCACACTCAATTCAGCAGCGATGGCTGCTTTTAGATTTGAGTAAGATACATTGTCACCGATAACGATTCCATCACTTTTGTATTGTTCATAAGTAATATCGGATTGCCAAACTCTAGAATGTCTCAATAGTATCAAGATATTCATATCGATTAATTGATGAAACGCGAAGTTTGCTTTGAATTGATGCTCTGTTGTTTTCCTTGGAGACGATGCTCTGACTTTTGGCTTCAAAATTCATGTACATAACTGTCACCTTCTTTAATAGATCAGTAATTGATATAAAGAGCCAATCTTTTATCCATAAATAGCCGATGTACATTAACTATTCTATAGCTAAAGTTATGTATCAGATACATAACTTATGTATCAGCAAAAGTGGAAAAATAATTGAAATCAACTTCGGTATGAATTGATGCTCTATTTTTTCCATTCGAGACGACGCTCTGTTTTTTGGCTTGAATCTTCATGGACATAACAATTAATTTTTTTAACAATTGATGTATCAGATACATATCTTATGTATCACCAAAACTGGAAAAAAAATTGAAATCGAAGTTGGTTTGAATTTATGCTCTGTTTGTTTTGGCTTAAATCTTCAACTACACAACCGTTCTTTTTTTAACCAAATTAATCCCATTAATTAGATCAATAATTGATTTAAAGAACCAATTATCCCTTATATTAAGATACTATCCATAAATAGATGATCTTCATTAATTACTCATTAGACAATTGATGTATCAGATACAAAACTAATGTATCAGAAAAGTTGAAAAAGGGGATATCGGGTAATTTTGATACAATGAGGGATGTATAGTAATTAGACTTTTCCATTATGGGATTTAGATAAAGTTTACATAATTGATTATGTTAGAGAAGTCTGGGAATGATATTTCTTACCATCAAGATTGGCGTGCTAAAGAACGTGCATTAGATATGATAAGGGGTAAACCTGCAAATGGATATAGAAAGTTGATGAGATACATATATATGTTAAATATTGTGTATCCAAATTCATACACAAGTCAGAAAAATATGAATTTATGTGTTTGTTCATAGAATTAATACCATTGCTGAGAGAATTTGAGTTCTGCAAATCGGTAGTTATTATTGATGGATCACATCTTGATAGGGCTTACAAAGGTACCTTTATATCGGCAAACACACGAGATGGGGCAGGTGTGTGTGTTTTGTTTTATTGAGTACAAAATGTTAAAATAAAAATTGTAACAATAAGAACTTGATACATTATTATGGATTGTTTTTGTGATTTGGATGTATATTGCCATTAGCTTATAGTGTCGTGGACACGAAAAATGACTGCTCATAGACATGGTTCTTCCATCAATTCGAAAGTGCATTTGGAGAGTGTGAAACAATATGTGTTGTATTAGACAGAAATGAAAGTATAATGAAGACGGTAAACATTGTGTTCCCAAATTTTTGATATTATGCATATATATGGCATCTTTGGAAAAATATTTGTACAAACTTTAGGAGGAGCAAAACCACACTAAGTAATTTGTTTTATTCAATGGAAAAGGCTTATCGAAAAGAAAATTTTGAAAATTTTGATGCCTAAAGTGGATAAAGTTGATCACTGGATTAAAGATTATCTTGATGATGCTGGGTTGAAAGGTGATCAAGAATTCATGCAATAGTCAACAAAGGAAGAATGATGACTTTTAATATAGAGGAATGTATTAATGGCTGCTTTATTGAGGCACGACAACTACCTATATTAGATTTCTTGGACGAGGCTAGAATTCTATTTAGTTCTTCGAACTGTAAAAATAGATAAATAGCCTTATATACAAAGAAAACGTTAGACAGAAGATTTGAAGAGATTTTGATTCTAAACCTATCTAAATCTTCGAGAATAAAGGTATGTATCATAATCTATATATCTTATGTATTTGAATTAAGGTTTCAAATGTAGGATTGATCAGAATTTTCCAAAAAAGCCTAAAAACAATTTATTCCTCTAACAAATCTTTAAATTTTGAGTATTTGCAAGTTGTTCCATCGTTTGAATTTATTTTTTCAGTTTTATGAATCTAGATGAAGATATATTTTGTTCCTTGAGCGAAAAATATGTAATTATGGGAGATTTCAATTTGAGGAGATACCGTGTGCACACCCAATTGCCATTTTAAAGAGCAAGAATGTTATAAATATGCATCTATAGTGCTCTGATTACAACAAATCAGCTGCTTTGGTAAGTTAATATGAAGTTCTAGTGATTCCCATGGCAGATAAGGAAGATTGATTAGTTTCAGAAGATGTTTAAGACAAAATTGTGTTACCGCCTAAATTCAAAAGGATGCCTAGAAGACCAAGAAAATGAAGAAAAAGGAATCTACATGAAAAACTAACATCAAACACAAACAGTTGCGGATGTTGTGGATAAGAGGGTCACAACTGGCGAACCTGTAATTTCTTTTCAGAATAGTAGTGAGACAGATTCTTTTAGAATACGTTCATGTTAACTTCTAATAATTTTTCATTTATTGAGCATTTACTTTTCAAATAATATTGTATGGTACATTAGTGTTCATACGTTCATGTTAACGTCCAGGTGTGTTTGATTAAAAAGTGTTCATAATTTTAAATGATATAATTTTGTGTATTTGATACATCTTAGAATAACTTCTCCAAAGATTCTAATGGGAGTATGATGTTGAAAATGTATGAATCTTAATCTAACGTATTATTTTTATATAATGTATCTTTCTTAATCTATTTTAGTTGATTTCATTTTCATTATTAAATGTATCATGCATTATATAACAGAGTTTGATGTATAACTACCAAAGATTCAGCTTTATTATGTATCTAGTTAAAATTTAATGTATCATAGTTTATTGTATATTTCTAATCAAATGTATCATTATAAAGCAAATGTATCATTTATAGATACAATATATCCGTCTCAATCTAATGTATCAAATTTAACCTAATATATCAATATTTAACTAATGTATCAGTCTAATCATGTAATGAACTTGAGGCTCATTTCCAGAAATCTGCGTGAAATTATTGTTTTACTCGTATCAGTAGTACAGCGAGTAATATTTGTTAAGTCTGTGTGGTTGAATATGTTAAAGCCTCAATAGTTAGTGAATTGGATAATTCTTGAGTTTTAAAGAGTTAAGATGAGAAAAAGTGGTTTTCGATACTATACAGAGCTACGGGTCTCGTATCGGGATTCCATCAGTTCCATCAACTCCGAGATGTAGAAATTTGTTTAGGAGAGCCGTAGAAAATAAATTTGGGGTTGATATGTGAATTTGAGGTCTTAAGTTGAAAAGTGAGGTTTTAAAATTAGTTGGTTTGACTTCGGTCAACATTTTGAGATTCAAGCGTTGGATAAAAATTCTATCAGTTCCGTTGCGTCATGAATGTTGAGTTTAGTCTAGTTGAACATTGACTTAGAGCCCCGGGATCTTAATCGTCGTTTTGAGTTTTTAGGCCTAAAATTGAGTTTTAGGCCAATAAGGAGTCTGGGAGGGTATTTTGGTCAAAACAACTTTTTTTGGAAATCTGATAATTCCATTGAGTCCATAATATTGAATTCAGTAGATTAGCATGTCCAGTTTTTTTTATTGGACCCCAAATAATTTTTGAGGGTCCAACCGAGAGCATTTTTGGACTGGTTTCAGCTGCAGATTCTGTTTCTGGTGCAGCTTAGATAGCTCTTCGCGATTGCGAACCTGGGTCACGTAGTTGCGAAGTGTGAGTTTGTTGTTCCTCACAATTGCGAGGGAGGTTATGTGATCGCGATGGGTTACTATTAAGTGCTTCACGATAGCGAGAGTTAGTACAAATCGTTCCTGAACAGTGTTCAACTTGGGGAACCTTCCTTTTCCATTAATTATTTGATGAATTTACCTCCTAAATCCTTAGTTTTAAATCCTAAATTCCTTATTTTTTCCCTAATTTGGATTTAAGAAAATGGTGATTTCTAACTCATTTGGTACTCTATTTTTATGGGTTTTTCAACCATGAGTTCTTTATTACTATTAGAATGTGGGTTTTTAAATAAAATTCTATATTTGCCCCTTTTTAAAATTTATCAATTTTTAGACTGTTTTACCCCCGATTTTGAAACCTATCAATGTAGATGTCATTGAATTCCTTATAACTCACATGTTTCATTCTTGATAGTGGTTTATCCTTTGGGGCATTGAATTCGAAGGTAATTCATTCGGTAGAGGTGTTCAGTGTGATTTTGGCTATTGAGGTAGGTTTGGCAATCCTTCTTGGGGCTGAATTGGGGTGATTAGTTCTTTGTTGTAGACTTTGGGATGGGGTAGTAGTATAGTTAGGGACTGATAATTTATATTGTGATGCCATGTGGGGGCTTATATGTGCTGTGTAGCCCATGTTGGATCCTTATGTGATATTTTATTTGTGATTGAAACTGTGTAATCTATGACTTAACTAAGTTAGAGATGTGAAGAGGTTATTTGACTTGTAATTTCCATATGAGGGATTGAGTTGGGATTTTTGAGTATGCTTGAGTATTGAAATATTATTGAGAAAAGGGTGAACACTTAATTTGAGGCATTTCCTTTCCATTACTGTCTATTGAGGGTGAATATCATGTGTGACACCCCAGAATTTTTTTTGCAAAGATTCAAACATTTCTTCACGTGTGGGTAGACTTGGACCGGAGGACTTGTAATTCTACATATGAGTTAGGATTAATTCCTAAGTATTTGAAGTGTGTTAGATGTGTTTAGGGGTCATAAGGGATCTCTAACACCAAGTCGAGTCCAAAGAACTCCAATCGATTAAGTTTTCGGACGAGTTAGAATAAGGGTCAACTTCAAACGACCATACATCCTAGGATATAAAGAACTGGGTAGACCACGACCTACAAAATTAAAGGTCTTTGAGTCTTCTTTCCAACGCCACCAAGATTGCAATTTTTGGAGTTCGGAGTCAAAAGTTATGACCATTTTACTACAGACTGGTACTGCAGGAATTTTAGGCCTGAGCGAAATTCAGGCTTGGCGCTCCAGTGGCGCCCCACGCCACTATAGCGCCAGAAAACAGCCTCAGTAGTTTGGGGCTTGGCGCGATGCGCTACTATTAGATGTGTAGGGTTTTAAGCCTATTTTGTCTTGGCGCTGCAGTGGCGCGACGCGCCACTATAGCGCCAGCAAGACTTTTGCCCAAATTTTTAGATTTTTGAAAGAGGGGCAACTTGGACTTTGTCCAAATTATATATACACCATCCTTTAGCATTTTGGACCATTATTTTCAGCTCCTCTCTCTCTCTAAAAAGCCCTAAATAGTTTCCCTCTCTTCTTCTTCTTCTTCTCCAAATCCATCTCCAACAAAGGGTGCCTTCAAGAGTTTCAAGGATTCAAGCCTTCCATTGAAGACCTAACATCAAGGTTTCTTCAAAGTCTTCAAACAAGGTATGTAAGGCTAACCTAAAATATGGATTGAGTTCTTCCATATGCCCATAGATGTGTTGGTTAGGAGTTGTGAAAGAGTTGCACCTTCTAGAAAGGTTTTCTTGAAAATTTTCCCTAAACTATGGAATGTTTTTAGATATAAATGGTTGATTGATGATTTTAATGACTTAAGTTACTAAATAGTTATCTTTCATATTTTTGACTACAAATGTATCTTTGTATATAGATTTATAGATGTTGACGATACTCTTGAGTTGAGTTTTGTTGAGAGTATGGATTCATGTTTCATTCGCATGAACCCAAGATGAGATTTCTTGTTATAAATGTCTTGAGGTTAAGATGGATAGTTGTGTGTATATATGTATTGATTGGAATAAAAAGAATGAATTAGATAGTTAAGAATGTCCTTTTGTTTCTATAAAATGAACATAGAACTAAAATAAGGATTTTGGAGTAGATGTTTGACGATTGATGTGATGATGATATTTGACAATGATGTGATGATAATGTTTGATGATGATATGAATGATGATATATGATGATGATGTGATGATGATGTTTGGTGATGATGTGAATGATGATATTTGACGATGATGTAAATGAAGAGGTTATGTTGATGAGGATGTTGTGTGATGAAGTGGATTGGAGTCTAATGTGATTTTGTGGTATATGATGTGCATAATTTGAGTTGATTGGAGTCTTAGGAATATTTTGAAAATAAATGATCTTTTGAGGAGGAGCTTTAAATAAAGTATTTGTGAACCTTTTTGCATAACCTATTTATACACTATTTTGAGTCTAAAGAATTATTAGTTTCATCTTTGATTTAGAAAGGAGTTTAAGTATGAGTTGAGTATGAGGAGCCTTTAAATGAGTTGAGTATTTTTACATTAAAGTATCTATTTTGAGTTTGAGTTGAGGAGTTGAAATTATATTTTAATGTACATAATATTTTCTGCATTCATTGAGTTGAGATTGTATAAATTTTTAAAGAGAAGAGTTGTGATGAGTCTTGAGGATATGTCATAATGCTTATCTAAATGAGGCTTGATTGAGTTCGATTTGAGGATGGAATTGACGAGTGGATAAGGTCCTAAATGAGACTTGCCATTATGACTTAATTGAGTTGAAATGAGAACAGAGTTGATGAGGTGGTAATGTTCCACATGAAACTAGCCGTGAGGGCTTGTTTGAGATGATTAGAGGAAGTTTTATGAGCATAGAGTCATGGGAGGAGTATCGAGCACCGAGGCGGGTGAGAGTAAAGTCCATACTCAAACCCCCGAAACTACGCCGCCAACGTAGGTAGGGATGGAACCGTTAAAGTCGGATGCTTCCCGTGGGATCGAACTGTTAAAGTCGGATATTTCCTATTTTTATTGTCCTGAAATGATAGGACTTGACTAATCGATGGTATCCATGATTAGGGAGGCGTTCATGCCCTGACAAGGTATGGACGGACGTGGCAACGACGTCTGATTGTTGTACTATCACTGGCTCATAGGTGATGGTTGTCGGATAAGAGAAACTCCCATTTAGGTCTTGATAGTACTCTGAGTCAGTTGAGTTGAGTGAGTTGCTATATGCTTATGAGTTAGTCCTGTCTAAACTATTTCTTGTTAGACTTAGGACGCTTGAGTGAGTTGTTTCATATTTATTGAGTTGAGTCCTTTGAGTTGAATTGTAAAACGTTGTATAATTTAATTTGCATATTTAACTGAGTTGAGTCCTTTGAGCTGATTGTTGAGTTGAATGTTGAGTAGATTGTATACGGTCGGATTGGATTGAATAGAATGGTATGTGACTAGATTGGATTTAATTATTGAGTTGATTGTTGAGTTGAGTGTATATAATCGGATTGTACATGATTGAAAGGGGTCGAATTGTAAATGATTTGATTGAACTGTATTATACATGATTGGATTGGATTGTATGGTATGTGATTGGTCTCTGTCTAAACTGTATCCTTACTTTAGATTTATGATGCTTTATTTGAGTCCCTCTTATCCTTCTGATTTGAGATATGTGGACCGATGTTATTCTTCCTCGAGATATATTTTATTCTGCCATTTTACATACCAGTACATTCCATGTACTGACGCCATTTGGTCTGCATCATTTCATGATGCAGAGACAGGTTTATGAGATCATCAATAGAAGCATTATTGGGGATCTATTTGCACTCAGCGTATCGGTGAGTCCTCCCCTACATTCAGAGGACACCGTCTGTGTATTCTTGTATTGAGTTAGCCCTTTTCATTTTGATTTGAGGTAGCCATGAACATGTCATTGGCACTAATTAGATAGTAGTGATAGAGGCTTCATAGACTAGATAGTGATGCGTCGGTTGAGTATTTCTTTCCTTAAATTATTCTTGTCGAACTATTTAAAATGACAAATATTAGAGTTGATTTGTTGGCCCATGGCCTTTATTCTTTGAGTTAGACTGATGTTTGAGTTGCCCATCGAATATTCTCTTTATTCTTTTGTCTTCCGCTGATTGAATGAATGAACGGATGTGTGATCAGGCTATGTGGTTCGCTTGGGAGCCAGAAATGGTTTCTGAGTGCCGGTTACGTCTAGGGTACCCTTCCGGGGCGTGACATCATGTTTATGTTAACTTTTGAGAGCTTTGAACCTTGTATTATATGTTGAGTCGTAAATTATCTCCACACCTTATATGATGTGAATGCATTCATCCTCATTCATATTATCATTGAGAAGTTGAGATCTGTGGAAATTCTTTTTGAGAAAGAAAATGTCACACCTTTAAACTCTTGTAGCTTGAGTCCCTGACCGAGGCAGTTTTGCAGCAGGGTAATGGATACATTATGATCCCTTGACTACAAGTAAGTAGAGAGTTAAAGAAATATTAGTATCATGAGTCCTTGTCCACAAGTTGGATGATAAGGTAGTTGATACATTGAGATTGTAACGAGGTATATAGTTTGTGAGACCCCCATGGGTCCTGCTTGGTAGCACAGCTCAGCAGGTGTATATGAAGGTTATGTGATAGACTTGATCCAAACGTACTATTACATCATTGCGTTATCATAGTGCATTGATACCTGTGATGATTGCCGGAGATGGACTTTTCTATGTGCAGGTGGAAGCGTTCATTAGTTTATTTCATAGCCTTTTATTAATTCATTATACTCAGTCGATTAAATCCACTGGTTTAATCACTGAAACACATGTGGATTGTACTCACCCTACTTCCGTGTTCCTTTTTTTTGCAGATCCTAGTCAAGGTATCCTGCATGGTAGTTGATTCTCTTCTCTCGCAGCTATTTTATCATTCAGATTAGTGGTGAAGTCTTGAGATTCAGACCGCCATTATTTCTTGCTTTTATTTCTATTCTTTATTATTATTCAAAGACTTATGATTATCAAATTCGATCATTTTATTAGATGCTCTTTACACTTATGACACTAGGTTTTGGTGATATTTTAGTTGTTATCCTTTATTTTGTGTTTATTTGTGGCCTGACTTTTCTTTGAAAGTCTCATTATTTTACTTTTCGGCTTATACATCGGGATGAGGTTTGGGGTGCGTGCCATCATCACCTTAGGTTTTGGGCTTTGGCAAAGTATGAATGAATCAAACTTAATATATTTTATTAGATTTAATTCTCATTAAATTAAAATCTAATCAAATGTATCAGTCTCAAATCTAACCAAATGTATCATCAAATCTGATGAAATGTATCATGAATTGATGGCTATTTTTATTTTTTTTGAGGGAACAGACCCTACACGAGGCTCCCACCTCTCGTGCACAGTCAGGGGTTGAGCATCACCCCCAAGCCTTAACATAAAATAAAACAGAAAAATACAAGGAGGGGGACATAAACCTTACCTCCGATCCTATGTTGGTTCATAAGTCGGCTAACCTATTAAGGTCGGCTAACTCATCCCCGTAGCAAAAGGAGCTATCTATAACTAGAAAGCAGTAAACCTATGAGAGGACTCCTCCCAATACAAGTCGACTAAGAAAGCATAAATGAGGGAGACTCTCCCCTTCTATGAAAAGACAAGAAAGTAACCTACACTAGTCCTATTCAACTATGCTACGTACCATACATAGCTAAATTGAAGAAGAATAAGTATATGAACCTTCTATCTTGCATGGGGTGAAGAAGCTCTTTTCATCTTTGCCCTTTTTCGTCTTGTCGTACCAAGTAAGTCCAAGGGAAGTATGCAACAACATCGCAATCATGATTATCAGCTAAGGAGGATGAAACGAGAATTTTGCAGCTTCTGATGTTCCAGCAGCCTTGGATATTGGAGGGTTCTTGTGTGCCTGCACAGAATCCAGGAGGGCTGTTGCAGGTGTTGTATCATGGTATCTGTTGGCTGCATCTACAAGTGTACACTTTGTAATCCCTGCATCTGCAAAGAAAAACAACCCTTTTGCCACTGCTGTTGCTGCAGCTGTAGCCCATCTGTTGCAGGTCTGTCTTGATGTTGCTTTATGTTCTAGTGAGTGGTTGTATGCTGAAGTACTTGTTCTTTGGGATTGTAGTTGTGTATTGTACCTGTACAAGTAAAAGAACAAGAAGAAAAATACCTCCAATACTTCTGCACAACAAACACTGTGCTGTGGTTCTGCAGGTCCATTGTGGACTTGTAGTTTGTCCTTGTATGCTGCATGTTGTTGGCTATTAGAATGTAATCAAATCTATCACTATAAAGCTAATGTATCATTTTAATGTCTCAAGGTTATGAATCAAAATTAACCTAATATATCAATCTTAAACTAATGTTTCAGTCTTAAAATGAGTGAATCAAACATAGTATATTTTAGTAGATTTGATCTATCATACTTTATTGTATATTTCTAATCAAATGTATCTGTATAAGTATAATGTATCATTTTAAATTTGTTATATCAGTCTCAAGGTATGTGTCAGAATTAACCTAATATATCAAACTTAAACTAATGAATCGGTCTTAATACAAATTAATCACACTTAGTATATTTCAATAAATGAAATTGACATGCACTTGAAAAATAAAAAATTACTTAATTAAATAACGTAGAGTAATAACATAATAAAACAATAGAGATACATACATGTTAACAAGAGTATTTGTCAAAAAACATCATTGCCAGATTCTTAAAAACAAAAGCAAAAAGTTAAGTTTGAATAGTTGATGCACAACTACTCTATATCTACCAACTTATCAATAGTAGGGGTACAAAATCTTTCTTAGATTTTGGTGAATCGTCGTTTCACTGACAACGTCCCTTGACTTTTTTAAAATCATATTTCCATAAAAGTATTGCATATCTTGCACGAAGATAATTGGCTTGGATTCCAGTTGATGGGATCGAGATTCCATCACTATGAAACTCGGCAAGCACAGCTACAAACATATTGCAGTCCCTGTAACAATTAAAAATATATGACATTAATAAACAACGTGATAAACACTAATACGTATCATAAAACCCTTCCCAACTAACCTCAAAGAATCAAACTTTATCACAAACAACAGGAAAGCCAACATTGAACAAAGGGTAATTTAAATTTATATAATCATTAAAACAAAGAGGGGATTCTATTGAACTTGCAACTCCATAACATCAGTTATTAAAAAACCTATTAAAGTCACCTCAAATTGTGACACCCCGGAATTTTTTTCGCAAAGACTCAAATATTTTTTCACATGTGGGTAGACTCGGACCGGAGGACTTGTAATTCTACACATGAGTTAGGATTAATTCCTAAGTATTTGAAGTGTGTTAGATGTGTTTAGGGGTCATAAGGGATCTCTAACACCAAGTCGAGTCCAAAGAACTCCAATCGATTAAGTTTTCGGACGAGTTAGTATAAGGACCAACTTCAAACGACTATATCTCCTAGGATATAAAGAACTGGGTGGCCCACGACCTACCAAATTAAAGGTATTTGAGTCCTCTTTCCAACTCCACCAAGATTGAAATTGTTGGAGTTCGGAGTCAAAAGTTATGGCCATTTTACTACAGACTAGTACTGCAGGAATTTTGGGCCTGGGCGAAATTTAGGCTTGGCGCTCCAGTGGCGCCCCACGCCACTATAGCACCAGAAAACAGCCTCAGTAGTTTGGGGCTTGGCGCGACGCACCACTATTAGATGTGCAGGGTTTTAAGCCTATTTTGGCTTGGCGTTGCAGTGGCGCGACGCGCCAGCAAGGTTTTTGAAGAGGGGAAACTTGGACTTTTCCCTAATTATATATACCCTATCCTTGAACGTTTTGGGACCATTTTCAGTCCTCCCTCTCTCTAAAAATCCCTAAGATTTTCCCTCTCTTCTTCTTCTTCTTCTTCTTCTTCTTCTTCTTCTTCTTCTTCTTCTTCATCTCCAACAAAGGGTGCCTTCAAGAGTTTCAAGGATTCAAGCCTCCCATTGAAGGTCTAACATCAAGGTTTCTTAAAAGTCTTCAAACAAGGTATGTAAGGCTAACCAAAAATATGGATTGAGTTCTTCCATATGCCCATAGATGTGTTGGTTAGGAGTTGTGAAAGAGTTGCTCCTTCTAGAAAGGTTTTCTTGAAAGTTTTCCCTAAACTATGGAATATTTTTAGATACTAATGGTTGATTGATGATTTTAATGACTTGAGTTACTAAATAGTTACTTTTTATATTATCGACTACAAATGTACCTTTGTATATAGATTTATAGGTATTGACGATATTCTTGAGTTGAGTTTTATTGAGAGTAAGGATTCATGTTTCATTCACATGAACCCAAGATGAGATTTCTTTTGTTATAATTGTCTTGAGGTTAAGATGGATAGTTGTGTGTATATATGTATTAATTGGAACAGAAAGAATGAATTGGATAGTTAAGAATGTCCCTTTGTTTCTATAATTTAAACATAGGACTAAAATGAAGATTGTGGAGTAGATGTTTGATAATGATGTGATGATAATATTTGACAATGATGTGATGATAATATTTGATGGTAATGTGAATGGTGGTGTTTTGATGATGGTGTAATAATGATGCGAGTGACGATGTTTTGATGATGGTGTGAGTGATGATGTGAATAGTGATTATTTAATATGTGTAGAATGATTGATGAAGAGGTATGTTGATGAGGAGGTTATGTGATGAAGTGAATTGGAGTGTAATGTGATTATGTGATATGTGAATTGCATATTTTGAGTTGGTTGGAGTCTTATGAGTATTTTTAAAAATAAAGGATCTTTTGAGAAGGAGTTTTAAATAAATGATTTGTGAGAATTTTTGCATAAACTATTTATACACTATTTTGAGTTTAAGAAATGATTATTTTTATCTATGATTTAAAAAGAGTTTAAGCATGAGTTGAGTTTGAGAAGTTTTTTAATTATTTTTGAACATGAGTATTTTTAGTATAAATGAGCTGAGCATTTTTACATAAAAATGTCTATTTTGAGATTGTATAAATTTTAAAGAGAAGAATTTGATGAGTTGAGATGAGTCTATTTGAAAGAAGGTCCAAGGAGGCCAGATTTGATTGAGTTGATTTGAAGGAGTCCAATGAGGCTAAATGAGTATTTTGAGTATGTTACTCACTTGATAGATATGAGCATATTGAGTCTTGGGAGGAGTATCGAGCACCGAATTGGGTAAGAGTAAAGTCCATACTCAAACCCAATAACTACATCGTCAAACGTAGGAGGGGATTAAACCGTTAAAGTCGGATGCTTCCCCAAAATGTTTTTCCTGACATTATAGGACTCAGTTGGATTGGATCCATGATTGGTTGATGCGTTCATACCCTGGCAAGGTATGAACGGACGCGGCAACAACATCGGCTTATTGTATTATCACTCGCTCATATGGTGATGGTTGTCGGTTAGAGAAACACTCAATTGAATGGATTGTGCTTGATATGATTGGTTTGATTGTGATTATAGATGATTGAGTTGAATTGTAAGACATTGCATAACTTAATTTGCATATTTATTGAGTTGAGCCCCTTTGAGTTGATTGTGAGTTAATTGCATTGATCGAATTGGATTAGATGAATTGTGATTTGATAGTGTACGATTGGAATGGATTGGATTAGATGATATGTTGATTGGGTTGAATGGAAGGATATATGAATGGATTGGATCGGATCGTATATGACCGGGTTGAACCGATTGTATACGATTGGATTGAATCGGATGATATATGATTTGATTGAACTGTATTGTGTATGATTGGATTGGATTGTATGATGTGTGATTGGTCTTTGTCTAGAAATGTATTCTTACTTTAGACTTATGACGTCTTATGTGAGTCTCTCCTACCTTTCTGATTTGAGATAGTTGATCCGATGTTATTCTTCCTTGAGGTATGTTTCATTCTGCCATATTACATACTCGTACATTCCATGTACTGACGTCCATTTGGACATGCATCATTTCATGATGCAGAGACAGGTTTAAGAGATCGTCAATAGAAGCACTATTGAGGATCTATACACACTCAGCGTATTGGTGAGTCCTTCCCTATATTCGGAGGACACCGCTTATGTATTCTTGCGTCGAGTTAGCCCTTTCTATTTTAATTTGAGGTAGCCATGAATATGTCATTATCACCAATTAGATAGTAGTGATAGAGGCTTCATAGACTAGATAGTGATGGGTCGATTGGGTATTTCTTTCCTTGAGTTATTCTTGTCAAACTATTTTTAATGACAAATATTTTAGTTGATTTGTTGGCCCACGATCTTTATTTTTTGAGTTGGATGGGTGATTTGAGTTGCCCGCTAAATTATTCTTTATTTTTAAACTTTCCGCTGAATAAATGAATGAACGGATGTATGATCGAGCTATGTGGTTCGCTCGGGAGTCAGAAATGGTTCCTGAGTGCCGGTCACGTCTAGGGTACCCTCTCGGGGCGTGACACAAATATTCAAACTTTACCACATATACTGAATGCCACTATTCAACAAAAAGGTAATTCAAATTTTGTAAGACCCCGTTAGTCGAAAAGTCAGAACCAAGAAGAAAATTCTTAAATCTTGAATTGAATCCAAATTTACGACTGTCTCTATGAACCGTAAGAGCTTGCACGACCCGTAGAAATGAGTCATGGAGGGAGTTGTTATTGGTAGCCATGACCAACCTAAAAAGGAGGTCTTATGACTTATATTGATGACATATTCTCACTTAGACGATCCATAGACAAGACTCGTAGGAAGATTTCTAAGGTCCAGAAGTCCCTCAAGGTCAAGTCTACGACTTAACAGGATAACTCATAGAAGCTATGATAGGACGTAAGAACCACTCGTCACAAAACTTCAGAGATTTGTAATTTGTAGGTTTTTGGGACCTGCAGGACGAACCAACAGGATGAACCATAGATAAGATGACGGGTCGTAAACTTTGCCCGTTCCCAAACTTTAGAGACTTAATTTTTATACTTTTCTCGGACTTGCAGGATGAGTTGTTTAGAAGACTCCTCATTACATAAATGACCCGTAGAAGAGGGTCTGTAGGATCAACTTTCAAATTTTAATAAAGGTCAATTGTGTCTTTTCCCAAGTTCGGTTCAATAAACCTAGTCACTTTTATGGCTAAGTTCAAGTCTATAAATATTCATTTCTTGAAATTCCCCGCCTATTCAATTCATTCTCCCAAATTTTCTAAGGCAAGAACAAGGTCTTTCAAGGTTTTCTCTTCAAGCTAAAGCTAAGGTTTTTAGATTTCTACAAAGTTTCTTCTTCAATTATTAGTGAATTCTAGCAAGATATGTGGGGATTGATTCATGGTCTCTTTTCACCTATGAAGTCCCAAAGATTCCTCAAGTTTTTATTCAATTTTCAATTAATTATGAACCCTAGTTTTTGCTGAATTACATTGGGTTGGTTTGATTTCATTTTTAAATGTTATAAATGATCTTTATATGCATGTTCTCATATGAATTGCATGATTTCAAGTTGAATTATAGATGCCCATGCATAAAAATATATTTTCAAGCTATATTATGAAGTTAAGATGAGTTTATGAGTTGATCATGAGTTAAATGATTTTGAATGAAAGTTTTATATGAGTTAAAGTTGATATTTATTATTCTAAAGTTAGAGTTATAATGATGATCAGAGTTAAGATCAAAAGACGGTGATAAGAATAATTCTCACCAAAGTTATAGATTCTTATGAATCACCAACTAGATGAGCTATTCCTAATATGTTTAAAGATGAATTGATAAGCAGTTACTATCTTTTCCTACTATATTATGATCATGTTTATGAGTTTTCGTTGGGATATTAACTAAGCACCGAGAAGGCTTCTAGGTAGGCTTTGGTATGGTAACACAATTATTTACCCAAGAGAAGAACCTAAAGTCCCAAACTACTTTGTCCACATTGGTTGCTTTCATGTCCTACCAGTTAAATAGTTACTTTTGGAGTATGCCCGGACAAGGTAGCCTCCCTTGTTTCGATGCAGGATTTATTAGCCTGTTTCGATGCACGAGTTATCGAATTCCATATAATATCTCGCATGGTCTTAGTTGTCGGTTAAAGGTCCTATCCTATGTAAATTAAAGTTAAGTTATGAGATGTCAAGTTATGAGTTTATGATGAAGTTCCTATGATATGCATTGACCCTAAATTTCTTATGTTTTAAATTGCTTTAAAGGTATACTCAAGTTCATTATGATTGGTCATACATCTTATGGCATATTGATTACGTTCTTTTACTTATTCATGCATATCTCACATACTTAGTATATTCAAATGTACTAACGCACATTTTGACTATATTATTTCATAATATAGGGATGAACGACACTCATGATCATCCTACTCGTGGCTAGAGATTTCTTTAGATTTCAAAGACGTTGGTGAGTCCTCATTCTAACGAGGACAAGACTTTTATTAATGTTACTATTGTTTTTAACTTTCTTCTATTGTTAGGGTAAGCTAGGAGCTTTTCCTAAGCCCCTATCAAAAATAGACTAGAGGCATGTTTAGACGATACTCATTGGTTTAGTCCGAGGTGGACATTTATAGAGTTGATTTCCCTTAGTCCCATTCCCCACTTAATGATTGATTCCAATTATCTTTATATTATTCTTTACCTTATGTATGCGATGTGTGCTAAGATGGTATATGGTTGGGGTTCCTCACATACCGATTACCGTATTACGACTTGGCCCTAGGTCAGGTCATAACAAACCTGGTATCAGAGTATAAGGCTTAGAAGTGTCCTACTGATTCTAACATGCCACGTTAAGTAGAGTCTTATTCATTGGTGTGGAGTGCATCACATCCATGAATAAGAGGCTATAAAACATCTTAGGAAAATTTTCACTTCTTTCATGATCTATGTCATGTGGTAGAGTGGTTAAGTCTTTTCCCTCTAACGAATGTTCTTTGCAATTTTTAGAATATGCCTCCACGAAGATACCCCACTAGAAGGAATATGGTTGAAGAGGAGCAACTAGCAATGATCAAGTTTCTAATGTCGAGTTTTAATCAGCTTTTCAAGTACTTACTCAAGCCATTATGGATCAAGTAAATTGTGAAGTGGTTGCTCCCGCGAATTCGAATGATAGTACGATAGCAACAAGTATTCATAATTTAATGAGGATGAATCCTCTGGATTTTTAGGGTTCTAAAGTTGATGAGGATCCCTAAGAGTTTGTCAATAGCGTCCATATGATTGTTAAGATCATGGGGATTAGCCAGTTGAAAAGGCATAGTTAGCTACGTACCAATTAAGGGGTGTTACGCAAATTTAGTTTGATCAACAGAAAGGTGCGAGGCCTAGAGAGGTAGAGCTCGTGACTTGGGAGGAGTTCAAAGGGGTATTTCTTGATCGCTTTTAATCACTAGAGTTGAGGGAGGCCAAGTATCAAAAGTTTAACAACATTAATCAAGGTGGAATGAGTGTGAGGGAGTATGCTCTCAAGTTTTCTCAATTATCAAAATATGCTCCATTCATGGTTGCTGACTCAAAAGCTTGTATGAGCAAGTTCATATTGGGTGTATCAGATATGGTTGCAATAGAATGCAAAATGGCGATGTTGATTTAGGAGATGTATATATCTAGACTTATGACCTATGCGGAGAAAGTAGAAAGTGAGAAGCTAAAGGTGAATAATAGGGGGTATAAGAGGCCAAAGAGTGATGATAGTGAATTCTCTCATGCTAAGTTTGATAGTGGTAGACATCCTCATTTTCGCCAAAAGTATTCCAGCCAAGGGTCTTCTAATGCTACTACTCCAAAGTTTGACAAAGATAGAGTGCCTAACCCTAAACCTCAAGTAGGTGTGGTAGGAACCACAAGGGATACCCACATGCAACAAGTGTGGTAGGAACCACAAGGGTGAATGTCTAGCTAGGTTAAATGTGTGCTACTAGTATGGCAAGCCTGGTCATCATGCTAAGGAATGCAAGGTCAAAGATGGTCGTCCTTAAGACCAAGTTGCTGAAGAAGGTCATGGGCAACAAAAGGGTGGTCAACGCAATAATAGGTTTTATTCCCTCCATGGTAGACAAGAGGTGGAAGAGACTCCTGATGTTGTTATCGGTATGTTACGGGTCCTTTACTAGGATATTTATGCTTTGCTTGATCCGAGTACAAATTTATCTTTTATTCCCCTTATGTGGCAATGAGGTTTGATGATAGTCCTGAGATATTTTTAGAGCCTTTCTTTATTTATAACTCACGTAGGTGAGTCAGTTTTGGCTAAAAAAGTTTATAGAAGTTGTCCGATTATGGTTTTCCATAAAGTTATCCTATGTGACCTAGTTGAGCTTGAGATGACCTATTTTGATGTTATTCTTGGTATGGATTAGCTATATGCATGTTATGCTTTTATTGATTGTAGAACCCAAGTAGTTAAGTTTCAATTCCCAAATGAGCCGGTCCTAGCATTAAAGGGTAGTAACTCTATGTTTAAATGTCAATTCATTTCGTGCCTTTTCAAAAGATGATTTCCAAGTATTGTATTTATCATCTTGTAAGAGTTATGGATGAGAATTCTGAAGCCTCAACACTAGAGTCAGTCCCCATTGCAAATGAGTTTTTGGATGTGTTTCTTGATGATTTACCCAATGTCCCTCCCAAAAGGGAGATTGATTTTTATATATACCTTCTTTCGGATACTCAACCTATTTCTATTCCTCCTTACCGGATGGCTCAGGTGGAATTAAAGAAATTGAAGGATCAATTAAAGGACTTGTTAGACAAGGGTTTTATTAGGCCAAGTATATTCCCACGGGGTGCTCCCGTATTGTTTGTTAGAAAGAAGGATGATTTACTATGTATGTGCATTGATTATAGATAATTGAATAAGATAACCATCAAGAATAAGTAACCAATTCCGAAAATAGATGACTTATTTGATCAATTGCAAGGGGCAAGTTACTTCTCCAATATAGACCTTCATTCCAGTTATCACTAATTGAGGGTGAGGGAGTATGACATTCTCAAAATGGCATTTCAGACAAGGTATGGCCATTCTGAGTTTCTAGTCATGTCATTTGGTTTGACAATGCTCCCGCGACTTTCATGGACTTAATAAATAGGGTGTTCAAGCAATGCCTAGATATGTTCATGATTGTATTCATCGATGACATTTTAGTTTAGTCTTAGAATGACGAGGAGCATGCAAGTCACTTAAAAGATTGTGTTGCAAACTTTAAGAGACAAACAACTATTTGCAAAGTTCAATAAATGTGAGTTTTGGTTAAGGGAGGTGGATTTCGTTGGTCACATTGTGTCCGGTCAAGGGATTATGGTTGATCCTAAAAAATCCAAGGCAGTTAAGAATTGGCCTAGGCCATTATCTCCTTCGGATATTAAGAATTTCTTGGGCCTAGTCAGATACCATAGGAGATTTGTGGAAGGGTTTTCATCGATCTCATTACCTTTGACCAAGTTGACTCAAAATAAGGTGAAGTTTTAATGGTAGGAAGCATGTGAATAGAGTTTTCAAGAATTGAAGGATTGTCTCACTACCGCTTCTATCTTGACCTTGCTAGAAGGGTCCGATGGTTTTGTGGTATATTGTTATGCCTCAAGGGTTGGTATTGGTTGTGTATTAATGCAATATGGTAAGGTAATAGCCTATGCTTCTAGAAAACTTAAGGTGCATGAACGGACTATCCAACCCATGATCTTGAACTAGAGGCAATTGTGTTTGCTTTAAAAATTTGGAGGCACTATCTTTATGGTGTCCATGTGGATGCATTCACCAACTACAAAAGTTTATAATATGT
Source organism: Solanum dulcamara (assembly GCF_947179165.1). Classification (NCBI taxonomy): domain Eukaryota; kingdom Viridiplantae; phylum Streptophyta; class Magnoliopsida; order Solanales; family Solanaceae; genus Solanum; species Solanum dulcamara. The sequence goes on from NC_077242.1 coordinate 17,252,230, forward strand.
GTTTAAGCAAAAAGACTTGAACCTTCGACAAAGGAGATGGCTTAAATTATTGAAGGATTATGATATGAGTGTATTATATCATCCGGGCAAAGCTAATGTGATTGCTGATGCACTAAGTATATTATCCATGAGTAGTGTGGCACATGTTGAATAAGATAAGAAAGAATTGATTAAAGATGTTCATAGATTGGCACGTTTAGGTGTGCATTTGGTTGATGTTCATAGATTGGCACCTTTAGGTGTGCATTTAGTTGATTCTAATGATGGAGGTGTTCTTGTTCATAGTGGTTTGGAAACATCTCTTGTAGCGGATGTTAAGGCCAAGAAAGACCAAGATCCAATGTTGTTTGAGTTAAAGAAGTCATTTTCCAAAAAAGGCTATTGAGGCTTTCTCCCAAGGGGGAGATGGTGTGCTACGTTACCAAGGTCATTTGTGTGTACCTAATGTTGATGGGTCAATAGAATTGATATTGAATGAGTCCCATAGTTCAATATATTCAATTTAGGGTTCCACCAAGATGTATCGTGACTTAAGAGAAGTGTATTAGCGAATGTCATGAAGAAGAACATAGCGGAGTTTGTAGGTACGTGTCCAAATTACCAACAAACTAAAATTAAACATTAAAGACTGGGAGGTCTAGCCCAAGATATTGAAATTCCTACTTGGAAGTGGAAAGATGTAAATATGGATTTTGTAATAGGTTTGCCTCCTACTAAGAAACAACATGATTTCATTTTAGTTGTTGTAGAACGGATGACCAAGTCGGCTCATTTTCTAGTGGTTAAGACTTCCTATGGTGCCGAAGATTATGCTAAGTTGTATGTTCGTGAATTGGTACGACTTCATGGTGTTCCCTTGTCCATCATATTGGATTATAGTACATAATTCACTTCATATTTTTGGAAGTCATTTCAAATGGGTCTTGGTACAAAGGTTAAGTTAAGTATCGATTTTCATCCTCAAATAGATGGTCAAGACAAAAGAACGATCCAAACTTTAGAAGATATGTTAAGGGCGTGTGTTATTGATTTTAAAGGAAGTTGGGATGAACATTTGTCATTAATTGATTTTGCCTATAATAATAGTTATCACTCAAGCATCCAAATGGCTCATTTTGAAACATTGTATGAGAGGAGATGTAGATCCCAGTAGGATGGTTTGAAGTTTGAGAGATGGCCTTGATTGGTCCAGATTTGGTTATAAATGCTATGGATAAGGTAAGACTTATAAGGGATAGGTTGAAGATGGATCAAAGTCGTTAAAAGTCCTATTTCGATGTTAGGAAAAGAGATATTGAATTTAAAGTGGATGATTGGGTCTATTTGAAGGTTTCACCCATGAAGGGTGTAATGCATTTTTAAAAAAAGGAAAATTGAGTCCTAGATACGTTGGACCTTACAAGATATTAAGACGTGTTAGCAAAGTGTCTTATGAGTTAGATTTTTCATTTGAGTTAGCTATGGTTCACCAGGTGTTTAATATGTCTATGTTGAGGAAGTTTGTGAGTGATCCAAACTCCATTGTGCCCTTGAAAGATGTAAGTGTTGATGAGAATTTGACTTATAAGGAAGTTTCGGTGGAAATCTTAGACCGACAAGTTAATAAGTTAATAAACAAAGAAGTTGTGTCTGTCAAAGTGTTATGGAGGAATCATCAAGTAGAAAGTGCTACTTGGGAGGCAGAGACGGATATGATGAAATGATACCCATACCTCTTTCCCTCTAGTCAATCCTACAGTAGCAAGTTGTTCCTATTCAAGCTAATTAAACCCTTACGTATTCAGTTCCTCCTATGCCATTCATATGCATACATGTTCATGAAAACATTGATTTTTAAGTCATGATTTTATTTTAAGTTGAAGTTTTCAAGTTTCATGCATTATAAAATGTCATCATATTTATGTTGGGTTGCTAATTCCCTTTACGTGCCCTTCCTATAATAAGTTAATCTCATTCAAGGACGAATGTTTCCAAGGGGGGAGATATTGTAAGACCCCATAAGTCAAAAAGTTGAAAACAAAGAGAAAATTCTCAAATCCTGAACTGAACCCAAGTTTACGACTGTCTCTATGAGTCGTAGGAGTTTACACGACCCATAGAAATATGTCATAGAGGAAGTCGTTATTGATAGTCATGACCAACCTAAAAGGGAGGTCTTACGACTCATGTTGAAGAACTGTTCTCACTTACATGATCTGTAGACACAACCCGTAGGAAGAGTTCTAAGGCTAAGTTCTAGAAGTCCCTCAAGGTCAAGTCTATGACTTGACAGGATGACTCATAGAAGCTATGATGGGTCATAAGAACCACCCATCACAAAACTTCAGAGACTTGTAATTTGTAGGTGTTTGGGACCTACAAGACAAGCCAATAGGAGGAACCATAGATAAGATGACGAGCTGTAAACTTTGCCTGTTCCCAAATATCAGAGACTTGATTTTTAATACTTTTCTCAGACCTGCTGGACGAGTCATCTAAACAACTCGTCATTACATAGATAACCCATAGAAGAGAATTCGTAGGGTCAACTTTCAAATTTTAATGAAGGACAATTGGGTCTTTTCATAAGTTCAGTTCAATGAACCTAGTCACTTTTATGACCAAGTTCAAAGTATATAAATATTCAATTCTTCAAATTCCCATCCTATTTAATTCATTATCCTAAAATTTTCTTAGGCAAGAACAAAGTCACTCAAGGTTTTCTCTTCAAGCTAAAGCTAGGTTTCCAGATTTCTACAAGGTTTATTCTTCAATTTTTAGTGAATTCTAGCAAGGTATGTGGGGATTGCTTCATGGTCTCTTTTCACCATGAAGTCCCAAAGATTCCTCAAGTTTTCATTCAATTTTTAATTGATTATGAACCATAGTTTTCGATGAATTTCATTGGGCTGGTTTGATTTTTTTAAAAATATTATCAATGATATTTATATGCATGTTGTCATATGAATTGCATGATTTCAAGTTGAATTATAGATTCCTATGCATAAAGCTATATTTTCAAGCTATGATTATAAAGTTAAGATGAGTTTATGCGTTAATCATTAGTTAAATGATTTTCAAGAAAGTTTTATATGAGTTAAAGTTGAGATTTGTGATTCTTAAGTTAGAGTTCTGATGATGATCAGAGTTAAGATCAAAAGATGTTTTAAAGATAGTGATAAGGATAATTCTTACCGAAGTTATAGATTCTTATGAATCACCAAGTAGATGAGTTATTCTTAATATGTTTTAAAGATGGATTACTAGACAGTTACTACCTGCTATGTTATGATCATCTTTATGAGTTTTCGTTGGGATATTGACTAAGCACCGAGAAGGCTTCTAGGTGGGGTTTGATATGGTAATTCAGTTAGTTAGCCTAGGAAATCCTAGTAGCAACCTAAAATTTCAAATTATGTTGCCCACGTAGGTTTTCTTCATGTCCTCACTAATGGATCCACATAACCTAATTAAATAGTTACTTTTAGAGTATGCCCTGACAAGGTAGTCTCCTCTATTTCGATGTAGGAGTCATTGGCCTGTCTCGAAGTAGGAGTCATCAGATTCCATGTAATAGCTTTCATGGTCTTAGTTGTCGGTTAAAGATTATATCCCACACAAGTTGAAGTTAAGTTATGAGATGTCAAGTTATGAGTTTATGATGAAGTTTTATGATATGCATTGACCATGAATTTCTTATGTTTGAAATTGCTTTAAATGTATACTCAAGTTCATTATGATTGGTCATGCATCTTATGGCATATTGATTACGTTCTTTTACTTGTTCATGCATATCTCACATACTTAGTACATTCAAATATACTAACACATATTTTGCCTACATTGTCTCATAATGTAGGGATGAACGACACTAACGATCATTTTACTCGTGGCTAGAGATTTCTTTAGATTTCAAAGATATTGGTGAGTCCTCATTCTACCAAGGATAGGACTTTTATTCATGTCACTATTTTTTTCAGTTTCTTTTATTGTTAGGGTGGAGCTTGTCCTAAGCCCCTATCAAAAAATGGACTAGAGGCATGCTTAGACGATACTCATTGGTGTAGTCGGGATTGAACGTTTATAAAGTTGATTTTCCTTACTCTCATTCCCCACTTAATGATTACTTCCACTCATTTTTATATTTTTCTTTAACTTATGTTTGTGATGTATGCTACGATGGCTTATAGTTGGGGTCCTTGCATTCCGATCGTCGTGTTACGACTAGGCCTTATTTCAGGTCGTGATAAATTTATAGAACAAAAGAGAATTCTGTTGAACTAGCAAGTCCCATAAAATCGGTTATTCAAAAACCTACTAAAATTACCTCAAATATTTAAACTTTACCACATAAAACGCAATCGATACATATGGTGAAAATACAAAAATGAGAAATTTCTTACAAGTTATCACTTTCTTGCTGAGCAATCCCTTACACATATTCAACATTAAAGAGGATTTCTGGTCCCAAAAGCATGCCCGTTGACTTGTCCTTGTAAATATAAAGTACAGATCAATCAATGAAATCTCTTTTTTCAAGAAACCTACTATCATAAATATAACTGGCAACATTAAAGCCAACTTTTGTATCTTAACAGATGGTTCTTTTTTCCTTGATCCCGTTGATGAATCGTGCATGTGAATAAGCCTCTCTTTTAACATGATTACAACCAACACCCAAAGATAATCTCAGTCGCTCACAGGGATATAAACATTGTTAATTAAATGCCATGAAAAATCAGTAGAGATAGACAAACCTTTTATTATGTTGGTCACTGACATCTCAAGCCTAGATACAACAGCACCATATGCCATGTCTTCCTGTGGACTAATATCTTCATGACTGGAATAGTAACTTGTGCGTGTCGTGTTGATGTAATCCTTGAAGACATAATTTAATGTAGTGTATCTGTAATGATCAATTTGATGCTTTGATTTTTTTTGAAGATAGTAAAATATGACATCGATGTGCTACGCAATATATCAAACTTTTAATAAAATATAGTAGATACATAAATTGTAACACGTAACTTTATTACTTATAATAATGCATTTGATACATAACTATATATGTATCAGATATAGCAAAAAATGTATCTCAAGACATGTAACATACTTTTCACACTAACCTCATCATTTCAGCATCTCTTTGGCAGAGAGACATCAAATAAAATCAGTTCTTGTCCTTAGGATATGCAACAACATAATCAATTTTTTCAAAACCAATAGAAGAACATCTAACTCGATAATGATTATCTTTTGGCTACCTGTAAAAATAGGCGGAACCCATCGGTGTCCCCTCAAAGTTGGCACCAACTTTCACTTAGACACTTCAACTAAGATTTGTTCATTTTAGACACCTCAAGTAAGGTTCCGATGTGTCATTTTGACATTTTTTTTTACAATCACCCAAATATCTAAAATGTGTGTAATACACTTGCCGCTGATGTGTCAAAGTGACCAATTAAATGAAGTTAATGACTACTTTTTTCTAATCAAAAGTCATTATTTTAAAATTATTTTTGATATATCTATCATATTTTTTCATTTAATTGGTCACTTTGACACATCAGCGTCAAATGTATTACACACACTTTAGATATTTGGGTGATTGTAAAAAAAGTGTCAAAATGACACATCAGAACCTTACTTGAAGTGTCTAAAATGAACAAAGCTTAGTTGAGGTGTCTAAGTGAAAGTTGGTGCCAACTTTGAGGGGCCACCGATGGGTTAGGCCTGTAAAAATATCACTAATCAACTAATTGTAAAATGTAGATTAAAGAAAATCTATTAGCACATGAAAATAGGTTACTCACTTCGTTGTATGAGTTCTTAAAAGACCTTTAACTATGTATTGGAAATATTCTATGATTATGTCGCTAGGAGCTTCATAACAGATACCAAAGCCTTCGAAAGGATATTTCTGGTAGAAATTTGAAGACATCTTCTGCTTGCCTTTTTTGCTCGAACCAAATATTGTTAAATACGGTGATTGGAGAATCTTCAAAGGCATTCTGCTATATGGAATTGGGATCTTTGTATCTTCATGCAAAATAATCTTTTTGCATTAAAGAGTAGTTGAAAACTGATTGTCACAGAGAAGATGATCAGCCTCGGCTACATCCTCAAGAGTAGTAGTCTTCAATGGTTGCACATATATACTAACATGAATTTCTAAAGTGAAGGCGTCTACATTGTCTCGAGTTTCAAATGAAGTTGAAGTTAATTTAGTGGACTTCTATGAGAAAAACAGGGATGTTAACATGAATTATTATAATATAGGATGTGTTGTACAGATAATTGAAGTTACTAATATGTAATATGATTAAAAAATCAGAGTCAAAATCTATAAGATTTATTGATATATCATGTTTTAATGTATCTATATTGTCATGTCCAACATTATATATAATTGTATCATCCATTTCTAGTTCTACTAATACATCTTCCCTGATATTTGATATATTATTTCATGAAGCACGCTACAAGATATTTTATATGTTAATCTGATACATTAAAGAACTTATGTATCAATACTTATAAATTTCACGTTATCTTCACTTTAGTCATTAAACCTCTTGATTTCTAGAAGAATTCAGATGCATCTGCTATTGTATCAAACTGTCCAACATCATCTACAAGTGTATCATTCATTTATGGTTCTACTGATACATCATGCATGGTGCTTGACAGATTATTTGATTCACCCTAAATGGCATTTGATATGTTAGACTGATAAACTGAATCACTGATGTATCACAGATTATGAATCGTAAATCCTCCCTTTCGTATAAATTTTAGATTCATCTGCTAAAATGGGATTGTGTACTATATCCTCCATGGCTTGTTGATTATTTGATAATCCATCAATCTATGTGCATCATTAACAAAATAAGTAAAAATGACACTTAAACTGCACACTTTGTATTTGATACATCACATATATATTTAACAATATAAAAATCATGCTACATATGTATTGAATGTATCCAACTATAAATGAATAAAAATACGTCCATGAGTTCTTGATCAGGAATTGATTCTTGACTTTTACAAATATTTAAAAACTTGGGATCATTGTTGCACACTTTTATTACACTATATGGGGATTGTTGTTCAAATATAGAATATTTTCTATCGAAATCATCAAAAACATTCTCTCGATTCGGATTGAATGTGCTAGACATATCCTGCATGTACAAAAATAAATACCATCAAAATAATAAAATTCTACAAAACAGACTTATTGATAAAAATGAATAAAAACTACCTTCAATAATGAGTCATTTTCCTTTTTAATGGTTTTCAACAGTGGTTTGATATGATTAAAGTCTCAATCATCGAACTTGCGATCAACCTTAGTACAATCAGAATCCACAAAACTAGTATATAACTAAAATAAGATATATAGTTGATTAAATTATTTACTAAACCTTACATAATACATTAGAAATTTCTTCAGTGAGTCAATATCCGATGTGTCCAAATGTTGAGTTGAAACTGACGAAGGTTGAGACAATGTATCAAATACACCTTTTGTTGAAGATGGAATTTTAGAATTGTGAACTGGATCTTTAAGAACTTGTGGATTTTGATTTTGTTTCTCTTGTGCAAGGACTTTTTTAGGAACATGTTTCTTTCCCTGAATATTTCTCCTTCTTGTTAGTGGGGGTGGAAATGATCTCTCAGCGAAACGACTAGGCTTTCTTGAAAACTGTTCAGGAGATTTTGTAGTAAAATCCTCAAATCCTAACAGTTCTTGAGGATCAGCTTGAATGGGCTTGGCAACAGATGTGGTTGGGAAAGATGATGTGGTTGGAATGGTAGTTGTACCAAACTTCAACATCTGGCATATCAAGTGCCAACAATTCCTCAAGAGTTGGCAGTATGTTGGTGCATGAATTCTGAAAAAAGAAGGTGTAAATCAAATAGCCTAAATAATAAAAATGTAAATATGTATCTTAAATATTTTGAATCTAAAATTTTACATTATTAAAAGACTCCAAATTAGATAATGGGAGTATAAAATAACATAGTAGCATTAATTTACCTCGCTAAAAATGCTAGCCTTAAACATCTTATATTTCAGCTTGAGACCAATAACTCGCCAGTTACATATCCTTGAAATCAGTTTTTTCTCTCTAACCGCAATATCAGGATCCACTGCTGATGCCCACTCATACATCCATGCATTTAGTGCGTAGGACACTCCTCCCAAACAATACAACTATTTAGCAGTTGTAAATTCTTGTCTCATACTTTTCATCAATTTGGAGCATACTAGTTGATCGTAGGGAAACTTTTCATACAAACCATCCCTATCTATTCTAAAATCATCTACTGTGTGGTTGTAACACCAAATTGAGAAAAACAATGTATGAATGAAGTATAGAATAGTCATTTGAACTGCATCTTCATAATTGTCTCAATGCCTAACATAAATCTCTGAATCAAACAAGATTTATTAATATCAAATTTGCTATCAGAAAAATACTTCTCTAAAAATCAGCTGAGAGGGGAGTGTGGATTTGCTAAGTCTGCGATATTATCTATGCATTTCAGACCGATAATGATGTGTGTCAAATGTGCAATTCATTAGGGTTGTTGTGCTCCAACTGAAGAAGCAACATGCATTTTGTAATTTAGCTTTGAAAATTACACCGGGGGATGTTGAGGTAGGGACCAAAGATAGTTTGTCGAAATAACTCAATACCTTCTTCTCTTAACGATAATAAAAAAATCAGTCACAAAATATGGGTTATAAAATGTACCAAACCTTAATGAGTGAGTGGAAATGTTTTTGATAACATATTTCATACCTTGCAATAATATCACAAAATCAATACTTAAAAGATTATAGATACATAATAGGGGTAAAACCAGTAATGTCTAAAAATTATCTTAACAGAATATGATACACAGAAAAAACATAATACACAAAAGTATATACCTAAAACATACAAGTTTATTGAGAAATGCATATAGTAAGAATCTATCAATAGCAAATTTAATCAAATGTATCAGCATTAATTTTAATTAAATGTATCAACCTCAATATACATATTCTTACTATTTGAATAAAGTTGATGATAGATCACTTACTATGATACATTATGAATGATACATATAAAACTGAAATTAAATCTACTGTAATAGAGTAAGAATAATACATTAGGTAGAGACTGATACATTTGATTAAAGTTAACACATTAGATACATTATTTGTAGATTGATACAAAGGATTAACATTAATACATTATTTTGATATTGATACAAAAGATTAATACTGATACATAGGTTTGATATTGATACATTTGAATAAGACTGATATGTAATAATCTATAACTTAAAGTACATTTGTGACTCGTAAATGTCGATGCATCAATGTAAGATCGGGAGAATATTATTGGAAATTATTATGAATATCAAGTAATCCTTTTATTAAGTTATTTTAAGTGTTATACAAAAGTTATAGGCCAATGCGATCATTAAAGAAAATTTTGAGTTTAAAGGTTCATTGTCGAGGAATATTTTAAATGATCTAATTTATCATCTAAATTTGAAGGAGCATATATCCTAATATATAAGGAGTTAGAGGGCCTAAGACCTATGAAATGAAAGGTATTTTAGTCTAGTTTTCAATAAAATAAATCGCTCATCAATACGTCTTTGGAGTAAAAAGATATTCCTATTTTACTATAGACTGTGCAGAAGCCTAAACTAGCTACCTTGGGCACATGACTTGCATATGTTATGTCGGTCTAAGTGTTTAAATTCAGAAACTTATGAATTAAATTGATTTCAAACAGTTCACAACTCCATTTTGGATCTTATCCTTGCTGGCTCTTCAACTCCTCTCCTCTCCTAAAGCCCTAGTCTAGAATCAACAAAGAATCAAGTATTCTTCAATCAAGCCCAGAATTCATTCAAGCCTCTCTTCTGATTGAAGTGTCAACCTTTATCCATGATTAATATGATCATAGGGACTGCATTTTCTTCAATTAAGATACTACCATCTTCCCTACTCTAATGTATGCAAATTTCTTGATGTTTTAGCTATACTCTATAGGTAGGACTCAAGGGACGGTAATAGAAAGACATGAGTCCTTGTTTCACCCATGGTAATTGATGTAATTAGTGAGGAGGGAGTATGTAGATGGATGTATTGATTGTTTTATTTATTAAAGGAGGTTTTAGTCGTATTGTATTGAGGCAACAACTTTATTATGTTAAAATGGAAGGCCACACGTAGAAAACATGACTTGTATCATTCTTGCAAGTTTTCCACTCTCCAAGTGTTCGATGAAATGCCTAAATTTCTAAATAATATGTTGTAAGTGTTTATATAAGCTCCTATCATTGTCATTGAAGGTAGTAGTTCCCAACCAACTTAAAACTATGAGCTTATGAGGGAATTTAATGTCGTTTGACATCGAATTCACGAAATGGTGCGTAGAAACTATGAGTTTGAATTTATATGTATAATTTAAATAAGTAAGGGGTTGTTTCCTTGTGAAGTATGGATCGGGGAGTAATTGATGTCATAGGTAAGTCATGAGCCTAATTGGAAAGTAGATAAAAAGAAGGGTGTGGTGATACGCCATTTATCTATCGTAATTGTTGAGCTTGGCACTCGTGAACCATTATTATGTTTTTAGCTTATTTTGCTTCTTGATTAGCTTCTTATACTTCCCTATATGTGCTATGTTTTACATAAAGTTGTCAGCAAAGGAGTTTGACAACAAGACGTAAGATAGTAAATCTCGAAGTAAGGTATGTAAAGCTACAACCTCATATGCGATTAATGCACGACCCAGAGTCGCATGTTCCTACTATAAATATCATATGCGATCGCATGATGAAGTATTCCTATCTTGCAAATCTTTTCATGTTGGATGCCTAAATCTATAGAGTTGTAGTACTCTTTTTCTAGTCAGAAAAATCATATGTTTCATGTCATCATATGTGTCTTCAGTTAAAACTCCTAGAAGCTACAGGATACATATGTATCATAAAGTTAAAAGAAGCAATTGGCCACATATTATCCGTATGAGTATATATCACATAGTTATGCGATTCTTAAGCTAAATGAGATAATTAACAAATGTTTCGCGAGTATGATTAATTACAAGGGTATTTAATGCTTGCATTATTATGGTTAAAGACTCAATTACCCTTAAAAATCCCTTTTACATCTTTTCCATTATAATTGTTGAGGATATTTTTATAAATAAATATTTTTATGCAATGTACATTATTTTTTAATACACCAACCAAATAATGCATAAAAAATATTTTATGTAAAAATTAATGCAAGCATAACTAATACAAGCATTACTAATGCAAGCATTATTAGTACACTTATTTTTATATACTCTACCAAACGCCCCCTTAGTTTTGTTTTAGTTGTAAGTAGCCCAATGGGCCCTTTTATTATCTATTTTTAGTGTGTGTCTTGGTATATGTTTCGCTCCTTATGAATCTACAACTTTAGTATGAGTTTAATACATATGTTAGTAGGTGCTCGAATAAGTCCTCGATGTATGCTCCTTCTTATCAGGGGGCGTGACATGATAACTACAAATTAAAACTAATATTCATGATACATTGTATTTAAAATCGAAATTAAGTAGATACATGAGAAAAAATTGAACCGTTGACAAATTTGGGCATGTATCTATAGATTCCATTTTTTTCTTCTTTTTTTGAAGCTTTTTCATAAACTTCCTCAGCCTCAGCCTCCGAACTCGAACATTCATCCTTCTTACTCTCACCATTTGTAGATTTTTCATGACTAATGACTTTTTTACCTTGATTTGACCTATTTTCATGAAACTCGTAGTCATCAACATCAGAAACACTAGCTATTAGAATTCAATTTTGAGAAATTAATTGAGTGAGTCCAATACTAAAGGATGGACCCGATTTTCATATGCATCAGAAAATTTTGAACGAATTTGAAGCAAAAGAATTAAACATTAAAATACTAGATTGAAAAAAATTGTTGAAGAAATTTTTTCCCATCTTTAGTAACTAAAATCTATGAAGAATAAGGAGAATGCAGTTGAAACTCAAAAATGGAATATTGGTTGTAACCTCTTATATGTGAGCATAATTTGAGGTGAAAATTGGGGATTTGATTCCTCTTTGAGTTGTGAATCTGGAAAAAAAGTGAGAGAGAAGACGTGAAATAAGGATTTTCACAAGGAATAAGGGTTTTGGGTTATGTATCAGGAATGTGAAGAGAGAGAAAGAAAAGTTGGGATTTTGGTAAAATTTTGAAATAGTTGAGACTTTAGCAAATATGGTATTAAAAATGTGTACTTTGATAATTTTTTTTAAAAAATAGCCAAATTCGGCCCAAGGCAAGTCATGGGCTCAAAACTACAAAGCTGAAATCGGTCTAAGTCAGGCCATGGCTCAAGGTTAAAAGGCTCAAATCAGTCCAAGATAGGACATTTTTGCTTCCTTTTCTTTTTTCTTTGCAATGTTATTTTTTGTTAAAAAAAATAATAATAATTGTGGTATTGTTTTTTGCTGCGCTCTTTTTTTAAAAAAAATTATAAGAAAAACTTTTTCCATACAATTCTTTTCATCTATAAATATTGTATAAATGGTGTATAAACATGTATATATAATGTAAAAATAACTATGTAGTGTATATGTAATGTATCGATATTGTATAAATAATGTATAAATATGTATTAATATTGTATTACTGATGTATAAGCATATATATGATGTATAAATAATTATGTAGTGTATATATAATATATTAATATTATATAAATGTGTATAGTCATGTATTGATATTATATAAATAATTATGTAATGTATCAATATTTATTCGACTATCATGCATTTCCATCTTAATGAATAAAAGAAAAAACAAAAAAATAAAACAACATAAATATTTATTTTTTCGACAAAAAAGTGAAATAATTATAAAATAATTTTTTTTAAAAAGAAAATAAATAAATTCAAACAACGATTTTTTGTTCTTTAAATAGCATAAGAAGAAAATAATACTAATAATTTTTAAAAAAAAATAAGAAAGAAACTGTCCAAATGGCCAAAGTAATCCAGCCGCCAAAATGGAGACAAATTAAAGGTCATGGCTATTTCTTTTTAAGACAAAAGGTCAAGGCGATATTTTTTTAACACAAAAATGCCGAATGACTATAAGGCATAATTAGACCTTTATTAAAGGAACAAATACAAAATATAGCCCAATGATGCAAGTAAAGGAAACAAAATCGGGTTTGGACCAATAAATGGCCCAATCCACTAAAGCTACGCAAACAGAAACACGCAAAACAAAAACTAAGCTATTCATACAATAAATTTAAAAAGAAATCCTAAAACTCTAATACCAAAGGACGAAAAAAAATGACTCATCAACTTCTCCATGGCGGTTAGGCAAGCTTGGGAGCTTCAGACACAGGAGACTAAAGTACCATATCCATATGTAAGGATATGACTTTGATCTAACTTGCATGCTTTGATAGCTTTCAACTTTTCAAAGTAGAAAAATATTATGATTTTTCAAAATCCTACTAAGATGTTATTCGATTTTACCTCAGGTCACCTCAAATTTTGTACAAGATTATTGGGAGACAAGTACAAAAGTGTCCTCTCAACCCAGAATAATACCAAGTAGATGGACATGAAAATTTAATTTATATAAGCAATATATATCAATTATCATTTTATATACATATTATAACCTATATATGCACTGCATTTAGGTAGTATATATAAGTATTAATTGTTTATAAAAAATGTATATATATCAACTTGCAATGTACAACATATATACACATTGCATATATTTTATCAGTATCCACTGTAATTCTCCACGTTCATTTTTTTTTGTATCATTAGAGTATAATTAATGTTTACTTAATGTATAATATATATACACATGTTATACACTAATTACAGAATGTATAAATAATCACCAAATAACCAACAAACTTGGTCAGAAAAATGTCATCTTCGGGGCAGTGGCATTGTTTTTATCCATCTTTCATATTCTCTAAGTGAAGGAGGGAGATCATAAAAAAGTGAGGCCTAATAAATGGCTTAATCCACTAAAGCTAAGTAGAAAAAAAACACACAAAATAAAAGATAAAATATTCAGACAACAAATCTGAAATATGAAACGTAGAACTCTATGATCAAAGGACAATGAAACAATTCTTCTTCTTCATCTCCTCCATAGTGGTCCAACCTTCAGCTTTGGGGCTTCAGATACAAAGACTATGTTATCGTATGTAAGGGTCCGACTTTGATGACTAGAGTGCCTATAACATTTGATTTTGCAAAGTAGAAAATGATTGTTGCTAGTAAAACTATGATTTCTCAAAACCATGCTAAGATTTTTTTACCTCAGGTCACCTCAAGCTTTGCACAAGATCATTGAGGTGAGACAATGATTCTAGAATTCTAAATCCTTACCAAAAGAATAGAATGGGAGGGATTAACTCATAATGGGCCATAAATAATCTGAGATTGTTTTGATTTTCTCATCCTGGAGGATGTTAGATTTCATTTATCCATGTTTATAAGGCATTTGATGTTGTTAGGGAGGTCAGCAAAAGAGTTGAAAACTTAGATTTTATCAAGATTGTGGCTCCGGTTAGAAAATCTATTAACTGGTTAATTTGTTTTTCTGAGGCGGTGATTTACTTGAAATACATATTCTTCAACCAATTATATAATAATGGAATAGAAAGTCCTTAATTTCATTCAAGACATTCAAAATTATTCCATTTATATGAAAAATATCATATATGAATGTTTACACCCAATTTTGGTCCTCCACAATTAAATTAATTTTCAAGCTTGTTCAATTTTAAACAATTTGAAATAATTATTTTCGAAAATCAAAAATACTTTTTAAAAATCATTTTCAAGGTAATTTTTCCATTTTTCTATAAAATATATATACATATAATATGTAGCTTTATATTTATTGCTTTTAATAGTAATTTGAAAAATCATCTCAAAAAATGGTGTTTATCTCAAATATGTATTTACTTCCTTTTTAATAGTCAATTATAGTTAATGTGTAATTAATCTTTTGTTTTGATAATTTGATAATTAATCTACTTTGTCAAATTGAGAAGCTTGATAAATTAATTTGAATTTGCCTTTTATCATATTTATCAGATTCGAATTATAATAATTCAAGGGAACTGGCCCCTCAGCCTTGTTTCTAAATGGACCAATTTCAGCCCGGAGAATCAAACCATTTTCGGCCTAAAATCACTCAAACCCAGCCCAAATCCCTCATATTTAGAACCCACTTAAACTACACGCGCCCCTCCCCCCCCTCCCCCATCCTTCTCCTTTCTAGAAACTCACGCGTCTTCTTCTCCAACAGACGCACCAAACCTAGCAAACTCAATAACGCTTGATTCCTCAAACGTCGCCGCTCACCTTTCTCCCCTCGAATTCATACATCTAGCGTGCTCCTCACAAGCATTTGTATCAAAGAATATCCTAGAACCTTCGAGAATCAGGCCACGCGGCCTTCATCTGTTTCAATTTTTGATTTCTCTCTCAAAATCCGTTTGATTTCGTACTGATTCGTAAGATTACAGGTCTCAAATCTTATCTCCTGAGGAAAAAAATGAATTTTTCAGCCCTCCCATATTGATTGGACTTCAGTTTTTATTATAAGTTTTTAGCTTCCTTAATATATTACTTGTTAAATGTTGAAAATCTGAAGGCTTCGAATTCATGAATAGCCATGTCGTTTCTATTTTGACACATCTTCTGCCTAATGAATCTCGAATTGGTCCCAATATCGACTTAGCTATCAGCCATTGTTAGGCACATGTCTAGCTCGTCAGATTCTCATGACTTACTGCTTTGTTATCATTTGAATTTATCTAAATAGATAATTTCGATAAGTGGTTTTCTCTACTTTTACTATGCTGCTTTGCTATCATCTATGTGAGCCTATAGTTGGGCATGTCATTTGTTTGTCTCTAAATTGGCCTAGTTGCCATCCGTTCATCTTTAAAGTGTAAAATAGCGATAAAGTATGGCATTAAGCTCTTACCTGCTCTTGGTGTGTTTAGCATGTGTTTTACTAGATAATAAAAGATTTAACTTAAATTTCTACACTGCTAAAATAAACTAAATTCTAAATGAGCAAAAGAACGAAATACACACATCAAGATATGGTAATAATATCATTGCAAGTGTTTCATGCCACAGCTAGTAGGTTAATAGAAGAATGGATCCCTTACTTCTTCACTGTGCGAGACCCTAAAAAATTATAGTAATTTTTTATTAGAATACTTTGACTGTTTCTTGAAGTTTTAATTGGTGTTACTATTTTAGCATGTCACTAATAGCCATGAGTGATTCCACAATACAATACATGTCTAGGAAAGCAGTTGAATCGAAACAAATAGATTCTATTAAAAAAAAAGACAATTATAACTAATAATTTAACTTGTATACATAGGTTGGCCATTACACTTGCCATATAAATTTCAAGTATAATTGTGAATATAAAGTTAAACTTGAACTCGAGTTCATATCTTCAGATAATGAGGGATAAGATAAGTAACTGATGAAGTAGTGAATAGTGTCTAAGGTATTGCAAGTAATAAAATCCTCATGTTAGTAGTGAATTATTTCATGTATGTGATTGAATTCCTACGAGGAGCTCTTATAAAACCTTAAAGGTATAGCTCATTGTAATGACCATATAGGTTATTTTCTCTACTTTACTGTATTTTTGACTTTTAGAGCTTTTGTATAGTGAGCCTAAGTCATTTGTGACTTGGTGAGACTAACCGTTTGGTCACCTGGTCGTTTGTTTGGTTGTTATGCAATTTTCTGTGTTCTGATGATTCTGTTAGCTCCGAAATATTGAGTTTGGTCTAGAATGATCTTTTGTTTGGGTTGCGAGGCTTCCAGACTTATTTCAAGCAATTTTGTGGCTTATGGCCAAAATGGAGCCTTAGGCGTGTGACCCATTTTTTGTCGCGACGACCTCCGTTGGAAGTTTCGATATCTCCGTTGAGTCTTTAATGTCGAATTTATAGGGTATCATGGTTCATTTGCACATGGTTGTGAACGAATCTTGAGCCTTCATCGAGGCATCTTGCCAAATCCAACTTGAGCTGGTGCACCAATAGCACCCCAAAAATTTCTAAGCTAAGACCCAAACCATTCTTCATATGCATATAGGCTCGAACCTGATAATTTTAATTGTATATATGTGTTAGGATCAATTTCTAAGTATTTGAAGTGTATTTGATGTGAACTAGGTTCATCAGAAACCTCTAGTACTCGATCGAGTTCAAAGATTCTCTTTCGATTAAGTATTAGCATAAAAAAATACAAGAGTCAAGTTCAAATGGTCATATCTCTCAATACATATTGAATTATGTGGCTATGACCAATCAAGTTAAAGATCTATCATTCTTCTTTCCAACTCCACCAAGTTTGACGCATTTGGAGTTCAGAGTAAAATGTTATGACCGTTTTACCAGAGACTGTTATATAAGAGTTTTTAGGATCAGTAGGACCTATGGGTCGTAGGTCAAGGTACGACCCATAGAGTTCACTCGTAGAATGGGTTTAAATAGTTGAAATTCATGTCTAAGTTCCATGGAACTAATCCACGAGCTATGGATACTTTTACGAATCGTAAAAGGGTCCGTATAATATCATGTATATTAGGTGTATATAAAAAAATCAAATTTTATAAAAACGTTATTTTAAGTTTCTTTTCTCACTTTTCACCTTTGGTCGACCACAACAGCCCCAAAAGCTCTTTTCAACCCTAGTAAGTTATGGTAAGTATCCTTTATGATTTTACAACATAAAACTTGAATTTATACAAGATTTTAATATTGGACTGAGTTCGTCCTTGTGCCCTACATCTTCATTCAGCCAAGCATTGAGTTTGAGTTTCAATCCCATTATATTGACTTTTAAGTAAATTATGTAATCTTTCATTGAGTTCTCTATATAATTATTGATGTTGAGATTATTCCTATGAGTTCAAGTTCTTGAATTTATTGTTCATGTCTACATTCACATGAACCCTAGTGAGTATTTGCATTGATTAAATTTATGTATTGTTTTGAGATAAAAGGATGATATATTTTATGTCTTAAATTGAGAAAGGAGTTTGAGCATGAGTTTGAGTTTTGAGAAGTCTTTTATTCACTATTTTGAGCATTGATCATTTGTTGAGTTAAATGAGTTGAGTAATAATGCTTTTAAATATATATTTTGAGATTAAGTTGAGAAATTGAGCTATGTTTTAAATGTATTCTTTGAGATGAGAAAGTATAATTTCTTTTAAAGAAAAGAGAATAGTTGAGTTAAATGAGTAAAGTCCAATAAGAATAAATGAGTTAATTGAGTACATAGGAACATAATAAATATATTTTTGGGAGTATTCTTGAGCACCGATTTGGATAAGAGTATAGAACAACTCAAACTCCATAAACTATGTAGTCAATGTAGGATAGGATCGTTCCGTTCATCCAGTCGACTCCTCACAGCCTCATTGAGGGCTTTTATATGGATTCATGAGATGCGTTTGCATTCCTTACCCTCAAAAGGTATTGAATGGATGTGACAACGATAACAATTCATTGTATCATCATTATACTCATAGTGATGGTTGTTGAAAATACTATTTTTATACTGAGTTGCATTAAATATCTATGTTTTAAAGAATTGTCTATTTCATATATTGCATGCTTTAATGAGTTGAGTTTATTGAGTGTCCCTTGAATTGAGTATTCTTAAGTTTCTTTTCATCTATTTTACATACCGTACATTTCATTTACTGATGTCATTTGACGCTGCATTATGAATAGAGATCCTCAACAAACGCATAGTTGAAAATCAGTTTTCCATCCAACTTTTGGTGAGACCTCTTCGAATGTAAAGGAGCTCTTGGGTCTTTATTTTAGTCTTTACTTACCAGTATTTTGAGGTAGCCGTGAGATTTTTCAAGTACCTATTTCCATAGTTAGATATAGAGGCTTCATAGACTAATTACAGACAAAGTTTGAGTTTATTGAGTTCCTCTTTTAGAGTTATGTTTTAAACTGTATCTTGATATACATCCAGAGATCTAATTTGAGATGCATGTTACTTTCAAAGTATTTTTAAGTCCTCACCTTTATAATATTATTTCTATGAGTTAAATCTTTCGCTTAGTGAGTTAGCCAGGTTAAGGCTTTGCTTGGGAACCATCGATAGTTTCTAAGTGCCAGCCACGCCTAGGGTGTAGACTCAGGATGTGATAACACCATTCTCTTATTCTTTGCGTTCACGAGCCTTGAGCCACGTTCACAAAGGCCAAGGAAATTAGTCACCGTGTTCGTGGGCTTGGACCAACATTCATAGAAAGAAGGGTCAAGGCCCTAACCCTTCATGGAGAGATGGGGCCCTGAATCTTTGCATTTGCTGATTGGGGTCCCACATTTATAGTGTGTTGGGCCACTGACCTTTCGTGTTCGTGGACTGAGGTACCGCATTTGTGAAGAAGGGTCCGTGTAGACTAAATTCAGTTGACTATCATGATTGTGGCACTGTGATTCGTGTTTGCGGATGTCATTTAACTAGGATATATCAGTGAAAAACCTATTTTTCAGTTCATAATTCATTCATGAGACCTCTACACCTTGAGCTAGGGAGCTCCGTTTGCGCTGATTTTAGTTGTTATTCGATAAGAATTGTTGGGACTTTGAGTTAGGTTTGTTGGGATTGCGTTGGGGGCTTGCTTTGGAGGTAAATTTTCGTCTCCAAGACATTTATTTATCCATTTAATGACATTTCTTTAATATTTGATTGTATGATCTTTTTTGGGGCATTTCGAAGCTTGGATTGTGTGCGTTTTTTGGAGTACAAGTTTCTTGAGTTGATTGGGACCCATTGACCGATTCAGTTTTGTTATTCCTCGCTCTAGGTTCCACAAAGCCATCTGTGGCTCCTTTTTGAACCCTTCTTTAATAATTGGTGTTAAAATGTAAGTATTGATGTCATGATAATTTATTTACTAGCATCAAAGGCAATTAGAAGACTAAAGCTTTGATTTAGTTATTTTAAAGCGTGCGTGATAGTCTTTAAGGTAGGATACGACTTGCCTATCTTAGATTGAGATTTTGCTAGTATTTGCATAGTGTTTAGCTAGTTTTGGATGGGTTTTAGTATGATTCAAATTTGATTGATAGAAATTTTGCCTTAGCTTCTTTTTCGGGTAATCTTAGAAAATTTAAGCATTTTTACCTTGGTTGCATTGTTATCTTGTCATGTTGTAACTTAATGCCTCATGTATTGGTATTTGTAACTTACTATTGGCCTTAGCCTAGGCGTAGGCTAGTGATTGCTATAGACTTGCTGTTTTAGAGTCGTTGTGCCTTAAAATTCTCCGACATCAATTCGGATGGTGTTGCCTCCTTGTAGACTGATGTAGCAGACTTGGATCTGTTAGTTTGAATCCTTAACTCGATGATAACTCTGCCCTTAGTAGATTTCCATCCATAATCTCCCTATGCTACGACCCCGGTGTTATTCGATCGTGATTTTGGGACTTGCTTTACTATTTGGGATTGGTCTTGGGATTGAGCTAGGGTGTCACGATCCAACCGACCGGGTCATGCATGCACCTACTCTAACACCTAGATAGGAGAACCCTTACAGAAATAACATGCAGAAGTTTAATAATTGCCAAATACCAAGCTAAAATGTGAGGAATACACTATAATTAAAAATTTTAAACTCTAAGTTTTATTACTAGTGACATACTAACACCCCTAAGGATACTATTTAAATAGGTACAAGAGCTTCTAAAGATATATAGTATAAATAAAGTAATGACACAACTCCCACCATAAGTAAGGAAGAGTAGAAGCTGTTAGAGAATCATCTTCGTCTTCACCTAAGAAACATCACTGACCCTGCAACCAGACTATGTCAAGTGGCATAGCAAAAGTAGTATTAGTACAAACAACACGTACTGATAGGCATCATCAGTTAATCCAATACCCACCGCATAATATAAAGAAATCAACAAGAAGAAATTATGCTTTTAAGAAATAAACTGCCAAACCTTTATGCGCAACTCTTACTAATCTCGAAAACCTCATTAGATTCGTTCAAGCCTAACTCTCATCCCTTCAAGTTGGTCCGCTGCCAACTCTAATACAAATCAAGGCCTAACCCTTCTATCACAGAGATGAGTTTCTAAACTACGGGTCACTACCAACTTTGTCTAACAAGTCTATTACCTTTAGCTTTCACACCAACTCCTAGACCTAGAATGATTAACATCTCACTTGAAGAGGTAAACATGTAAGTGAACTAAGACTTACCTCATGACTGTACTAGCCCACTGTGGCGGGACCTATCCCACTCTGTCGACCTCACCACAACAAAATTCCTCCCGCTAAGCGGCTTGGTCGGAGACAGTAACTCTAACTTCTCCCCCAATCCCCTTTTCCCATATATACCAATAGGACACCATCAATATATGACTCTAAGTCACTAATCTTATTAAACCACACATCAACTGCTCTCCGCTTGTTTACCACAGCCTTACACCTACGATATGGATGCGTCTAGCAACCATAACATAATCTGAACATGCATATATATAGAAGTACATTACCAATCTATCATTTTAAGAGCAATATACAGTTTCACCATGTAAATCTCAATTACAACTGTTATCATGGTAACACTTAGACCTTCGGTCCTTTCATATCAATTATTACACAGAATGGGCATGCTCAATTATAATCAAGTCATTTCTCTATCATCGCACATATAGTCAAGATCAATTTACAGATGATAGCCACATAATAGTTCTCTCATAGAACCCATACCAAACTATTAGTGTGTCGGTGTGATACCTGATCCAATATTTAGTATGTATCGGAATGTAATACCCGATCCAATATCAGTGATGAAACATGACATCCGATCAAATATGTGTGTTAGAATGTGACACCCGATCTAATATCACAATCAGAATGCATAATCACAGTCCACAATGAGTAGTTCACATACTTGCACAATTAATTAATCAGGCTCATTACATGTAATTGTTCACAAATAGTCATTTCATTAGTTTTATTTCATCTTATTGCATGAACGCGCATTACTCAACCATTTCACATGGAACTGCCACTACAAAGACACATATAAATATATACATATATCTCCTATATTTATATGGATCAATAGCCCTATACTGGATCTCCCCCTTGATTATCAAAAGTCTTAGGATCTCACTCCAACCCAGCAATTTCCTTACACATTAACTTTACAAGGGCCATCAACCATATCATCAAGAAGTATTAAGGTTAAGAATCGAGAACTAGACTAACATCACTAGTCACAGCATAATCATAACCCACATAGTACATTCCTATAATAAACAAAAATAACAACACATTCAGCTATCCAGACTCTGTGTCCGAAGGCCAAAATATGAAATCTTCCATCAATCTACGATACATTATGAAATGAGAATAGATTTATAACTACTTAATTGAAAAACCTAGCCTATCTGGGCGCCAAATAACTGCTGCAGAAGTCTGATTGCGAACCTTGACTCCTTTAGTGAAACTTAGCTTGTTCTTGATCTAAAATAATAATAACATAATACAAATTCAATCATAAATGGCATATACACTTTCAGATTATATGCAAATCCCAAATCCCAGGCTAGTCCCATGATTTTCCCACCCAGACTAGGATTTTTCTACCATTAGTTTCAAACCAAAACCCTCCCTCAATGATCACCCACCAAAATTTTGGGTTCTAGGAATTGAATTACAAGTTTAGGGAGTAAATTACTTACCTTTTGCATAAATTAGAGTGGAAACTAGTAAAAAATTGCCCTAGGTCGCTTCTGGTCTTTTAAGAATGAAGTGAAAATGAAATAAACCATTCTGAGTTTTTTTGACATTAAATTACGTCTGTCCCGCCATAGCGGGACCATCCCTCTCTAGCTATCCCGCCACAGCGGCTTCAGCACAGATGATGCTTAATAAAAAAGGGATAACTTTTTACTCTGAACTCTAAATGAGGCAAATTCCGTGGATTGGAAAGAAGACTCATACACCTTTAATTTATTAGATCATGGGAAACCTAATTTATTATAGTCTGAGATATATGGTCATTTGAAGTTGACCCTAGTTTGAACTTAAGTCTAAAAAACTAAATCAGAAAGACAGTTTCAACTCAACTTTGAGATAGGAGTATAGTACGACCTTAATTCATAACTAATGCACTCGTATATCAAGGAATTGATCCTAGTCTTATAATGAAAGAGATTCGTATACCTTTACCGCAGATATTTATTAGTAACGATGGGCTAGATCATTACATAGAGGTAGGTCATTGGCGACTCTGGTTGGGTTTCGATCCATGGTAGCCCCTTATGATAGTAACTATTGACATAGGATTCTTCCCTGACTGTTCTTTTAACAGCGGTTTGAGTTTGGGTATATTATTATCAATCATGGTCTGAGTTCGGGACATATTACCTCTAGTCGGGTTGAGACTTGGCAGAATGGTTCTATTCTTGGGGGTGTCTTAGTCGCAGATTCAAGGTCCGGGTTTCGTTCTCCTCTATTCTAGAATACACTTGCTTTTATTTAGAAATAGTTATAGCTCTTCTGTTAATCATTGGGCTTATGAGGGTTCGTATGAGTTAGTTTCCTTTCAATTACGCACGAATGTACCTTTTGGGCTTATGGGGTTCCAATTAGTTTATAGTTAGTTTTTTTACTTTATCTTTATGTTCTATTAGATCATTGGTCCCTTTGTTAGCTTTTCAGCCTTTATGCATTCTACTTTGCCCTACACTACCGTTTATTTCCTCTTTTTTCATTTTGTGTTTACTTTCCAAGATCAGTTGGCTCATGATGCCTATTGAGTACCTCTTGTTTCTGTGCTCATACTAAACTCTTTATCTATTTTCCTGATGCAAATCCGAGCTTCAGCCGACAACGTTGGTTCTGTGCAGCAACGGGGATATTCAAAGATAGAGGGTGAGCTGATGACGTTCTAGTTTGACTCGTCTTCATATGTATATAGTTTTTGGCTAGTTTTTTGTATTCGAGTCAAGTCTGTACTTATTTTTGGTTATGTTGTATCTTACTCCTTTTAGCAGCTTTGTATCATCGTCCACAAGGTCATGGGAATGGATCTTTTATTATTGTGTATATTTATGTCATTTGCTCTTTTCTGCTGTTCTTTTCATTGTATATTGTTAAATTTTCGTTGATTTTAGATTTTTGCTCACTAGCTTCCGTTACTAGTCATTTCGGGCTATGGATTAGCTTACCTACCGATGGGTTTTGGTAGGTTCCATCATCACTCGAATTTTTGGATTATGACACTCTTGATGCTCACAAACGTTCGAACTATTTATTCTATAAATTATGCGTGTTCTATTGGCATGGTACTATCTTATGTCTAGTCCAAAATGTGTGAAGTAGGAGATGTTAGATATTGAATTTGGTTTGTGTTTCACCCATATCGACTGACCCAATCCGACCCGTTTAGATGAGATAAAGTTGAAAGAGGTTACTGGAGAAAACCCCCGTAAGTTTTTCAATTTTTGTGGAAAGTTAACACCTTTCCATGTAACTTCTCACGTTTTTTGTTCTCTGTTCTATTAAAAGAGTAGAAGGTCTTCTCTTCTAAAATAAGTTTCTTGACAAAACAAGGTTTCTCTTCTCTCAAAAGAAAAATACATAGGACTTTTAGTTTGTGGAATCAAAGATTTATTTTTTAGTGATTCAAAGTGGACTTGGGGCAAATTTTTGTGATAGCAAAATCAAATATGACTTTTTCATTGAATTTAGGTACATAATATATTGTTCTTGTTACGTGTTTTAACCTACAATAACAAATGGAACATTATTATAAAGGTGTTATTGATCTTCCATGATATTTTAATTTAAAGTACTAAAAATTGACCAAACAACATTAATACCGATGATAAATTTGGACGATTGAGACAGTGTAAAATAATTGACTTCTATTTATATATAAAAGTATGCGTAACCAATTTTTTGTTATCATATGTTTATTAAAATATAGTTAAACATGGTGTAAACATTAAAATTATATTGGATTTAAAATCTGCAAATTAATTTGAGCTATATTAAATTCAAGAAAATAGTTCAAATGATGTGGCAATCCAAGTTAAATAAATGATCCACTAAAAGCACACCATGTGTCAAAGTTATGTGGCAATCCAAGTCAAATTAAATGAGCCACTAAAATCACACCACGTGTCAAAGTTATGTGGCAATCCAAGTCAAATTAAATGAGCCATTAGAATCATGCCATGTGTCAAAGTTATGAGGCAATCCAAGTCAAATTAAATGAGCCACTAAAATCACACCACGTGTCAAAGTTATATGGCAATCCAAGTCAAATTAAATGAGCCATTAGAATCATGCCATGTGTCAAAGTTATGAGGCAATCCAAGTCAAATTAAATGAGCCACTAAAATCACACCAGGTATCAAAGTTATATGGCAATCCAAGTCAAATTAAATGAGCCATTAGAAACATGCCATGTGCCAAAATTATGTGGCAATCCAAGTCAAATTAAATAAGCCACTAAAATCATGCCACGTGTTGAAGTTATGTGACAATCTAAGTCAAATTAAATGAGCTGCTAGAATAATGCCACGTGTATATGTGACATGTTCTGTCCAATCAAATTAAAGCTCTTCACCAAAGAAAATTTGATTGGTCAATTCAAACCAACCAATCAAATCACACCCTCATACCACCCCCTACAACTATAAATAAGAGTCCTCATTATTCTCAGAGGTTTTTTTTTTGAAGAACAAGAAGCAAGAAGAGAGCTCGTGGATCAAAGGCCACAAATTTTCTACAAAACAACAAAGTTCAAGTAATCAAATTCAAGCTCAAGAACGAAGGAAAATATCAAGAAGTTCAAGATCAAGTTACTTGTTCATATTTATTATTCGTCATAACCATACAAGTGTTCTTGACGAATAATTCAAATCCAAATTTGAAAAAAAGATTCAAGATCAAGCTATTCTAGCCCTTGACTCTAAATCAAATTCAAGTTCAACATATTTTATATTATTTGAAGAATCAGAGGATTATTGTAGAGATTGTAACACGCACTACATATTGAAATCAAATATTACACTTTGTTACTCCAATTTTCTGGTCTTGATTATTTATTTTTTTCGGCTCAAAAATTTGTTGTTTACAAATTTTGACACACCCAGATGAACAATCTCTACCTCTCATCTCTTTACATCGATCATCAAACTTCTAGAATACTTAAATGACATCTAAGAAGTTTGACTCCAGGACTATTATTGCTAAGGCTACTGATTTCAAGTTTTCCTCGGAGGTGGAGAACATACTGGATGCAACTATGGGAAGTTTGATACCCATTATTAGGAACAAAGAAAACTTGCTAGGACAACAAGCACTCCAAGTGTCGTCCACATCAGTTCCTATTTTTGATCTTCCATCTTCAAAGGAGGGAAGATTCTTTCTAAATGAATTGGATGAAGGAGAGAATATAGCTGATATTTTTGAAAAGACGTTGGCTCA
This sequence comes from Solanum dulcamara, assembly GCF_947179165.1. Lineage (NCBI taxonomy): Eukaryota > Viridiplantae > Streptophyta > Magnoliopsida > Solanales > Solanaceae > Solanum > Solanum dulcamara. The sequence goes on from NC_077242.1 coordinate 17,278,827, forward strand.
AATTAGTCTTTTTAACATAAGAAATTGCACTATTCAAGATGAAGATGATGTCTTGATCACTAGATCTGTTCAGTCACTCCATGTAACTTGTTTAAGATAAATTTCAGTTTGAGGGAAAATCCATGCTTTGCTCCATCATCCATAAAGGCCATCCAAGAGATGATAACTAATGCCTCAACTGTTGAAGAACAACTGGCTAGTTTGACAAAGGCAAATGAAGGTCTAACAAAATATGTGCAAGATTGGGATAATTGAATTGTCAAGTTGACGGACAAAGTTGAAAATATTATGGAGGGGTCTCAAGTCATGCAGCTGGTAAACGTCCGATAATACAAGAAAAGGGAGATTTAGTTACAAAACAAATAAATGTGGGTGATGAGCTGCAAGTATCTGCTGAAGGAGGAATTCCCATTCATCAACTGAAGGACTTCATTATGGGAACTATCAAAGATAAGTATGACGTGTCTTCAAAGTCATCATTTATGTATGCAAAGCCATACACTTCAAGAATCAGTGTTTTGAAGATGCCTGCAGGTTATAACCTCCAAAATTTCAACAATTTTACGAAAAAGGAAATCCAAAGCAACACATTGCCCATTTTGTTGAAACTTGCAATAATGCTGGAACATATGAATATTATCTGTTCAAGCAATTTGTGCGCTCCTTATAAGGAAACGCCTTTGACTGGTATATGGATCTCGAGGATGGCTCTATTGATAGTTGGGAACAACTTGAGCATGAATTTCTCAATCATTTCTATAGCACAAGGCGTACTGTGAGCATGGTTGAACTTACAAATACACATCAATGGGAAGATGAACCTGTCATCGAGTTTATCAACCGATAGAGAAATGCAAGCCTTAATTGTAAGGATAGGCTTAGTGAAACTTCCGGAATAGAAATGTGTATTCAAGGAATACGTTGGGGACTTCGTTATATCCTACAGGGTATCAAACCTAAATTATTTGAAGAACTAGCCACACGTGTTCATGATATGAAGTTGAGCATGTCTGCAAGCAGAATTAAAGGACCACTTATTTATGAGCCTTGCAAGGAAAAAGATAAAATGGAGGTAAAGAAAGAAGGAAAATCAGCACCTAATTTTGGAAATAAGGAGTCTATGAATGTTAATGCCGTACCTTTGAAAGTATCTATAAATCTAAGCAAGAATCAAAGGGTGAAGACCATGACCTTTCAAAATAATGCTAGTAGAAAGCTGACTTTGAAGGAAATGCAGGCAAAAGAGTATCCATTCTTGGAATCAGATGTTCCAACAATTTTTGAAGAGCTTCTGGCATTAAAACTCTTTGAGCTACCTAAAATGAAGTGTCTAGATGAAGCTGGGAGGACTAATGATCCAAATTACTGTAAATAACATTGTTTGATGAGCCATCCTATTGAAAAGTGTTTTATCTTTAAGGAAAAGATCATGGACTTGGCCCGTGAAGGAAATATATTTCTTGAAGACGAAAAAGAGAGTTCAAATCAAAGTCTCTATCACTTTTGGTTTACTCAATCCCATAGTTCTTTGCAACTTTGTCAAAATACATGATGGTGGCGATGTCCTAGCCACATCACCACCAAAAATGATTAAATTTGGTGACTTCGAGCCAATAGATGTTAACACATCATCACTCGTTCCCTTGATGAATGAAGTAATAGGGGAAGATAAACTTCTAGAGGAAAATCAATCTTGTGGTGCTTATACTAATGATGAGGGATGGATTTTAGTAACATGACGAAGATGTTGTAAAACGAGCTTGTAAAGAGAGCCAAGTAAGCAAGTGACAAGAGCAAAAATGAAGAAACTACCTAAAACTCAAAGGGTAAAGAAGAATATGAAGAAGTCAAAAGTTGGGGGGAATTACTATCAAAAGCAATGTTCTCCGATGGCATTAGAGGAATTCTTGCCAAGTTGGTTCCGTGAAAAGATTTCTCATTATGACACCAAGGCCTCATGTTGTAACATTGATAAAGAAGAGACAATGGGAGAAGACTCATCGCCATCACATGAAGGCCCTATCAAGTCTCACTCTGAAGAAATGGACACTTGTGATGCAAAGTTTACATTCACTAATGATGATCTTTTATTGGGTGAAGTGTTGTATAATCATCCTTTATATATGGTAGGTTTTGTGCAAGGACATAAAGTAAATAGGATCATGGTGGATGACGGATTTGGGATCAATATTCTCCCTATTCGCACTGTGAAGAAACTTGGAATCTCGATAAATGAACTTTCTGAAAGTCGTCTGATGATTCAGGGATTTAACCAAGGGGAAGAGAGCCATTGGCGCTGTTAAATTAGATATAACGATGGGAGATATGCGTTCGAGTGCATGAATGCATGTTATTGACTAAAAGACCTCGTATAATATCTTGTTAGGAAGGCCATGGATACATGAGAACAAAGTGGTACCATCCACCTACCATCAATATTTCAAATACTTTGAAAATGGGGTTCAAAAAAAGGTAGTTGCTAATGATGAACCTTTCACCGAGACGGAAATGCAATTTGCTGATGCAAAATTTTATTTAAAGAATCATGTCTCAAAAAAAGTCAAAGTTGATAACGTGACACCAATCAGAAAGGCTGATATCACAAAAAAAGTTGATGTAGCACCTGATAATGCAAGGGTCATGATTGAAAAGAATAAAACGCCTTCAGATATGAGTAAAATACCTAACACAAGTGAGGCATCTTCAAGTTAGAGAAAAATTCCTATTTCTCACTATGTCCCAAAGACAAACAAGGTCAAGATCCCACCCTCTGAGTTGCAGAGTAGCAAGTTGACATTTCCTATCAAGCAAATTGATACAATCAAATCACCTTCAAAAATGATAAGAAGGATTTGTCAGACCATCAAATCATGATTCATATGAATCACTTCCTAAAAAGCGTACAAATGAGGGTTTTGACCCAAATAGATATAAGTTGTTGGTGAAAGTAGGGTACAATCCCAATGAAGCTTTTAAAGTAGGGAAACTTCCAAATGAAGTTATTAAAAAGGCAAATCATGGCCTAAATCCAACTCAAAGGATGATGATAGAGAGAGGGTATGTTGTCAGGCAATCGCGTGAAGGCTTGGGTTACAAACAACCGTCGCCAATTTGAATCTCTATAAAAAGAACGAGTATCAACTACATTACCCCCGTGGAAGAACCTATGATGTTCAACAAGAAGCCTTTTGTGTTTGATCGACTTAATAGCATGACACCTAATGTGTCTACATTTGATCGGCTTATCGAATCAACTCCAAAAACTTTAGTATTTGATCAGTTGGGACCAATGAAGAAGAAATACAAGCGCCAAGGAAATTATAGAACAATGGAAGAACGGGTATATGCTCGAGAGCATAATTCACCCAAGAATTGCCCCAGTTTGATTCCTTCTAGAATGAGGCGAGAAACAAAATTTGTAGTTTCATATGAAAATGTCCTGAGAGTAATAACTCACACCATAGTTCACACTAGGGAGTCCCATGAAGATGAAGAAAGTGTGGGATCATCAAATTACATCACAATTTGTGACGAGGAAAGTACTTCACTATATGCAAAAATTAAGGATAGGTTTGTTGATATTCATGCATGCCATCACGTATCTTTTAATGATGGTGATCCTCAAAAAGATGAGAATGCTAAAGATGCGCCACCTGAACTCAAGGAAGGGGTAAAGAATACTGTTGATGCATTGAAGGAAGTAAATCTTGTGGTTGATGATGATATAAGGCCTACATATGTAAGTGCTTCACTAGATGATGATGAAAAGAAGAAATATATTGAGCTGCTTATGGAATTTAGGGACGTATATACTTGGAGTTACAAAGAAATGCCAGGATTATACCCTAAAGTTGCAGTTCATCGTCTTGCTGTGAAATGAGGAACTCGTCTTGTTAAACAAGCTCAATGTCGCTTTAGATCTGAACTGGTTCCTTTGATTGAAACTGAAGTTAACAAACTCATTGAAGCAGGTTTCATTCATGAAGTCAAATATCCTACATGGATTTCGAGCATTGTACCTATAAGAAAGAAGAATGACCAAATATGAGTTTGTGTTGACTTCAGAGATCTTAATAATGCATGCCCTAAGGATGAATTTCCTCTTCCAATACCTGAGCTTATGATTGATGCCACAACCGAATACGAACAACGTCTTTCATGGATGGTTCATCTGGATACAATCAAATTCGTATGGCACCAAGAGATGAAGAACTTACTACATTTCGCACTCCTAAAGGTATATATTGCTACAAAGTAATGCCTTTTGGTTTAAAAAATGTTGGGGCCACTTATCAATGAGCCATGCAGAATATTTTTGATGACATGCTTTAAAAAAATATTGAGTGTTATGTCGATGACTTAATGGTCAAATCAGGAAAGAGTGATGACCACTTGCAAGATTTGAGAATGGTGTTCGAACGACTTCGAAGATACCAACTCAAAATGAACCCTTTAAAATGTGCCTTTGGAGTTACTTCGGAAAAGTTTCTTGGTTTTATTATTCGACATCAAGGAATTGAGATTGACCAAGATAAGATAGATGCTATTTTGAAGATGCCTGAGCCAAAAAATATTCATGAGTTAAAAAGCTTACAAGGAAAATTAGCATACCTTAGGAGGTTTATCTCAAATCTGGCTGGGAGATGTCAACCATTCATCCGCCTTATGAAGAAAGATGTTCCTTTTGAATGGGACCAAGCTTGTACCAATGCTTTCAAGAGCATAAGAAAATAATAAAGGGAAAGAAAATGCCCTATATTACTTGAGTAGGATGATGACACAAAACAAGATCAAGTATTCACCTATTGAGAAGTTATGTCTGGCACTCGTATTCTCAATTCAGAAGATGAAGAATTACTTCCAAGCTCATATTGTGCAACTTGTCTCTAAAGCAAATCTTATCAAGTTTGTCATGTCCAAGTCTGTCTTAAGTGATCGACTAGCAATATGGTACCTCCAATTTCAACAATTTGAAATTGTGTATATATCTCAAAAGGCAGTAAAAGGACAAGTGCTAGCAGATTTCTTGGCCAATCATCCAATTTCGAATAATTGGGAGTTATCTAATAAATTACCTGATGAAGATGCAATGCTAGTGGAAATTCAGCCATCTTGGAATATGTATTTTGATGGTGCTGCACATCATGAAAATGCTGGTGCTGGAGTGGTATTTGTCACTTCCCATGGAGAAGTTTTGTCGTACTCCTTCACTCTAACACAACACTGCTCCAATAATGTTGCTGAATATCAAGCACTCTTACTTGGGCTTGAAATGGCTATTGATATGAAACAATTGCAACTATAAGTTTTTGGAAATTTCAAGTTGGTGATTGATCAAGTCTTGGGTAATTATGAAGTAAAGAAGCCTGAGTTAATCCCATACTGCAATTATGCTCAAAAGATGATAGGATGGCTTAGAGAGGTGATTATTCAACATGTCCTAAGAAAGAAAAATAAAAAGGCTGATGCGTTGACAGCTTTAGCTTCTACATTAGTATCTCCTGATGAAATTCAAGTTGTGGTTTGTCAAAGATGGATAACTCTACCTCTAGATGAGCATGAAGTAGAATTTCGGCAGGTTATCGCTACTTTGGAGGCTGAAATTGACGATTGGCAACAACCAATAATAGATTATTTGTGTGATGGAATATTGCTAGAAAACCTTCAAAGAAGGACAAAAATCCGATGATGAGCCTCATATTTTCTTTATTATAAAAATACACTTTACAGGCGGTCATTAGATGGAGTTCTCTTACGATATTTGGGGGCAGATAACTACTCAAGCTATGCAAGAAGCAGATTCTGGAGTATGAGGAGCGAATAAATTTGGGCCAAAACTTTATTTTCACATAAAAAGGATGGGATATTACTGACAAATCATGGTTAAGGATTGTCTGGATTATGTCCGAAGATGTAAAGTTTGCCAATTCCATGCAAATTTTATATATCAACCCCCAGAAGTATTGCACCCAATGATTGCCTCATGGCCATTTGAAGCTTGAGGTTTGTATGTTGTTGGACCATTGCCTAAGTCCTCAGATGGACATTTGTACATCCTGGCTGCAACTAACTACTTCTCAAAATGGGCAGAAGCTGTTTCTCTTAGAGAAGTGAAGAAAGAGAATGTCGCTAACTTCATTCGAGTCAATATTATCTACTATTTTGGTATTCCTCGATATAATTGACAGATAATGACAAGCCATTTGATAACAAGTTAATGAAGAAGATATATGATCTTTTTGGCTTCAAGCAACATAATTCCTCTATGTATTATGCGGCTGCTAATGGTCTTGCTGAAGCATTTAACAAGACACCCTGCAACTTGTTGAATAAAGTTGTTTCCAAGTCTAAGAGAGATTGGCATGATAAAATGGAAGAGACTCTTTGGGCATATAGGACTACATATGACACGCTAACACAAGCGGCTCCCTATTCTCTTGTTTATGGAGTTGAAATAGTCCTTCCACTTGAGCATCAAATCCCATCATTGCGCCTTGCCAATCAAGAAGGACTCACTAATGAAGAAAATGCTCGGTTACGCCTTGAAGAATTGGAGGCTCTTGATGAAAAAAGACTAGAGGCCCAAAAAAGTCTGAAATGTTATCAAGCTCATTTAGCTCGATCTTTTAATAAGAAGGTTCGTCTGAGCTGCTTCCAAGTAGGTGATCAAGTTCTTGTTGTAAAAAGGCCTATTATTACTTCTCATCGGTCTAGAAGCAAGTTCTTCACTAAATAGGATGGATCATATGTGGTACAAGAAGTATACTCAAGTGACGCTTATAGACTGGTTACCTCAGAAGGATTGCGCATTGGCCCTATTAATGAAAAGTTCATAGAGAGATACTATCCTTGAAGAAAAGAAATACGCTCCTTAGTGTACGAGTATAAACTACATGTTACTCCTAGCCCGCAAGAGTATAAACTGTGCACGACACAGAAAAAATAATAATGTCCGCTAGGTTGAAAATCTCAAAAGAGGTGGCCTAGGCAAAAGTTAGGACACAAAAAAAATCACTCTTTCAGAACTACGTTATGACTTGATCCTCTTCACTGAGGTACGTAGGTGCTTGGAATTACATTCTGAGTTCAGTTGCATAAGTATCCAAAAAAATACATAGTCTCTCTTGACCCTGTTTACCGAGGTCCGTGGTGCTTAGAGTTACATCCTAAGTTTAGTCTCATAAGTTCAAAAGAAATAGGGCACGCTATTATTTGAGCATCACAATGTTCTTGTCGATTTTCATATATAACGTGTGAATTAGAGAAGGCCAATCAAGACAGAATTTGAATTGACTTCAAAGAAATATTTGTACAAATCCATAAAGCTATTAGCTGTGATTATTGTACACAGTGTAGTTATATGAACCTTTTTTTTGTCTTCTCTACGCTGAGATATGAGTGTTTTTAATAAGATCATGCGAATATGAATCTGTCAACTTTCCTGCATGTGTTTATTTTTGAAGTTTGTTTAGAACGATCCTGAGGGACTTGAGCTATAAATTTTGGATATGTTTTAGATTAAGAAGTTTGGTTTCTAATAAATTAATTCTCTCCTGGATTTGGTGTTCTCATACTATGATATATCTCTTATACTATTGAAACACACAAGGTATCGCAACTCTGAAGAAGAGAAAGTCAAATCTCTAAAGTAAACTATGATCCAATCTGTGAAAAAAAGTGTTTTATTAGTGCTTAAATTAGTAATTCGATAATCATGGTCATGAATCTCAATAATGAATGATTATATTCTTTGAGCAAGACCTATGCCTAATCTAGATGGTGAAAAGTCTTTATAAATCATGTAAAGTCTTTGTCTTAGACGGTATAAAGCCTTTGACTTGGACTATGGGATGCTTTTGACTTAGACGGTGTAAAGTCTTTATCATAAATTATGTAAAGTCTTTGCCTTAGATGGTGTAAAGTCTTTAGCTCGGTTATGAAATATCTTTAACTCAGACGGTGTAAAGCCCTTGTAATAAATCATGTAAAGTCTTTTCCTTAGATGATATAAAGTCTTTAGCTCGGACTATGGAATGCCTTTGACTCAGGCGATGTAAAGTCTTTGCCACAAATCATGTAAAGTCTTTACCTTAGGCAATGTAAAGTCTTTAGCTCGGACTATAGAATGCCTTTGACTCAGACGGTGTAAAGTCTTTGCCACAAATTATATAAAGTCTTTGCCTTAAATGGTGTAAAGTCTTTAGCTCGGACTATGGAATGACTTTGAATCAGACGGTGTAAAGTCTTTGTCACAAATCATGTAAAGTCTTTTCCTTGATGGTGTAAAGTCTTTAGCTTGGACTATGGAATGTCTTTGCCTCAGATGGTGTAAAGTCTTTGCCACAAATCATATAAAGTCTTTGCCTTAGACGGTGTAAAGTCTTTAGTTCGGACTATGGAATGCCTTTGACTCAGATGATGTAAAGTCTTTGCCATAAATCATGTAAAGTCTTTACCTTAGATGGTGTAAAGTCTTTAGCTTGGACTATGGAATTCCTTTGACTCAGACGGTGTAAAGTCTTTGCCACAAATCATGTAAAGTCTTTGCCTTAGACGGTGTAAAGTCTTTAGCTCGGACTATGGAATGCCTTTGACTGAGATGGTGTAAAGTCTTTGCCACAAATCATGTAAAGTCTTTGCCTCAGATGGTGCAAAGTCTTTAGCTCGGACTATGGAATGCCTTTGACTCAGACGACGTAAATTCTTTGCCACAAATCATATAAAGTCTTTGCCTCAGATGGTGTAAAGTATTTAGCTCGGATTATGGAATACCTTTGACTCAGACGACGTAAATTCTTTGCCACAAATCATGTAAAGTCTTTGCCTCAGATGGTGTAAAGTATTTAGCTCGGACTATGGAATGCCTTTGACTCAGACGGTGTAAAGTCTTTAGCTCAGACTATGGAATGCCTTTGACTCAGATGGTGTAAAGTCTTTGCCACAAATCATGTAAAGTGTTTGCCACGAATCATGTAAAGTCTTTGGCTTCGACTATGAGATTCCTTTGACTCAGACGATGTAAAGTCTTTGCCTCAGACGGTGTAAAATCTTTGCCACAAATCATGTAAAGTATTTATCTTAGATAGTGTAAAGATTTTGGCTCGAACAATGCGGCACCTTTGGGTCAAACGATGTAAGGTCTTTGCCAAGAATAATGTAAAATTATATGCTCAAACAATGAAGCACCTTTGACTCCAATAGAATAAAAGTTCATTGCATATGAACTAATATTTTCACTTCCAAAAACAAAAAAAAGGCCTAAACAAATAAAACGGCCTAAACAAAAAAAAATGTACCTCGTATCTTGATGAACTCAAGAGTGTATACAAAAAGGAACATCAAAATTGCTAATGCCAATGATAAAAATAAATAAAATGAGAGAGTCTATTTATAGACAAATAGTGATGGTGAGGAAGTCTTTCAACCAAAGTAACTATAATTACTTTTTGGGTTAGGACTCTTAGTGGAATGGTACAAATTTATTCTCTCTGCTAAAAAAAAGGCAAAAAAAGGCCTAAACAAAAAAAAAACGTACCCCGTATCTTGATGAACTTAAGAGTGTATGCAAAAAGGAGCATCAAAATTGTCAATGCCAATGATAAAAATAAATAAAAGGAGAAAGTCTATTTATAGACAAATAGTGATGGTGAGGAAGTCATTCTTCCAAAGTAACTATAATTACTATTTGAGTTAGGACTCTAGTGGAATGGTACAACTTTATTCTCTCCAAAAAAAAGGAGAAGAAATTACCTTATATTGTGCTCCCTCATTGTGGCTTGCAACACTGCAATTGATGCAAAATATGAAGAGCATATCTCTATTTATAGAGATCCATAAGGTTGCTGTGCAAGTATTTGTTTCTATGTGAAACACTTAAAATAATTATACTCCTAAAATGACTTGAATTATTGGACTACTAATTGTAGAGATTGACCGACATTAACTATCCCTCTAAGTGGATTATGGTTTCAACCTTAAAGAATGTAATAATAATTATTATTATAACTTCGATCATCATGCTTATATAAGGTTCTTCAATCATCGTTCGAGATTTACATGTATAATTTAATATTGATCTCAATTAAAATAATACTTCAAGCCCAGTCTTCAAAAAAATAAAATATTTTGACAAGACTTGAAGTAGGGGCATTTGTAAACATTAAAATTATATTGAATTTAAAATCCGTAAATTAATTTGGACTATATTAAATTCAAGAAAATAGTTCAAATGATGTGGCAATCCAAGTCAAATAAATGATCCACTAAAAGCACACCATGTGTCAAAGTTATGTGGCAATCCAAGTCAAATTAAATGAGCCACTAAAATCACACCACGTGTCAAAGTTATGTGGCAATCCAAGTCAAATTAAATGAGCCATTAGAATCATGCCATGTGTCAAAGTTATGAGGCAATCCAAGTCAAATTAAATGAGCCACTAAAATCACACCACGTGTCAAAGTTATATGGCAATCCAAGTCAAATTAAATGAGCCATTAGAAACATGCCATGTGCCAAAATTATGTGGCAATCCAAGTCAAATTAAATAAGCCACTAAAATCATGCCACGTGTTGAAGTTATGTGACAATCTAAGTCAAATTAAATGAGCTGCTAGAATAATGCCACGTGTATATGTGACATGTTCTGTCCAATCAAATTAAAGCTCTTCACCAAAGAAAATTTGATTGGTCAATTCAAACCAACCAATCAAATCACACCCTCATACCACCCCCTACAACTATAAATAAGGGTCCTCATTATTCTCAGAGGTTTTTTTTTTGAAGAACAAGAAGCAAGAAGAGAGCTCGTGGATCAAAGGCCACAAATTTTCTACAAAAAAACAAAGTTCAAGTAATCAAATTCAAGCTCAAGTTCAAGATCAAGAATGAAGGAAAATATCAAGAAGTTCAAGATCAAGTTACTTGTTCATATTTATTATTCGTCATAACCATAAAGGTGTTCATGACGAATAATTCAAATCCAAATTTGAAGAAAAAGATTCAAGATCAAGCTATTCTAGCCCTTGACTCTAAATCAAATTCAAGTTCAACATATTTTATATTAGTTGAAGAATCAGAGGATTATTGTAGAGATTGTAACACACACTACATTTTGAAATCAAATATTACACTTTGTTACTCCAATTTTTCGGTCTTAATTATTTATTTTTTCTCGGCTCGAAAATTTATTGTTTACACATGGTTTGAATTCTTTTTAGTAGTAGTAACAAGTTGTACTCAACAATTTCTTATTTATATGTCTATCATTTTAGATTTTATTTGTATTAAAAAACTAAGTAAGTTTACTATTCTAATCTTATTTAATATTTTTTGAAGTTAAGTTTTCAATCAATGAAATTCATTAATTTATTTTAATTAATTAATTAGACCAATGGACATGAATTATTTACTTAATTTTTCTATGTTGATCAAATGTATATATTTTCAAAACTAATAACTCACAAGGATAAAATAGAAAGAATAATATTATTTATACATTGATTTTGTAAAATAACAAATATTAAAGATTATCTATTTTTATTAAAGATGACATATAAACATGAAGGGGAGTATATGTTTGTTTTATGTCATTTAATGTGCCAAGGACATTAAAAATTCAAGTAATCACATGAGAATATCATTGATTAGTCATAATATTGTCTGGGGAATTTTAGAGAGTAAACCATCCGTAGCTTCATCCTGTGATTGATTGCACGAAATCCTAGAGATAGAATCATGCATGCACCTTTTTAAGTAAAGACTAATATTTTATACTCTATATAATGGAAATTGCAAGTTGAGAAAAAAATATCAACATCTTCTTGGCTTTTTCTTTCAGAAAAGATCAGATGAATCTGCGTCCGTGACTCCACCTTTATTTTCAAGAAAATTTAATTGGATGATGAGTCATTTTAATAAGAATTTGAACTTTTCTTTTAATTTTGAAAAAATAGCTTGATATACTCTTCAATTTTGCTATTTAGAACTGATATATCGCTCGTTATAAAAATGACTCATCTATATGCATACAGTTGCAAACGTGACTCACATATATCCCCCCATTATAAAAATAGCATATATATACACTATTTTCATCTAACAAAAGTGAAAAAAAATATTTTACATTTATTTTTTGGATTTTTAATTTTTAAAAAATCCATGTACTGATATATATGATCTTTTTTCACACATGAATTATTTTTTGTCTCCTTTGATTATTATTATTTGAGTTTCTTATTCTTATTCTTATTTTTTACTTTCATTCTTTAGTATAAAAATATGAGAAATTAAAAAAAAGAAGTGTGAAAGGAAAAAGAGAAAAAAGCAAGAAAAATTTAAAACAATTTTTTTGTGGCTAATTTAAAACTATTTTTTTGTGGCAATATGTTAATCTAGTTTTTGTATTTGTAAAAGAATTGGGGCATCTATAATATATTTTACAATAAAATTAGTGAAAAATAAATTTGACAATCAAAATAATAAATTCAAATTAAATGTTGAATCAAAGAAGTCAAAAAAACAAAGACATGTGAGAATGATCAAATATATCTGTACATGGATTATTTTTTAAATAAAAAATAAATTTAAAATGATCTTTTCACTTCCGTTAGAGAAAAAACGTGTATGTGAGTCATTTGCTTAACAATAAATGTATATATGAGCCACGTTTATGACGACGGATATATCAACTCTAAATAATAAAAATGGAGAGATATATAAAGCTTTTTTACCTCTAATTTTAATAATTTAAAATTTGTTTAAGTTGCTCGGATCGTCTACAAAAATGAATGTTTATTGGATCCTCCCAAAGTTATATATTTTAAAGAAATTTGACACAGATTTAATGACATTTTAGAGGAGCATAATATATAGATCAAGATCTCTAAAAATTGACTTTACACCAAATCAATAAATTTACCAAATTGAATTACCTGACTCAAATTTCATGTTATACCAAGAAAGGAAACCGTGATTTGAAGTATTAATTTCTTGCATTAACTTACTTACTTCATTCCATTCTACTCTTGAACCTTACATTTTAAAAAAAAAGATTTTGCTTCTTACTTATCTATTTTAGAAAATGAAAGATTTTATTTTTAACTTTGAACGATCGCAACAATTTTCTCTCTCTAACATCTCTCTAGGAACAAAGCTCTCAACTAAGGGCACTATTGTCATCAAGACGAATATGGGAGGGGAACCACCTCCCGACGTAGGAAAATTTCGTTCGAAAGATAGGAACAAAGCTAACGACGACACGAATGCAACGCAAGTCGTAGCATCGGAAAATTCTACCCGTAGCCCCTCCAAAGTGCAAAATCAGTCGGCGATCACTATAGCACTGTCGGAGGAGCAACTCGCCTGGGTTCATCACATCAACGATTTGGAGAAAGCTGGGCGGATTCGAATCGAACAAACAATTGGGGAATCATCAGCATTGCAAGAACTACACAATATGCAAAAATCAAATCGGTTGAATCATCCATGGTCGAGATATTCACTGGCGGCTGAAGAGGCGAAGTTAACTGCGCCGCCGCAGTTTCCATCACTCGTTCGACCTAGTTCCGGCCATGTTCGAGAGGATATGACCACTGGGGATTGTTCCCCAGACGATGGCGCACATAATGGGACAAGTTTCACCGGCGTAGCTATCGCCGGTGATAATATCGACGCCGGCGCCGGAGCTCCGGCAAGCTTAAAGGACCAAACTCAATGTCAAAATACTCAGCTGGACATGGAGCATCTCACAGGCATAAACAACCAGCTCGAATATCAATTTGGAATCTCAAATTTCAATTTGACCACTGACCGCGATTTTGGCACCGGAGCTCAGGCAACAATTTCATCTCAAAATCAATGCCAACTCACTAAGTTGGATAAGGAGAACCTACCAGGTATCCAAAACCAGCTCGAATCTCTACCAAAAGCTTCGAATTTTAATTTGAATTCTGAACGTGAAGAGGTCGCCGGAGCTCCGGCGAGCCAATTGGTTCAAGGCATAGTTCAACAGGTTTGTGACAGTGTTGAGAAGCTTCCTAGCTATGTGGCAAGCCTCGAATCACTACCAATCGAGTCAAATTTGAAAAGTCGTCAAGACGACAACCACAGTGGGGTCGCCGGAGTTCCGGCGAGACAAATGATGAGGGGCCAATATCAAAATGTTCCTAAGGCTGTTGTGAGGCTTCCTACACAAACTACAGACCCCAAATTAGCTCCGAAAAGTTCAAATCCAAAAAGTCGTCAAGACTTGCTTGAGGAAGATAGTCACAGTCACAGTGATGTTAGAACTGAGGAGATTACATTGGCAAATTATCAATCTCAGTACCTTGCCAATGGTATTCAATCCCAAAATAATCAAACGAATCAAATGCCAAAAGGATTGAACCACCCCCACAGCAGCAGCTCAACCACAGGAGCACAAGGTAAGTCCTCTCACTCTCTTGAACTCAATATGCAGGGTCAGTATATTTGTTCCCCTAATGACATGCAAATACAGTCTAAGCATATTGAGAATCCTAATAATCTTGTGCAATGTTTGAATAATAATGTGGTGCCTAATGTTAATGAGTCTATCCATCACATTGGTAAGCATAGTGCAGATGGGCATCCCTCTAATCCTATAATTGTTGATGCTAACTTGTTGAACTCCAGGGGAGCTTGTGAACTCCCTGGTACTGCTCCTAGTATGGTCATGCAGGATACTGAGCATACTAATCCCAAGCCTAATACCAACTCTCAAAACAGGGCCAACAACATGATGCAAATGCATAAGCCTGTAAGTATTCAAAATAGCTTCCCTAAAGTCTCCTCCAATTTTGATAGGCTTAACCCCACTAACCAGGGCCCCAAACCTGTTAGTAACCAGTCCCAGCCAATAGAAAGCATCACTAAAAATCCCCCAAAGAACCAGTTCCCTAATAGAAAGGAACAGGTCCCTCAGCCAGCCCCATATACAGTCATCCAAACCTTTGCTTCCAAACTGAGGCTGAACCAAGCAAAAAATGATATCCCTCTTAATTTGTCTGCTCCTATTTACACCACCAGACAAGGCCTACCAGCTGTCATTTATGACAAAGAGGATTTCATGGTGAAATTGGCTGAAAAGTGTAAATATACCCTTGTTGGAAAATTCAGCAACACTATGCCTAAGGTGGAGCTAATAAGGAGAAGCTTCATTCTCCAAACTCAATTGGTAGGGGGTGTTAAAATTGCCCATTTCAATGCCAGACATGTGTATATTGACTTGGACAATGAATTGGACTACATAACTGTGTGGACCAAGCAAAGAATGACCATTGAAGGCCAATCCATGAGGATACAAACATGGACTCCAACTTTTAGGCCTGAGGAGGAGACTCCCATTGTCCCAGTCTGGGTTGCCCTTCCTGAACTCCCCTGGCATTGTTATGATAAGGAGTTCCTGACCACTCTCCTTGCTCCTGTGGGGAAAGTACTCTTCATGGATGCAGCCTCTATTCAGAAGACTAGGGGAAGTACTGCTAAGGTAAGAGTGCAGGTCAACCTTACACAAGAAAGACCCCATCATGTATGGCTTGGGCATGACAAAAGTGATCCTACAATAGGAAGATGGCAGGAACTTTTATATGAGAGTGTACTTGAGTACTGCATGTATTGCAAGCATCAGGGGCACAAGGTGCATGTGTGTAATATCAAGAGAAGAGATGAAGAACAAATGAAAAAGAAAAGTTCTGAAAATACAACAAAAAATACAAGTCAAACTCAGGGAGAGAGCAAAGAGCACAACCAACCTCAACCTGACAACTTACAGGTGCACCAAAATCCTTTGACATCCAATATACCACAACAGTCACAGAACAATAAGACTAGCAAGAAGGACAATGCTTGGCAAACTCAGAGAAGGAAACAGAACAAAGGACACATTAATGGCCAGCTGAACCAAGAAACAAGAGCTGCAGGAGTATTAACCAAAGGTAAGTATGTTGCAGTGCAACAAAACAAAGTAAATCCAGGTAAAACTACTACTTCTATCTCTATTCCAAATGTTCATGTTGATCTTGCTATGCAAGACCAACCCACTAACCAAATTGCAGGGAACACACACATTCAAAAGAACTCAATAGTGAGGAGTTCATCAACAATGCAGGAAAGCACTCCAAATCAGAGATAAGGTATTGACTTATCTCTCCCACAAACCCCATCCCCCCATATTGTATGCACAAGTACTATCTTAACAGGTATTGCTCAAGGGAACAATGCTGCAAGGAACTCAGGTATTGACTTATCACTCCCAATACCCCTGAACCTCCCAAAGATTAATATTGTTGCTGCTGATCTGGTAGTTGAAGGAGGAAAGGCTGGAAGTGTACAGGAGAACCCCACTAACATGCAGGATGGGGAAACCAATAGGGGAGGGGTACCCCCTCATGCTATGCATGAGAGTATTGTTGAACTTACCATGCAAGCTAGCAAAGGTGCCATGGCCAAAGATCTGGGATCTCATCCCAGTACTAGTGGTAAAAGTACTACTGTTCAGAAGAATAAGCTGAGCAAGAAAAGAAGAGAAGCCATCAAAAAGAAAATAAAAGAAATGAACTCAACTGAGAAATGTCAAACTCCCAAAATGGACAGTATGATAGTACAGCAAGGGGAGCAGGGGTGTCAACAAATTGTCTTAGATGATGACCAGGTGGGGATGAACATCACTCCTCTCCAAGCCCATTGCATTCCTACATCTCCCAGAAATCCAGCTGAAATCATCACTGAGAGAGCTACTGATCTACCTCAGCTCACCTGCACCCTCAACATACAAGAAGATGAGTATGCTGTGTGTGAGTCTGAGAATGAGGAAGATTCTGATGACCAGCCTCTGGAAGATGAAGAGGACAGTGATTATCAACCAATGACTGACTCTGAGGATGAGGATGCTGTGAGTGAAATTAAGGCTTCCAGCCCATCCAGGGACAAGGTGCATGAGGATGAGGTCCAACTGGTTGCTAAGTCCCAGGGATCATCTGATGCACATAGGGTCACTCATTCTGAAGATGTGGAAGACCATGACCATGGGGAAGAGGCACAAAAAGAAGATCACCTGGAGGCATTCAGATCTACAATGACAGCTGTATTGCTAATGTAAGCAGACAAAGAAGAAGACTAAACAAAGTATCATCAGCAGTTTTGCTAATGTTGTTGTCAACAGCAACATCAACACTAGGTCCAAAACTCAAAAACCCTGATGATTAGTACAATCTGCTGGAATGCAAGGAGTATTGATACTCAGGGGACCCTTGATAGGTTACAAAGGTTGAAAGACTTTCATAAGCTGTCTATCATAGCAGTGCTGGAACCTTTTTCCAACAAATCTCAAATTCAGTTCCACAGAATTCAGCTAGGTATGGATAATGTTATGTCCAACTCCAATAGCAAAATCTGGTTATTCTGGAACAAAGACATTGCCTGCAACATTTTGGACCAGGATGAGCAGCAGATCACTTGTGAGATCAATCATGTGGCTTGTCCTAATAGCTACCTCATTACCTTTGTCTATGCAAAGTGCAAGGATTACATGAGAAGAGACTTATGGGACAAGATGTTGCAGTTCTCCAGTAAGGAGAAGCCTTGGTGCACCATTGGAGACTTCAATGTTATTACAGATGTTGAAGAAAAGATGGGGGGCCAGCCATATAATATGAACAAGAGCTTTGAGTTTATTAGTGTGATAGAAGCATGTGGACTCACTGATCTGGGGTTCTGTGGGCAGAAGTTCACCTGGTGCAACAATAGGGACAAAGATGCTAGAATTTGGAAAAGACTTGACAGGGCCATGGTTAATGACTCTTGGTTAGAAGTCATGCCTGTAACAACTGTCAGTCACTTAGCCTCCACAGGATCTGACCATTGCCCTCTATTGATGGAAAGCAGGGCAAAACAAGGTAATGTTATCAAGTATTTCAAATTTCTAAACTGCTGGACAGACAATGACAATTTCCTTAGCACTGTAAAAGCATGTTGGGATAATCCTGTGGAAGGAAATCCAATGAGAACCTTCCAACAAAAGCTGAAAAGAGTTTCTAATACTCTTAGTAAGTGGTCAAGAAATGAGTTTGGGGACATCTTTGCTTCAGTAAAAGAATATGAAGAGCAGGTGAGACAAGCTGAAGAGAAAATAATCAGTGACAATACTGAAGAGAACAGGTCCAAGCTACATCAGATCAATGCTCAGTACATCAGATATCTGAAGATGGAGAAGGCTATCTTAAAGCAAAAAAGTCAACTTCATTGGTTCAAAGATGGAGATGCCAATACCAGCTATTTTCATGCTATTATCAGAGGAAGAAGAAGAAGGTTATTCATCCATCAGATTAGTGATGAACAAGGCAATACTATTCAAGGTGAAGACAATATTGCAAGAGCTGCCACAGCACACTTTGAAAAAATATTCACTGGAGAAGAGAGACTGATCAGGGAAGATGTTCTTAAGTGCATTCCAAGGATGGTTACAGAGGAGCAGAATGAGAGCCTGCAAGCCTTACCTACTATGGATGAGCTGAAGAAAGTTGTATTTTCTATGAGCCCTACATCAGCTGCTGGACCAGATGGAATGAATGGGAAATTCTTTCATTCATGCTGGGATATCATCTGTGAAGACCTACTGAGATTAGTCCAGTATTTCTTCAATGGACATGGTATTCCCAAGTTTATTTCTCATGCATGCTTAGCTCTACTTCCTAAGAATGAGCATCCCAACAGCCTATCAGAATACATGCCTATTTCTCTCAGCAACTTCACTAACAAGATCATTTCTAAGTTGATAAGCATCAGAATTGCTCCTATATTGCCTCAGCTAATCTCAGATAACCAATCTGGATTTGTTAAAGGTAGGAGTATTGCTGAGAACATAATGTTAGCTCAAGAAATCATCCACAATATTAAGAGACCAAAGGCTGGGGATAATGTGGTGATAAAGCTGGATATGGCCAAGGCCTATGATAGGGTCTCTTGGTCATTCATTTGTATGGTCATGAGGAAAATGGGGTTTGGAGAAGTGTTGATTGATATGGTTTGGAGGATTATGTCAAACAATTGGTACTCAGTCATCATTAATGGTGCAAGGCATGGCTTCTTCCACTCTACAAGAGGACTCAAGCAAGGAGACCCCCTATCCCCTACCTTATTCATCATTGGAGCTGAAGTTCTGTCTAGGCTTCTCAACAATCTTCATCACCATCATTTATACACAGGATTCCAGATGGAAAGAAGAGGTCCTCAAGTAAATCACTTGAGCTTTGCAGATGATGTGATCATTTTCACATCTACCAGCAACTTCTCACTTACACTGATTACCAAAACTCTTAAACTGTATGAAGCTATTTCAGGACAACTTATCAATAAAGATAAGAGTCAAACCATGATGCCACTGAATACTCCCTCTGGTGTGGTGGATAGGGTCAGCATGATCACAAAATACAAATGCACTCATGGCCCAATCACTTACCTAGGCTGCCCCCTATATATAGGAAGACAAAGGATCATATACTTCTCTAGTATGGTTTCTAAGGTTCTAAGCAGGATTAGGGGTTTCCAAGGTGACTCTACCTGCTGTCAGCTATCAGTCCTACCAAGACCATCATGAATCAGATCAGAAGACTAATTGCTGACTTCTTTTGGGGATGGGATACTGAAAGAAGAAAATATCACTGGGCCTCTTGGGATACTCTCAGTTATCCTTATGAGGAGGGTGGTATAGGTGTTAAAAAATTAGAGGATGTGTGCTTATCCTTCCAATACAAACAGTGGTGGACTTTTAGATCAAAGAAGACACTATGGGGGGAATTCCTTAAAGCAAAATACTGCCAAAGGGCTCATCCAGTCATTAAAAAGTGGAACACAGGACAGTCCCTAATGTGGAAGCATATGATGAGCAACAAAAAGGATATAGAACCTCATATACAGTGGTGGATTAAGTCTGGAACAAGCAGCTTTTGGTGGGATGATTGGCTAGGGGTAGGTCCCTTAGCTTACCACAATGAAAGTCTCCCCAGATTGAATAACTCTATTGTATCAGAATTCATGGAAAATGGAGGATGGAATGAAGAGAAAGTAAGAAAACATGCACCCCCTCAGCTGGTGCACAGAATTCTTAGCACTCTCATCAGCTACAATCCAAATATGCAGGATCAAGCTTACTGGAAGCCTAACTCTCATGGTAATTTCACTTGTTCATCAGCCTGGGAGTTGGTAAGGAAGAAAAAGACAAGATCAACCACTAACAGCAACATATGGCACAATAGTATTCCTTTTAAGGCCTCTTTTCTGCTTTGGAGAGCTTTCAGACTTAAACTCCCCACAAATGACAGAATAGTAGCATTTGGACATGCTCCTGCAACATGCTCCTGTTGTTATAGAGCAGGTCTTGATGATATAGAGCATATCTTTGTATCAGGTTACTTTGCACAACACATATGGAAGCACTTCTCAGGGTACTGGGGTCTGCAACACAGCAACATTCCTCTAAAAAACCTATTGATGAGGTGGTGGCTAATCAAAACTAACAATGAGCTACATAAGTTAGTATTGCAGGCCACCCCCATTTTTGTGTGTTGGAATCTATGGAAGAATAGATGTGCATGCAAGTATGGAGGCAAGAAGTCTAATGCAACTAGAGTAATATTCTCAATATCCAAAGATCTATATATGCTTATCTCCACTGTGTATCCATATATTGATTTGCCAAGTAATTGGGCAGATTTGGTTACCATGGTTGAAAAAAGCCAACATGAATTGAGAATAACCAAAGTATGCTGGACTAAACCACAACCTACAATGATCAAGCTAAACACAGATGGGAGTGCCCTTAACAATCCAGGGAAGATAGGGGCAGGGGGCATTCTAAGGGACCATAATGGAGTGTTAATATATGCTTTTGCATCTCCACTAGGTTGTGGTTCTAATAACCAAGCTGAAGTGCAGGCAGCAATTATTGGTATTCAGTGGTGCCTACAACATGGATACAGCAGGGTAGCCCTTGAAGTGGATTCTGAACTTCTAATCAAGTGGCTCAAACAAGAGGCTAAACCTCCATGGAACATTGTTGCTTATACTACTGAACTGCAGGTATTGGTTAGCAAACTGGAGACTTTCCAGTTCAGTCATATCTTTAGGGAAGCTAATTACACTGCAGATTCACTCTCAAAGGAAAGCCACATGAAAAGCTATACACAACACTACTACAGCTTTCAGCAGCTTCCAAGAGAGACCAAGGGACATTACAAAATGGACAAAGCTGGCATGGCTAGCTTCAGGAGAACCAAGATGAAGAAGATCAATCAACCACATTGAAGAAACTTCTTCATACATTGAAATATTAACTGATATTAATAATGATAATCAGGTCCATTGAAAAAGGGAGAGTCTCCCGAATTTACTGCTCTAATAGGATAATCTCCTTACCAATAGATTTAGGATTTAGCAGGATGGTACAGGGCAGCAGGTGCAGGGTGAGGAGTAACATGTGGACCTGTCCAATGGCCCCCAAACTTTGCAGGATGGTAGAATATATTATTTTGACAAGTCCCAAGAAGTTTCAGCCCAAACGGATAATTGGAGGCGTTAGGCGAGCGACATGGAAACATTCAGCTGCCTTAAGCCTAAAGAGAGGGTCTTTAGTAATTTGGACCCTCCAACTTGGGAAACAAGTCTTCAAACTTTGCAGGACTAAAGGAGAGGATATATATGCTAACTCCATAAAGTTTCAACTCAAATGGATAATTGGAGACGTTAGTCGAGCGACTTGGAAAATGATAACACTCTCCAAAGCTCTTACTGAGGTCCCTTCTTTATTTCTAGTCTGTGTATATTATGTTTTGTTTGGGCTTGTTTGCTGTATTATTGCAGGTGTCTGGAGTAATATATTAGCATTCTTCAACAACAAATACATAGACAAGAGCACAAAAACAACTTCCAAACACCCTGCAACCCCTAAGCTTCAGCAGGGCAGCAGGTGCAGGGTGAGGAGTAATATGTGGACCTGTCCAATGGACCCCAAACTTTTCAGGATGGTAGAATATATTATTTTGACAAGTCCCAAGAAGTTTCAGCCCAAACGGATAATTGGAGGCGTTAGGCGAGCGACATGGAAACATTCAGCTGCCTTAAGCATAAAGAGAGGGTCTTTAGTAATTTGGATCCTCCAACTTGGGAAACAAGCCTTCAAATTTGGCAGTACTAAAGGAGAGGATATATATACTAACTTCATAAAGTTTCAGCTCAAACGGAGAATTGGAAACGTTAGTCGAGCGACTTGGAAAATGATAACAGTCTCCAAGGCTCTTAATCAGGTCCTTTCTTTATTGCTAGTCTGTGTATATTATGTTTTGTTTGGGTTTGTTTGCTGTATTATTTCAGGTGTTTGGAGTGATATAGCAGCACTCTTCAACAACAAATACATAGAGAAGAGCACAAATACAACCTCCAAACCCCCTGCAGCCTCTAAGCCTCAGCAGGGCAGCAGGTGCAGGGTGAGGGGTATCATGTGGACCTGTCCAAAGGCTCCCAAAATTTGCAGGATTGTAGTATATGTTATTTTGACAAGGCCCAAGAAATTTCAGCCGAAACGGATAATTAGAAACGTTAGGCGAGCGAGCTTGAAACAATTAGCTGTCTTAAGATTAAAAAGGAAGAATTTTGCTAAATTGAAGCTCCGTCTTGGGAAAAAAGCCTCCAAACTTTGTATGGATAAAGGAGAGGATATATATGCAAATTTCAGAAAGTTTCAGCTCAAACGGATTAGAGGAGACGTTAGTCGAGCGACATGGAAAATGCTAACAGGCTCCAAAACTCCCTTTGAGATCCTTTCTCTTCTATTAACCTGTACAGGTCCTTGCTTGTCTTTGGCTATTTGCTGTGTAATTGCAGGTTGTTGGAGATATACACCAACATGCTTTAACAACAAATACATGGAGGACAACATTGCTACAGGACTCTCCATGACTGAAACAAAAGGAGTGTGCAGAAATGGAGACTCCTATTGTTTTTGGTACTTGTTTGGTTGTATGTATTCCTTTGTTTGTTTTTGTTTAGGTGCAATACCTACTGGGGAGCCACACACAAACAACTTGAACCAGATCACAAGAGAGGATCCTCTGTTCTGTGAAGCATGCTCCAACACAAAATTGGAGCTGCACACAAACCTACAGCAGTTTCTCCACTCCATCCATGAATTCTCTAAAAGCTCAACACTTGCAGCAGCCCATTGTGCAACCCCTGTCCTGCTGGCTTCTGTTTGTTGTGTAGCTGCAGGTGTCAGGATGGACTCACTAACATGTTTTATCAACACCTACATAGAGCACAATACATATACAACCAACAAAACAAATACCTTCACTAAGAGGCCTACAAAAGAATTGTGCAGAATGACAATTAGCTCCTGGTTTTTGTGTTTGTTTGGTTGTTTGTATTTGTTTGATTGTTTTTGTTTAGGTACATCAACAACTGGGGAGCTATTCCATCAGAAATTGGAGCTGCCTACCAGGATTCCACAAAAGCAATCTCATTACATCCACTCCAACCTTTGGCTTTGTTCTTCTCAGCCTGTTTGGCCATGGCCTTTTTTCATTTATGCAGGCCCTCTTTGGAACTACTATGAGAGCTGCAATATCCTGGGGCTCCCATGGAGCAGCACACTCAGCCTTCCATCCACACTCTCTAACATAAACACACCACAGCAAACACTCCACCAACTGGCAGCACATAAAGAACATGGATACAGCAGCCTGCAGATCTCCTTGTTTGTGAGGTTTGGTGGTTTTGTTCTATGCAGGTACCCCAGCTACAGCTCTCACCAATGTAGCTGGCAGACCTTCCTTGGAAATGCTAAAAGGGTTGCAGTAACCTGGGGTTGCTTTGGAGCAGCACAATCAGCTTGCCAACCACTTTCTCCATTATCAACAAACCTCAGCAACAACTCCATCAACCTGCAGCAGACAAGAAATATACACAAGTTTGTTGGTTTTGTTTTGCTGTGCAGGTATTCCAAGAAGTCTAACCAACTCAAAACAATGACCAACAAGCAGCCTAGGGAACCTGCAGCCATCAGCTCCAGCAACCTGCAGATTGGCAGGTGGAAGCCAGCTGCAAGTTCTTATAATTGTGTGCTTGCTTGTTTGTTTGCTTCTTTGTTTATGCAGGTTGATGGAGATACAACCAAACAAGACCTGCACACTTCTTTGGTTGTATGTTTTGTTGGTTTTGTCTGGCTGTGCAGGTACTCCAAGAAGCTGAACCACTTCAAAGCAAGGACCAATAAGCAACCTAACTACAATGGCAACAACAAGAAGTTGCACACAAATCTGCACCAGCCTGTTCATTTCCCACAGTTGCCTCCCCCTTTGTTAGTTGCTAATGCAGCACAGCAGCAGCAATATGCAGCATATGCAGCACACAAGAGCCATTGTTTGCTTGTGTGTTTTTCTGGTGTTGTTTGCATGTGCAGGTACCAAAAAAGGGATCTACTACTGAACCTAACCTGCAACAACAAGCATGCTATCACTGCAGCTAGAGAGGTAGCAAGGAACTGGATACAGGACTGCAACAACCATGTTTGTTTGTCTCCTTGGCTACTTATAGGTGCATATCCTCATAATTGTAAACAACTGGATACTAAAGCATGGCTTACTAGGGTGGTTGAATGCAGCTACACTTGTTCTGATATTCAGGCTCTCAATTTTATCCACAACAACTCCAAGGCTGTTAAATACTATAGCTCCATATATTTCCTCTCCTTTCAGCCACCATAGCTGATAATCATGATACTGATGCAATGACACATCTCACCTGGATTTACTTGGTACGACAAGACCAGAAAGAGCAAAGATGAAAAGAATTTTCCCATCCCATGCAAGATAGAAGTTTCGTATACTTGTTCTTCTTCAATGTAGCTATGTCTGGTACGTAGCATAGTTGGAATAGGACTAGTGTAGGTTACTTTCATTTTTTTCTCATGGAAGGGGAGAGTCTCCCTTATTTATGCTTTCATAGTTGAAATTGTACCGGGAGGAGTCCTCTCACAGGTTTACTGCTTTCTAGTTATAGTTAGTCTCTTTTTGTATCGGGGATGAGTTAGCCGACCTTAATAGGTTAGCCGACTTATGAACCACCATAGGATTGGAGGTAAGGTTTATGTCCCCCTCCTTGTATTTTATTT
This sequence comes from Solanum dulcamara, assembly GCF_947179165.1. Classification (NCBI taxonomy): domain Eukaryota; kingdom Viridiplantae; phylum Streptophyta; class Magnoliopsida; order Solanales; family Solanaceae; genus Solanum; species Solanum dulcamara. The sequence goes on from NC_077242.1 coordinate 17,304,005, forward strand.
TGATTATTTATGTTAAGGCTTGGGGGTGTTGCTTAACCCCTGACTGTGCACGAGAGGTGGGAGCCTCGTGTAGGGTCTGTTCCCGTAAAAAAAAAAAAAAAAAAAAGATTTTATTTTTTAATATTATCTTTATCGTTAACTAATTATATAAAGTGATAGTAGATAAATTTAGATTTTTAAAATGTATTAATAAAACAACTTATAACGATCGGTTCCGTCATTATTAGAAAAGGCACCACGTGTGGAATCCTATTTTTTTTAAATACATTGCCAATTTATTGATTTTGTTATTTTGTATTTATTTAAGAGTAAGAACAAGCCAAATTCATAACAAGGGGAAAAGCTCAAGTTCAATGGAGTTTTCAAAGCTTGATTGGACGGAGGTTATGATTGTTTATTTTCTAAATTATGTAATGTGTGCATGTCAACTGCGTTATACTGTTACTTGTGCAATGCATGTTGGGGAATACCTAAGGGTAAATATGAAATGTTAGCATGTTGTAAATCTCATGCAATGAACCTGTTAAATTTACTTGTGGCTTACAAGTGTGGTTATTTCATTGTGATTGTAATTGTAATTGTGCATGTTGTTTGTGATTGCTGGTTGGCTCGGGTACCACTCTTGGTATAGGATACTAACGATTGGCTCAGGTACCACGATTGGTACGAGATATCATTTGATTGGCTCAAGTACCACGTTCAGTACATGTTTTATTGTGTTGATGTGTATTGGTTCCTTGAGTGAACTGAATTTTATCTATGATCATGTGGGACATGTTTCATGTGTTTGTTAAGTCAATAGTTGTGACTAGGAGTCTATTTCTGTTGCTGACTTGTTGATTTATGCATCTACTTGTATTACTATGCTCTAGTTATTTGTTTACATTCATACTTTTGGAAATGGACGATGATCCTACCAGTACACTATGAATTTTGTGTACTCATACTACATTTGCTCTTTCTTTATTGAGTACAATGCATATTGAAGCGGCTGTTTCACGACCTTAATTGTAAGATCTATGTTTCCTGAATTCAAGGATAAGTTATTTGTTTTGGACTAACATGGATTCCTCCGTATTTCTTTTTCCATCTATTCAGACTCAAATCATTTAGACTTTTAGACACTTAGTATTTTTATTTTGGGATTGTATCTCCTATTCTTGACTATTTTAGAGTTTGGGTACCTCGACTTTCAGGTTCAAGGGGAAATATTTTCCGCAATTATTTATATGATGGATTTTATTTATGGGAACTGAATTTGTTGTTGTTTTAAAACTGTTATATCTTTCGAGTTGGATTGGTAGTTGGTTCTCCCACCTACCGATATGGTGTGGGTGCCACTCACTGTGGTCTAGGTCGTGAAAAAGTTAGTCGGGCCTTCTGACTAGGAAAGAGAACTCTTGAAAGTCCTTATGTGTAAGATGTGAAAGCTCCTACTCAGGGACAAAGTAGCAGCACAACAATACCTTAACGATCTTTCATATCCTAGCCAGCATGCGGTCGTGGACAATATTCTTCTTCCTCTCTATTGCTAGCTTCCTACAGAGCATTGTACAATCCTGAGTAGAGGGAGGTGGGGTTGTAACTCTGACAATGAAAGTTCCCATGGACCTCCGGATGTCAGTCCAATCCTCTTCCAAGTGGCTGCTGGAGAATATGTGCTATGAATGGGAATGAGGGACATCATCCTTAACATAATCATCCTCCTCCTCCTCGTCTGAACCTGTCGCGACTTGGCTTCTCTCCGCCTCACCCATCTTTCGCCTTGTCTCCCTTGGAAGAGGCTAACTTAACCAAAAAGGAGTTAAAACCGGGATCCATGTATAGTTTTGTGTTGGAATCAATCAAAGACACCTCAACCCGCTTGCACAACCCTGTCACCCCTCATAAAAGGAAAAATTTCTTCATGGTGCCCCGATGAAAAGCCTTTCATTCAGACACTATATGTTCCCTTACATTCATTCTAATCCCTATAATGGCACAGGCTATCACTAGAGCTCGAAATAGATCACATTAATAAGATTGACTAATGAATAAATACTCCAGGCCATCAGTGTTAGCCATATCCTGGTATAAAGAGTAAAGTATAAGCTAATAATACCCTCAGTTGTGAGCCAGAAGACCTGTCTCCCGAACTCCTCCTCGATTAGTATGTTCCGCAACCATCTCAGATCCCTCCTCCTCAGTCTGGCCTCTTACTCTACATTCGAGAACTCAAGCACCTTATTGATTTTCTGGACATCCACAGAACATCTACCCCTCAGATACAAATAGTGGGGTTGGGATCCTCCTAATTTACAGTAGGAAGGATTGCGTAAAACTCCTTCATTCATCCTAAGCGCGTGACAAGGGGAGCCTCAACCAGTGGGCCCTAACCTAACTCCTCCAGTCAAGTGTAAAAAACTCTTGCCTTCTCCTCCACACCCTATATTTTGAAGGCCCTCTCAAAGAAAAATATGGTCCTCCTATAATCGTGGTACCTCTGCCGACTAACGTTATCAGGAAACCTTACAAAGGATAGATCTTCCTCAGTCATGTCAAACATCATACCATAAAATCTACAAAATATACAAGTAAAGGATTAGAACTCATATAATTGCATGGGAAGAACTTTCAGAAAAAAATCTAGCCTAGTGGGTTGCACCATGCTATGGCGATATTATCAGTGGGAAGTGTCCCATTACAATAACCTCTGCTATAGCAGAAGCAAGGCTGCTATAGCGGTCGTCATTGTACCCAACCTTCAAGGGGAGGAAAAATGGCACCCCTTGACCCAAAAATCTCATTTTAAAAGTTTATTTCAGATTAGTGTTTCTAAAGTGACTTACTATCTACCTACAAAAATTCGGGCATTATAACTTCTAAACGTTGTTTGAATCTATGTTTTTAACCTAGAACAATTGGTCATCTTCTCGCGCCATTTCAAAGTCATTTATGGACCTATACCCTGTTATCCTTACGTTAAGAATGTTGTAGTAGCATTGGAAGCGTAAGGGAAATGTTCATGCTACAAACTTTCTGTGAAATCAAAGAAACACATATAAATTAAAAAACCAACCCAAATGTCTATTCTACTCAATTAATTTCTAACATGTGATTATCATTATGCACGTATTGAAGTAAAGAGAGTAGAAGATATGATCATTACCTTAAATTTGATGCTCGAAGTGGGGTGATCATAAGAAAAATTTGAGTTTGAGTGAGTGAAAGAGGAAGAATGGGGGAGATAAACATTCCTCTCCCCTTATATTCTGATCCCATCACCATGCTATAGAGGCAGTGTTGTCGATACAACGGCACTGCTATAGCGGGTATATTCCCACTATAGCGAGTTCAAGGTAGGTGGGCAAGAGAAAATTTTGTTTTCATCATTCTTTTAATTCCCCAACACGGTCTTCTAGCGAGGTCCTAATATACATGAGCACCTGGGAGGTGGGAATTTCCTAAGGTACATGAGGATATGATCATCCTTTCACTCTGCCAAAATAGGGTAATAGTATCTCACTATCAATTTCGTAAACTATTCCTATGAGCTTTTGTTTTTTCTATCTTTTTATCATTCAGAGAAGAATGATAGGTAAATTGATATCTATTTTAATGATCAATTCCATCATTATTAGAAAGGAAACCTTATGCCGAATTCCAAATATTATTAAAATACGTTGTCAATTTAAATTAGGATGACACGATGAAAGTTTTGGAATTTGAACTTGGTCTGAGCTGGCTTCATTCCATTATAAAAGAAAGTTTTCCATTATGGTGGTGCCGCTATAGCAGTATCTCAGACGCTGTAGTGGGGTCAGTAGGGCAGAAACTCAAAAACATATTTTTTTTTAATTTTCCTCCTCTTTTAGTGGTAAAATAGATGATGCTTACTCTAAAATGCTTTAAAAGCTTCTCTTAACTTGGAACAAAGGAGAGGACAAATTCTACCGCAAAAGGGTCAAATCTTACAGATTTCAGGCCTACTTCTGCCAAAATTTGCCTCCATGGAGCCAAAAACTCGTGATCAGAGTTCTTTAGTAGTTTCTTAGCCTCTGGGTAAGCTAGAATTAACTAAATAGTTTACCTGTATCTAATTCATAATATTCTTATAAATTGATGGGAGATTTCATGCCTAGATCATCGAGCACGGAGTTGGGATAGTTGTAAGTTTTGATTGCTGTTATTTGGGGAGGAAATTCTTTTGTATATATGATTGGCCCTATAATTATTGCAAGGTGATGGTTTTATGGGTAATAACTTGTGGGTGATCGAATTAGGAGTTGAAAATCAGCCGGGAAGGGTGCTAATTCATGGGATTAGGAAAGTAAATTCCAGGAACAAACAATGAGTGTTAATTAATGTATGTCTATATGAATGGGTGTTTGTGTTGATTGTTTTTATATGAAATGTGGGTATAATGCATGTTCAGGGAACAAGGGGTGAATGTGAATGATATTACATTGTCAATCTCATGCAATGAACTTGTTTAATTTATTTGTGGCTTGCAAGTATGGTTGTTTCAATGTGATTATGATTGTGCATATTTTTTGTGATTGCTGGTTGACTTGGGTATCACACTTGGTGTGAAATACTAATGGTTGGCTCGGTACTACACCTTGTACAGAATACCAACAACTAACCTAGATATAAAGCCTGGTATGAAATACTAACGGTTGGCTCGGGTGCTTACACCTGAAACATATTATTAATTGGATTAGATATCATGCCTGGTTCGGAATATCATTCAGTTGGTTTAGATACCACATCTGATACATATTTGATTATGTGCATGTGTGATTGCTTATATGCGTGTTGGTCCCTTAAGTGGGTCGGGTATGTGCTTATGTGATAATATGAGACATTTTCATGCAAGAATTAAGTTAGGGAGGGAGATTGAGAGTCTTGTTTATGTTTTGACTGTGGATATAATTATATGTTGGCTTATGAGTGGCCGTGTTGTTATGTTCAAATGCAAGGATTGCCACTCAAGTAATCCGTAGGTTATGTCTTTGAGAATCCTTGAGTGGTCTGCATTACTCGGTGACTGGTGAGTTAGACTCAGGTATGGGTAATCGTGATGTTATGTACATGACTCATGTAGTGATTAGATCGTATTGATGATTAGGGATCTTGTTTCGAGTTGATTTACTTAAATTGGATATGTCCATTAAAGTGGTTTAGAATTTATCTCATAAAAGGTTAGGCTTCGAGAGCCTTTGCGTGGTACAAAGGGTAGGTTTGGGGAAGCCTTGGACCGATAAGAGGGTTGAATGTTTAATGGTATAGTTGATAGGGAAATGAGGTAGGAAGGCTAAGGTAAGGTGCATGAGTTCATGAGTGGTATACCCAGGATAGTAGGGGCATGAAGATGAACCTTTGAGTTCATAATCTTTGATATTGCACAGTCTTTTTGATTTTTCGGATGATATTATGTGGTGGGTTCAGATTGTTGTTCATGCCTATGTCACGACCCAAGCTAGGCCCTCAACGTGAGACGTGATTGGGATCCCAAAAGACCTCAATCAAGCCTCTAAGCTTAGCATACATAAGCATACATAAGGTAAATAAGAATCAAGAAGTTAAAACATGAATGCAGAATATAAGTCTCAACATGAAAATCTCGATATAAGAAAAATCAAACTAAATCTCTGAATGAACTGGACAACATAGACATAACAATCTAATATGCCTCTACTAGTCTAGACGGCATACAGAACAATTTCCTTGCTCACCAAACATAAGGAATAAAAGTCATAAAACCATGAAAAAAATCATAAATGTTGTGTCCTCGAAATATGAGGACTCACCAACTAGATAACAAACTTCAAAAATCTAGCCACAAGTCGGATGCGTAGGATGGTCATCGGATCCTACATTATGATACAATGTAGGCAAAAGTGTATTAGTAAATGGAATATACTAAATATGTGAGAAACACGCATGAACAAGAATAATCGAACATAATCAATATGAACATGTGATGCATGACCCATTTATCTTGAAAGCATGAAATAAAGCTTGAAAATACTTTAAAACATTTAATAAGGTCAATGCATCATAAAACATCATAAGAGCTTATAAGAAGAACATATACATATGTGGAATATTAACATTAACCTACATTTAAAATCATGTGAGCTATAACATAAAATTCGATATAACCCCACATCGAGAAAAAAAAGGCTACTTGCCTAGGTAGACTCCGTATAAACATGAACATGAGCTATGTGTAGATCCACTAGCTAATCTATGAAGGTATATATAGGGGCATGTAGTTTGGAACTAGGGGTTGCTACTAGGGCTCCCTTATGGAGTCCTCTTTCGGTGCTAAGTTAATCCCAACAGAATAGTTAAATCATAGTCATTATGAAAGGCAATAATCAACTAATAAAAAGGGCAGCCCGGTGTACTTAATCTCCCGCTATGCGCAGGGTCTGGAGAAGGGCCCGACCACAAGGGTCTATTGTACGCAGCCTTATCTTGCATTTCTGCCAGAGGCTGTTTCTAAGGCTTGAACCCGTGACCTCCTGGTCACATGGCAGCAACTTTACCAGTTACTCCAAGGCTCCCCTTCACAATAATAATCAACCAATACACATCATAAAATACATCATAAGAATAACTCCTTGAAAATCATGATCATAACATGAACATATAGACACTTACCTTTCTAAGCATCTAAATCATGATTCTTTTCATATTATGAGAAAACCTTTCATAATTCATGATTACTTACTTGAAAACATACTTGAATCATAATTCATAACTTTCATAAATTATACATAATACTTCATCAAATCTATGAGCATATATCCATAGTTTATACTTGAAATTCATAGCACAATGCATAAGTCCTTGTAAAACTCATTGAAAACATAAGAATACCATAAAAGAAAAATTTAGGAAACCTTTGGGACTCCATATATGGAAGAAGACCCATAGATGAATTTCCACATAGCTTAATTAATAAAATCCCTAAATGGAATTGGAGTTGGGAGACTTGAACTTGAAGATCCTTTTAATCCGTGGCTTGGAGAAGAAGATTGACTGGGAGAGAAATTCTAGAGAGAGAATTATTTCATGAAGTAGACTTAGAGGGACAGGAGTAATTTTGAAGGAATTGGGTACTTATAGGCTTAGCAAAACATCCCAAAACAACATACCTTGGGCATTGATGGGAGGAAATACCAAAAATATCCTTTATTAAAAATTGCCAAAGTGACCTATGGATGGGATCTATGGTCCGTAGGTCTTTCTACGGCTCATCAACTTGCACTCATTGAAACCTAAGTCAAACCAACTTACTTCCTATGCCCTATGTACTATGGGTAGTAGAATTTCTTATGGGTCGTAAGACCCTTCGTAGGACTTGAGTGCACAAAATAGTAGCTACTGAAAATTGCACATTAGAAATACGAGTCATCGAATGAGTTACGAGTCATAGATCCTCCTCGTTGAAAGGATCCATACTTAGCCAAATACTCAAACCTCAAGACCCATCCAACGAATCGAGTATATGGGTCGTCAAAATTTCAACAGATCATCAAACCCCCTTGACCTGCCAAAATTTTCAAACTCAAAATGTCAAGTCTCTGAACTCTTCCTACGATTTTACCTTATGAGTCATAGGACTTTATACGTACGGACCTCATTGTAATTGGACCCAAAACTTAGTGAATGTTTTTCCAACCTCAGTATGAATTTTTTTCCAACCTCAGTACCCTTCCTACGAGCTAATCCTACATTTCGTTGAATGGTTTACGGGCTCTCAAGTAGGCTCATCTCAAAATTTTAAATTTCTCCAAGTGTCAAGCTGACCTATGATTGCCTCCTTACTGCCCGTAGGTCTTTCTACAGATCGTAGGTGGGCTCGTAGGAGCCTGCACCAGACCCAATTTCTGCAACTTTTCTATAATAACTCTTTTTATTTTAGCTTTCCAACTTTTGAGGTCTTACAGCCTACCAGTATGTGTTGTTTGTATTGATACTAATGTTGATATGCCACTTAGTATAGTCTGGTTTCAAAGTCAGTGATATTTCATAGGTGAAGACAATTGTAATCTTTGGTAGCTTCTACTCCTTTCTTGCTAAAGGTGAAAGTTGTCATATTTTCATTTATTGTACTCCCTCTTAGTAACTCTTGTACACATTTAGACTAGTTTCATAGGAGTATCTTTTAATTAATTGTAAAACTGACTCCATTGTATTTTTAAAGCTTTATATTGAAAGTTGAATTTGAAAAGTTTTCTATTAATTATTTAAGCATATTTCATCTCTTTTGCAGTATCTATTTTAAAATGGGTGGTAAGAGTTCTCCTATCTAGGTGGTTGTCACAACCCAATTATTTGAGTCATGATGGCACCTACTATCACCCCACCAGTAAGTAAGCCTAAACCCATGTTCTAGAACCTTAGGCAACAGACCATCACAAGCGGAAGGAAAGAAACGAATAATACTAATAATAATAATAAGAAAAAAAGAATAAATACAATACAACAAGATAACTCCCAAGACCTGATATCAGTCGGTAGTGGAGCGACTAAACTAATATAAAGGAATACAAGGCTAATATAGGTACAATAATAATAATGGTAATATATGTCTCCGAATACAAAATAAATACTAGTCCAAGCCAAAATAGAGGGAGATAGGCAACTCTGATAAAGGCAACCTAGCCTAAAGCTCACACTGGACAAAGAACCAAGGATCTAGAAATCAAGCCTAACCCGTCACATGCAATCCGAACCACATACAATTCATCCTATACAATATCTCATAAAATTCAATCAAAATAAAATATACTATAGCCTACCTCGAAGCCAAACACGCTCTCTCCAAGTCCACTTTACGTTAGCTTTTTGCTCCAAATATAACTCCAAATGCCTCCACGCTATAAAAATGTTGATCAACTCATCAATACAAACGTTTTGACACTAAAATCATATTTTTCAAAGACGGACCCAAAATTGGGTAAAAAACAGGATTGTGGGACTCGCCATGGGAATCCAAAAAATGACTCCATAAAAATTTTCTAAATGTATTATTGAGTTTTTACCCTAAAATGGGGCACAAATCGATGCTCAAAACGTGAGAAAATAACCCAACAAATAATTTCACCATTAAAGCCCTAACTAAGCTTGGGCAACACTTTTGGGGTAGAAATTACCTCACATTGATGCTTGAACGCTTCCCTGAACCTACCAACACATATCCACAACTCCCACGAACTCAATGCACTTTGAATCGCCTAAATTGGGGTTCCCTAGATCCCAAACTTGTGTTTTGAAGTTTGAGGAACAACGTTGAAAATGGGTCTTAAACTGACCCTCTGATGTCGCAAAAGCGAACCCGAAAGTCGCTTAAGTGAGCCTCACCAAAATGCTGGCTTCGCGAAGGCCATGTCTATTAAACGTCAACCGCCTAGGGTCATCCATTGCATTACGATGCCCTAGTCCCTTTAGCGACCAAGGTCCGCTTTAGCAACGGCACCATACTCAGCCATACTAGCTGAGTTTTGGAAAAGGCTAAGCCTTCGATGGGGTGCTCAGGATTCGTTGGGAATCCTGTGTGTGCAAATGGACTATGATACCCCACCAAATTTGACATTCCAGACTCAATAGCACAGTCCAAATTTCAATCCGAAGTCGTCTCAACAAAATATGGGTCCCACACCCAAGCATGTTTTTTCAAATTCTACAAGAAGGCTCAAAATGAGTCTGGAAGCCTCGGGACATGAACGAAAGGTCGTTCTAGACCAATCTCGAAATTTTGGAGCTAACCACACTAATAGAATTCCAATTTGAGTGCGTTTACCAAAAATATTGGTCAAAGTCAACCTTAGGCTAAAGCTTAAAGGCTAAAACGCCAAATGGCTCAAACTCGCACCATAAGTCTCGATGCTCGTGAGACCATGTTACTAGCCTAATTTGGCCATTCCGGAGTTGATGAGATCGTCAGAATTCTATTTTGAGGTCATTTTCATGAAGTTTGATCGAAGTCAACCATTCAAATTTCAAGAGCTCCCAAACAAAGAAATATGCATAAAACCCAAATGAATGACCAGGCGACCGAACCGTCAGTGCCAACAAGTCATAAATGGCTCAGGGTCCCTATAGGAAAGCTCTAAATGTTGAAAAGATCAAAAAGGCTAAAAATGACCTGGAGGGTCATTACAACATCCACTACTAAAAAGACTTTCCTCCTTGAAAGTCAAAGTATAAAAAGAACCCAAGGGCACAAAAAGATTAGAAAACTAGGCTCGCAAGCTCTGCCAGACCTACAGGCACCTTATTGGGTCGAGCAACACCAACCCAGAACTCAATCTAAGAGGAAACTCCCAAATTCACTTTTCTGCTTCATAACTCGACCCAACTTCCAATTCCTCTCTTCTGATATTGACTTTCACTCATTAAGAAAAAACTCAACTGAATGCAACAGACTAACCGTAGATAAACCAACACCACATAGATACCTCAGAATTAGGCAACTAACAAACAAGAGAAAAGATAAAATGTTTAACTCCCAAGTTGAATTCTTTACCTTATACTCCATACTCAAGACTTTTTAGTCATCATGGGTATCCTACCCATAATAAACCACAGTAAAATTTCCCGCGTAATCTGTACACTATCCAAATAACTACAAAGGAAAAGCAAGCACCACTGAGCATCAAAGAGCGGCAAGAACTCAAAATAAGCCACTCAGCCCAGGGAACAAGCCCAAAATTCTAACCCAATGGTTCCTAAAATCCATAAATTTAGACTGAAACCTATCTTTCAAAACTAAAAAGGCTTCTCCAAGGGATGACCAAATCCTCGAGTAGAAAAATCGCACTGAGACCAACTCCAATGTCACTCTGCTACCAACAGAGTTTCTAAAAAATGAACTAATATGAGAATTCAACCCAAACGCAATAAATTTTGATGTCATGTGTCCATGTACCACTCCCTGAGTACAAATCTTAGTAAACCACCAATCAAGGAGCTAATCAACCCAATAAGCAGTTTATTTGCATATTAAACCTGCCGAAAGTGATCCACTTGAACCAAACCATCATAAAAAATAACATAAGTCAACCCGCCAGTGCAAGTCTGAGTTAACCACTCAAACTCAAGAAAAGCTAACCCGCAGTTAACGAGTAAGTAGATCAACCCACCAAAAGCGAATCAAATAAAGCTGAACCATGGCAACGCACACCACAAGGAACACTACCAGCTAACCACAATGACACATGTGAACCTCGCACCCTCAACAGGAAACCAAGAGATAATCCCACGAATTACTTTGACTCTATCTTAAAGGAAAGTCATTCGAGAAATTCCATTCGGCCATGGAAGCCAAGGTCTGAATTAATCAAAGTACACCACTACAAAAGACCCAAACCAACTATCTGACTCTTTGAACTACCCACACACCCATTGTAATTTGCTAGCAAAACCAAGAAACAACATGAAATCATTGAGATTGAAGATAGTCTAGGTTGTAAGGTAAGGCAAGCCTGTGAGTAAAATTTTCGAGACGTAGTGATTAACCACCTAAAAGCCCAATAGTCACAAGGGCACACCAAAACAATTCTGATAAGCCATGACTCATCAATATGAGCGTTCTCAGTCCAAAATCATCCCTTCCCACTACTTATTGGTCGGTCACAAGCATAACAAGACCACCATTTCTATGAATCTGATAGAACCCTTTTTACATGAAGCTTCAAGATAAAACATCATCATACTAAGATTGAATAAGGAAAAATTCCATTTTCACCCTTCCCAACTCAACATTGCCATTTGACACCACAACACCCAACCAACTAGGCCGGTAAATTAACCATCAAACTTACCATGCAAAGATAACCCAGCCAAATCTGAAGGGCAAACCTTAACTTTGCCACCTCAGGAAGTAAGAACATGAATCGAGTGAGGGGAAAATCACAAATGAGATCTATAGTTGAACACAAAGGCCGCAACTACTGACATACCCTACTCGCGGCAATAACCTCATACCAGTTAAGCACGCTAAGAGGGGGGAAATCTAGGAAGGGAAAAGGATCAATCCAAGAAAACTCAAGGAGGGCTAAACAAAAATCCACTCGAGTAATCAACTAAGCCAAAAATCCACAAGGTATAACTCTACCACTACTACCACATAACAGTAACACCAATATGATCCACTACTAAAAGAAATCACCTAAGAAAGATAACCACATAGACATAGTTTTATGTAAAGCTGTCATAGCAAATAATAGGCACAGTCTAGAACCATAGGCAATGGACTATCACAAGCGAAAGGAAAGAAAGAAATACTACTAATAATAATAAGAAGAAAAGAAGAATAAATACAATACAACAAGATAACCCCCAAGATCTGGTATTAGTCGGTAGTCGAATTACTAAACTAATATAAAGGAATACAAGGCTTATACAGGTAAAATAATAATAATGGTAATACAGATTATCTTCGAATATGAAATAGAGACTATTCCAAGCTAAAATAGAGGGAGATAAGCAACTCTGATTGCCAAGAGCTCACCCGATTCTCTAAAATCCAAGAGCTACTCCGTACAAAATCTAAATCTACCAATAAGTGGCACTCAATAGACATCGAATGACTGACCTCTAAATATAAAGAAAGTATAAAGAACATTTAAGTAAGGAATATATATATCACAAGTAACTAACAAGAATAATATGAAAGCCTTCAATAAGAAGAATCAGATATAAGAAAGAGAGAGATAGAAAACAAGCAAGGATATTAAGAACGTACCTAGTGGCGCCAACCCAAGTCCTAAACATGATAACACACCACGAAGGGGAAAAACTAAGTGACAACATACTAACAGAAGTAAAAACAGATATCACATAAAGGTCCAAAGGACCGTCTTAACTAAATCCCTGTATAAAAGTTTGATAAATAAGAACAAGAGCAGTAACTACCTTCAAACAAGAGACTACCCTTTATACTGCCATAAGTTCGAAATAGTAAGACAATACCTCTCGAGACCCTGTGTGCCCAGAAAGTTCACTCACAAACAGGTAAACCCGCACGATATCCCATACTATAGATAGGTACAAACAACTATACTGGTGATAGACAATGCATATATGAATGAAATTCATATAGTAAAACTGGTAATACCATCTATACCACATACCTCATGCCAAGATATATACTCCTACTTCCAGTCTCAGTCAGGAAGTAGGACTCATGTGCCTCTATGGGATCTCCATGGGGGATCAAGAATGCCCCTATATACCTGTCTAGTCCCGATCCAGGTCTTATATTAATCTGTATCTGATCATAAAATCTTCTCCATCATGATGACTGGAGGTAAATAGTTAAATCAGTATAGAAAGAGTCAAAAATCTCTACGATCAGGTCAGTGTCATAAAATAAGTGCATCCTCGATACCTCAAATCAATATAATAAAATGAAAGCATCCTCAATTACTCGAATCAATATCATAAAAATGAGCGCATCCTCGATTCCTAATGTCCACTAAAAGTAGTAGTAATAAGGATAGTATGACCCCCATTTTAGAAAATTAGTATAAAATAGTTTTGGTTACAAACCATCTTTCTCAAATCAATGTCAAGAACCAATGCATGTACCGGGGTCGACTACATCCATGAGAAAACAATGATACAATGCAATGCATGCCATCACCAACATATAAACAACACGTACAATCACATACAATAATGGCGCCACAAACACCGTACACTCTAGAGCATGAAAACTGGGCTAACAAAGGCAACTGACCTCCAATCAAGGCCTAAAGCTCAACTCTACTCCTCTAATTCAATCACAAGGCCCAAAAGAGAACTCATCTCTAACTAGGTAACAATGAGGAGGAAATGAGGAAATAGGTACTCATCTAGTCAATCAATACCTCAAGATCAAACTAGGAAAAAAACCTTGGGATTTCGAATACAGCTAGCCCCACCAAATGGTAAAACAAAGCACAGGGGATTCTAGCTCTAAAACCAGATATGGGATCCAACAATAGTTCACAGGCCTAACCAGGTGGAAATCTCAACACCAAGGCTTCAGAACAGGTGCTACAATAGAGAAGGACACTAAGTCTAAGAGACTTCCACCAACCACGTCTACATCAACTAAGGATCAAACCACATCTCAAGTCTAATGCACAAATCCACCAACCATCGTATACATTAATCAAGCCTCCTACAATATGCCAATGGAGGCAAAATTAAAGCACGATCAACAACCTAACAACTAGATTGGAAGTCTCATAAAGGTAACCTAGCCTAAGGCTTACACCAGGACAAAAAACCATGGATATACAAATCAAACCTAACTCGTTACATGCAATTTGAACCACATGCAATTTATGCTATACAATATCTCATAAAGCTCAATCAAAAGAAAAGAGACCATAGCCTACCTTATAGACAAACACGCGTGCTCCAAGTCCATTTTTCAATAGCTTTTTTCTCCAAAAATGACTCCAAGAGGCTATTAAAATGTTGATCATCTCATCAATATGAACGTTTTGACAATAAAATCGCATTTTTTGAGACGGACCCAAAATTAGGTCAAAACTAGAATTGTAGGACCCGCCATGGGAATCCTAAAAACAACTCCATGAAAATTTTCTAAACATAATATTGATCTTGTACCCCAAAATGGATCGCAAATCGATGCTTAAAACGTGAGAAAACAACCCAACAAATAATTTTACCATTAAAGCCCTAACTAAGATTGGGTAGCCTTTTTGAGGTAGAAATTACCTCAAACTGATGCCTTGAACCCTTCCCCAAAACTACCAACACGTAGCCACGGCTTCCACAAACTCAATGCACATGGAATAGTCCCAATAGGGGTTCCTTGGCTCCCAAAATCGTGTTTTGAAGTTTGGGAACAAGGCTGTAAACAAGTCTTAAAATAAACCCTTTGATGTTGCAAAAGAGAACCCGAAGGTCGCTTAAGTAAGCCTCACCAAAAGGCAGGCTTCGCTAAAGTAATACCAATATCACTAAAGCAACCATATTACTTAAGCGACATCCGCCTAGGGCCATCTATCGGTTTAGCGATGCCCTGGTCTCTTTAGCGACCAAGGGCCGCTTTATAGATGGTACTAGACTCAGCTATAACAGCTGAGTTTTGGAAAAGGCCAAGCTTCCGACATGGTGCTCAAAATTTATTTGAAATCACGTGCGTATGAACGGACTATGCTACTGTTATGTCCCATACTTTTGTACTTCGGAAAGCCTTCTTAAACATCATAAAAGTTGTACGAACAGACTATACTACTACTACCAACTTGGATGTCCTACGTAATTAAGCTACTTGAGTACACGTCGAGCTTAATTAGCAAGGAATACATAGGCTCTTAAAGTAAGACGAGATTACGAACCCACGAAAGAGGCAAAAGGAGGCGTAGCACCTACTTGGAAGCAAGTAGGTGATGCACCTACTTGGAAGCAAGTAGGTGATGCACCTACTTGGACCAAGTAGGTGACTCACCTATATGGGGTGGACCCCACACTACCACGTGGCAGCATATGAGTGGCCGCATGAATAAGGTGGCGCCCTAGGGGGCTGTCATGTGTCACCCCTAGGGGACTACCATGTGTCACCTCTTAGGGAGGTGTGTATATATACTACATGCTGTACTTATCTTATTTCATCACGTAGAACAAAAGAAACAAAAAGAGAAACCCTAAGAGACTAAGAGAGGGTACCTATGGCCCTAGCCTCTACAAGGTAAGTTCTCCAATTTTTCTTCATGAATTAATTATCTAAGGTATTACTCACCTAAGTGGGGGTGTTTAACAATGAAAATTGATAGTTGGTGCAGCAAGATAGGGCTGCAAACAACCACCAAATCTCAGCCGCGTCAAGGAGTTTCCGAAGTTAATTTTCACCAAGTTTGGGAAGCCGTTTGTTAAGGTATGACTTGATTCTCTTCTCCCATGTTTTGGTAAAGGTTTAAGCATGTTATGTCTGTGTAAACATGAGTTGGTGACGTGAAATTATGGACGTTACGGCTGAAGGAAGTTGCATGTCATGTAGGGATTGTTTTGACGTATTCTAGTGGCTTAAAATATAACTAGTGTTGTTGTTATTTTAGTGTCGTATTGGGAATTGTTTTGTGGTGTTTTAGGGCTAGAAACTTGTCTAAATATGGGTATAAGTTCTGCTGGTTTCAGCCAAATGACACCCCATTTCGTGTGGTTAAGATTTTACAAAAAATAGATTGAAAATCGTATTTTGGAGTCATAGTTTTGAGCGGGCTGTTTGGGACTTGTTTGGTGTGATGTTGAGGTGGTACAATTGTATACATGCTGTTGATTGTTGTTTTTAGTTGTATGCTAAGGTTTGGGGGTTAAATTGAAAGTTCGGATAGGCCAAGTTATAGATGAGATGTTGCCCGATTTCTGTTAACTTTTTAACTAACTAATAGACTAGTCGAGACTAGTCAAGAAAGGCGAATAAAGAATTGATTCCTATGGGTGCTTAGTTGTGGATTTAGAAGACGTAATATTAAAGGTTATTAATATTAGTATTACCTTTGTGTTAAATAGGTCTAGAGGACGACGAGACAAGCCGGGTTAGAAGTAATCGATAAAAAGTATGTAGAGCTATTCTTCTTTTCTTTGGCATGTCTTAGATGTAAGTTACGATTGATATGTATATGAAATGTGAGGATAATTCCACTCATAAAACTCCAAGTATGATTTATAAGTCTTGCCCACTTCTTGATGTTAGAATTCCTACAATAGCTGAGTTATTGCCTTTAAGTCTTCTATATAATGAAAAGTAGTACATGTAAAGCCTATATCATCGTTCCTTTGGAATCAATTAATTGTAAGTGAAATGATATATGATATGGGTTTAGAGGTAATTCCAATTATGAGCTCCGAGTATTACTCGTGACTTGGAGTCACTTCTAAACATTAAAAGTCTAAAAGTAGCTAAACTACTATTCTCAAGTTTTCTATATAGTGAATAGTAAGTGGAGGTACCAGCTCCTCTTCCTAAAGGCTCTACAGTGATAATGGTCTCTGATTGCATAAGTTGTGTCTTTGTTTGCATGAGCTATGTGGTATTGTCTTGATGTATGTCTGTGATTCCTGAGGCCCCAATTGATGTAATCCCTAATGACATCTACAGGGTACTTTGGATGATTACTTTCCTAGTCTTCAGGTGACGGTTCACTTGACTGTTTTATTGAGTCTCAGAGGGTAACTTAGTTGCATATAGTTTCTTACTACTCTACTCATGCATGTTGTAACCCTTCTTTCTCCGTATCCCACAATGGGCCGAATATTATATCGGGCGCAGCTTTACTATTTCTTTCACTGAGTCTCGGGCTGAGTACGTATAGTTCTATGTATGAAGAGATGATTCCGTATGTGAGGTATGGTAATATGTTATAAAGATATGATTATTTATCAAGTCCCGGGCCGGCTGTAATATGATGGTATGTGTTGTAATATGATGGTACGTGTGTGATGGTATATATGGAAAAATAAGGAAGGAATACCCAGTCCCTCCCTAGAGGGTTGGGTAAGGTATGTATATATGATGATGGTATACTATAACGTACAATACTCTGTTCACCGAGTCCCTCACTAAAGGGGCGAGTATCTTATATAGGAATGCATATGAAAATATAGTGATACATTTGTGACCCCTAGCCCCGTAATGAACCGGATGTAATGTGATAACATGTATGATAAGATTATACCATATACGATGATATGATGCCATATACGATGATATGATGAAGTGATATACATGATGATTTGATGACATGTTAAGATGATGAAATGATTATGACACCGAGATCACTAAAGGGACGGGTGTAGTGTATGAGAATGTATATGACTACATGTCCTAAGATGCAGGTACAGTGAGTTGTTAAATGTTATAGTTATTTCCTACATCCCTGTTTCAGTTGTTATCTCAGTAATGTTATGTTATGCTTTATATACTCAGTACATATATCGTACTGACCCTCCTTTCTTTGGGGGGCTGCGTTTCATGCCCGTAGGTATAGATGTTTATTTTGTAGATCCACCAGCTTAGGATTTTCGCTCAGCCATGTTGGAAGTGCTCCACTGTTCTGGAGCCTAGCTTTTTGGGTACTAGTCCTCCTATGTATATACTTGTTTGATCAGGGGTATGGCGGGGGCCCTTTCCCACCATATGTTATCACTACTATTCTTAGAGGTCTGTAGACATGTGTATATGGGTTGTTTATAAGTTTGTTTAAGCTATGCCTGTATGTTGCATTGTAAATGTTTTTATGTTATAGCAGCCTTGTCAGCTTGCATGCCCTTTCATATTATGATACAAATGAAAGAGGCTACGTGTATAAGAAAATTTTATGACCCATTGGGGTACTTAGGTATAGTTCTTATATGTAATAGGTGTGTATACGGGGATCTAGGTCAGAACCCGGTCGTGGCCTATGGGGTTGGGTCATGACAGAAGTGGTATCAGAGGAGTTCGTCCATGGAGTGTGTACAAACCATGTCTAGTAGAGTCTTGTTTATCGGTGTGTTGTGCACTACATCTATTAACAGGAGGCTACAAGATATTTAGGATGTTACTTTCTTTCATATCTAAGATTATGTGATAGAGCAGAGTCATAGAGAATGAAATTCTTTATACTAACCTATGATTTCAGCAGAAGGACAACATCGATAGAAGAAGGTGACTGGCGATATTGGAAGTTACAAAGCATGCAGGTAAGCAAAGGCATGAAAGATATATGTCGGGGGAGGTGTTGAAGTACGATTGACATATAAAGCTAGAAATTTAAAGGAAACGTAGACAGGAAAGTGTAACATATGCAGTTTGAGTTGGACATACGAGGTAAGTCTATTATTTTATACTATTATTGATATTGGGCACCCTGTGTGGCTGCGATATGATATGATATGAAAATATGTGTTGGCCCTGTGAGGCATTGTTGGCATTTTCTGTATGTAGGTGTTGAGATAGTAAGAAATACAGAGGAAACTCTGCCCAAATTTTTCTAGAAATAAAAGGAGAATAAGATACATGGTTGTAGTATGCCTTGTCTATAATAGGAATGAAATTTGAGTAAACTACAAGTATGGCTAACCTTGAGAAATAAGTTAATTACCGAAGTGATGGTAATAGTAATGAGGAGGTCAATATTGGCGTGAAAAAAGAATTTGGAAAAGACTGGTGAGACTAAGGGATGATTTAGACAAAGGTTAAGTGCGTTTACCTCACCGAGTATAATTAACCCATAGTAAGAACCATGAAGGAGGTTAAGCAGTGTTATACTATAAGATTGAATGCGAACAGGATATCATGTGAATGTAACGAAGATCGTTATGAGAATAAGTAAATCCTAGTAAGGAAATAACTAAAGGATATGACGTGGTTTGTAAAAAATAGAAAAGCAAACAGAGAATGAATAAGAAGACTTACACAGACTCATAGGGAAGGTTGAGAATAAAGGGTCAAGTGGTAACGAAAGTAAAGGTGAGTAACAAGACAAGATGAATGCCAGAAATGACTAGTATGCTAAGAACAAGTAGAGGTAGGCAAACGATGCTTTTTAAAAAAAAAAGAGAAATGAAGGGACTACTGAAGGAAGCACTCAAGATAGACGTAATTACTTAAGTATGAGTATCGGACACAAAGGGAAATAGACAGCTACGAATTGAAGGTATAGTACGATGAAAAAATGATAAGACAAGACCGCTATTAAAACTAAGTTGCTATGATTCTGAGCGAGATTAGAAGATAGCATCGGGTATACGATGTCACAACCCAAGCCTAGGGCCTAGACGTGACACGGCGAATGAGACATCCGAAGGTACCTCACCCAAGCCTCTTAGCATTCATTAAGCATTTCATTGGTAATGGCATACAATAATAAGCGGAATAAAATAAAAAAAACATTTTCTATTTGTGTCCAAACATACCTCTACTAATAGACTTGATGGGGGCTAAGACATGTCCCTAGCTCACCTTCAATATTAGTGTCAAGAAATGCCTTAATAAAAGTCTTACTATTCTACATAACACAAGCTTAGAATAAAAACGATGTCTTTCCCGAAACATGGGAACTCACCATAGGAAATCTTCAACTAACTTGAGCTAGCCATGAGGAGGGGGTCGGGGATTGACGTCAGTTCCTACATGGTGATATCATGTAGGCAAAAGTATGCGTTAGTACTTTGAATGTACTAAGTATGTGAATATGCAATGCAATATATCATTATACAATAAGGTGAAATAATGGACCATACTAGAACCTTGTATTCATTAGAAATACCATTTGGAGTTATGAAACTTAGTCAATAAAATATCGAAACCATCATGATTCATAAAAGAAACTTAAATATTTTAGAGGTAGTCATGAGTCATTATAAGAAACCATATACTTTATTTTGTGATAGACATAGTAGACATCATATGATACATCTTAAACATTGGAAGAGGGACCTTGTACCTTTGTGAGAGTGACCATCAACCAACATAAACCATGTAAACCATAACATGGAGTCCCAATGTTTACCCATACATCGGAGGAAAGGGGAAGGCTACTTGCCAAGGTAGACTCCGTCATGCCTAAGTGGATCCACAAAGCTATTGTATAAACTAGGTACTCACCTCTAGTTCTTAGAATCGGATACTCACCACTAAGCCTTGATATTTCGGGTACTCGCCTCTTAGAGGTTGGGTATTCGCCTCTATCTCCTTTACACCTATGGTGGCACGTAGTTCTGGGACATGGGTATTCGCCTCTAGTCCAACTCTGTGTTAGGTAAACTCTCAACAGAATAGACAAACCATAAAACATAAAGTCAATCATCATGTGGGAGGGGCCATATCTACTACCCGTCCATTCTTCAGAAGAATAAAATCATAGAATAACTCCTTAACTTTGTCTCATATGATGTGAGTGTAGACATTCCTTCATCACATATCTTTATACATAAAAATATCTTTAGGGCCTTAACTCACCCTATCATTAACTTACTTGAATATAATAGACTCATCGCTCACAAAACTTATTTGCAAAAAGCACTTTTAAACTCATTTGTAGACATTGTCAAACATTCATTTCAATTTTGCTTTA
Source organism: Solanum dulcamara (assembly GCF_947179165.1). Taxonomy (NCBI): domain Eukaryota; kingdom Viridiplantae; phylum Streptophyta; class Magnoliopsida; order Solanales; family Solanaceae; genus Solanum; species Solanum dulcamara. The sequence continues at coordinate 17,325,082 of NC_077242.1, forward strand.
TCATAAGAAACTAGGTGGGTTCAAATAAATCAACTTTCAAGTCATTTAAATCAATGCTAGCATGTATGAGAGTGAAAGAATTTATCATTTAAAACATCTTAAAACAACCCACCAATATACTCTAAAACTACTTTCAAGCCTTCACCTTGATAAATCATCCATTTCATATAAATAAGGTTCACCATAGGTCAACATAGACAAACAAACTTCAAATATTCAAGAATCTATACATTTGAAATTGTAGTATGAAAATCCCTAAAATTTCTCATCACTTGAAATTAAGAGTCAATACTCATATATATCAATAGGAGTAAATAAACTTAAATATACCACAATCTATGCATTTGGAACCATTATGTAAGATAACATAAGATTTCATCATTTAAAATGGAAATACTAGATTGAGAAAACTTTTGGGCTCCATGGGTGGAAGGACCCATGGATGAAAACCCACATACCTTAGAGAGGAACTTGAAGAAGAATTGGAGAAGTTTTGATGTTAGGCCTTCAATTGGAAAGCTTAAATCCTTGAGTTTGAGAGCAAAAGTGTTGGAGATGATTTGAGAGAGAGGAGGATGAAGTTTAGGGTTCTTTGGAGAGGTGAAAGAGTGAAAAAATAACTCCCAAACATGCCCAAGTTCGTTATATACATTTAGGGAAAATGCCCAAGTTGCCCTTCATCAAAAAATATGGAAAATAGGCAAAAACAACTGCTGGCGCTATAGATGGCGCGATGCGCCAGCACCTAAATTACTGAGGCTAGTTGCCTGAAATTTCTACAGAGATAGTCTGTGGTAAAATAGTCATAACTTTTGACTCCGAACTCCAAAAGTTACAATCTTGGTGGAGTTGAAAAGAAGACTCAAAGAACTTTAATTTAAAAGGTCATAGTCCACCCAATTCTCTATATTCCAGGAGATATGGTCATTTCCAGTTGACCCTTATATGAACTCATTCGGAAAAATTAGCCAAGACGAATTCTTTGGACTTGGCTTGGTTTTAGGGATTCCTTATGACCCTAAATCACATATAATACCCTTAAATTACTTATTAATTTATCCTAACTTATACATATACTATAAAGTCATCGAGTACGATCTTATACATACATGAAGAATGGTTCGGGTCTTGGCATAGAAATTTTTGGGGTGTTACATTATCTCCCCCTTGGGAATATTCATCCTCGAATGAGAACATTAGCATAGAAGGGAACATGGCATGATGACTAGCAACCCAACATATATACAATGACACTTGAAATGCATCAAACATGAAATCTTTAAACTTTAACATTAAACATAGCTTTAAAATTCAACTTCATGAACATGCATGCATATGAGGACTTTGGAAAACTAAAACATAGGAGTCTTAAACATTGAGAATGAGTAACTTAGTATCTTAGACTTGAGTAGAATGAAAAAGATGAGGGTAATGTTTCATCATATCCGTTTCCACTTCCCATGTAGTGCTTTCAACTTGTTGATTTCTGCAAAGTATTTCGACGGATGGAACTTCCCTTTTTCTCAATCTCTTTACTTGCCGATCCAAAATTTCAACTGGAACCTCATCATGGGTCAAGCTTTCTTCAATCATATAAAGAAGAAAAAAGTGCATGCAACCAATCCTTACCAATCATTACTATTTCAAAAAGGGAATTCACACTTAACGGATGAGGTACCACACTAAGTTTTGGGACCCACAGAGGGGTAGGGCTGAGATCGTCGACGACTATCCTTATCATTTTTAGCAACCCATGGACAATGCCTCAACTTATGATCCTTCGCCCCACAACCAAAACATGCATTCGCACCGGCTAAACAATCCCTCGAATGGTATCTTCCACACTTTTGGCATGCGGGAAATATTAGACCACTATCCTTGTTACCTTGATACCTAGGGTTAGGAACCCCATCGTTGTGATACTTAGGCACTGAGGTACTAGCAAGAGATGATCCATCCTCAATCCGAGGTTTCTTAGTCACCCTAGCAACCTCCCTAAGCTTTTCTTCTTCAATTTGCTCAGCATAAGTTATTAACCGGAGATGTCCATTTCCTTGACCAACATGGCCGTCTTGCACTCCTTGGATACCAAGCTTGAGACACCGGAAATAAACTTGCTCATTCTAGCACGGGGGTCGGAGACCATGAATGGAGCATACTTGGACAATTTTGTAAATTTGAGGGCATATTCCCTCACACTCATGCCTCTTTGTCGGAGGTTGATGAACTCTTGGATATTGGCCTCCCTTAACTCTAATGGGAAGAAATGGTCTAGGAAGGCACCTTTGAACTCTTTCCAATCAATCGGCCCCACTTCCTCACCCTTCTCAACAACCCATTGCTCGTACAACACTCGAGCCACACCCTTGAGTTGATAGGCCACTAGCTCGGCCTTTTCATTCGATGGCAAACCCAAGATTGCCACAATCCGATACACCTCCTCGATGAACTCCATAGGGTCCTCATCTAGTTTAGAACCATCAAAATCTGGTGGATTCATCCTTTGGAACTTCTGAATCCTAGTGGCTGGATTTTGCTCTTGGGGAGGGGGAACACATTGATGCCTTTGGTTGGCCACAACTTGAGCCAACAATGTGATGACATTTTGGAACTCAGAATGGGATACCCCTTCCTCATAATGTGGGATATCCAGAATCGGAGGAGGTTGATCCTCATCATCAACCCTTGCCCTTCGAGGTAGTACCCTTGCCCTTCGAGGTGGTCTTCTATGAGGCATCACCTAAGAAAAACAAAATAGGTCGTTAGTTATAGAAAGGCTTAGGACACTCTCAGGCACGACATGAATTTGAAAGAAGTGAAAAACTTTCTTAAATGCCTCATAGTCTCCTATTCATAATTGTGGCGCGCTTCACAACCATGAACAAGACCTTATTTGATGCGGTATGTTAGACTCCGAGGACCATTTCAAAACCTCGTGCTCTGATACCAAGTTTGTCATGACCCAAGTCTAGGGCCTAGATGTGATACGGCGAATGAGACACCCGGAGGTACCTCACCCAAGCCTCTTAGAATTCATTAAGCATTTCATTGGTAATGGCATACAATAATAAGCGAAATAAAATAAAATAAAAACATTTTTCATTTGTGTGCAAACATACCTCTACTAATAGACTTGGCGGGGCTAAGACATGTCCCTAACTCATCTTCAATATAAGTTTCAAGAAATGCCTTAATAAAAGTATTACTATTCTACATAACACAAGCTTAGAATAAAAACGATGTCTTTCCCGAAACATGGGAACTCACCACAGGAAATCTTCAACTAACTTGAGCTAGCCACGAGGAGGAGGTCGGGGAGTGACGTCAGTTCCTACATGGTGATATCATGTAGGCAAAAGTATGCGTTAGTACTTTGAATGTACTAAGTATGTGAATATGCAATGCAATATATCATTATACAATAAGGTGAAATAATGGACCATACTAGAACCTTGTATTCATTCGAAATACCATTTGGAGTTATGAAACTTAGTCAATAAAATATAGAAACCATCATGATTCATAAAAGAAACTTAAATATTTTAGAGGTAGTCATGAGTCATTATAAGAAACCATATACTTTATTTTGTGATAGACATAGTAGACATCATATGATACATCTTAAACATTAGAAGAGGGACCTTGTACCTTTGTGAGAGCGACCATCAACCGACATAAACCATGTGAGCCATAACATGGAGTCCCAATATTTACCCATACATCGAAGGAAAGGGGAAGGCTACTTGCCAAGGTAGAATCCATCATGCCTAAGTGGATCCACTAAGCTATTGTATAAACTGGGTACTCACCTCTAGTTCTTAGACTCGGGTACTCACCACTAAGCCTTGATATTTCGGGTACTCGCCTCTTAGAGATTGGGTATTCGTCTCTATCTCCTTTACACCTATGGTGGCACGTAGTTCTGGGACATGGGTATTCACCTCTAGTCCAACTCGGTATTAGGTAAACTCTCAACAGAATAGACAAACCATAAAACATAAAGTCAATCATCATGTGGGAGGGGCCATATCTACTACCCGTCCATTCTTCATAAGAACAAAATCATAGAATAACTCCTTAACTTTGTCTCATGTGATGTGAGTGTAGACATTCCTTCATCATATATCTTTATCCATAAAAATATCTTTAGGGCCTTAACTCACCCTATCATTAACTTACTTGAATATTATAGACTCATCGTTCACAAAACTTATTTGCAAAAAGCACTTTTAAACTCATTTGTAGATATTGTCAAACATTCATTTCAATTTTATTTTATCATAAGAAACTAGGTGGGTTCAAATAAATCAACTTTCAAGTCATTTAAATCAATGCTAGTATGTATGAGAGTGAAAGAATTTATCATTTAAAACATCTTAAAACAACCCACCAATATACTCTAAAACTACTTTCAAGCCTTCACCTTGATAAATCATCCATTTCATGTAAATAAGGATCATCATAGGTCAACATAGACAAACAAACTTCAAATATTCAAGAATCTATACATTTGAAATCATAGTATGAAAATCCCTAAAATTTCTCATCACTTGAAATTAAGAGTCAATACTCATATATATCAATAAGATTAAATAAACTTAAATATACCATAATCTATGCATTTGGAACCATTATGTAAGATAACATAAGATTTCATCATTTAAAATGGAAATACTAGATTGAGAAAACTTTTGGGCTCCATGGGTGGAAGGACCCATGAATGAAAACTCACATACCTTAGAGAAGAACTTGAAAAAGAATTGGAGAAGTTTTGATGTTAGGCCTTCAATTAGAAAGCTTAAATCCTTGAGTTTGAGAGCAAAAGTGTTGGAGATGATTTGAGAGAGAGGAGGATGAAGTTTAGGGTTCTTTGGAGAGGTGAAAGAGTGAAAAAATGACTCCCAAACATACCCAAGTTCGTGTATATACATTTAGGGAAAATGAACAAGTTGCCCTTCATCAAAAAATATGGAAAATAGGCAAAAAAAAAACTGTTGGCGCTATAGCTGGCGCGATGCGCCAGTACCCAAACTACTGAGGCTAGTTGCCTGAAATTTATGCAGAGATAGTCTTTGGTAAAATAGTCATAACTTTTGACTCCGAACTCCAAAAATTATAATCTTGGTAGAGTTGGAAAGAAGACGCAAAGACCTTTAATTTGATAGTTCATGTTCCACCAATTCGCTATATTCCAAGAGATATGGTCATTTGAAGTTGACCCTTATACAAACTCATTCGGAAAAATTAGCCAAGACGAATTCTTTGGACTTGGCTTGGTTTTAGGGATCCCTTATGACCCTAAATCACATCTAATACCCTTAAATTACTTATTAATTGATCCTAACTCATGTATATACTTTAAAGTCGTCGAGTACGATCTTATATATACATGAAGAATGGTTCGGGTCTTGGCGTAGAAATTTTTGGGGTGTTACATACGACAAGGATGAAAGGCATGAGGCCTAGAAGGGTACTGCGTGCACATAATCTCACCTCAAAATAGGGAAATCCTTAGGGGACAAAGACAGTAAACTTAAGGAGCAAGTGGTGCAATATGCATCCCTCAAAAAGAAAGAGATGATATAGGTTGGGACAAAAATATTATTGCAAGAGAATTTTGGTGACTGATCATCGGAATATAAGTGCTGCCTAAGTAGGATTGAAGTGACTATAAGTATTAACTGACTATTGACCAGAATACATAAAATGTGTCTTTGGATAAATTGCTATATCAATTACATTACTCGAGTACTAATTATCAGATAAGATTTTATATGATATATCGAGAATTTGGAGCACCTCATGATTGTATTGGGGTTTCATACACGGGTAACCTAAAGTATAGGTGAGATAAAGGAAGATACGGATATAGCGCAGTATACTAAATATGTAGGGAAAAGACTAATATGCATTTGACAAGTTGAAAATAAACAGACAATGTCATGGATACACCCTAAATGGGGGAAGCAGATATGAGAAATACAAGCGTGAGATGAAATAAACTGACATTACAACATGTTAATGTGAATACTTAAACTTTAAATGAGAGCCCATACTGGCACGCGCTAGCGAGACTAAAAGCCAGCAATTACTGGATAGAAGCCATGATACCTGAGACAGTGCTGAGAGTTATTAGTAAGGACCTTGAATAGTGTGACATCAAAGAATGGGTGCATACAAAGGGGATGAATATGACAGGAGAATCACAATGAGAACTTAAAGATATTGTAAGGGATAGCCAGGCTACACTTGACTAAAGGTTAAGATGTTGGTAATAGAGTTACTGGCTACTAATATAGCGACATACAAGTAGAACAAGAGGAAGGATAAGAAATCTCTCCTAAGGTAGAATATAAGAGAAATTAAGAGTAAGTAAAAGCAGCAAAACAAGTGTGACCCAAAAGAGACTGCAAGTACGTGTTAGTGCAATGACACATATAGAGCAGAGTAAGCCCAGAGAAGGAAGAACTATTACTAGAATTGCACGCACTTTCTACAAATAGTATAAGAATAGTATGCAACCTATGAATATTGGTATGCTAAGAATGAGACCGAGTGGCTACTCGGTAAAAAGAAGTTAGTAATAGGAATATGATTGCAATGTAATGGGTGGTAAGAGAACTAGAAGGAAGATCTGAGTAAGAGCGCAGTAGGATATGCCTAGAGTGTTACAAGTTGAATTAAGAGAAATTGTGCGATAGCTTAAATAAAATGGAGTATTAGAAGCTTGATAGCCTATTACGGGAGATGGAAATCCCGATAGGGAAACAAAAAGTAGTTAATATGAATTATAGTACAGACTGACCTCGCATTCTATGAAAGTATGAGTTCATATGGGTTATGGTAGATAGGTGTAACAAAATTTGACAAGAAAGGGGAAACTTGGCCCGGGATGTGTGGGTCCCTATCAGATCATTTGTAGGATAGGTAGAGCTGCCTATGAGTTGGACCTACCACCGGATTTGGAAGCGGTACACCCAGTACCTCATATGTCAAGGGTTCGCAAAGGTATAAGTGACCCTTCCAGAATAGTTCCTGTGGAGGAGATCCATGTAACTAGGAGTTACCCTACGAGGAGCAACCTATCGCCATCATGGATCGGTAGATTAGAAGGTTGCGAACTAGGGACGTGGCTTCCGTCAAAGTCTTGTGATAAAATAAAAACAAAGAAGAGATGACCTGGGAAGCCAAAAAGGAGATAGAGAAGAGATATCCGTACATGTTCCCTGTGTCTATAGGAAGTCTAAAATCCTAGATTAGTTGAGTTGATGAATAAAAGGACTATGGATGACAACTATTATGAAGAATTTCTAAAGTCCTCGCAAAACCTTATGAGACTAGTTAACATTCGAGGACGAATGTTCTAAAGGGGGGAAGGATGTTATGCCCCATACTTTTGTACTTCGGAAAGCCTTCTTAAACTTCGTAAAATTTGCCATGTGACCTAGATTAGCTACTATGCTACCAAATGACTCTAATGAAAGGAGAATGAGATACCCCATAATAAGAAAGATTGGAAGTAAGGTTGGAAGAGTCTAGAAGGAGTTGGAGGCCAAGAAATGAGTCATAGGACTCGACTTACTTGCGTAAGCTACCAACTTGGATATCCTACGTAATTAAGCTACTTGAGTACACGTCGAGCTTAAGTAGAAAGGAATACATAATCTCTTAAAGTAAGATGAGATTACGAACCCACGAAAGAGGCAGAAGGAGGCGTAGCACCTAGTTGGAAGCAAGTAGGTGATGCACCTACTTGGACCAAGTAGGTGACTCAACTGCTTGGGGTGGACCCCATACTGCCACATGGCAGCATATGAGTGGCCACATGAATAAGGTGGCACTCTAGGGGGCTGCCATGTGTCACCCCTAGGGGGATTCCATGTGTCACCTCTTAGGGAGGTGTGTATATATACTACATGTTGTACTTATCTTATTTCAGCACTTAGAACAAAAGAAACAAAAAGAGAAATCCTAAGAGACTAAGAGAGGGTACCTACGGCCCTAGCCTCTACAAGGTAAGTTCTCCAATTTTTCTTCGTGAATTAATTATCTAAGGTATTACTCACCTAAGTGGGGGTGTTTAAAAATGAAAATATTGTTGGGGCAGCAAGATAGGGCTGCAAACAGCCACCAAAGCTCAGCTGCATCAAGGAGTTTCCGAAGTTAATTTTCAGCAAGTTTGGGAAGCCGTTTGTTAATGTATGGATTGATTCTCTTCTCCCATATTTGTTAAAGGTTTAAGAATGTTATGGGTGTGTAAACATAAGTTGGAGACGTAAAAGTATGGACGTTATGGGTGAAGGAAGTTGCAGGTCGTGTAGGGACTGTTTTGACATATTCTAGTAGCTTAAAATGTAACTAGTGTTGTTGTTATTGTAGTGTCGTATTGGGAATTTTTTTGTGGTGTTGAAGGGATGGAAATATGTATAAATATGGGTATAAGTTCTGCTGATTTCATCCACATGACACCCCATTTCGTGTGGTTAAGATTTTATGAAATAAAGATTGAAAACCATATTTTGGAGTCGTAGTTTTGAGCGGGCTGTTTGAGACTTGTTTGGTTTGATGTTGAGGTGGTACAATTGTATATATGCTGTTGATTGTTGTTTTTAGTTGGCTGCTAAGGTTTGGGGGTTAAATTGAAAGTTCGGATAGGGCAAGTTATAAAGGAGATGTTGCCCGATTTCTGTTAACTTCTTAACTAACTAATAGACTAGTCGAGACTAGTCAAGAAAGGCGAATAAAGAATTGATTCCTATGGGTTCTTAGTTGTGGATTTAGAATCTAGAAAGTTAGAGGTAATTAATATTAGTATTATCTTCGTGTTAAATAGGTCCAAAGGACGATGAGACAAGCCGGGTTAAAAGCAATCGATAAAAGGTATGTAGAGCTATTCTTATTTTCTTTGGCATGTCTTAGATATAAGTTACGACTGATATGTATATAAAATGTGAGGATAATTCAACTCATAAAATTCCAAGTATGATTCATAAGTCTTGCCCACTTCTTGATGTTAGAACTGCAATAGCTGAGTTGTTGACTTTAAGTCTTCTATATGATCAACAGTAGTACATGTAAAGCCTATATCTTTGTTCCTTTGGAATGGCTTAATTGTAAGTGAAATGATATATGATATGAGTTTAGAGGTAATTTCAATTATGATCTCCGAGTATAACTCGTGACTTGTAGTCACTTCTGAACATTAAAAGTCTGAAAGTAGCTAAACTACTATTCTCGAGCCTTCTATATAGTGAATAGTAAGTGGAGGTACCAACTCCTCTTCCTAAAGGCTCTACAGTGATAATGGTCTCTAATTGTATAAGTTGTGTCTTTGTTTGCATGAGCTATGTGTTATTGTCTTGATGTAAGTCTGTGATCCTGAGGCCCCAATTGATGTAATTCCTAATGGCATCTAAAGGGTACTTCAGATGATTACTTTCCTGGTCTTTAGGTTACGGTTCACTTGACTGTTTTATTGAGTCTCAGAGGGTGGCTTAGTTGCATATAGTTTCTCGCTACTCTACTCATGAATGTTGTAACCCTTCTTTCTCCGCGTCCCACGATGGGCCAGATATTATATCGGGCGCAGCTTTATTACTTCTTTCACCGAGTTCCGGGCCGAGTACGTATAGTTCCATGTACAAGGAGATGATTCCGTATGTGAGGCATGGTAATATATTATGAAGATATAATTATTCATCGAGTCCCGGGCCAGCTATAATATGATGGTATGTGTTGTTATATGATGGTATGCGTGGCAAAATAAGGAAGGAATACCGAGTCCCTTCCTTGAGGGCAGGGTATGGTATGTATATATGATGATGGTATACTATAACGTACACCACTCTTTTCACCGAGTCCCTCACTAAAGGGCCAACTATCTTATATAGGAATGCATATGAAAATATAGTAATATATTTATGACCCCGAGCCCCGTAATGAACCGGATATAATATGATAACATGTACAATAAAATTATACCATATACGATGATATGATGTCGTATATGATGATGTGATGAAGTGATATACATGATGATATGATGATATGTTAAGATGTTGAAACGATTGTGACACCGAGTTCACTAAAGGGTCGGGTGCAGTGTATGAGAATGTACATGACTACATGTCCTAAGATGCAGGTACAGTGAGTTGTTAAGTGTTATATTTGTTATTTGCATCCCTGTTTCAGTTGTTATCTCAATTATGTTATATTATGCTTTATATACTTAGTACATATATCGTACTGACCCCCCTTTCTTTAGGGGGCTGCATTTCATGCCCGTAGGTATAGATGTTCATTTTGGAGATTCGCCAGCGTAGGATTTTCACTCAGCCATGTTGGAAGTGCTCCACTATTCTGGAGCCTAGCTTTTTGGGTACTAGTCCTCCTATGTATATACTTGTTTGTTCAGGGGTACGGCGGGGGGCTCTATCCCGCCATATGTTACCACTACTATTCTTAGAGGTCTGTAGACATGTGTATATGGGTTGTTTATAAGTTTGTTTTAGCTATGCCTATATGTTGCGTTGTAAATGTTTTTATGTTATGGAAGCCTTGTTGGCTTGCGTGCCTTTCATATTATAATACAAGTGAAAGAGGCTACGTGAATAAAAAAATATTATGACCCATTGGGGTGCTTAGGTATAGTTCTTATTTTAATAGGTGTGCATACGACGGTCCAGGTCGGAACCTGGTCGCGTCCTATGGGGTTGGATCGTGACAACTACCCCACTAAATTTGACGTTTGGGACTCAATGGCGCAGTCTAAATTTCCATCTGAGGTCTTCTCAACAAAATGTGGGTACTACACCCAAGCATGATTTTTGCCAATTCTACAAGAGGCTTGAAATGAACTGAAAGCCATGGGACACGAACAAAAGGTCGCTCTAGACAAAACTCAATATTTTGGAGCTAACTGCACTGGTGGAATTATAATCTGAGAGTGTTTACTAAGAATGTTGATTAAAGTCAACCTTAGGCTAAAGCTTAAAGGCTAAAACTCCTAATGGCTCAAACTCGCACTGTAAGGCTCGTTGCTCATGCCGACCTTGATGCTAGCCTATTTGGACATTTCGAAGCGGATGGAATCATCAAAATTCTATTCTGAGGTTGTTTTTCTTGAGTTTTGACTGAAGTCAACCATTCAAACTCTAAGAGCTCCTAAACAAGAAAATGGGCATAAAATCCAAATGAATGACTAGGCGACCAAATTATCAGTACCATCAAGTCATAAATGGAGTAGGGTATATACAGGAAAGATCTAAATGCAAAAAAGATTGAAAAAGACAAAAATGACCTGAAGGGTCATCACAGCGGTAAGAGTAGGTGCCCACATGGCCCGATGAGTTGGGTTGTGATACAAATCTAATATAATAAGATAATTATCAATATGGGTTGTGATACAATTAGTAGGACTGCTCTATCCTTAACCAAAGATATCGAATTCGAGTCTTGGATTAGGTAAACATCTTGTTAGGAGCATCATCCAAAAAATAAGTCATGCAATTCGCGATCCACATTTAATCGGAATTTCAATATGAAATACCACACACGAGGTGAAAATTAAAAAAAAAGGTTAACTAGGCCTGATAAATTAGAATAGAGAGAGCATAAATTTGAGAGAGCCTACTATTGGACCTTTTCCTTGACTAATCTTTTCTTAGGTAGTGGAAAGGATGCGACTAAAAAATTTTAGGATACAGAGAAGAGGCAAGATAATAGTATTGCCTCAAGAGACCTATTATGTTCGAATAACTTTGATGCTTTATTGAAGGCTATTGGAAAAGATGGAAATATTATGGCTCTAATATTATATATTTCTAATCTTGAAGTAGCAAAGATTATTCAAGAAAATCAAGATGTCATGCTACTCAAATCCAATCCAGAGATTAAGCCACTCATGGTCACATTGAACACCTCGGCTCATGAAGTCCCTTTTCAATCTTTGGAGTCGCTTGGTGAATCTGGAAAGCTACTAATGTCAATAGAGAATGACAATACTTTAGTGAAAGAAGATTAGGTTTTACCACCTTCTTTGGATAGAAAATTTAGTTCAAAAGCTCTCGTATTTGTGCTTAAAAATGTGATCGCAAAGAAGAATGAGTTAAGGACCTTAGTGTCAAGATTTAGTTCAACTAATGCTTATACAATATATTTGGGCGATGTTTGTTTTGATGAAGATGAAGAAGACATATTCTGAACATATGCTTTGATAGAGTGGATAGGGAAGGGGATATATCACCTAGGAAGCAAAGAAGTGGAATCAATAAAAGCAAAATGAAGAGACATGGAGGTAACATAGTTAGGACGGTAAAGTGACTGAAGAGTTTGTTTTAAGGCACCTGTCAATGTTGCTGGCAAAACATAATCATATGGCAATATAAGTAGGTTCAACAAGATCCAATAAATCCATAAGAAGTGATGAATTATCAAGTTTTGTTGGATAGGTTTAAAGAAGAAGACAAGAGGAAAGTACTTTAAGTTACTTTGATGGGCAGTCAACATCTTTTAAGTTATGCATTTGTAAAAGAAAGTTTGAGGCTGATAACTCAACTTTCTTCTTGGTTGTTATATTTTTACATTATTTAAGCATCCTCATTTGTAATATTATCGTAGAGTATTACAAATTCTGGGGTGATCACAAAATACCTAGTTCTCTCTAGCTCTTATTTTCTTCATGCTTGTTAGTTAATAGAGGTTAGTTACCTCAATATGATTGGTAAGATAAGGTCTAGCCCCCCTTGCTTGTACTTATCCCTATTGATATCTTTAATTTTAATAAAAGGCCTCTAGACACTTTGTCTAGTGATAAATTTCCTGAAAGAGAGAGAGAGAGCACATGCTATGACCAATGAAAACAATAGCTTCTTATAATTATTTGCCAACAATCACAATAATTATAATTTTTAAGAGTCTACCTATTCTCTTCGGACCACTTACTTGTCACATTTTTTAATTTTAACTATCATTCTTTTATTTATTATCTTTAATTATTTACAATATTAATCATTGTTCAATAAATATTCTCTCTTTATTACTAAATAAAAAGAGAGTTAATTTAAATAATCACAATATTGGAATATGTGTATGTGTTCTCCACTTAGATTTTTAATACTAAATACGATAAAATAGAAAAATATACGTAATTACATTTTTATTTTTTAAAATAATAATTATTTTAGATCATCTATTTTTTATAAGATCGGCAAATAAAAGGGTCCAAAGAAATTAATTTCCAAAGTAAAAAAAGTAAAGTCATATTTGCCTAATATTTCTCTTTAAAAAAGGAATAAATAGGTACCTTCAAAATGAAACAAAAAACACAGATAAAAGCCAAGAAAACTTTAAAAGTTGTCTGAAAGGCTAACTTTGTGCAATGTGATTTTTTAGCTAAGACCATTATGTAACCTAAAGCAAATTACTCTTTCGAGTTGAAATGTTAGTCGTTTTAGTAGATCAGAATTTATTTTAAAATATTTATTGTTCTAAAACTAAGTCATTTTGTTACTATTAATTTAAACATATCGTTCCAATTAACAGAGTACGTACTAACTAAGATAATTAAATAGAGGATAAAAAGTTATTTAGACAAAATAATCTTAAGATTAAAATTGTTATAGTATCTTTCTTAAGCAGTATGCCAAAAAAATAAATTAAAAACATATGTATAGACATAAGAGGAATTAATTTTTTGTTATAACCATATTGTGGTATCTTATATTTAAGTTTTTAACTATAATTTAACTTCGTTATAGTAATAGTATTTATCTGAAAATTTCATAGTCATTATAGTGAGATGGTGATATATATGTAGAGTGACATTGATATTGACATTTAAATATCATCTAGTTGTTATCAAAAAAATGTAATGACCCGCTAGGTCATTTTCTCTATTTTTAGAATTTTCGATGTTTAGAGTTTTCCTATAGCGACCCCAAGTCATTTATGACTTACTGGGTCTGACAGTTCGGTCACCTGATCATTCATTTGATTTTTATGAGAGTTTTCGTATTTTAGAGCTTTTAAAACTTGAATGGTTGAATTCAGTCAAAACTTTAGGTAAACAACCTCAGAATGCAATTCTAATAAATCTGTTAGCTCCGAAACGTCGTGTTTGGTCTAGGTGAACCTTTTGTTCAAACTCGAAACTTTTGGACTAATCGAGCAGCCTTATGGCTAATGGCTAAAATGGAGCCTTGGGTGTGGGACACACTTTTTGTCAAGATGACCTCCATTGAAAGTTTTGACATCTCCATTGAGTCTAAAATATTGAATTTGGTGGGGTAACATAGTTTATTTTTGTGCACAGGATTCCGCACGGATCATAAGCCTTCATCGGGGCATTTTGCCAACTTCAAAGGTGGGCTGGTGGTGCAGCCTTTGCTAGTGCACCATGCCATGTGCTTCGTGTTCTCGGGCCTTGAGCCACATTCATGGAGGTCTAGGAAATTGAACACTGCGTTCACGAGCTCAGCACCACATTCACAGAAAAAAGGGCCCCCGACCCTTTGCATTCGTAGATGAGGTCCTATGTTTGTAGAGAAGGGTCAGCATTGACCCGACCCATTTGATTACCACGATCACAGACCTAGGCCCCCACATTGATAGAGGTTATTTAACTGGGTTATATTTTTGATCAGCCCCAATTTTCAGCTAACATTTCCAATATCAAAAACAGGTTTCTTGAGTTATTAAGCTCCATTTGAGCTCAAGTTTGGTCCTAATTGTTGGAAATTGCAACATCTTTGAGCTAGAGTTTTTGGCGGAGCATTGTGGAGTCATTTTTGTGGTAACTTCTTGTCCCAAAGGCCTCAATTTAACTCTTTATTGGTGTTTCTTAAATATTTGATTGTGTAGGTTGTTTTGGGGAAATTAAAGGTCAAATTGTATTCGTTTTTGGGGAAAAGGTTCCTTGAGATAATTAGGACATACTGACGAAGTCAATTTTGTGATCGCTCATGCGAGTCCCACAAATCCATTTTAACTCATTTTTTTGGACTCATCTTCAATTATTAAGACATGGGTGTCAAAACGTTTGTATTGACATTATAATCATTTATTTGATAGCATGGCAACAATAAGAGGTGGTTCATAAAGGTAAAGCTTCAATTAGTATTTTTTTAGAGCGCGTGTGATCAGCTTTATGATATGTTATGGCTTATCTGTAACATTCCTCAAAATGCTCATAAGTACCTTAAGAATGCCTCGGGAATAGGTCGCTAGTGTAACACATTATTCTTATTCTTTTTGGCAAATTCGAGTCTAGAATGTCAATCAAGGGGTCAAAACCTATGGAAAAATGGCTCGGTGGATTTTTAGGATTCGTGTTTTGAAAGATGAATTTTGTTAAAAATTACACAAAATAGAGAGTTACGTGGCAACTCTGTGTCACCCACTTTTTTCCGTTTAGTGTAATTTTTCTCTGAATCACTATCTGGGGAAAATCTCATTCACCAAAAATTGTCCTATCCGAGAGCAGCTCCGCGTCGTGGACCTGGGAGATGTTTTTCGTCCGAATTTAATTTTTTTTAAGTAAGGGCACTTTAAGCATTTCCCTAATTGTTATTTAATGAACCTAGACGTTTTTAGGACCTAATTCCACTGTATAACTAACCTACACCTCTAATTTCATTCATTCTTCTACAATTTACCTACTCAAATATTTCTCTCTCTACAAAAGGCTCTCAAGGACTCCATTGAAAAACCTCGAAGAAATTCACTCAAATTCTCCATCAAAACTCTCAAATTCTTTCAAATTCTTGTCTTCTCACTCAAGGTATGTGGATATTTGATCCTAGGGTACTTTCACCCAGCCCAACTAATTCTCTACTTTTTAAATTAATTAAAGTATGTACTTTTATTGGTTTTATGAATTTTCTTCCAATTTCATCAATTGAGTTTATTACATAATTCTCTACTCAAATGTATATGAATTTTATGATATTGCGTGATTTCAATGATTTTCCAATAAATCCTCTTACATGATACTTAGAGTTCATGATCTCATTATGAGTTTTGATTAATTCTTATTAAATTGCACATGATTCTAATTATGATTATGACTCTACTTTAATATAAATTGATGGTTATTGCATTGAATTAAAGAGTTTTTCCATGAATTTTTCTATATAAATCTTTAGGGTTCATGTTATGAATTATGGGTATTCTCGATTATACTTTCAAATGATATTATCTTTATGAATTATGTATGGGCTTGTAGAAAATTTATGATCATGAATATTTTCAAGTCAATTTCATGTTTTCAAGTCAATTAATCATGCATTCATGTTTTACCCTAATTTCCAAGTATGAATTATGATTATGTATTTCAACTATGATCATGAATTATAAGTATATTTCAAATATTGATTTTCACGCAAATTATGAAAAAGGTTACTTAGGGCCCAATTTGGTGCCTTAAGGAATGATATGAATTATGTATCTATGAATTGTAATGTGGAAGGACAATACCCGCATTGCACTTATGTTATAAAAATGAGCTACTCTATGGTTTCAAACCTGTGATCATGACTATGATATATGTTCATTATGATTTCTATGCTATGTATGATATTCCGTTGAGAGCTTAACAAGCAACGAATGGACCTTAGGATAGGCATTCTCTTTCGTAGAAAAGACAAGAGACCCGTAGTAAGATCCGACTGTCCCGTAACTACGTGCCACCATAGGTTAAAGGATCACCCATAGAAGAAGCTTGATTCCTTAAGGGTCACCCGTAGTTGAGGCTCGATCCTTTATGTAGCTTAGTGGATCCACTTAGGCATATAGGAATCTACCTTAGCAAGTAGTCTCCCCATTTCCTCCAAGGTATGGGTAAACATTGGGACTCCATGTTATAGATAATATGGTTTATGTCGGCTAACGGTCGCTCTCACAAAGGTAAAAAGGTCTCTCTCATTGTTCAAGGTATTTCTTACTATTACTAATATATCTTTCACCAAGACTTTGGATTTCAAAATGACTTTTTTCTCCCACATATCTATGGTCATTTTTTTGTTTTAAATGACTAATCCTATCATTTACTTTATATGATACTCTTATGGTTTATTATGCATTGATCCTTCTTAAGACTACTTATTATATTTACTACTTTTCCTATCATGCTATTTAAAATGGTCATTTGCAAAAACATGGTTTTTTACACATTGCATTTCCTACATACTTAGTACATTCAAACATACTAGCACATACATTTTGCCTACATTATATCACAATGTAGTGACGGATGCCCCATCCTCTTCTCGTGACTAGTTGGTGTTCCATTGAAGATTAGTGTGGTGAGTCCACATGCTTCGAGGTCAACTCGAGTAATTCTTTCCTTTATTGTTGTTCTTAGACAACAATGATGTTTAAAGGCTATTCTATGTAGTGTCATTACTTTCTTTGAGGGTGACCTAGGAACATATCCTAGTCCCCACTTATGTAGTCATGTAGAGGCATGTTGGGCATATGTATAAGGAGTCTATATTATCATAATTCTTTTTAGATGGGCTATAGTCTTGGACTTTTATGAATTTTCGCTTATGTTTTCACCTTATATATGCTTATGATATGCTAAGAGGTTTGGTTGGGATTTCTTTGGGAATCCTAATCATTGGTCACGGCTAGGCCCTAGTTCAGGTCATGACAAATTTGTTATCAGAGCACAGAGTTTAAGTGTCCTAGGGAGTCCAACATGTCTCATCAAGTAGAGTCTTATTCATGGGTGTGAAGCACCCCACATCTATGAATAGGAGGCTATGAAGTATTTTAGGAAATGTTTCATTTCTTTCATTTTCTATGTCGTGCGATACAACTGTTCCCTAAGGTTCTTTTCTTAATGATTGGTCTTTGCGATTTTCAGAAAATGCCTCCAAGAACTATTTGATTTTCAAAAAATTCCTCCAAGAAGACAAGACCCTCGAGCTAATAATCCTTTAGCCGATCAAGTTACCCATGCCGAGTTCCATACCACCTTCACTATGCTATCCCAAGTTATGTCCAACCAAGGGGTTGTGGCTTCTCCTAATGCACCTACTCTGGCTTCAAGGTAAGAGATTTTGCAAGAATGAATCCTTCCAAATTCCATGATTTGAAAGTTGATGAAGATCCCCAAGAGTTCATTAATGAGGTATATAAGATAGTAGATATTATGGAAGTAACTTCGGAAGAGAGAGAGGAGTTATAGGCCTACCAACTCAAGCATGTTGCTCAAGTTTGGTACACTTAATGGAAATCCGAGAGAATTGATGAAGGTCCTATTGGTTGGGAAGTCTTCAAGCTTGATTTTCTTGATCGTTTCTTTCCACTTGAGCTAAGAGAATCAAAGGTGATAGAGTTCATCAATCTCGAGCAAGGCCACATGAGTGTGATGGAGTATGACCTCAAGTTCACCAAGCTATCTAAGTACACCCTTTCTTTGATTAGCAATCCCCATGCCCGAATAAGTCAATTTATATTGGGAGTGTCCGACTTAGTTGCTAAAGAATGTCGACCCGCTATGCTTGTGAAAGAAATGTATATATCTTGGATAATGACCTATGCCGAACAAATGAAAAGAGAGAAGCTCAAAGAGAGGAAGATAACGGACTCTAAGAGGGCATGAGCCGATAGTGGTCCATCTTTTGCTAATGCCCCCATGTCTAGGCCGAACAAGGAAGGACATCTCTTTCCCCTCTTATGGAAGGTGTAGTAGGAATCATCAAGGAGAACGCATGTCGGGTAAAGAGGGTTGCTATAAGTATGGTGATATGGGGCATAAGATGAGGGATTGTCTAGTGGCTAGTAGAAGTGGAAAGGAAATGGCTTGAGCTGATTTATTCGGTATGTTATGAGTTTTCTTTGGTTATGATAATGATTGGTAAGGCTTGGTTTTGTATTCGTTATGTCATGATTGACTTGATAACCTAGGTGGTTGAGTTGTAATATTAATAAAGATGCTAGCCTTCGAAGATTCAGCCTCATGCACCCCTACATTTTAGCTCTTCCATACCATTTCATATGCATGCATACTTATGAGGCCAATTTTGAGTTACTTTTTAAGTTGAATTTAAAGATCTCATATTTTATTCATTTTGATGTATTCCTCAAAATCTTGCTAAAGTCTTTTTTGTTTAATACAATGGTGTGATTCAATATTTAGGGGTAAGTTTGAGTGATGCTAATGAAGGTGGGTTCTTGTTTGAAATAGTTTGGAAATATGATTCGTAGTGCATGAGAAATTGGTGGTTGATGAGAAGATCAAGGTTCTCTCACAAGGGGGATATGGAGTATTTCGTTACCAAGATTGCTTAGGAGTTTCGAATGTAAATGGCCTGAGAGAAATGGTATTGAGTGGAACTCAAACTTCTTGATAGATGAGTTACAAAAGATTAGGGATAGAGTGGGTGTTTCGTATTGTGATGATTGAAGTATGTTTATTCCATTTAAGGCTATAGATGTGAAGGAAGATCTAGATGAGACCTTGTTGTGTGCAATAGATTAGTAAGAGAGTACATTGATGTGACCTTTGATAGGAATTAATACCAATAAGGATATAGAGATGCTAAGGTAGAGATGCTAAGGTAGACATAAAAATTCTTAAGTGATGTTGACGTCAAGGGATCCATAAAGTGGTTAAAATGGTATGCTTGAATGTGTGGTTGTAGATATATGAGTGATTGTAGTAGGATATTGATGACTTCTTATTAATACTTTCAAGTGAGTGTATTTGAGTAGTTATGGAACTAGGCTTGAATGTAGTGTTGATGGCATGTGGGTGAATACACCATGTATTGGGTGTTTCTTGACTAGGTCTCGAGATCGAATGCAAAAGGTAGTAAGGGGTAGTACTCTTGGGATAGAATTTCCAATAGAGGTAGAGGGTATTAAGGCGTATTGGTGAAGTGGACTATGAACTTGAATTGTCATTGGAGTTAGACTCGGTTCATCCGGTATTCCATTTATCAATATTGAGGAAATGTGTTAGTGATCCTAATGTCATTGTACCTTTGGGTAAAGTAAATGTTGAAGAAAATTTGGCTTATGAAGAAGTTCCGATGGAAATCTTAGACCGGCAAATTAAGAAGTTATGAAACAAAAAAGTTGTGTCCGTCAAAGTGTTATGGAGAAATCAACAAGTAGAAAGTGTTACTTGGGAGGCGGAGGCAGATATGGTGAAATGATACCCATACTTTTCAACTATGATCATGAATTATAGGTATGTTTCAAATCATGATTTTCATGCATACATTATTCATATCATTTCTTAAGACACCACATTGCGCCCTAAGTAACCTTTTTCATAATTTTCGTTCAGTGTAATTTTTTCCCAAGTCAATTTTATGTTTTAAAGTCAATTGATCATGCATTCATTTTTTACCCTAATTTTCAAATATGAATTATGATTATGTATTTAAACTATGATCATGAATTATAAGTATATTTCAATCATGATTTTCACGCAAATTATGAAAAAGGTTACTTAGGGCCCAATTTGGTGCCTTAAGGAATGATATGAATTATGTTCTTTGAATTGTAATGTGGAAGGACAATACCCGTATTGCACTTATGTTATGAAAATAAGCTATTGTATGGTTTCTAACCTATGATCATAACTATGATATATGTTCATTATGATATCTATGCTATGTATGATATTCCGTTGAAAGCTTACCTAGCACCGAGTGAACCTTGGGATAGGCATTCTCTCCCATAGCAAATACAAGAAACCCTTAGTATGATCCCATTGTCCCATAACTACGTGCCACCGTAGGTTAAAGAATCACCCATAAAAGAGGCTTGATTCCTTAAGGGTCACCCGTAGTTGAGGCTCGATCCTTTATGTAGCTTAGTAGATCCACTTAGGCATATATGAGTCTACTTTGACAAGTAGTCTCCCCATTTCCTCCGATATATGGGTAAACATTGGGACTTCATGTTATAACTCACATGGTTTATATCGGTTAATGGTCGCTCTCACAAAGGGAAAAAGGTCTAATATATATTTCACCAAGACTATGGATTTCAAAATGACTTTTATCCCCCACATATGTATGGTTCTTTTTATGTTTTAAATGACTAATCCTATCATTTACTTTATATGATACTCTTATGGTTTATTATGTATTGATCCTTCTTAAGACTACTTATTATATTTAGTACTTTTCCTATCATGCTATTTAAAATGGTCATTTGCACAAACATGATTTTTTATGCATTGCATTTCCTACATACTTAGTACATTCAAATGTACTAACGTATACTTTTTGCCTACATTATATCACAATGTAGAGACGGATGATCCATCCTCTTTCCATGACTAGTTGGTGTTCCATTGAAGATTAGTGTGGTGAGTCCTCATGCTTCGAGGAAAACCCGAGTAATTCTTTTCTTTATTATTGTTCTTAGACTATAATGATGTTTAAAAACTATTCTATGTAGTGTCATTACTTTCTTTGAGGGTGAGCTAGGAACATGTCCTAATCCCCACCTATGTAATCATGTAGAAGCTGTTGGGCATATGTATAAGGTGTCTATAATGTCATGATTCTCCTTAGATGTGCTATATTCTTGGACTTTTATGAGTTTCCGCTTATTTATTCACCTTATGTATGCTTATAATATGCTAAGAGGCTTGGTTGAGGTTTTTTCGGGAATCCTAATCATCGTGTTATGGCTAGACCCTAGTTTAGGTCGTGATATTACCTATCTTAGATTAATCTTGTATTTGTAATTACATGTTGTTTAGCTAGTTTTGGAAGGGGTTTCTAGCATATATCTCATTTAGTTGGTAGAAATCGTGTCTTAGCCTTTTTTTCTTGTAATTTTGAGAAATTCAAGCATTTTTACCTTAGTTGTGTTCTTGCCTTGCCATAATTTTAACTCGATATCTTTTTGTATTGTTTTTTGTGCCTTATTCTTGGAATTAGCATAGGCGTGGGCTACCGACCTAAAATTACTATGTCGGAGCCATTATGACTTAGAAATCCTCTAACATCGCTACAGATGGTCTTATCTCCTTATAGACTGATGTAGTATACTTGGGTCTAGTAGTATGAATCCTTAGCAAGGTGACAACTCCACCCTTGTTGGAATTTTATCCATAACTCCCCTATGATACAACCCCAGCATATTTTGGTTATGAAGATAGTTTGTTCTATGGTACATACCTGTATAATGATAAGCGTGTGGTATTGAAGATCTTTGAAGCATACTAGCAACGGTTTGAGGCCCTACCATGTTATTACTAGCCACGGTTCGATGTCCTTGCGCATTTTTAATAGCATCTATATGATTCTGGGCACACTTCTATTAGTTGGATTTGAGTCCTAGCATCCTAGTTCTATTGGATTCTTCGGATGCCTTCGCTTTGGTTCAAGTCCAAGGTCAGTTGTTTCAGTTTCAATTTATACTTGATCATTGTTAGAGATATCTTTAGCTACTCCATGTACTTATCGGGCTTATGGTGGTTTGTTTGGGTTATTTTTATTTTTATTGCACACGAGTGTACCTTCTGGACTTATGAGGGCCCAGTTAGGTTATAGATATATGCTTTAATTTACCTCTCTATTCATGTTAGATTACTGAGGTGCATAGTGAGACTTTCTGATACTTTACTATTCTTATGACCCATAGGTCTCGTTATTTCCTCGCTTTTCATTATGTATTTTCTTTCCAAGTATAATAGGTCTATGATGACTACTAGATACCTGTTGTCTTGGTACTCATACTATACTCTACATCTGTTTTTCTTGATGCAGATCCAAGGGCCAGCTGACAGTATTGACTTTGTGTTTTGTAGCGGGCCTCCGAAGATAAAGCAAGAGTTGATATCATCCTAGTTTGACTCATCTCTGTACATATATATTTTTTGACTAGTCTTTTGTATTTGAGACAAGTTTGTACTTATTTTTTGTTATCTTGTAGCTTGAACTCTTTTTAGTAGCTTTGTATCATCGTCCACCAGGTCATGAGATTGGATCTTATGTTATTGTTCATATTTATGTCATTTCTTTTTTTCAGTGTTCAAGAGGCTCGTATCGTATTTGGTTCTTTGGGTCATGGTGGTCGATCCTCTCAGAGTCATGCTTCTCAAGGTTGTTTTGATTGTTGCAAGCTTGTCCACTAGTCTAGAGATTGTCCTCAATGAGGGATGATTGTGCCCAGTCTAGAGATAGCCCAGCCAATTTCTATAGTAACACCTCTGGCTAGAGGCGGTGCCTAGGGTTAGAATCGTTATGAAGGTCACCAAGGGGGCTCAAGGTGGATACCGAGAAGGTAGGTTATAAAGTAGATCAAATGCTTAGTTTAGAGGTGGATATGTCCACCTGTATGCAGCTTCAGTGAGGGCAGAGGCTGAGGAATTAGATGTTCTCATCACATATATGATTCTTATAGGCCATCATCTTGTCACGACATTATTTGATTTGGGTTCTACTTACTCTTATGTATTTATTTACTATGCTTCCCAGTAGGGCTTATCTTCTAAGGCTCTCTCAATGCCCTTGCGTGTTTTGATCCCCCTAGGTGAGTCTTTAGTAGTGGATCAGGTGTACATATCATGTCCAATGACTATCTAGGGGTGTGACACTCGGGTTCTTATTATGTCAGATATGCTTGATTTTGATGTTATTCTGGTCATGGACTCGTTATCTCGCTACCGTGCGGTGTTGAATTTCTATGCTAAGATTGTTACCTTAGCCATGCTTGGTATCCCTTAGATAGTGTGGCAGGGATTTTTTATTTACCACTGACTAGGGTTATCTCTTATATTCAGGCATAAAGACTAGTATCTAGCGGGCATTAGCTTATTTGACATATGTATAGGATGTTTGTAGGTAGGCCCTACAGTTGATTCAGTTTCTATTATACATTGGTTTGCGTATGTCTTTTCTATCGATCTACTTGGCTTTCTTCATGATTGTGATATTGATTTTTCTATTAAGCTTGAGTTGGTTACTCATTCCATCTCTATTCCGCCTTATCGTATAGCCCCTATAAAGCTTAAAGAGTTCAGTGTTCAGCTTCAGGATATCTTAGGTAAGGGATTCATTAGGCCCGTATTTTACCTTGAAGTGCTCCCATTTTGTATCAATTACAGGCAGTTGAACAAGGTGATAGTGAAGAATATGTACCCTATTCCTCGTATTGACGACTTATTTGACTAGCTTCAGAGTGTCGTTGTATTTCATAATATCGATTTGGGATCCAATTATCATCAGCTAAGGATTAGGAAGGCGAACATCTCTAATATAAATTTTAAGACTCGTTATGGTCATTATGAGTTCCTAATGATGTCATTTGGATTGACCAATATCCAAACTACATTCATTGACTTGATGACATATGTGTTTAGGTCATATATAGACCCCTTCATCATTGTGTTCATTGATGATATTCTTGTATGCTTGCGGAGTAGTGAGGAGCATAAGTAGCATTTAAGGACTGTGCTTCAGACTCAGAGAGATTGGCAGCTTTATGCCAAGTTCTCAAGTGTGAGTTTTCGCTTAAGTTTTTAGTATTCTTGGGACACGTGGTATCTAAGGATGACATTTTGGTTGACCCAATGAAGATTGAAGGTAATCGTGATTTATCTAGGGCCACCTTAGTTACTGAGATTCAGAGCTTCGTTGGTTAAGAAGGATACTACAGCTGGTTTATTGAGGGTTTCTCTTCAATTATAGAGCCATTGACTCATTTGACTCATCTTAATATCCCTTTTCAGTAGTCAGATTGGTGTTAGTCAAGCTTTCTAAAGCTCAAGGGGTTTCTAACTATCGCACATATTCTAACTCTTCCAGTTAAGAGCGAGGGCGTTATAGTGTATAGTGATACATACGGCCTTGGTTTGGGTTGTGTATTAATTCATCAGGGGCGTATGACTACATACACATTGAAACAGCTAAGGGTGCATGAGTCCAACTACCCCACTTATGATTTGGAGTTGGTGTGATGGTTTTTGCACTTAATATTTGAAGGTATTATATATATGGGATTCGATGTAAGATATATATTGATCATAGGAGTTTGCAGTACATTATGAGTCAGAAAAACTGCAATTCGAGGCAACATAGGTGGATTGAGCTCTTGATAGACTATGACCTCTCTATCCTATACCATCCAAGCAAGGCAAATGTGGTAGCGTATGCCTTGAGCCAAAAGGCGGTGAGTTTGGGTATTCTAGCCTTCTTTTTAGTTTTAGAGAGACCTTTGGGCTTGGACATTCAGTCCTTATCCAATAGTATGATTCGCCTCGATATTTCAGATTTTAGGCAGATCCTAGCCTATGTTGGAGTTTAGTTGTCATTGTTGGAGTGGATTCATGTTTAGCAGTTTGAGGATGATGCCTTGGTGTCTATTCAAGATCGGGTTTTGTAACATGACTCTAGGCAGGCCACCTTAGATGTGAAGGGTATTCTAAGGTTTGATGGCCATATTTGTGTTCCTAGAGTTGGAGACTTGATATAGTTGATTCTTTGCGTGGCCCATGATTCCAAATATTTTATTCATCCAAGGCATAGCGAAGATGTGTCATGACTAAAGGCAGCATTACTAGTAGAGTGATATGAGGAGAGATATTATGGATTATGTATCCCATTACTTGTGTTTCTATTGGGTGAAGGCCAAACATTTGAGGCTTGGTGGTGAGTATCAGAGGTTGCCCATTGCGGAGTGGAAATGGGAGCGCATCACTATGAATTTCCTTATACGACTGCCTCGAACACCTAGAGGTGTTGATAGTATTTGGGTCATCTTGGATTGATTGACCAAGTCATCATATTTCCTTTCTATTCAATCTTCTTTCAGTGCCGAGAGGTTAGTTCTGTTTATATTCAGGAGGTAGTTCATCTCCATTGAGTGTACGTGTCTACTATCTCAAATAGGGGTTATCAATTCACTTATAGCTTTTACAGAACCTTTCAGGATGATTTGGGTATCCGAGGTGACCTTAGCATAACATTTCAATCTCAGATCGATATGTAGTTCAAGTGTACTATTCAGGTTTCAAAAAATATATTGCGGGCATGTGTATTGGATTTTGGTGGTCAGTGGGACCAGTTTTTGTCATGTTGCATATAACAACAAACACCTACCATTTTGAATATTGAGATGGCTCCATTAGAGGCCTTATATAGTAGGCGTTGTCACTCTCTATTTGGCTAGTCTGGGGCTTCAAAGCTTAAGCCATGTGGTACTTATTTTCTTTTGAAAGCTTTGGATAGAGTTCGGGTGATTCAAGATAGGCTTAAGTCAACACAGATTAGGCATAAAATTTATGTTGACCACAAACACTGGCCTTTGAGATTTGGAGTTGGTAACCGAGTATTCCTTTGAGTATCACCCATGAACGGTGTGATGATATTTTGGGAGGCGAGGCAAGCTTAGCCCTAGGTATATAGGGTTGTTTGAGATTCTCCAAACTGTTGGTGATATTGCTTATGAGTTGGTCTTACCTCCTGTATTTTCAGCTATTCATCTGGTTTTCCATGTTTCTATGATTTGTTTGTATGTTCCTGATGAGTCCCATGTGCTCAGGTATGACTTAGAGGCCGTTTGGATTGGCTTATAAGTTGCTTATAAACTGTTTTCAGCTTTTTTGAGTGTTTGGCTGGCCAACTTAAAGTCATTTTGTGCTTAAAATAAGCCTCAATAAATAGTTGGGTTTATTTGGATGAACTTATTTTAAGCAGTTTATAAGTTGAAAACAGCTTATAAGTCAAAAAAAAAGTTGGTCTGCACCTACTTTTTTTAAAAAACTTATAAGGAGTTTTTAACTTATAAGCTGTTTAAAAATAAGTCAATCCAAACAGGCTATTAGTTTAGTTGGATGACCACTTGGCCTTTGTAGATGAGCTAGCTGTTGTTTTGGGTAGTGATGTGAGGTAGTTTCACTCGAGAGTCATTTATGTTTCCAAGGTCCATTAGAGGCATTGTCCAGTCGATGAGGCTACTTAGGAGACCAAAAACGAGATGCAATTTCAGTATCTCAACTTATTCGAGACTTCAGGTACATTTTGACTCTTTATTTTCAAGGAAGAAAGTCATTTTTGCAATGGATGTTGTAATGACCTGCTAGGTCATTTCCTCATTTTTCAGTATTTTTGATATTTAGAGCTTTCCTATAGCCACCCTAGACCATTTATGAAATGTTGAGACTAACAGTTTGGTCACATGAACGTTCATTTTGTTTTCATGTGAGTTTTCGTATTTTGGAGATTTTGAAACTTAAACAATTGAATTTGGTCAAAACATTAGGTAAACGACCTTAGAAAGCTATTTTGATGTTTCAGTTAGCTCTAGAACATCGAGTTGGTCTAGAAAGACCTTTTATTTGGGTTACAAGGCTTTCTAACATATTTCAAGCAACCTTGTGGTGTATGGCTAAACTAGAGTCTTGGGTGTGAGACCCACTTTTTTAACAAGACGACATCCATTGGAAGTTTTGACATCTCTGTTGAGTCTGGAATATTAAATTTGGTAGATTAGCATAGTTATTTGCATGCACGCGGTTTCAAATGAATTCTGAACCCACATTGAGGAATTTTTCCAACTTCAAAGTTGGGCTGGTGCACCATGCCATGTGGTTTGTATTCACAGTCCTTGATCCGTGTTTGCAGAGGTCACAAAATTGACCACCGTGTTTGCGGTCTCGGCTTCATGTTCCCAGAGAGATGGGGCCTAACCCTTTGCATTCATGAAGAAAGGTTGGTGTTGACCCAACCCAGTTGACTACCGTGATTGCAGTCCTAGACCTTGCATTCATGGAGGTCATTTAACTGGAATATATTTGTGATCAGCCTTAATTTTCAGCTCATGCTTCCAACTTTAAATATCAATTACTTGAGCTATTGAGATCTGTTTGAGATCAAGTTTTATGTTAATTATTGAAAATTATTGGATCTTTGAGCTAGGGTCATTAGGGGAGCATTGTGGACTCATTTTTACGCTAATTTCTTATCCCAAAGACATCTATTTAAACCATTATTGGTATTTATTAAATATTTGATTCTGTGGATTAATTTGGGCAAATTAATGCTCGAATTATGCCCATTTTTGGGGCAGAGGTTCCTTCAATTGATTGGGAACTATTAAAGAAGTCAATTTAATAATCCCTTGCGAGTCCCACAAAGCCTTTTTTTGCTTATTTTAACCCATTTTTAATTATTATGAATTGGGTTTCAAAACGTCCTTATTGATACTGCGATTATTTATTTAATAGTATGGCAACAATCAGAGGCAGTTCGAAAGGATAAAGCTCTAGTTTAGTTGGTTTTAGAGCGTACATGATCGGATTGGAGGTAGGATATCATTTTCCGATCTTAGATTTAGCTTGTATTGGTAATTACATGTTGTTTAACTAGTTTTGTGAGGGGTTTCTAGCTTGTGTCATGTTTAGTTGATAGAAATCATGTCTTAACCTTCTTTTTGTATAATTTCTAGAAATTCAAGCATGTTTACCTTACTTGCATTATTGCTTTGCCATGATTGTAACTCGATATCTTCGTGTGTTGTTGTTTGTGTCTTATTCTTACCCTTAGACTAGGCATAGGCTAGTGATTGCCTTAGAATTGCTATTTTGGAGCCGTTATGACTTAGCAATCCTCCTACGTTACTTTCGATGGCCTTAGCTCCCATGTAGAATATTTGCGTCTGGTAGTATGAACCATTAGCTAGGAGACCACTCCACTCTTGTTATATTTATTCATAACTTCCATATGTTATGGCTCCGACATGTTTTGATTATGAATTCGACCTTGTTGGTTATGTCAAGTGGGGTCATGGGTTTGCTAGAGTGGGTGATTTATGACTATGAAGACGGTTTTATTCTATGGTATATCCGCATATAATGATGAGTGTATGTTATTGGAGATCTCCAAAGCGTACAAGCCACGGTTTGAAGCCCTGGCGCATTTCTACTAGCCATAATTCCAGTTCAGGCACACTTTTCTTAGTTGGTTTTGAGTCCTGGCATCCTAGTTCTATTGGATTCTTTAGTTCTTTCGTGTACTTATCGGGCTTATAGGGGTCCATTTGGGTTATTTTCATTTCAATTGCACACGAGTGTACCTGTTGGCTTATGGGGGGCTAGTTAGGTTATAGATAGTTGCTTTAATTTATCGTTCTGGTCATGCTAGATTACTGAGGTGCATAGTGAGAGACTTACCATTATTTTACTGTTCGTATGACCTTTCAGTCCCGTTATTTCATCGCTTTTCATTATGTACTTGCTTTCCAAACTCGGTCAATCTATGATGTCTAATGGGTACCTATTGTTTTGGTACTCATACTATTGTTTGCATCTGTTTTTCCTGATGCGGATTCGAGCACCGGCCGACAAAGTTAACTTTGTGCTCTACAACGGGCTTTCGGAGATAGAAAGTGAGTTGATGGCATCCCAGTTTGACTCATATCCGTTTATATATAGTTTTTAGATAGTATTTTATATTCGAGACAAGTCTATACTTATTTTTGGTTATCTAGTAGCTTGAACTCTTTTTAACAGCTTTGTTTTATCGTCCATCAGGTCGTGGGATGGGATCTTATGTTATTGTTTATATTTATGTCATTTCCTTTTTTCTATTGTTCATTTCCTTGTTATGTTGTTAAATTTTTACTGATGTTCAACTTTTGCCCACTACTTTGTTATGCTCCGAGTCTACACCCTAGGTGTAGTTTCTAAGTGAACCCTTGTCCTGACTAGCTACTCAACGGAAGATTCAACTCAGAATACTACTGCTTAATAAGATGGGCATACAAAATGATAAAGTAATACTTCTCAAAAAACAGTCTCAAATACTCTCAAAAATATATAAAAGAAGTTTCAAATATAATCTTTAAAAAAATTGAATGAACATCTAAAATTTGTCTATGTCTATGAAGCTTCTAATTGACTCGGTACCGGGACAGGATCATGACTACCTAACTTATAAAGAAATGACTAAAAGAGTTCCTACGAATGCAAAGAGGTCTCACTTAAGGCTTGATGGACGTGATCTTCAGCGATGCATCTGTTGAGTATTTATAACACCTATGTCTGCATCATAAAATGATACACTGTCAAAAGAAGTCAGTACATGAAATGTACAATATGTAAAATAGTTGAAAGAAAATAACTCACTGAATACTCAACTGAAATGAGTACTAAAATAACTCAACTAGAATAATGCATACAAATATGAAAGTAAGTCATTATTTTACATAATATAAGTAAGTGAATGCAGCTCAATGTGAAAATAATATTTACTCTTTGGGGATTTTTCTCTAACTGACAACTATCACTTTGAGCATCGTGATGATACAACGAACTGATTTCGTCCAATACCTTACCAGGATAAGGAACACAAACTCAACTCATGGATCCATATAAAGTCCATATCAGGGACTGAAGTGAGGAGTCGCTCGAACCAACGACATGATCCTATCTTACACTAACTACGTAGTTTATGCGGTTTGAATTATCTAAACTCTTACCCAAATCGATGCTCAATACTACTCGCAAAATAATATGCAGTGATGCTCATATACTCAAGGGAGTAAAAATACTCAAAATAATAGCTCATTTAGTCTCATTGGACTTTACTCGGTTTAACTCACTTCTCTCAAACTCAATACATTCTCTTTAAAATAGTTATACTTCTCAAACTCAATAAATGCATTAAAATATAGCTTTGTTTCTCAACTCAATGTCAAGATAAATAAATGCATAATTTCTCTAACTCATTTAGACTTGATAAGAATCATGTATAAACTCAATAATGTAAAGTATTATAATTCAAGTGATACCTTTCTCAATTAAGACATGAAAATATATCGTTTTTCAACTCAAAAAAATGCATAGTAAAAGCAATTGCAATTTCTCAACTAGGGTTCATGGGAATGTAAGCATGAACAATAACCTCAAGAATTGAATTATAGGAATGGTTTCAGTATCAATAGTATAAGAATAACTCAATGAAAAATATCATAACTCACTCCAAAAATTGATATATTAATATTAAACTCAAGCATGAACTCAAAAGAATTGAATTTAGATGTAGGGCGCAAGAACAAACTCAGTCCAACGCTATGATTAGCCTTACATACGTGGAAGAACAATGTTCTTGGCAAAACTCGAAGAACTTGCTTAAAACACTCGAACCCTAGCTTTTTCTCCTTTCCAATCCCTGCTCTGAATATTCTAAGTGTTAATGAGAGGAAAGCATAGCAGGATACAGATAAGGGACATATTTTAGTCCTAAAATATTAGTATTTTGGTTTGGAAGGGGTGGAAAAAGACCAAATTGCCCTTTATTAAAATAGTCAGTAGTGTTCTACAGATCCCTCCTACTGTCCGTAGGAGTTTCTATGGGCCATAGGTGTCACGATCCAACTCCATAGGCCACAACTGAAGTCCGACCTAGACCCCCGTATACATACCTATCAGCTATACTTAAGTTGAATCGTGTGTGATGTGATACTATACACAAACTCCAATGGGTCAATTTTTTTTTCCATAAATCTGTAGCCTCATTCACCTGTATCAAATAGGAAAGGGCACGCGAGCCGACAAGGCTGCCATACCACAAAAACATTTGCAATATGTTGTATGAGCACAATTGAAACAAATTTACAAATAACCCACATACACATGTCTACAGACCTCTAAGAGTAATAACTGCATCATATGGCGGGACAAGGCCCCCGCCGTACCCCTAAATATACAAATATATACATATTACATGACCAGTATCAAAAATTAGGCTCCAGAACAGTGGAGCACTTCCAACATAGTTGAGAGGAAATCCTAAGCTGATGGATCTCTAAAATGAACACATGTACCTGCGGGCATGAAACGCAGCCCCCCGAGAAAAGGGGGATCAGTATGATATATATACTGAGTATGTAAAGCATAACACATCATAACTGAGACCATAACTAAAATAGGAATGCAGGGGACAAGTATAATAATTCAATGAATTACTGTACCTGCACCTTAGGACACGTAATCATATACATCATCGTATACTGTGCCCAGCCCTCTAGTGAATTCGGTGTCATAATCATTTCATCACATTCACATGTCATCGTTTCATCATGTATTTTATTTTATCATATCGTCGTATATGGCATCATATCATCATATACGATATAATCTTATCGTATATATCATCGTATTACATCTGGTTCACTATGGGGCTCGGGGTCATAAATGTATCACTCTAATCTCATATGTATGCCTACATAAAGTATCCGGCCCTTTAGTGAGGGACTCGGTGAATGGAGTGGTGTACGTCTATAGCGTACCATCATAATATACATACTGTATCCAGCCCTCTAAGGAGGGACTCGGTGTTCCTTCCTTATTTCTCCACATATACCATCATATTACAGCCGGCTCGGGACTCGGTGAATAATCGTATTGTCATAACATATAACATATATCACACCTCACGTACGGAATCATCTCCTCATGCGTGGAACTGTACACATCCAGCCCGGGATGCGGTGAAAGAAGTAGTAAAACTGCGCACGATAATGTTTCCGGCCCATCGTGGAACTCGAGGAAGGATGGGTTACAGTATGCACGAGTAGAGTAGTGAAAAACCATATGCAACTAAGTCATTATTTGAGACTTGATGAAACAGTCAAGTGAACTGTCACCTGAAGACCAGGGGAGTAATTATCCGAGGTACCCCTTTAGATGTCATTAGGGCTTACATCAGTTGGGGCTTCAGGGATCACAGACATGCATCAAGATAATGCCACACAATTTATGCAATCAAAAATATAGTCTATGCAATCAGAAACACAATTTATCTAGTCAAAGACTTAACTTATGCAATCAGACGCATTTATCATTTCAGAGCCTTTAAACAGAAGAGCTGGTACCTCTACTTACTATTCATTATATAGCAGGCTCGAGAATAGTAATTTGACTACTTTCAGACTCTTAATGTTCAGAAATGACTACAAGTCACGCGTTACACTCAGAGCTCATAAATGGAATTACCTCTAAACCCATATCATATATCATTTTACTTAAAATTAAGTCATTCTAAAGGAAAGAAGAGACAGGCTTTACATGCACTACTTTTCATCACATAAAAGACTTAAAGACAACAACCCAGCTATTGCAGGAGTTCTAACATCAAAAAGTAAACGAGAGTTTTGAATTATATTCAGGGCTTTATGAATGGATTGAATCCCAAATATCACATACATATCATTCATAACTTACATCTAAGACAAGCCAAAAGAAAAGAAAGATAGCTCTACATACTTATTCCAAAAACACGCCAAAAGAAAGCTTCACATACCTTGTATAGACTTCTCTTAATCACGTCCACGACGTCGTCCTCCAAACTTATTTAACATGGAAGCAAGGCGAGTATCAACAACCTTAAACTTTTCAGCGCCTTCGGTTTTACCTTAGTATTAACATAACTCATTTCCTTGCTCGCCTCTTCGACTAGTTCCTTAACTCGTTTAAAGAGTTATCGGAAATTGGGCAGCATCTTCCCTATAATATGCCCTATACGAATTCCCAATTACATACCTAATTACTACAGCCAACCAACAACAACAACCTGAAGCTCATATACAAGTAAAACATGGCAACATTACACAATATAAACTCCACCCAACTTGCTGAAAATTATAATACCAAAATAGGGTTTCTAGTCTTTGTTTTGCAAAATCTTTAATTATACAAAATGAGGGGTCGTGTGGCTGCAACCAGAAGCACCCACACCAATTTTAAAATACATTTATACCTTGCAACACATCACCACACACCTACAACATCACCCTACACGCACAACACCCCATTTCGACTACAATGTAACTACGACGACTTCACTTTCAATTGTTTCTATTGTCGAGCATTTTCACGACTTTTTTTATACTTCCAGCAGTATAAAAGGTATATAATACCCTACATAAAAACCCCATATATTCAAAATTTAAAAGAGAAGTCTTACCTTACCCGAAATTAGCCAAAACTCGTCAAAACTCGCCTCGGAACTTCTCTAGTCGCGCTGAAACTATGTGGACTGTTTGCTGTCCGTTTTGGCTGCACCAAGTCATGATTTTATACTTCTAATACCACCATATCATCGTGGTATACGCTGTATAATTAATTTATGGAATGAAATTGGGACTTACCTATTTTTTCCTCCTAGCCGCCACACTTTTCTCTCCAAGTTTAGGGTTTGCTTTTTTGTTTTGCTGCAGATTTAGGTGTAGGAACTGAAGTATATGTTAAATATACATACATATATGTGGTCCCAAGAGGTGACACTTGTCATTACCTAAGGAGGACACGTGTCCAACCTCTATTGGGCCACTGTATCCATGCATTGAAGGAGGGGCTGCCACGTGGCAGTGGGGCCCACCTCCCCCAAGCAGGTGGGTCACCTACTTTACCCCAAGCAGGTGGGTCACCTGCTTGCTTGAGGTGCTGCCACGTGTCACTCCTGCATTGGCTGCCACGTGTCGTTTTTTCCCCTTTCTCGTGGGTTCATAATCTCATCTTATTTTAGGAGCCTATGTAATCCATGCTACGCAAGATTAGTATGTCCTCAAGTATCTCAAGTATGTAAGACCTCTAAGTTGGTAGCTTACGTAGGTAAATCGAGTCCTACGACTCATTATTTGGCCTCCAATTCCTTCTGGATTCTTATGACTCTATTTCCAACCTTCTCTACTATGGGGTAACACATTCTTCCTTCCTTAGAGTCGTTTGATAGTGTCGTAGCTTATCCGGCTCACATGATAATGTCTAAGGAACTTAAGAGACATTCCGAGCTCGAGAGTGTGGGGTGTAACAGTAGGAGCCCTGTCGTAGAAACATACTTAGGCTATTGGTTCTTAGAGGTTGGGTCTACGGTTCCCTCATATGGGTCGTAGACCCACCTAATACTCGTTCAAGCTAATCGTGGAAACATGTTGGGGTCCCCTGAGGTTTGGGTGTACGGGCCCTTCTACGGGTCATAGTCTATGGTCATGGAAGCTTGGTGCAACTACCTGTAGCTACTGGAATTGCGACATTGGGTCTACGAGTTCTTTCAACGGATTGTAGACCCTTTGTACGGGTCGTGGAAAGGTTCGTGAAAAGGGCCTGAAATCTGAGCCTCAGGGTCACTTCTACGGATCCTTCCTACAGTCTATAGGAACTTCTACGGGCCGTAGAAGGCATCCATAGAGATGTCTCAGGACCTACATTTTTTACTAAGTCTTGGG
Organism: Solanum dulcamara; assembly: GCF_947179165.1. Taxonomy (NCBI): domain Eukaryota; kingdom Viridiplantae; phylum Streptophyta; class Magnoliopsida; order Solanales; family Solanaceae; genus Solanum; species Solanum dulcamara. Next base: position 17,360,284 of record NC_077242.1, read on the forward strand.
GACTCTACCAGTCTCACCTACGGCTCGTAGATCCCTCTATGGTTTGTAGGTGTCACTCGTGGCCCACTGGACAGTTAAGTTTCCTCACTGTCTCATGGTTCTTCGGAATTGATCTAATTTAGAATAATTTGAGGTGTTACACCCTTTACTATTCGTTCTGGGCTGTGGATTGGCTTACCTATTGGTGGATTTTGGTAGGTGTCATCATGACTCGAGTTCTTGAACCGTGACGTAAAAGTACGCAAAAAGATAATTAATGATTTTGTGTTGTGAGAAAAAAAATGTATTTGATAACCAATTTATTCAATCAAAAAAATTGAAATAGTATGAATTATAAAAGGTGTATATCAGTAGTCTTTTGTTGCGAAACTATGACCATAACTGATAGAAACCATTTAAATATTTTTTTCTTTTAAAATTTGTACTTGAAATTTACTATGTGTGACACTAATGATTATTACCATAAATATTTTAATATTTTATTTTTATACGTAATATATTTTTATAAAATATTACTATACAATAATTGAGTATTACTATTATAAAAAAAGTAATTTGATAAAGAATGTACCCTCATAATAAATGTCATTATTATTATTGATGAAATAAATTACGTAAAAATAAAATATAATATAAAAATTGATTAAAATTCAAATAGTGTTATAATGAACAACTAATATAACAAGGTTTGGCTTTAGTTCAGATGTATATACCACGTAAATTTATTAAAGAGAAAAACGCTCCTCATTATTCATCTTTTAAATTTTCAAAACTCAAATTCGTAAATTCTAATTAGGCAAAAGGATCTGATATATGCATCAACTTTGTCATTTAGAACTGATAAATATGAGCTATTTTTGTAACGGTGAAGAGGGGGTATATGTGAATAATTTTTTTTAAGATAAAGATATATGTAAGCCATTTATATAACGATAAAAATATATATGAAATACTTTTATAATAAATGATATTTCAACTTTAAATAATAAAATTGAAGATATATCAAGACCTTTTCCCTTCTAATTAACATCGGAATTTTTTTATCCATATCACAATATTCTTGAAGGTGATTGGAGTGATAATTCCATTGATTGGAGCCAAGGGGGGCACTACTTTTTAAAAGAATGAATCCTTGGAATGTAGTGAATGTTTAGTCTCAAGAGCTCAATCACGGACTCAACAGCAAAGTAAGTGCCAAAAATATGTCCACTTTTCCTTTCGATTCACGTACTGTCACTTTGACAAATCAGAGGCGGCTCTACTGCTTTGAATAAAAAAGGCAATTGTATTAAGTCACTAAATTTGGAAGGCTCCATTTTTTTGATAAAAATAATAGGTTATAAGTATTATTTTTTAAAATATCAAATATAATTTATGAAAATATAAATTTTTTATATAAAAGGAAAGAAATAATAGAAATTTAATAAATTTTAAATACTGTGGCTTAAAAAATATATAAATAATTGACTATAATAAACTTTATAAAAATATATTATTTCTATCCCATATTAGATGGACATTTTATTAAAAATGTTTGTCCTATATTACTTGATCAGTTACTAAATCAAGATAGAATTAATTAAATTTTTTTTATTTTACCCCTACAATTAATATGGCATTTTGAATGTAAATAATTCCAATATTAATTATTTTTATACTCTATGTATATTACATTCATATAAACAAAGGGTAAAATGAAAAAATCTTTCAATATTTTAATGATTTATTAATCACCATATAAAATTAGAAGTGTTCATGTAATATAAAACGGATGTAGTATATTAGAATTTAAGACGTTCGTTCAAATTTAATTTCAGACCACCAATTCTTTTAAGCCACCTATTTATTTAAACCACCAGGGGACAAATGTTCGAAATTTTAGGCCAAAAAGTTAGGTTTGGAGCCTTAAGGAATTAGGTTCGGAGCCTTATGGGAATTTGAGACCGATATTATAGTTAATATATTTGTTTTGTTTTATTATTTCTAGTATATTTACAAAAATACTCATATCTTTTTGTTTTTATAACTTTTTAAATATGACTTTTCACATGTAATATTTATGACTAAGATTAAATAATATTTTGATATATTTACGTATATATTTTTAAATTAAAATCACAAAATTTATAATTTTTTTTTATTTTCTTAAAATTCACATGAAGTACAAACAAATTAAAATAAATAACCATTCTATTTTTTTATTACTATATAAGTCAATTGCATAAAAAAAGATGTAGGTATATATATATCTGTATACATGTGCTACCTGCTGAGTCTAAATATCTTTGTTGATAGTGAGTCAACAATTTAAAGAATTTAGTGAACTTCTAATCTAAGAATATGAAATTTTATAAATGTACGTACTAGACACTTGTTGGTAGTAACTTCCGTAAAGAATGCACGTGTTAGAGCTAGTGGCATATAGTAGAATATTTATATTTATATATGGTATAAAATATGAATGAAAGCCGTGGGATAATGATAAAAGTTATCGTCATATGATCATAAGGTCACAAATTTAGCCTTTTTGTTCTAAGCCCCAAACTTTCTTTTTGTGTGTGTTCAATAATGTATGCGTTTGCTATCAAAAATTTCTCATGACGTTAACTTGAAATCTTTTAAGTAAGGGTAGAGAGATCTCACTGAACAACCCTTTTCTTGATGGATTCATAGAAATTTTCTATCAAATAATACTAAATTAAATCTTTAATTTTACATACCTAACCCAAGCATCTTGTCGGTAAAAATGATACGAAAGGAATAGCATAAAGGAAAAGCTAATCAACGTTTTTGGTTAGTACCTTTCTCTATAAGAATGGGTGTGTTAGAGAGCTAGTGCCATAGTGTACCATTCTCTTGATAGCATTTGGAAAGACTTTCCCTCTCTCCTTACCAATGGAGAAGTTTAATCTTGCTAAAGTCTTATTGTTGCTTCTCCAACTTGGAACTTTGTTCATTGCCCATGCATGTCCTTATTGCCCTTATCCTCCTTCCACCCCAAAACACCCAAAATTACCTCCTAAGGTAAAACCCCCTTCTAAACAACCTCCACATGCAAAGCCACCTTCTACCCCTAAAAACCCTCCATATGTAAAACCACCTTCTACCCCCAAACATCCTCCACATGTGAAACCACCTTCTACCCCTACACACCCTAAAGAACCTCCACATGTGAAACCACCGTCTACCCCTAAGCACCCTAAATACCCTCCACATGTGAAACCACCTTCTACCCCTAAGCACCCTAAATACCCTCCACATGTAAAACCACCATCACCAACACCACCTATTGTCCATCCACCAGTCACTCCCAAACCACCATCACCGACACCCCCTATTGTTTATCCTCCAAAACCACCATCACCAACACCACCTATTGTCCATCCACCAGTTACTCCCAAACCACCATCACCGACACCCCCTATTGTTTATCCTCCAAAACCACCAACACCAACACCACCTATTGTGCCACCTCCAGTCACTCCAACACCACCTATTGTCTCTCCACCTTTTTTCCCCAGTCCTCCCGTGGTAACACCGCCACCCTACGTGCCAAGTCCTCCGGTTGTTACTCCACCCATAGTTCCAACACCCCCTACACCATGCCCGCCGCCACCACCAAAAATAGTACCATCACCACCTGCACAACCAACTTGTCCCATTGATGCTCTCAAGCTAGGTGCTTGTGTGGACATATTAGGAGGACTAATCCACATTGGAATCGGTGGCAGTGCTAAGCAAACATGTTGTCCACTTCTTCAGGGACTTGTAGACTTGGATGCAGCCATTTGTCTTTGCACAACCATTAAGCTCAAGCTCTTAAACATAAACATCATTCTTCCCATTGCCCTTCAAGTTCTTGTTGATGACTGTGGCAAGTATCCACCTAAAGACTTCAAGTGTCCATCATCCTAAATCAAGGTTTCCACTTTTTCTCACTTTTAATTATTATTCTCCCGGTCTCAATTTTTGTGACACGATTGAATTTTCTATTACTGTCGGCCAAGTTTTTTTTCCCTAGAATTTCTTTAAATATCATTTTAAGTTGTTGATTATTGTGATTTATAGTATTTTTTACATAGTTTTCAAATATATAAGTTTTATTTCAAAAATTTTAAAACATCTATGTCCAAATTCACGATCAGAGTTTAGAAATTTGAATCTTAAAATTTCAAATGTCATATAAGTTGGAGCCTAGGAGTATTTTTGTTTCAAGATTTGGAAATTCGTATAAACAATCTTTAGCTAGTAATATATATTAACATTATGTAATATGATGCAGGACATGAAACAGGATATTAGATTGATTCTGCCGTATTGTCATAGTTGAAGGCACATTAAGATTGTGAAAGTGCAATTTCCATTTGTCATGGCAATAAATTGAGAAAAAAAGGAGAGATAATTAAGCTTTAATTTGACGTGTATACTTAGTTTTCCAGTAACGTACTGAATGTTGTATTCTCATTACTGTTTCAGGGAAATACTTTTAATTAATGGTGCTTTATATAGTGAAGTACTGTTGATTTCAATTGGGAATATTTATCAAGCATGAACATGAATGAATAAGGAAAGAGTCACTTATATCCTGTGCAGGCTGTGTTATTCCCTCCCCTCCACCCCATATTAGTTATTACATTTCTTTTTCACACGCTCTTTAAAAATATTTAAATAAAAAAAATGTGTTTTTACTAATTTACCCATAATTTTTTTTTCAAAGTAGTCATACTATTTACTTTCAAACATAATTAGCTTTAAGAGTAAAATGATTTTTTTAATTATATCTTAATTTTATAAATTAATAAATATCATGAGATAATATTTTTAGGTAATGTTTGATAAATAATATGAGATTAAAGGAGTACAACGATAAGACACCTTAATCTCTCAAGTGCAACATTTTCCTTGAGTAGACAAGAGTACATGGCCCGGATCACGAAATATTCCTTGAGTATAGATCGTGATGATGCTTTAATTACTTATAATTGATGGACGGATAATTAAAAATCTTGGGGTCCTTCACAAAGAATCTGAGAGTTGATTGTTTGAATGGTTACTTAAGTAATTGATCATTAAAGTCGTCTACTTTATTTTATTTGTCAAATTATCATTTTACTTAATCTTCTTGATTATTTTAGTTGAAAATATAATTTTTTAATACCTATTTAAAATTGTGACAGCTACAAGTTTTAGAGATAGAAAAATACCCATAATTAAGAGCGAGATAAAATAATTTTGTATTTTATTTTAAAATAAATTATTATTTCTTACTCCACTGACCAAACAATTCGGCCACTAGAAAATTTTAATACATACACTTTACTGCAAACTCTTTATTGGCCAACTTTATAGTGTTCATTGCAGAAATATATTTGTTTCGTCTTTTAAATTGGAAGGTTTGTGACAAGTAGTAAAGCAATAAAAATGTTTTCCCCCAAATTAAAGATCATATTTAGACCCACGTGGGTTTGAAACACTTGAAAGATTTTATCTCTTTCCCTTCTTTATGTATTCATTTAGTATTTTATTACTTTAATGTAAAGTAACTCCTAAAGTCGTGACTTTTTCATCAGGTTCTCACTTATAGAACCATGAATTTCATGACTCATTTATCTCTTAATTTCTCAGTTGTAGAACCACCAACTCCGTTACTCTATTCTTGAATTGTAAATTATAAAAAATCACAAACACAAATATAAATCCTTATGTTCTTAGTTTTAAAATTATAAGCTCCGTGATATTTTTCATTGACATTACGGAGTTGGAGCCAGATAGGGACAAAGGATTTTTTGAATCTCCTTCGATTAAAATTACATTATTGTATATAAGATTAAAATTTATTATATATATATATATATATATATATATATATATATATATAAATTAAATGTGAATTCCTTTAGTATTTTCGTGTTTTTGATTATTATTTTATATATTTTTACTCTTCTTAGTAAAAAATTTTGACGCCAATTTGCAGTCAAGAACTGATGGTCACAAAAACACATGTTATGGAAACAATGTGGAACGCACGTAGAAGCAAGTACGTATAATCTTTAGTAGATAGTTTTTCTTTGGTTATGAAACATGCATTTGCAGAAAAGCTTCTTAAAGCAACAAATCATGACTGAATGTTTTGTTTTATTCATTACTAAACCAAGGTTAGAATCAGCTTTTAAGAAACGGATTCGACATATATATGATGATAGGTGGTCAGATTTAAAGAAGTTCATAATTGGACTAACAGAAATAGATATGATCAATAATGGAGGAATATTTTACATTAGTCCAGACTTTTTAATAAACCTCCAAGAATTCGGTAAACACATTAAAATAGGAATACAAACTAAAGGGTACGAAGAAATGAATCATGGCAATAATCTGTTGATGTGTATAGGTTTTATAGGTAAAATGACTTTGAGTAGCAATACCAAATTCAGACTTCAAGTTAATGATGTTGTTGAAGTAATGGGTAATAAAGGGATAAAACTAATAAAACCTATAAAAATAAATCCACAAGAATACGCAGGTTTAGAATGGAACCTAGATAAACTAAGTAAACCAAAAGTATTTATACCAGAAAATCACTTAATGTAAACTAGTTCCAAGGGCGAGACTTCTATAAGATTCATAGACTATAACTACACAAGCCAAAACCAAGTAGATGATACGGACACTGAAAGCACAATAGCCATAGAACAAGAAGGATTTATGAATATCGAAATCCTACAAGAAAGCTGTGAGGTAGATAATGCTATCGAAAAAGCAAAAAGAATATATAAAGAAAATAGATATAGTATGTTTAAATGTAAAGGCTGCAAAAGGGGTAAAATGGACATCACAGAAACCATAGAACATTTTAGATTATGTCCAGAAAGAGATAACAATCTAATATACCGAATACAAGATATAGATAATGATATAGAAAAAGAAAATACTGTAACACCCCTCAAACTTTTTCCCAAGATTCGGGCCTTCTTTGTACACGTGTGGGGCCCATCGTATTTATTTCGAAGTACATGCTTGAGTTAAGATGAGTCCTTGAGGAGTTTAAGAGCGTTGGAGGTGATGTGGGGTCATTGAGGACCCCTAGGACCGAGCTAAGTCCAAAAGATCCGTCGTGGCTAAGTTTAGGATGAGTTCACGTAAGGGTCGACTTTCAATGACCCTATCGTTTGAAAGAATTTAATCCGGGTGGCCCACGACCTATCAAATTAAAGGTCGTCGAGTCTTCTTTCCAACGCCACCAAGAACGTAGATTTTGGAGTTCGGGGCCAAAAGATACGACGATTCGAAGACGAACTAGCACGATAGGGACTTCATTTTGGCCTGGGTTACCACTGCTGGGGAAATGGCCCTGGCGCCGTAAGGGCGCGACGCGCCACTATCGCGCCAGGAACATGCCTCAGTAGTTTGGTCCCTGGCGCGACGCGCCACTAAAAGTGTGCAGGGTTTTTCAGGCCAAAATCCCAGAATTCAGAACAATGGGCTTAGCGCTGTAAGGGCGCGATGCGCCACTATCGCACCAGAAACATGCCTCAGTAGTTTGGTCTCTGGCGCGGCGCGCCACTACGAGGTGTGCAGGTTTTTAGGCGTAATTGGCCTTGGCGCTGCAAGGGCGCGACGCGCCACTATCGCGCCAAGGGCGTTTTGGCCTAATTTTTCAGAATTTTGGAGGAAGGGCAATTTGGGAATTGTCCCAAATTATATATACCCAAGCCTTGTATATTTTGGGACCATTTTCTTCAGCCCTCACTCTCTCTCTAAAAGCCCTAGCTCCTCTCTCTTCTCTTCTTCTCCATTTCCAACAAAAAAGAGTCCAAGAACTTCAAGATTTGAGTCCTCCATTGAAGACCCAACTACAAGGTTTTCTTCAAGTCTTCACTAAGGTATGTAAGGCTAACCAAAACATAGGTTGAGTCCACCCATGTGCCCTATTCTTGTCTTGAGGTTAGATATCCATGAAAATTGAGTTTCTTGGTATGGTACATGTTTGAATGAACTTGGTCTCCATTTTATTTAATTATTTATGTGCCAATGTTGTTGAGCTAAGAGGTTCCTAAAATGAGCCCTTATGTGAGTATGAGATGATGAAGGAATGAGTTGCTAAATATGTTTTACTGATCTTCTTAATTATGTAGATTTGATAAAGTATATTACTTTCTTAAAAATGTTGCCTATTATAAAAATGTCGATTTGAAGTCTTGAAGATGTGGTGAGTCATGAGGATTTTCTCAAATGGATGAGGTAATGATTGATTATATCTAGATGATGTTATACATGTGCATTTAAAGCTTCCTTGAAGATATGATTGAGATTGAGCATTGAGATTGATATTTGATTGTGACAGAGTTGATGAGTCGACAAGGTTGTAATGAGACTTGTTGATATGAGTTGATTGAGTTGAGTTGATGGAGTTTTATGAGCATTGAGTCTTGGGAGGAGTATCGAGCACCGAATTGGGCAAGAGTATAGTCCATACTCGAACCCAATACCTGTGTTGCCAAACGTAGGGGGGATTGAACCGTTAAAGTCGGATGCTTCCCCGAGAGCTTTTGTCCTGACATTATAGGACCTGGTTGGATTGGATCCATGAGTGTTCGTCGTTCATGCCCTGGCAAGGTATGAACGGGCGTGGCAACGACGTCGTTTCGTTGTACCTTCACTGGCTCATAAGTGTTGGTTGTCGGTTAAGAGAAACTCCCAAATAAGTGTTGATAGTACTCTGAGTCAGATTGAGTTGAATTGTATATGATTGGTCCAGTCTAAATCATATCCTTGTTTAGACTTAGGACATTTGATTGAGTTGTCATCCCTTTTGAGTTGAGCTCCCGAGTTGATTTATTCTTCCTTGATGTTCGTTGTATTCAGCCATTTTACATACTCGTACATTCTATGTACTGACGCCATTTAGCCTGCATCGTTTCATGATGCAGAGACAGGTACTAGAGATCATCAACCGGCGCTCCGTTGAAGATCAACTTACACTTTCAGCCAGTCGGTGAGTCCTCCTAGTTCCTAGAGGATATTGGGCCTTCCTGTACAGTTTTTGGATTGTCTCTTCTTTATTTAGATTGTCGGTAGCCATGGGCTTGTCATTGGCACCTTTTAGACTTGAATAGAGGCTTCATAGACTAAGATGTGAGGAGGTCGAGCGGCCATCTTGAGGATTCCTATTTTGATTATCGTCTTGATTGTAAATATTTGGCCTTCGGCCCTTATGATATGAGAAGTATTTCTTAAATTGAGTTTTCTGCTAATAGAATGTGCTTGAATGAATGAGTGATTGTCCCAAGTGGTTCGCCCGGAGGTCAGAGATGGCCTTCGGGTGCCGGTTACGTCTAGGGTACCCTCCCGGGGCGTGACAAACATGGTATCAGAGCATAGAGTTCAAGTGTCCTAGGGAGTCCATGAAGCCATGTCTAGTAGAGTCTTGCTTATGGGTGTGTTGTGCACCACACTTATAATCAGGAGGCTATAAGACATTAGGAATTATTTCACTTCTTTCATACTCTGAATTCGTGCGATGGAGTTAAACTCCATGAAACTTCCTTTCTAATTCGTGCGTTCATACGTTACAGATAATGCCTCCTAAACGTACCGCTAGCCAGAGGAATATTGATAATGCAGGGATGCCACAGTCAGAGGCACACCCAGCAAGAGCTAGAGGCCGACCCGCGAGATAAGCGGAGGCACCTCAAGTGCCATCTACTCCACCTGCACCCACATCAGAAGCTGAATTTCGAGGGGCAATTGCCATGCTCACCCAACTAATGGCCGCCCGAAGTGGCAATCAGAGTTCGTCGACTCTCAGCTCTAGTTCCCAGGAACCATCTGCTGCCACTAGAATTAGAGACTTTCTGAGGATGAACCCACCGGCATTTACGGGTTCTAAGGTTGATGAAGATCCCCAGAATTTCATTGATGAAATGTGGAAGATTCTAAAAGCTATGCACGCTACAGAAATCGAGGGGGGTCGAGTTGGTGTCTTATCAACTCAAAGATGTGGCAAATATTTGGTATAATCAATGGGAGCAGAGTAGAGGTGAAGATGCTAAACCTGCTAGATGGGATGAATTCGAGGGGGCTTTTCTTGACCACTTCTTTCCCCGAGAATTGAGGGAAGCGAAGGTGGAGGAATTCGTTAATCTGAAGCAGGAAGGAATGTCGGTTAAGGAGTATGGCCTAAGGTTCATCCAGCTGTCCCGGTATGCTCCAGAAATGATTCCTGATGTGAGGTCGAAGATGAGAAAGTTCATCTCCGGATTAGGGAGGCATGTGAAGAAGGAAAGCAAGGCAGCATTGTTGATCTCGGATATGGACCTTTCCAGATTAATGGTGTATGCTCAACAGGTAGAGGAGGAGAAGAGGAAAGACAGAGAAGAGCACCTGAGCAAAAAGGCAAGGTCATCTGGGTATGGGAATGAACAGAGGCAAAGCAAGGGCAACAGGTCCTTCTTCCAGAAGAGGCCTTCCACCTATGCCTCATCTACCGCCAGCGCACCGATGCCGCAGAACAGGTATGATCGACAGGGACAAAGTCGCCAGAATTTCAGACCCCAGGTTTCTCAATCCCCGGCCAGTGTAAGTCAGGGTTCGAAGGGAAAGCCACCATGCGGCAAGTGTGGTAGGCTCCACTTGGGAGAATGCAGAGCAGGAAGGGTTGGTTGCTATAAATGCGGCCAAATGGGCCATCTTCTGAGGGAGTGTCCAACATGGGGGAACAGGGTCCAGTCCTCTGCCATCGCACCACCAGCTAGAGGAAATCAGAGGGGCGCTACTCTAGGTACAAGTGGAGGTACAAACCGCCTATATGCCATGGGTAGTCGCCAAGATCAGGAGAACTCTCCAAACGTCATGACGGGTATGATTCGAGTCTCTTCCTTTGATTGTTATGTGTTGATGGATCCAGGTGCCACCTTATCTTTTGTAACTCCCTATGTGGCTAGTAAGTTCAATAAAATCCCTGAACGTCTTCTTGAGCCCTTTTGTGTGGCCACTCCTGTCGGTGATTCTGTCTTAGCTGAGAGAGTCTATAGAGATTGCACTGTGTCAATTCATCACAGGGACACCTTGGCTGACTTGGTTGAGTTAGACATGGTTGATTTCGACGTGATCCTTGGTATGGACTGGCTTTATGTCTGCTATGCCTCTATTGATTGTAGAACTCAAATTGTCACTTTCAGATTCCCGAATGAGGCTGTCATAGAATGGAGGGGTAGTCCTATTGTGCCTAAGGGTAAGTTTATTTCATACCTTAGGGCCAGGAAGCTAATCTCAAAAGGGTGTATCTATCACCTTGTCCGAGTGAAAGATGACAGCATTGAGTCTCCATCCCTTGGGTCGGTTTCGATTGTCAACGAATTTTCGGATGTCTTTCCTGAAGATCTGCCTGGAGTCCCTCCTGATAGGGAGATCGACTTCGGGATTGATGTTCTTCCTGATACCCAGCCTATCTCAATTCCCCCATATAGAATGGCTCCGGCCGAGTTGAAGGAGTTGAAGGAGCAGCTGAAGGACTTGTTAGATAAGGGATTCATTAGGCCGAGTGTCTCGCCATGGGGTGCTCCGGTCCTATTTGTGCGGAAGAAGGATAGGTCCCTTAGAATGTGTATCGACTACAGGCAGTTAAATAAGGTCACCGTAAAGAACAAATACCCTCTTCCCAGAATAGATGACTTATTCGACCAACTTCAAGGTGCCACTTGTTTCTCAAAGATAGACTTGAGATCCGGCTACCACCAGTTGAAGGTGAGAGAATGCGATGTTCCGAAGACTGCTTTCCGGACTCGTTATGGCCACTTTGAATTTTTGGTCATGTCTTTTGGGTTGACTAATGCTCCCGCCGCTTTTATGGATCTCATGAACCGAGTATTCAAACCGTACCTTGATATGTTTGTGATTGTATTCATAGATAATATTCTGGTTTACTCCAAGAATGAAGAGGAGCATGCCTATCATCTTAGAGTCGTTCTACAAACTTTGAGGGACCAGGTATTGTATGCAAAGTTCTCTAAATGTGAATTTTGGCTTGCATCGGTGGCCTTCTTAGGCCACATTGTATCTGGAGATGGTATTCAGGTGGATGCTCGGAAAATAGAAGCTGTGAAAAATTGGCCTAGACCCACATCCCCAACAGAGATAAGGAGCTTTCTGGGCTTGGCCGGGTACTATCGAAGGTTTGTAGAGGGATTCTCATCCATATCATCACCATTGACTAAGCTGACCCAAAAGAAGGCTAAGTTCCAATGGTTTGATGCTTGTGAGGAGAGTTTCCAGAAATTGAAGACCAAGCTAACCACTGCTCCTGTTCTAACCTTGCCCGATGGAATAGAAGGTTTTGTGATTTATTGTGATGCCTCCAGAGTTGGTTTGGGTTGTGTGTTGATGCAAAGGGGAAAGGTGATAGCCTATGCTTCAAGACAGCTTAAGCTTCATGAGAGGAATTACCCAACTCATGACCTTGAGCTGGCAGCTGTGGTGTTTGCACTTAAAATCTGGCGCCACTACCTGTATAGAGTGCATATCGATGTATTCACCGATCACAAGAGCTTGCAATACGTCTTTAGCCAGAAGGAACTCAACCTTAGGCAAAGGAGATGGCTTGAGCTACTCAAGGACTATGATATGAGCATCCTCTACCATCCAGGTAAAGCTAATGTTGTCGCTGATGCTCTTAGCAGGTTGTCCATGGGTAGCACTAGCCACGTGGAGGAAGGAAAGAGGGAATTGGCGAAGGAGGTACACAGATTAGCCCGATTGGGAGTTCATCTGGAAGAGAACAATGAAGGCAGAGTTACCATTCAGGATGGGTCTACGTCCTCACTTGTGGCAGAGGTGAAGGAGAAGCAAGACCAAGATCCCGTCCTTCTCTAATTGAAGGGAGGCGTTCACAAACAAGAGGTAATGGTTTTTACCCAAGGGGGAGATGGTGTGTTGCGGTACCAAAATAGATTGTGCGTGCCGGATGTTGATGATGTTCGAGAGAGGATTATGGCCGAAGCGCATAGTTCTAGATACTCTATTCATCCGGGTTCCACAAAAATGTACCATGACTTAAGAGAGAACTACTGGTGGAGCGGGATAAAGAAGGATATTGCGGAATTCGTTTCCAAATGCCCGAATTGTCAACAAGTGAAGGTTGAGCATCAAAGGCCCTGTGGTCTAGCCCAAAACATAGAAATTCCAGAATGGAAGTGGGAGATGATCAACATGGACTTTATTACAGGCCTGCCGAAGTCCCGAAAGCACCATGATTCCATTTGGGTAATTGTGGATAGAATGACGAAATCAGCTCACTTCTTGGCGGTTAAGACTACTGACACCGCAGAAAAATATGCAAAGTTGTATATACAGGAGATCGTCAGACTGCATGGGGTCCCTTTGTCTATTATCTCAGACAGAGGAGCCCAATTCACTTCCCAATTTTGGAAATCCTTTCAGAAGGGATTAGGTTCGAGGGTGAACTTGAGTACAGCATTCCATCCCCAGACAGATGGCCAAGCAGAGCGCACAATTCAGACATTGGAAGATATGCTGAGAGCGTGTGTGCTTGACTTCAAGGGAAATTGGGATGATCACTTGCCTCTTATAGAGTTTGCATATAACAATAGCTACCATGCAAGCATTCAAATGGCTCCTTATGAAGCCTTGTATGGGAGGAGGTGTAGATCGCCCATTGGGTGGTTTGAAGTTGGTGAAGCCGAGTTGATTGGACCTGACCTCGTCCATCAAGCCATGGAGAAGGTACGAGTTATCCGAGAGAGGCTAAAGACAACCCAAAGTCGCCAAAAATCGTACACCAATGTGAGGAGGAGAGACTTAGAGTTTGAGGTGGATGATTGGGTGTATTTGAAAGTGTCACCCATGAAGGAGGTCATGAGGTTTGGAAAGAAGGGGAAACTTAGTCCTCGATACATTGGCCCGTACCAAATTTTGAGGCGGATCGGGAGTGTCGCTTATGAGCTGGACCTACCCTCAGAACTAGCTTCTATTCATCCGGTGTTCCACGTTTCAATGTTGAAAAAGTGCTTGGGTGACCCCTCATTGGTAGTCCCTATTAAAAGCGTTGGAATTAAGGATAGCTTATCCTATGAGGAGGTCCCAATCCAAATTCTTGATCGCCAAATCCGCAAATTGAGGAACAAGGAGGTCGCCTCAGTCAAAGTCTTGTGGAGGAACCAATTTGTTGAGGAAGCCACGTGGGAAGCGGAGGAAGCCATGAAGTCTAAATACCCACATCTATTCGTGCCTACCGAGGAGAGCATTGAAGGTAATGACCACTTCCTTGACTCGAATTCATTCGTACCTTTTTGAGTTTTGATTGATATTTGATTGAGAATTTGATTGATTGAATGACTGAATTTTGATTGTGATTTGTACCCCGAGTCTATTCTTGGTTGCTCATCATTCGAGGACGAATGATCCCAAGGGGGAGATAATGTAACACCCCTCAAACTTTTTCCCAAGATTCAGGCCTTCTTTGTACACGTGTGGGGCCCATCGTATTTATTTCGAAGTACGTGCTTGAGTTAAGATGAGTCCTTGAGGAGTTTAAGAGCGTTGGAGGTGATGTGGGGTCATTGAGGACCCCTAGGACCGAGCTAAGTCCAAAAGATCCGTCGTGGCTAAGTTTAGGACGAGTTCACGTAAGGGTCGACTTTCAATGACCCTATCGTTTGAAAGACTTTAATCCGGGTGGCCCACGACCTATCAAATTAAAGGTCGTCGAGTCTTCTTTCCAACGCCACCAAGAACGTAGATTTTGGAGTTCGGGGCCAAAGGATATGACGATTCGAAGACGAACTAGCACGATAGGGACTTCATTTTGGCCTGGGTTACCACTGCTGGGGAAATGGCCCTGGCGCCATAAGGGCGCAACGCGCCACTATCGCGCCAGGAACATGCCTCAGTAGTTTGGTCCCTGGCGCGACGCGCCACTAAAAGTGTGCAGGGTTTTTGAGGCCAAAATCCCAGAATTCAGAACAATGGGCTTGGCGCTGTAAGGGCGCGATGCGCCACTATCGCGCCAGAAACATGCCTCAGTAGTTTGGTCTCTGGCGCGGTGCGCCACTACGAGGTGTGCAGGTTTTTAGGCGTAATTTGCCTTGGCGCTGCAAGGGCGCGACGCGCCACTATCGCGCCAAGGGCGTTTTGGCCTAATTTTTCAGAATTTTGGAGGAAGGGCAATTTGGGAATTGTCCCAAATTATATATACCCAAGCCTTGTATATTTTGGGACCATTTTCTTCAGCCCTCACTCTCTCTCTAAAAGCCCTAGCTCCTCTCTCTTCTCTTCTTCTCCATTTCCAACAAAAAAGAGTCCAAGAACTTCAAGATTTGAGTCCTCCATTGAAGACCCAACTACAAGGTTTTCTTCAAGTCTTCACTAAGGTATGTAAGGCTAACCAAAACATGGGTTGAGTCCACCCATGTGCCCTATTCTTGTCTTGAGGTTAGATATCCATGAAAATTGAGTTTCTTGGTATGGTACATATTTGAATGAACTTGGTCTCCATTTTATTTAATTATTTATGTGCCAATGTTGTTGAGCTAAGAGGTTCCTAAAATGAGCCCTTATGTGAGTATGAGATGATGAAGGAATGAGTTGCTAAATATGTTTTACTGATCTTCTTAATTATGTAGATTTGATAATGTATATTACTTTCTTAAAAATGTTGCCTATTATAAAAATGTCGATTTGAAGTCTTGAAGATGTGGTGAGTCATGAGGATTTTCTCAAATGGATGAGGTAATGATTGATTATATCTAGATGATGTTATACATGTGCATTTAAAGCTTCCTTGAAGATATGATTGAGATTGAGCATTGAGATTGATATTTGATTGTGACAGAGTTGATGAGTCGACAAGGTTGTAATGAGACTTGTTGATATGAGTTGATTGAGTTGAGTTGATGGAGTTTTATGAGCATTGAGTCTTGGGAGGAGTATCGAGCACCGAATTGGGCAAGAGTATAGTCCATACTCGAACCCAATACCTGTGTTGCCAAACGTAGGGGGGATTGAACCGTTAAAGTCGGATGCTTCCCCGAGAGCTTTTGTCCTGACATTATAGGACCTGGTTGGATTGGATCCATGAGTGTTCGTCGTTCATGCCCTGGCAAGGTATGAACGGGCGTGGAAACGACGTCGTTTCGTTGTACCTTCACTGGCTCATAAGTGTTGGTTGTCGGTTAAGAGAAACTCCCAAATAAGTGTTGATAGTACTCTGAGTCAGATTGAGTTGAATTGTATATGATTGGTCCAGTCTAAATCATATCCTTGTTTAGACTTAGGACATTTGATTGAGTTGTCATCCCTTTTGAGTTGAGCTCCCGAGTTGATTTATTCTTCCTTGATGTTCGTTGTATTCGGCCATTTTACATACTCGTACATTCCATGTACTGACGCCATTTGGCCTGCATCGTTTCATGATGCAGAGACAGGTACTAGAGATCATCAGCCGGCGCTCCGTTGAAGATCAACTTACACTTTCAGCCAGTCGGTGAGTCCTCCTAGTTCCTGGAGGATATTGGGCCTTCCTGTACAGTTTTTGGATTGTCTCTTCTTTATTTAGATTGTCGGTAGCCATGGGCTTGTCATTGGCACCTTTTAGACTTGAGTAGAGGCTTCATAGACTAAGATGTGAGGAGGTCGAGCGGCCATCTTGAGGATTTCTATTTTGATTATTGTCTTGATTGTAAATATTTGGCCTTCGGCCCTTATGATATGAGAAGTATTTCTTAAATTGAGTTTTCTGCTAATAGAATGTGCTTGAATGAATGAGTGATTGTCCCAAGTGGTTCGCCCGGAGGTCAGAGATGGCCTTCGGGTGCCGGTTACGTCTAGGGTACCCTCCCGGGGCGTGACAAATACCTCTACCATAGATAACTTGGAATACTTTAATGATACAAAATCTAGAATAAGCTACAAAGAACTAATGAATGAAGCAACAAGTGCTCATAGTGCCAGTCCTTTCCAACGGACTAGTGCAGCACCTAGTATGACACATAGTACATGCAATTTACCTAGAAAAGCATGGCCTACGGCAGAAACAGAAATAAAAGATAATGTTAAACCAGCAGGAAGAAGTATGTCATTAGAAGAACCAATAAGACTACAAGAAGGAGGAAATAAAGGAAAAATACTTAACATAGCTGCTCATAATCCACAAATGTGGAACACAGTTATTGATGTATGGAAAGGAATAGTTGTAGCAGACTTTATAAAAAATTATCAAGAAACAGACGCAGAAACTATGTATAGATACCTAGAAACATTTTTAGGAGAATCATGTAAAGCTGTATGGGAAGCATATACACAAACTTATCCTCAGGAATTCCAAGGACTAATAGAATTAGGACCAAACCCATATAATTTTTCTAATAAAATACATGTCTTACTAACTGGAGAAGATCCAAATAGTGAACTATTAGCCTTACAAAGAAATGCAGTTATAAAATTAGAACAATTAAGCATTACAAATTGGATGCATATTAAAGACTTCCTTAAAGATTACTTTTATTATTGTACAGTTAGTGGTAATACTTTCGATGACGAATTAGGTAAAAAAATTATTTCATAAATTACCCGGAGCTTTAGGAAGAGAATTAGAAGAAATATGGTATAAAAGACCAGGGGTACAACAAAACCCTACTGCTTTATAGTCAATAGGACAAAAGATACAACATGTAATTGAAATACTACAAGAAAAATGTACAAACATACAAATACAAAAACAACTAAAACAAAATGAAATGAATTTCTGTAAATCTGTAATCTATACAACTCAGAGTTACGATAAAAAGCCAAACAAGTAAAGAAAATATAGAAGACGACCAAATTATAACCAACAGCCATACAAAGTAAAAAATACTACTTAAAGAGATCCTTAGCCAAAAAGCCTTATTTAAATAGAGACAGTCATGTTAGAAAATATAGGAGTGATAGAAATTATAAAAATAAATTAGAATGTTATACCTGTGGAAGTATAGAACATCTAGCTAATACATGTCCCAAAATAAATAATAGTAGAACAAGAAATTCTCAATTAGTATAAGAACTGCAAGAAACCCTACTAAACGTAGAAGAAGATATGTCAGATACCGAAAGCATATACTCTATAGTAAGTATTGAGGTAGCAGAAAAAACTCAGTCTGAATCATCTGATTCAAAAGAAGAAAATCTCATAAATGAATTAGGGCTAGAACGAGAAATGTTAAATCTAGAAGATTTACAGTTAAGTACTATGATGAATATAGGACAGGAATGTAGTCATAATTTTGAAAGACACAAGGGGATAAATAGTAGCCAATGTAATATATGTAAATAGTATCCTAGTAGAATAAATAGAGCCAAATGCCAAAAATATTATATGGAAGCATGTATAACCTGCATAGAAGCTAAATTAGAAATAAAAATAGGTAAACAACAAGAAAATCTACCATCAAAAGACTCAACTACTAAGTTAAGGCTGTTAACACTAGAAACTAGACTAAACGAACTAGAACAAAGACTAGTTTATCTTGAAAGAGGAAAAAAAAAGGTTGATATAGAAGAAACAACACAAGGAACAATACACCTAGACAATATGTAACATCCTCCAAAAATTTTCACTAAGATTCAGACCCTTCTTCGCATGCGTGTAGGATCGAACTCGACTATTGTGAAGTGTATGCATGAGTTAGGATGAGTTCCCAAGTAATTGAAGAGTGTTAGAGGTGATGTGGGGTCACAAAGGATCCCTAGAACCAAGCTAAGTCCAAGGAATTCGTCTTGGCTAAGTTTTAGAATGAGTTCGTATAAGGGGTCAACTTCTAACAACCATATCTTTTGAATTATGATGATCTGGGTGACCCATGACCTATTAAATTAAAATTCTTTGAGTCTTCTTTCTAACGCCGCCAAAATTGTAATTTTTGGAGTTCGGAGTCAAAAGTTATGACTATCCTAAGACGAACTAGTACTGTAGGAATTTCAGGCCTGGGTTGTAACTGCAGGAAACCTGGGCTTGGCGCCGCAGTGGCGCGATGCGCCACTATAGCGCCAGGAACCAGCCTCAGTAGTTTAGTCCCTGGTGCGGTGCGCCACTATTGGATATGCAGGGTTTTTAAGCTTATTTTCCAGAACCCACAAAATTTAGGCTTGGAGATGTAAGGGCGCGATGCGCCACTATAGCGCCATAAAACAGTCTCAGTAGTTTGATCCTTGGCGCGATGCGCCACTATCAAATGTGCAAGTTTTAAGCCTATATTCGACTTGGCGCTGCAGTGGCGCGATGCACTACTATAGCGCCAGGAGTGTTTTAACCCGTTTTTCCAAATTTTTGGAGAAAGGGAAAATTGGGCATTTCCCAATTTATATATACATTAGCCTTGGGATATTTTGGACCATTATTTCAGTTTATTCCTCTCTCTAAAAAGCCCTAGAAATCCCCTCTCTTCTCCTTCAAATCTATTTCCAACAAGGATTGCCTTTAAGAACTTCAAGGATTCAAGCCTTCCATTGAAGACCTAACATCAAGGTTTCTTCAAAGTCTTCACAAGGTATGTAAGGCTACTCAAAGCATGGGTTGAGTCCACCCATGTTCCCTACACCTTTTTTGAGGTTAAATGTTCATAAGAATGGAGTTTCTTGATAGGCTTATGTCCAAATGAGTTTTTTTATCTATTAATTTGATTCTTGTTATGTTGATGTTGTTGAGTCAAGAAATTTCTAAAATCTTCATGTTAGTATGAGTCGATGGATATGAGTTGTTAAACATACTTTATTGATTTTTTTAACTATGTTGATTATGTTAAATATGTTAATTTTCTTAAATATGTTGCTCATCTTGAATTGTTGATTTAGAATCTTGGAGTTGTGATGAGTCCCAAAATATGTGTTAAATGAATATATGAGCGTTGGATAGATTTGTATGTTGTTATAAATGCATATTTAACTTCTCATGAAAGATAAGATTGAGATTGATCAAATAGTATGATTGGAAGAGGTTTGATTGTGATAGACTTGATGATTTGACAAGGTTCCAAATGAGATTTGTCGATATGATTTGATTGAGTTGATTAGATGGAGTTTTATGAGCATTGAGTCTTGGGAGGAGTATCGAGCATCGAATTGGGTAAGAGTAAGTAATAATTCGAATCCAATAACTACGTCGCCAAACGTAGGAGGGGATTGAACCGTTAAAGTCGGATATTTCTCCAAAATTATTGTCCTGACATTATAGGACTTGGTTGGATTAGATCCATGAGTGTTTGATTCATTCATACCCTGGCAAAGTATGAACGGACGCGGCAACAACGTCGGTTTGTTGTATTATCACTGGCTCATAAGTGATGGTTGTCAGATAAGAGAAACTCCCATAGAGGTCTTGATAGTACTCTGAGTCGGATTGGGTTGAATTGTATGTGATTGGTCCCGTCTAAACCATATTCATGTTTAGGCTTAGAACACTTGATTGAGTTGTTCTTCTTTCTGAGTTGAGATTCCGAGTTGGTTTGATTCTCTCTGATGTTGTTTCATTCGACCATTTTACATACTCGTACATTCCATGTACTGACGCCATTTGGCCTGTATTATTTCATGATGCAGATACAGGTACTAGAGATTATCAACCGATGCACCATTGAAGATCTCCTCACTTCTAGCTAGTTGGTGAGTCCTCTAGTTTCCGGAAGATACCGAGATTATCTTTATAGCTTTGTTTTGTTTCCTTTATTTTGATCGTTGGTAGCCATGGACTTGTCATTGGCACCTACTGCATTGTTGATAGAGGCTTCATTGACTAGAGTGTAGAAATATTGATTTGTTCGTTTTGACTAGTTTTATTCTAGCTGATTATTGATTTGATAGTTGTTTGGCCTTTGGCCCTAGATTATGGATAATAGTCCTATAATAGAGTCTTCCACCGATAGAATGTGATTGAATGAAAGTGTGACTAGACCAAGTGGTTCGCTTGAAGGCTAGAAATGGCTTTCGAGTGCCGACCACGTCTAGGGTACCCTCCCAGAGCGTGACACAATATAAAATCTGAACTCATGAATATAGAAGAAAATAATACTAGCCTTATATGTAATAAAGATAAATAATTTGGAATAGTAAAAATGTTAGCTAGAATTAAAATAAAGGATATAGAAATAGAAACTCTAGCATTAGTAGATACAGGATGTACGAGTTGCCTTATAAATAAGAAGATATTACCAGCAAAAGTGCTAAAAACCTTTAAAGAACCTATATCAGCAATACAAATGGATGGAACGTATAACTTTTATAATCATTAAATAGACAAAGCCCAAATAAGTTTTATCAATACTTGTAATGAATTCTACAAACCTACATACAATATGTATAAAATTCTGGCTAAAGACTTGGATATCAAAACAAATCTGGTAATCAGATTGCACTTCCTTATACAAAACAATGGAAGCTATTTGTTTTCTAGAGATGGAATAATGTTATTTAGAAATACAGCATACACCCAGTACAAATTCAAGACAGACCCTCTAAAGGCAGGGCTCAATTAACGGCAGCCCCTAAAAAGGATACAGCTGTTTGTTGTACAGACTGCAGCACCAAAAATAGTTGTACCTTGCAAAACGTATATGAAAAAGATGAAGAGTATTTGGAACAATAATACTTAGAAGATATAGAAAAGGATCATACCTTAATAAATATAGAAACAGATTTCTATAATTTTCAAAAAGGAATACATGCTCTAGGAACAATAAAAAATCCTATGGATTTAGACAATATAATATCAATATTAGATGAAATGAAAATAATTGATAAAAAACCATTAGTACATTGGGAAAATAATAAGATCATGTGTAAACTAGACATAATTAACCAAGAATACACTATAAAAACAACAGCTATTGAAGCCAATAATGAAGATACAGAAGAATTTAGTTAACAGATTAAAGAATTATTAAAACTAGAAGTAATAAGATGATCCACTTCCAAACATAGATCTGCTGCATTTATGGTAAGAAATCACAGTGAGCAGGTAAGAGGAAAATCTAGAATGGTAATAAATTACAAAAGATTAAATGATAATACAAGAACTGATGCATATAAACTACCAGACAAAAATGAGTTAATAAATAGAATACAAGGTAAAGAATTATTTAGTAAATTTGATTATAAATCTGGATACTGGCAGGTAAAAATGCACCCAAAAGTATAGAATGGATGGCATTTACTTGTCCTGAAGGACATTTTGAATGGCTAGCCATACCTTTTGGGTTAAAAACAGCACCACCAATCTTTCAAAGAAAAATGGACAATATATTTGGAGACTATAAAAACTTTGTATTAGTTTATGTAGATAATGTTCTAGTATTTAGTAAAAATATACAAGAACATTTAGGACACTTACAAACGGTCTACAGGTTATTTGTTAGACATGGAATAATAATTAGTAAAAAGAAAATGAAATCGTGTAAAATCCATATTAATTTCTTAGGAGTAACGATAGGAGAAGGAAAAATAAAATTACAACCACATATAGCTAAGAAAGTACTAGACATGCCAGATAAATTAGATAATACAAAAGATTTATAAAAATTTCTAGTACTAGTAAATTATGCTAGAAATTTTATCCAAGATTTAGGAAAAATAGCAGGACCTTCATATGCTAAAATAGGTAGTAAAGGACAGAAACATTTTAATATAGAAGACATTAAATTAATTAAGTAAATTAAAGAAAATATTAAAAATATACCAGACTTACAAATCCCTCTTGA
Source organism: Solanum dulcamara (assembly GCF_947179165.1). Lineage (NCBI taxonomy): Eukaryota > Viridiplantae > Streptophyta > Magnoliopsida > Solanales > Solanaceae > Solanum > Solanum dulcamara. The sequence goes on from NC_077242.1 coordinate 17,383,023, forward strand.
AACCGATTATTTAATAGTACAAACTGATGAAAGCCAGTTGGGATGTGGAGCTATTTTAAAAACCAGATCTAGTAAATACAGTAGTAAAAATGAAGAAAAAATATGTTCCATTAGAGTGGTAAATATAAAGAAAAAGGAAATATGAGTAGTATAGACGCACAAGTCTTAGCAATAATATATGGATTAAATAATTTTAAATTATACATATTAAATAAATAAGAAGTATTAGTAAGAACAGATTGTGAAGCGATAGTTACATTTCACCAAACAATATGTCACGACCCATCCCCGTGGGCCGCGACTGGGTGCCCTAGCTGGACACTCGCATACACTCCTGGTAACCGTAATTAAACTTGTCACCTATTTGGGTCACAACGTCTCAGTAGGCAACACGACTTACAAGCCGGCGAGGCTATCATAGCATGTAGGGTCATCCCATTTTAAATACATATGCGAGCCGACAGGGCTGCCACGATAAAGGGAACATCCCAGAATATAATTCATACAGACACAACTAAACACGCATGTATACACAACCCATACACGTATCTACAGACCTCTAAGAGTACAAGTGATAACATATGGCGGGACAGGGCCCCCGCCGTACCCCTGAATAAACAAGTATATATATCAGAGGTTTAGTACCAAAAGCTAGGCTCCGATACAATGGAGCTTCTCCCAAGCTTGCTGAGTGGGATCCTAAGCTGGCGGACTCCCAAAACCTGTGTCAGTACTTACGGGCATGAAATGCAGCCCCCCAAGAAGAGGGGGTCAGTACGACATATGTACTAAGTATGTAAGCACGTAACAATATATAAAGAATTAAAGTTAAAATAGGGATACAGGGCAAGTATAATGTTTAGGTATTCACCGTACCTGCATCTTATAAAACAAAGTCACACATACTATTATCATGTACCGTACTCAGCCCGTTCAGGGACTTGGTGTAACAATTATATCGTTCTTCTATCCGGAGCACATATGTATTATTGGTGCTGTGGAACGCACAACCCGGTCCATGTATATAGCAGGTACGTGCCGAGGAACGATGGCCCAATCCTTATATCATGTCATAATAATGATAATGCCGAGGTACAATGACCCGATCCATATCTCATATAACAGTGCCGAGGTACGACGGCCCGATCCGTATAATGCATAATAGTACCAAGGTACGATGGCCCGATCCGTATACATGCATATCATATAACAATGCCGAGGAACGACAGCCCGATCCATATATAATGTAATATGCATATACATACATGTAGGACTCATCAGCATATCAAATATCCCTCAACCATTATCATAAAGTATGCCCAAGAACCCCTAGGTTTAGGAGCTTACACATACCATCACTATTCAGCCTATAGAAGGCTTGAGAGTCATAGTTCAACTACTTTAGGATCCCTATCATTTAAAAGTAAGTACAGGTTCTGAGACTCCATGAAATAGTCAAGTGAACCATCACTGAAAGCTTAGGAAAGTAATTATCCGAAGTACCCTTTAGATGTCATTAGGGATTACATCAATTGGGGCCTCGGGAACCACATAAATGTATTAAGACCATGCCATATAGCTCATATAATCAAGGACACAGCTTGTGCAATTGGAAACATATGTTACTATAGAGCCTTTAGATGGAGTCACCTCCAGATCCATGCCCTAGAACTTATGAATGGAGTCACCTCCAGATCCATGCCCTAGATTACCCACGATCCAGTCTCTTTGGAGGTAGGAAAAGACAAGCTTTACATGTACTACCTTTTTATCAATTCAGTAGGTAGTGGACGAAAATCTTAACTCATACTCAGAGTTTTAGAATGGAACAATTACCAATTTCACATACATAATTCTTACTTCTAAGACATGCCAAAAAGAAGAAAGGGTAGCTTCACATACCTCTTGTGAGTTACTCTTTATCCCGTTCGCCTCGTCGTCCTTTGAACCTATCCAACATAAAAGTAATATGAATATCAACCTTTCTTAACTTTCCAGTATCTTAGGTTACACCTTAGTATTAATGGAATCTATTTCCTTAGTCGTTTCCTCGACTAGTTCTTTAGTTGTTAAGGTGTTAACGAAAATTGGGCAGCACCTCCCCTACAATGTGCCCTATCCGAATTTCCAATTAGGTCCCTAAGACCTACAGCCAACCAACAACAACCTGCAGCATATGTTTAAGCAATTCACACCAACAATATACAACATAAACTTCAAACGACTTATTCAAAAATACGATATCACAATAGGGCGTCTAGCCTTTATTTTGTAACGCCTTTAATTATACACAACGAGGGGTCATGTGGCTTCAACCAGCAGCACCCTAACCTACTTTAAAACACATTTAGGCCCTGCAACCACACATCACACCCCTGCGGCAACCACTCACAAGAACAACACTTTACTTCGACAACAATTCGACTATAACGACTACAATTTGGATTGCTTCGAACGTTAAACATTGCTATGAGATTTTTACACTTACAGCATCATACAAGGTGCGTAATACACACTATGAAAACACCATAAACTTCAAATTAGAAGGAAAGACCTTACCTTACGTTAAACTTGTCAAAACTATCAAAACGTGAATTCTGGACAGCTTACTGTCTTGTATTGTCGCTTAGTTTCGAAGGGGTAATTGAGGGAAATAAGATTTGTGTCCTCAATGAAAGTTATATACATGTGTCTTAGGGTCGCATACAATTTTAAATTACCCCTACATAAATTTTGTACAAAAAGATATTCCCAAAATACCAACAGCAGTCCTTGTAAAATATCTAAAACGAAATCTGGGCAACAGCTCTCCCATGCTTCACCACCCTTTTTCGAGCAGATAAAAGAAAAACTGGGTTTTAGAGGCTAAATAAAAGTTATAGTCCTATGAAATATCTTTCCGAAACATCTTGAATCACTTGAAACGAAGCCTTATACAAGGAGCTATACTCAGTTTACTAACAGCGGTATCTTCAAACACGGGTCTGTTAACAAGAACAAAACCTCCTCTTTTCCCTAACGATAAATTTTATGTTGTTAAACACCGTCATATCACCGTAGGATACCTTAAATAATTAATTCACGGAAAGAAATCGGGCCTTACCTTTCTTGGCCACCAAACCCGTAGCTATACTCTCTCTTGTTCTTGGTTTTTCTCTCAAGTGTTTTTTGAAGAGAGAAGGCTGAAATGTGATAAATTTTCAGCACTTTACACATATATATCCTTTTGGAAGGTGACACGTGTCATCCTCTAAGGGTGACATGTGTCACAACCTTAGGCAGCCATATCATTACATGCCACCAATCACATGCTGCCACGTGGCAGTGTGGGTCCCACGTAGGTGTGTCACCTACTTGCTTGTCACCTGCTTGCTTGTCACCTGCTTGCTTCGCTTTCGTAAGTTCGGAAACTAGTTTTTGCTCCCTTTAATAGGTTTGTCATCTCGTCTTATTTTAAGAGCCTATGTAATCCGTACTACGCAAGCTTAGTATGTACTCAACAAGTTTAAGTATGTACAACATCCAAGTTGGTGGCTTATGTAAGTAAATGGAGTACCACGACTCATTATTCGGCCTCCAACTCTTTCCAGATTCTTATAAACCTATTCCCAACCGTTACTACTTGGGTGGAGTCTTATAGATAACATGTATCCCGCGGCAATATTTTTTTTAAAAAAACATGCTACAATGTACAAAACTACGGGGTGTAACATCAATAAATAGTAAAGCAAGCAGTAAAAGAAGATGGTTAAATTTAATAGACGTTATATCTATATATAATAACGTAGTCTTTGAATACATAAAAGAAAAATATAATAATCTAGCAGATCAATTAAGTCGTTTGCAACTTAAAACTAATTAAAAGTTATATTTTAGCATGAGACCAACTGGCCAACAGCCAACAGACAAAGGCAAGGGCATAGCCCAATCAGACTCATATGCTTAGACATTACTAAATAAGACTAATTTCAGACCCCAAGGTACCATTGAGATGATGGAAAGAATTTACTTTGGTAAGTTCAATTTAATTTCTTATCCTCAATGTAACTTATCTTTTAGAATTCTACCAGACTGTAATATAGATAAAACTCAAAAATGTTTAGTTGATAATTTATGGGTAACTTATAATAAACAAGACAATTAAAATTTTATTGCAGCCAATAACGCTCTATGTTAATATTTTTCAGACAAAAATAGAGAGAACAAGTTTAAATATTATGTGGTTATACATGGTAAGACTAATGGTATTTTCTAGACTTGGTTAGAAGCAGGGGCGGAGCTACAGGGGTGCGAGGGGTAGCAACCGAACCCCCTTCGTCGAAAAATTGCACTATATATATACTGTGAATTTATTTATTCATGTACAAATATTATTTTTGCATCCCCTTAACAAATGGAGATTGTGGATCAGCGGATAAGGCGCCTGTGATTGAGTCCGCGGTTGCGCGTTCGATTCTCGACAATGGCACATTTTACTTTTTTCATCCAGTCCCTTACTTTTTAATTTTCTTGAACCTCCTTATCAAATATTCTGGTTCCGCCCATGGTTAGAAGTCATAGACTCAATAAATGGGATTAAAAATCTATCACGACCCAATTCCTTAGGTCATGATGAAACCTACTATAACCCTCTAGTAGGTAAGCCAACCCGTCAACCCGGAACTTTAAGTAATGGGTTTGAGGGAAGAAACTAAATAAGAGTATTGAATTATAGAAGTAAACAGAATGAATAAGAGAAAGTAAACCAAAACATGTTTTAAACAAGTAAAGATCCCTCCTAGAACCTGGAAGTCACAAGTATAGAGCTTCTACAAAATAAAATACGAGTACAAGTCCCGAAAGTGGACCAAAAATATATATAACAACTGGCTAGTCTCAGAAGGTAAAAGATGGGCCATCCATGCTGAAGGAGACAGGAATGATCCAAAAACGCCAAGTACTCACCCTAGTCTTTGAAGTTGACTGCAATAGGCTCGATTTATCCACGATGATAGCTGGTGCTCGGTCCTGTATCACGAAAGTAGATGCAGAGTGTAGTATGAGTACCAAAACAACAGGTACCCAGTTGGCATTATAGGCCGACTACGCAGAAAAGATAAAAATAATATGAAAAAGAAGAATAACCTAAATAGGAGTCAACATAAACATCAAAAGGGGAAAGAGTACTACCTATGAGAACTACAACTAACTATACCCAACTAGGACCTCATAAGCCCAGCTGGAACACTCGTGCGCAAGTTAAATAAAAACTCGGACGAACCCCCATAAGCCCATCGAGTACACAGAATAGCTACAACTACCAAGGTTAGGAACCAAGAATCTGCGATGTTAGGAGCTGAAGTACTATATCATTTCTAAACCCAAAATCTCTAAGAGTCAATCAATCTAGTGGTGACTTAGGGGTCGAGGCCGGGACTGGGACCCAAATGATCACCCAAATATTTAAAGTGGCCAAGGCCAAGACTGAGTACCCGGATGCTTGCCATAATACATAAGTGCGGTTCAGGACAGGACTGGATACCTGGATGCTCGCCGTAATACATCGGCATGATCGACACCTAGACTAGGTACTCGGATGCTCGTCATACTAGCAAGCCGGTAGAGGCCGGGGCTAAGTACCCAGATGCTCCCCGATAATTCAGAATGGAGGATGAGACTTGGTACCCGGATGCTCATAGATAATTTATCCAATGATGCCAAATATTCTACTTCCCAACTTAGAATACAACAGTACCAAAAATCTTTTCCCAAATGAGTCAACCGATATGCCACCAAAATAGGAACCGGAGCCAAAGTCAACGATCACAAAATCTAGTATTGCCGATGCATCATGAAAGTCACGATTATACCAATTTATGAATGAGGATATTTTTAAGAGCATGGATAACTCCTAACTAAGGCTATGCTACCAGGCACTAGCCCGCTACACCATTCTACAAGGATCTAAGTCCAGCAGAGCGATGCCGAGACATCTAAAGCAAGTTTACATCCTATACTAAGGCCAACATACTCCAAAATGTCAACAACATGCTCATTGAACTCTCCTTATAATACTAACAAGTAACGACAAGATACACATGCTTCTAAATATCCAAAAAATCCGATAACAAGCCTAAAGCATAATTTCTAACACCTAAAATATACAATCATACTACCCAACCAAAATTCCAACCATTTTAACATGCTTTCACACATTCCATCTCAATCTAAAGAAAGGTAAAACTGTAGCCTACCTGTAGGCTAAACACGCGGGCTCTAAATCTATGCCGAAGCTTTTCCCTTATGAACTACCTTGAAATACTACCATGCTATCAAAAACAGAATCATGACATCAATATAGTCATTTAGATACTAATTTCATAATTTTTGGAGACAGATTAATTTTGTGATCTAAAATGGAAATTGTGGGACCCACATCCGAAATTCTAGATTTGACACCCAAAACAGGTTCTAAATATCGCCCCAAGCTTAAAATGAGATTTATAACATAATTCAGGGTGAAAAACTATGCAGGACGAGCATGCAACCAAAACTCATAAATTTTGACTAAAGGACCAAAAATGGCAGCATCAAAATCAGTAAATTCTAAAAAAATGATACTCTTTCAACCCAAACAAATTGCACTATGAAGATCCTTGCAAAAAACCCCACAATCTAGCCTCAAGAATCACTCAAAATGGAGATATATTGACCAAGATACCTTCTTCCAAAATTACACAAAATTTCATTCCAAAAATGACTAAATCAGAAACTAAAAATGCATTTTTACCTCAAACGAAGCTTCCTCTCGCATTTCTGAGATCACCAAGAGATTCCTCACAAAATTCTCTTGAATTTAGACCCTTGAATCATCAAAATTGGGTTTATATAGGTCAAGAAATAATTATTCAAAGTTCTTCAAATTCTCAACTCAAGGCCTCAAATCTTTGTTACAACTCCAAAACTGATTCTGTAAACTCTCCTAGGCCAATTTCGACATTTCAGAGCTGCTGGAATTGACAAAATTCTATTTCGAGACTCATAGCTCCAGTTTACCCCAAATATCACTTTCTAGTACTTAAAGCTAATGAAAACTCAAAATTTCCAAAGACTTAACTTTTTATAGGATTTTCTAAAAATCAACACCCGGTACCAATCAAAAATGACTTGGGGCAACTAAAGGAAGGGGAAAATGGTCATTTTACAAAAATTCCAAAAATGACCTTGAGGGTCATTATAATATCCACTACTAAAAGAACTTTTGTCCACGAAAGTAGGGACAGGTGTATACTTGGATGGCCAAATAAGCTGGTGAACTGCTCCTGCATCTCCTGCTCGGTCTCCTATGTAGCCTCCTCGATCGGACGATTGCACCACTAGACCTTAATCACAGGGATGGACTTAGAATGAAGCTGGCGAACATCTCTAGCTAAAATAGCAACCGGCTCCTCAACAAAAGTCAAACGATCATCCAACTCAACAGATTCATACTGAAGCACGTGAGACTCATCTGGAATGTACAAACAAGGTGTATAGCTGAAAATGCTGGTGGCAAAGACAACTCATAAGCAACCTCTCCAACTCTCCTCAGAATCTCAAAGGGCCTGATATACCTGGTCTAAGCTTACCCCGTCTGCCGAATCTTATCACGCCCTTCAAGGGCGACACCCGCAAGAACACCTGATCTCCTACCTTGAAGCGCAAAGGCTATGCCTGCGATCAGCGTAAATCTGGTGCCTACTCTGAGCTTTCCTCAACCTATCCTGAATAACCCGAACTCTGGTTATGGCATCCTGAAGTAAATCGGTACTGTGCGACCCAGGCCTTGAAGACTCAAACCAACCAACCAAAGTACGACAACGCCTACCATATAAGGCCTCAAATGGGGCCATCTGAATACTAGAGTGGTACCTATTGTTGTACGCAAACTCTGCCAAATCTAAGTACTGCTCCCAATGACTCTTGAACTCCAATACACAAGCTCATAGCATATCCTCCAGAACCTAAATAGTATGCTCTGACTGACCGTCGGTTTGTGGATAAAGTGTCGTACTAAGATCAACCTGGGTGCCCAACTATCTTTGAAAGGCCCTCTAGAAACTAGAAGTAAATTGAGATCCCCTATCTGATATAATGGATATCGGTACCCCGTGCAGACGGACCACCTCCTGAATATAGATTCGAGCTAGACGATCTGCAATAAAAGTGGACCGTACTAGCAAGAAATGCGCTAACTTGGTCAATCGATCAACGATGACCCAAATACCATCATACCTCTGGATGATCGAGGCAATTCCATCACAAAGTCCATGGTAATTCATTCCCATTTCCACTCGGGAATGGGTAATCTCTGAAAGACTCCACCAGGCCTCTGATGCTCCACCTTAACCTGTTGGCAACTTAAACAATGGGATACATACTTAGCTATATATCTCTTCATACCACTCCACCAGTAATGTTGTCTTAAATCCCGATATATCTTCGCGGTACCCGGATGGATAGAATATCTAGAATCGTGGGCCTCATGAAGGATCAACTGAATGAAGTCTCCAACTTTAGGAACATAAAGGTGACATCGAATCGTAGTATGCCATCCGAATTTATAGAAGTCTGGCCACCCTCGCCTCGCAATACTAAATCTCGAAGCTTTACCAATTCTCCATCCTCAAACTGCAGGCCACGAATCTGGTCCAGTAGAGATGATCGAGCTCCCACAAAAGACAAAATTGGTCCGAAATCTGAGATTTCCAGCCTGACCATCCGATTAGCCAAATACTGGATGTCCAAGGCTAGGGGTCGCTCCGCAGCATACAAGTAAGCTAAACTACCCATACTCCCTGTCTTCCGGCTCATGGCATCCGCTACAATATTTGCCTTGCCCGGATGGTAAAGAATAGAGATGTCATAATCGGACAATAGCTTAATCCAATGCCACTATCTAGAATTAAGATCTTTTTGACTCATAATGTATTGTAAGCTGCGGTGATCTATATATATCTCACAATGGACTCTGTATAAGTAGTGCCTCCACATCTTGAGCGCGAAAACTACTGCCGCCAATTCCAAGTCATGGGTGGGGTAGTTGCACTCATGCACTCTCAACTGTCTGGAAGCATAAGCAATAACTCGGCCATGCTGCATCAGTACACACCCAAGACCTACCCAAAAGCATCACAATATACGGAAAAGACGAACAAGCGAAGAAAACAACCAAAGAATAAGTTTTTCAAAAAACAGGATAGGAAATAATCTTATATTCAGGATTTTATCCTACCGGAGGCACCCTAGTGGAGAGCAGAGCAAATTAAAATGATTTAAATAGAGATGTTTCAATAATTAAAATGATGTAAATAGAGATGTTTCAATATGTGTTTTAAGCCAATAGATTGTAAATCCTACTCAGTACTCCCTCTTCTCACTTTGTTTCATCATGTTTGTCTCAAAGTTTTTTCCTATTTTCCCAGTTTTTATAATCTTAGGTACGTGGCGTTGTTACACTAGATCTATGAGTCTCCTGAAGACTCTTTCGGTTGACAGTTCTGGTTTCCAGCCAATATACTTTAGATTGATTTTTTTTTATCTTTTCCAGTTCATCTCTTCTTTTTAATCTATGTTTTTAACACGTTCGTCTTTAACCACACCTTGGACATAAAACTGGCTGCAAATTATTCCTCTATTACTTATCAGGGCTGAAAGACATTAATCCTAGGTATTTACAGGTTAATCCATAGGAGTTGTTAAATAATTAAGAAGCTAACCATATACTAAGGGAAATTTTATATAACTGAACGGTTTATACATGTATAAGTAACATAGTTAAAAGAAAAATTAAAGACATATTTTTGTGGGAATAGGATATAAAACTGTATGAGACTTACATGACTTAACTAAGAGAGGTTTCCCTTTCAGAAACCCCGAAGATCTTTGAAAAGAAAAACTTCACACAACCCAAGCCACAACACTTATTATTATTTCAACTTTTGTACAACCAGAGTTTAAGAAATGGTAGGATCTTTATACATGAAGGGAAGGGGAATTTGTTGGAGGTTTTTTGAATTTTGTCTCACTAGATTCAAAGCATCTCTCTCTAAGCATTTTGTCTTTGCAACTCTCACACCTATCTCTTATATAGAGGTAGAGATAGCAAACTAAAGGTTTAAAATACTTCTACGTGGCCTTATTAGAAATGGCCGACATCTTGATAAGATTCCTTAATAATACGCGTTGGGTGCTCAGTAGGTCCCATCATCACATGCATTATTAGTTCATCTTTTTTGACTAACTACTGACACAAACAGACGCGTGCTTGTCAACAATTTTTCCCTTTTTTGGAGGGTAGTGATAAAGTGATAGCACTTAAAAGACACTTGTGGGCATACCCAAATGGCACACTGTGTACATTCATTATTGGCAATCTACTCATCTTTATGTCTTTTGATTAACTGTATCATCTTTTTTGTTGTCTTCTTGGATATATCCTTATTCTAAGTATTGAGATTATGCAATGCAATAGATTCAAAATTCATGCCTGAATCATCGTGTTCATATGGGTCTTGTGCATCCTGATAATTATGGTTCCCATAGTCTTCTTCCAAACTTGATATTCTTATTGGACTGGTATTGGTACCTTCGTCTGACTGGATTTCTTTGTTCTCCGGATCTGGATTATCTTTACTAATAACATGCTTATCACGTCCATGGTCTTGAAAAAACTGTTTTAAAGTCTGCTTAATTATGACTTCAATTTTATTATTTCTTTTCTTTTTTTATAGCCATATTCGTTTTAGGATTATCTTTATGGAAAGTTTTAGGTAATCTTCTTCGTGAGGAAGAAGATTCCTTTTCTTCACTTTTTGGCAAAATGACAGTCATTAACGGATATGTCTTTACCGGCCACCATTTGAACTGGACTAGCTATACCTTGATTTGGTATAGTAGATTTCTGAGCATCCAGAGGGGAATGCACACCCTTTTCATCCATTTTTGATTGAGATGGAGAACTCATATTTTCAGTCTGAGTACTCGTGTTGTTTGTTCTGGTAACAAACTTACCTTGAAAGGTTTCAAGCTGTTTCAGGAGTCTCATATTTTCTTGAATGAGAGCCTTATTATTTGTGTTCAATTTTTTGAAGGCTTCGGTCATGGTGGAGCAATGATCACAGAAAATAATTTTATCTGTGTCCTTTTGGATATTGTATTGAGGTGTTTGGGTTCGGTTTTGTCTGAGGCTTGGTGATATGTAATAATTTGAGCCAAGTATTCCTCTGACATAGTCTAAAGATTCAGTAAAATTATTAAAACCTTTGTGAAGAGGATTTTTAATCCTATTTATTGAGTCTATGACTTCGAACCAAGTCTAGAAAACACCATTAGTCTTACCATGTATAACCACATAATATTTAAACTTGTTCTCTCTATTTTGGTCTAAAAAATATTGACATAGAGTGTTATTGGCTGCAATAAAATTTTAGTTGTCTTGTTTATTATAAGTTACCCATAAATTATCAACCAAACATTTCTAAGTTTTATCTATATTACAGTCTGGTAGAATTCTAAAAGATAAGTTACATTGAGGGTAAGAAATTAAATTGAACTTACCAAAGTAAATTCTTTCCATCATCTCAATGGTACCTTGGGGTCTGAAATTAGTCTTATTTAGTAGTGTCTGAGCATATGAGTCTGATTGGGCTATGCCCTTGCCTTTGTCTGTTGGCTGTTGGCCAGTTGGTCTCATGCTGAAATATAACTTTCAATTAGTTTTAAGTTGCAAACGACTTAATTGATCTGCTAGATTATTATCTTTTCCTTTTATGTATTCAAAGACTACGTTATTATATATAGATATAACGTCCATAAAATTTAACCATCTTCTTTTACTGCTTGCTTTACTATTTATTATTCGGTGAAATTTAACTATCGCTTCACAATTTGTTCTTACTAATACTTCTTCATTATTTAATATGTATAATTTAAAATTATTTAATCCATATATTATTGCTAAGACTTCTGCGTCTATACTACTCATATTTCCCTTTTTTTATATTTACCACTCTAATAGGCACATATTTTTTCTTTATTTTTACTACTATATTTACTAGGTCTGGTTTTTAAAACAGCTTCCCATCCCAGCTGACTTCTATCAATTTGTACTATTAAATAATCGGTTTCAAGAGAGATTTGTAAGTTTGGTATATTTTTAACCTTTTCTTTAATTTGCTTAATTAATTTAATGTCTTCTATATTAAAATATTTCTGTCCTTTACTACCTGTTTTAGCATATAAAGGTCCTGCTATTTTTCCTAAATCTTGGATAAAATTTCTAGCATAATTTACTAGTCCTAGAAATTTTTGTAAATCCTTTGTATTATCTAATTTATCTAGCATGTCTAGTACTTTCTTAGCTATATGTGGTTGTAATTTTATTTTTCCTTCGCCTATCATTACTCCTAAGAAATTAATATGGGTTTTACATGATTCCATTTTCTTTTTACTAATTATTATTTCATGTCTAACAAATAACCTAAAGACCATTTGTAAGTGTCCTAAATGTTCTTGTATATTTTTACTAAATACTAGAACATCGTCTACATAAACTAATACAAATTTTTTATAGTCTCCAAATATATTGTCCATTTTTCTTTGAAAGATTGGTGGGGTTGTTTTTAACCCAAAAGGCATGGCTAGCCATTCAAAATGTCCTTCAGGACAAGTAAATGCCGTCCATTCTATACTTTCGGGGTGCATTTTTACCTGCCAATATCTAGATTTACAATCAAATTTACTAAATAATGTTTTACCTTGTATTCTATTTATTAACTCATTTTTGTCTGGTAGTTTATATGCATCTGTTCTTGTACTATCATTTAATCTTTTGTAATTTATTACCATTCTAAATTTTCCTCTTACCTACTCACTGTGATTTCTTACCATAAATGCAACAGATCTATGTTTGGAAGTGGATCATCTTATTACTTCTAGTTTTAATAATTCTTTAATCTGTTTACTAAATTCTTCTGTATCTTCATTATTGGCTTCAATAACTGTTATTTTTATAGTGTATTCTTGTTTAATTATGTCTAGTTTACACATGATCTTATTATTTTCCCAATGTACTAATGGTTTTTCATCAATTATTTCCATTTCAGCTAGTATTGATATTATATTGTCTAAATCCATAGAATTTTTTATTGTTCTCAGAGCATGTATTCCTTTTTGAAAATTATAGAAATCTATTTCTATATTTATTAAGGTATAGTCCTTTTCTATATCTTCTAAGTATGATTGTTCCAAATACTCTTCATCTTTTTCATATACGTTTTGCAAGGTACAACTATTTTTGGTGTTGCAGTCTTTATAATAAACAACTGTATCCTTTTTAGGGGCTGCCGTTAATGGAGACCTTTCTTTAGAGGGTCTATCTTGAATTTGTACTGGGGTGTATGTTGTATTTCTAAATAACATTATTTCATCTCTAGAAAACAAACTACTTCCATTGCTTTGTATAAGGAGGTACAATTCGATTACCAGATCTGTTTTGATATCCAAGTCTTTAGCTAGAATTTTATACATATTGTATGTAGGTTTGTAGAATTCATTACAAGTATTGATACAACTTATTTGGGCTTTGTCTATTTAATTATTGTAAAAGTTATAGGTTCCATCCATTTGTATTGCTGATATAGGTTCTTTAAAAGTTTTTAGCACTTTTGCTGGTAATATCTTCTTATTTATAAGGCAACTCGTACATCCTGTATCTACTAATGCTAGAGTTTCTATTTCTATATCCTTTATTTTAATTCTAGCTAACACTTTTACTGTTCCAAATTGTTTATCTTCATTACATATAAGGCTAGTATTGTTTTCTTCTATATTCATGAGTTCAGATTCTATATTATGTAGGTGTATTATTTCTTGTGTTGTTTCTTCTATATCAACCTTTTGTTTTCCTCTTTCAAGATAAACTAGTCTTTGTTCTAGTTCGTTTAGTCTAGTTTCTAGTGTTAACAACCTTAAATTAGTAGTTGAGTCTTCTTTTAATGGTAGATTTTCTTGTTGTTTACCTATTTTTATTTCTAATTTAGCTTCTATGCAGGTTATATATGCTTCCATATAATATTTTTGGCATTTGGCTCTATTTATTCTACTAGGATACCATTTACATATATTACATTGGTTACTATTTATCCCCTTGTTTCTTTCAAAATTATGACTACATTCCTGTCCTATATTCATCATAGTACTTAACTGTAAATCTTCTAGATTTAACATTCCTCGTTCTAGCCCTAATTCATTTATGAGATTTTCTTCTTTTGAATCAGATGATTCAGGCTGAGTTTTTTCTGCTACCTCAATACTTACTATAGAGTATATGCTTTCGGTATCTGACATATCTTCTTCTACGTTTAGTAGGGTTTCTTGCAGTTCTTATACTAATTGAGAATTTCTTGTTCTACTATTATTTATTTTGGGACATGTATTAGCTAGATGTTCTATACTTCCACAGGTATAACATTCTAATTTATTTTTATAATTTCTATCACTCCTATATTTTCTAACATGACTGTCTCTATTTAAATAAGGCTTTTTGGCTAAGGATCTCTTTAAGTAGTATTTTTTACTTTGTATGGCTGTTGGTTATAATTTGGTCGTCTTCTATATTTTCTTTACTTGTTTGGCTTTTTATCGTAACTCTGAGTTGTATAGATTACAGATTTACAGAAATTCATTTCATTTTGTTTTAATTGTTTTTGTATTTGTATGTTTGTACATTTTTCTTGTAGTATTTTAATTACATGTTGTATCTTTTGTCCTATTGACTATAAAGCAGTAGGGTTTTATTATACCCCTGGTCTTTTATATCATATTTCTTCTATTTCTCTTCCTAAAGCTTCGGGTAATTTATGAAAATAATTTTTTTACCTAATTCGTCATCGAAAGTATTACCACTAACTGTACAATAATAAAAGTAATCTTTAAGGAAGTCTTTAATATGCATCTAATTTGTAATGCTTAATTGTTCTAATTTTATAACTGCATTTTTTTGTAAGGCTAATAGTCCACTATTTGGATATTCTCCTGTTAGTAAGAGATGTATTTTATTAGCAAAATTATATGGGTTTGGTCCTAATTCTATTAGTTCTTGGAATTCCTGAGGATAAGTTTGTTTATATGCTTCCCATACAACTTTACATGATTCTCCTAAAAATGTTTCTAGGTATCTATACATAGTTTCTGCGTCTTTTTCTTGATAATTTTTTATAAAGTCTTCTACAACTATTCCTTTCCATACATCAATAACTGTGTTCCACATTTGTGGATCATGAGCAGCTATGTTAAGCATTTTTCCTTTATTTCCTCCTTCTTGTAGTCTTATTGGTTCTTCTAATAGCATCCTTCTTTCTACTAGTTTAACATTATCTTTTATTTCTATTTCTGCCGTAGGCCATGCTTTTCTAGGTAAATTGCCTGTTCTATGTGTCATACTAGGTGCTGCACTAGTCCGTTGGAAAGGAATGACACTATGAGCATTTGTTGCTTCATTCATTAGTTCTTTGTAGCTTATTCTAGATTTTGTATCATTAAAGTATTACAAGTTATCTATGGTAGAGGTATTTTCTTTTTCTATATCATTATCTGTATCTTGTATTCGGTATATTAGATTGTCATCTCTTTCTGGACATAATCTAAAATGTTCTATGATTTCTGTGATGTCCATTTTACCCCTTTTGCAGCCTTTACATTTAAACATACTATATCTATTTTCTTTGTATATTCTTTTTACTTTTTCGATAGCATTATCTACCTCACAGCTTTCTTGTAGGATTTCGATATTCATAAATCCTTCTTGTTCTGTGGCTATTGTGCTTTCAGTGTCCGTATCATCTACTTGGTTTTGGCTTGTGTAGTTATAGTCTATGAATCTTATAGAAGTCTCGCCCTTGGAACTAGTTTACATTAAGTGATTTTCTGGTATAAATACTTTTGGTTTACTTAGTTTATCTAGGTTCCATTCTAAACTGCGTATTCTTGTGGATTTATTTTTATAGGTTTTATTAGTTTTATCCCTTTATTACCCATTACTTCAACAACATCGTTAACTTGAAGTCTGAATTTGGTATTGCTACTCAAAGTCATTTTACCTATAAAACCTATACACATTAACAGATTATTGCCATGATTCATTTCTTCGTACTCTTTAATTTGTATTCCTATTTTAATGTGTTTACCAAATTCTTGGAGGTTTATTAAAAAGTCTGGACTAATGTAAAATATTCCTCCATTATTGATCATATCTATTTCTGTTAGTCCAATTATGGACTTCTTTAAATCTGACCACCTATCATCATATACTACTAATAATACTTTAGAACCTAAATTCTTTTTAGTTAGTCCTTTTATTCCTATGACTATTAATACCATATGCATTAGCATTAATGAAGGGGATCTGATGGTTTTAAAGTAATTTGAAGTTACTAAATTTAATACTGAAAAGTTTTCTCCTATAGCAGAGATTTGTTCTTCTCTGTAATGTCTATATAACTGATTACTTTGAGAAAAATATGGGACTTTGTATAAGGTCTTGGGATTTAGTAATTTTAATTGGTTTTGCTGAAATATTTACAAGTCTCTGTCTATATCTACTATTTCATTAAGTTCTTGATTCTGCTCTCCATTAGGGTGTCTCTGACGGGATAAAATCCTGGATATAAGATTATTTCCTATCCTATTTTCTGAATAACTTATTCTTTGGTTGTTTTCTTTGCTTGTTCGTCTTGATTCAGGTGGAAAAAGTTCCATGGTTTGGGTTTTTTTATTATGTGGTGTCTTTCCCTTTCTTTTTGTGGAGTTATTTCTATTCTTTTTAATTGACCAATTAATTCGTCTATTTCGGTATTCTTTGGAGCTTGAATTTCTGGTCGCTTTTCTTTAATTAACCTATCTATTTTGAAATTAATTTCTATTAATAAGGCTATTATTGTATTATTCTGCTTTAGTATAGTTTTATCACTTATGCTAGTTGGGATATGTGTTGAATATCCTACTGGATCTTGGTGGTATTTGGTTACCACTTCTAATGCCTTTTTATAATTTATGTCTTCTTCACTCATTAAAGAGAAATCTGCACTAGCCTTCGAGTTATTATTGCCAAGTTTCTAATTTCTGTGTCTATATGATCTATTTATTCAGTAATCTTGGTTACTACTTGAGTATTTTTTACTTCTAATTCTTTAGGCTTGTCAATAATTATTTTTACTATCTTTTCTATTTCTATTTTGTAGGTATTTTTTCAAGGTTGAATTTTGTATTTAAAAATTGGAGTTTTCGGTCTACTTCTAGTTGTTGAGATTTTAGAAAATCAAAATTTTGTTCTAATCTAATTAATATTTAGTTTGTTTGTTTATTACAGTCTCTAGATGTCACGCCCCGAGAAGGTATCCTAGGCGTGATAGGCACTCTGAAACCATCTCTGGCTTCCGAGAGAACCACGTGGTCTCATTACTCATTTGTTCATCAGCGGAAGACTTAAGAATACTAATGTGGTTTGTCATCATCAACATCAAAGGAAAAATAGATAATTCTTAGAAGAAGTAGTTTCTAAGGAGAACTACTCCGATTACATCATCAAACTCTGTCTATGAAACCTCTAATACTCTTAGATGGTGCCAATGACATGTCCATGGCTATCTTAAAAGAAACATAATACTCAAAAATAATAAAAGGATAGAGAGTTCCTCCGAATACAAGAAGGACTCACCAAATAGCTGAAAAATAATGATCTTCAACGATGCACCCGTTGAGGATCTCTAACACCTGTATTTGCATCATAAAACGATGCAGGTCGAATGACGTCAGTACGTGGAATGTACGAGTATGTAAAATGGCAGGAAGGTAAGGACATATATCAAGAAATTCCTCTCAGGAAAACTCAGCTCAAAACTCAACATCATCTCAACATTAATATGTAATGCAAATTTAAAATAATAATAAGAAATGCTTACTCAGTTGGAAGTTTCTCTAACCGACAACCATCACTTATGAGCTAGCGATGATACAACGAAGCGATGTCGTTGCCATATCCATCCAATACCTCGCCAGGGTAAAGGACATCACTATCTTGGATCCACTCATCAAAGTCCTCTTTTTGGGACTTAAGAGGCATAGCCTCCATCCTATGCTGGCTACGTAGTTCTGGGGTTTGAGTCAATTAAAATCTTACCCAACTCGGTGCTCAATACTACTCCCAAAATATATGCTCATATTAATCTCATCATCTAGTCTCATTGGACTTTAATTTAAATCATCAAACTCATCTCATTACCTCTTCATCAATCATTATACTTCAAAAACATCATTTACATCTCATCAAAATATATTGCTCAAAACATCATTTACTCAAATTCATTTAAACTCAACTCTTTTGCTCTTTCCAAACTCAATAAAATACATATATAGTATTAATTTATATCACTCTTTTTATCAATGAAAATATTAAAAAGCCAACATCTTTACTCAAAACATGTGTAAAAATATTCATGAACATCAAATCAATTAGGATTGATGGGAAAGTAGCAATGAACAATAATTCCAATAATATGAGAGATAACAATAATAATAATATTAATACATAAATATATCTAACTCAATAGAAGAAGAATTAATTCATTTAGAATTCAAGATTTGGATAAAACTCAACTATAACTCAATTATAATGAATTTAAATATTGGGCGCATGGACGAACTCAATCCGATGTTATGAAAGCCTTACATACCTTAAATCCGAAGCTTTACTCCGAATTGGAAAACTCTTGAACCCCTAGCCTTTTCTTCTCGTCAGAGCATTTTGTGTACTACCCGGAGTATAAGAATCACCGGAGTAGTATTTTTATACTACTAAAACTAAAACTATATTTGAGAATGAGTAAAGAAGTATATAGAGAGAAGAGTTGCTTAAGAAAGCTTGATGAATAAAATGAGGAAATAAGGTGGGTATTTATAGGTGTGGAGAAGGGACTTAATAATAAATAAAATTAATTAAAAAGGATGATCTTGAAAATTCAATGGAGGATTTTGATGTCATGGATGATGTCAAATGGTTCTAGATCTTTCTATGGTAGATGAGATGAGATATCTTTTAATGGAATATCCGTTTTCGAAGCTGCGTTTGAATAAGATAAATTCCTTATTAGGATTTGGTGTCTTCATAAGAATTGTAGATATAGAAGTGTAGTTTCAGTTAGTTCAAAAATCATCCAATTTGGAGAATGCTACATCGAGATATGAATTTTATTCTACAAACACTCCATTCCATCACAGCACTATGTCTTGCAAAGATTAATTTATTTGATCTACTTAAACTCCGAATCTTAAGATATGTTCTTCATGAAAGTTGTAGGTAATGATGTTCTGGTTACGCAGAAATTTGAATCACCTAATATGGACTAATCTATAAAAAGTTATTCCCAATATACAGAGATATTAACATTTTCGTCGAGAATTGAAATACCGACATACAACGTTTTAAGGGGTGTTACATTATCTCCCCCTTGAGATCATTCGTCCTCGAATGAAGATGAAAATAGGAGACATCAAAAAAGAATATCATAAATACATCAATTTCTCAAAAACTCCGATACTCAAATGATCAATGACTCAAACTCAAGAATACACATCGACTCAAAGGTAGAAGTAAGGAATATTACCTTGAATATCGTCATCAGAAGGAACAAATAGATGAGGATATTGAGCCTTCATATCTTCTTCAGCTTTCCATGTAGCCTCTTCAACAAATTGATTTCGCCATAGGACTTTCACAGATACCACTTTCTTAGTTCTTAATTTGAGAACCTGACGATCAAGAATCTGAACTGGAATCTCTTTATAACTCAAACTCTCTTTCACCCCAATGCTCTCAGCTGGGAAAACAAGTGAAGGATCTTTGTCACCACCCGAATCCGGGTGTGATGGCACTCATCTCAACCCACCGAGACAAGTCAGCCTAAAACTCAACAGAAATTACATGTGGAAGTAATTGAGATAAAACAAGGGTTAACTTAGTCAAAAACAAATAAATAATCTCAAAATCCCTCAAGACTGGTTGTCACGTATACAAGCCACTAATAAATTACCAAAGTACGAAAGAAAATATAGTCACAATGTCTTGTCTCTAGAGTAGGACTAAAACATAATAAAAGAGTAAGAGGTGTCCGCTAGATGTATGTAACAGCTACCTCAACACTCGGAATGATAGCCTCGGATGTAGTAGAAAATAGTAGGAGATCAAGCAGGTCCGGGCTCACAACCTACACAAGTGTGGAAGCAAGGGATGAGTACCAAATAACACGGTACTCAGCAAGTGAGTAACTAAAACTAAGCAAAGCTTAATAGATACAAGTACTCCTGTCCTCCCAACCGAACCTCCTTAACTACAACCTGCATAAAATCAGCCCAACTCTACACTTGTACAATAACAACAATAATACAGTCCACAAATACTCATCAATAGTCTCGTCAATGAATCATACCAAATCAAGTTCAGCACACACAAAGAAATATAGGGGTAAACACAAATTAACAAATATCAGAAAGGTGCAATACAATGCAATGAAATGATGCATGTCTGTCCTATCGGTACACATCCACTGAATCATAGTCTGAAACCCATGGAGGACATTTTCGTTTAATGTAACCTGCCACGGAGCGTGTGACCCATCCCCTAAATATATATATCCTACCACGAAGCGTGTGGCCCGACCCCTTTATTTCATAATACCTGCCACAGAGCGTGTGGTCCGACCCCTTTGTTTCATAATACCTGCCACGGAACGTGTGGCCCGACCCCTTTTGTTTTGTATCATTTTCAGTCTCACATAATATGTCAGAACCAATGCAATCAATTCATGTTCATATAATTCACAATAATAACATGACAACAATAATAATTTTTCCTATCTCACATCAACATAGTCATTTCACATGTCCAAAATAAACTCATAATCACAACATATCAATTCCACCAATACATGTCATTAGATCACCAATTTACACCCCTCATCTCCACTTTTAAGGCCAATCATACAGTCAATAACCCAGTCCAATTCTCATTACTCCCCAGTACACATAACACGGAAATAGAAGCATCTACACGCTTAAACTGAGGTTTAGAAATTCACTTGCCTTAATTAATCAAGCAATTACTGTGGGACTTGAGCCTTCCCTTTTCGTTGAGCCTCCAAATCAATGTAATCTAGTCAAATAGATAATCACAATAAGGTTTCAAAACTAACAACACCTATATTACTATATGTCTAGCCTAGTACCAAAAACTCATCCAAATCTATACTTTATTCCCTAAATCTCAAGCCTAGGGTTAAGTCTTAGTTTCTCCAATAACATAAATTTAATGGTATTCATATAGTACAATACACCTACTATTTAATATATACCACTATTTCAAAATCAACCTAACTATTAAACACGCATGAATTTCTAAAGAAATTAACAAACAACCTATAGAAAACTCTAGGCATGGTCAACCTACTGTTTTCGATTAAATCTAATTATTCATATATATATATATATATATATATATATATATATATATATATATATATATATATTTTAAAAAAACTCGAGTTATGGTCCTTAATATACTTTTACCCGTAAGACTATATTAAAAACAGAACAAAAACATAGACTTATAAGAATTACTAATCTTTGCAAATATGCAAAGCTGTTGGAAGTCGACATACAGGGAACAAATAATAGTTACTTTTTTTTCTTGTCCAATGTTGATCCTACCTTGTCATTATCACATGTTTCTTTTAATAAAATAATAATTTTCCAAAGTAATAAGTAGATTGAAGCACACAATTCTTTTTCATGTTAATGTACATTCAAGTTGAATGTTTACCTGAAGATTGTCGCCGCCGCAGGTGAGGTTTTTTTTTTCTTTTTTCGCTTTGTTCCTTTTCTCTTTTTCCCTCTCTTTTCTAATTAATTAATTACTAAAAGTGATATAAACCTACTAACTCTAATTTAATAAATATGGAATAAGTGGTACAGGATGTTAAATATATTATCACTTCAGTCAATTAATTACATGAGTTATCTAAATTCACCCCTCCATTAAATAACCATGGTTATCGAATAGTCCAAATTTCTAATTTAAATTTTTGCGGAGAGAGTATTTTATGGAAGAGAGATGACTCATTCTTAAAATGACCAAACGGTTCATTATATTATCCACCACTAAAAATCATGTTCGTCCCCGAACATAAAGTAAAGGAATATACCTGAAGATTCAAAAAGATGGGGATATCTGGCATGCATATCAGCCTTTGTCTCCCAAGTCGCCTCTCCGACTGAACGGTGCTTCCATTATACCTTCACTAAAGCTATCTCCTTGGTTCTAAGCTTACGAACCTGCCTATCTAGAATGACGATAGGCTCCTCCTCAAATGTCAAGTCTGGACCCAAATCCACTGAATCGAGTGACAACACATGAGACTCATCCAGAACATACTTCCGAAGCATGGAAACATGAAACACGTTATGCATGGACGATAAGCTAGGTGGCAAGGCCAATCTATAAGCCACCTCTCCAACTCGCGCCAAAATCTCAAATGGGCCAATGAATCGAGGGATGAGCTTGCCCTTCCTCCCGAACCACATCACGCTTTTCATGGGCGACACTCAAAGCCAAATATGCTTGCCCACCATGAACTCTAATGGTCGAACTCTCCGGTCTGCATAACTCTTCTGCCTACTCTGGGCTGTCAAGAGTCTACCCTGAATCCCACGAACCTGCTCCATAGCATCTCTAAGCAAGTCTGTGTCTAAGGAGTCCATCTTAGCTAAGTCAAACCATCCAATAGGAGATCGACACCGCCTACCATACAGAACCTCAAATGGAGCCATCTGAATACTGGAGTGATAACTGTTGTTGTAGGCAAACTCCGCTAGGGGTAAGTGTTGATCCTATCTAGCACCAAAATTAATAAAACACACTCGGAGCATGTCCTCCAACACCTGAATCATCCGCTCGGACTGACCATCGGTCTGTGGGTGAAAAGCTGTACTCATATCAAGTCTAGTTCCCAAACCATGCTATAATGCCTGCCAAAAGTGCAAAGTAAATACTGAACCCCGATATGAAACAATGGATACTGGGACACCATGAAGTCGAATGATCTGATTAATATATAATTGGACTAGCTTATCCGTTGTGTACCTCACCTTAACTGGAATAAAATGGGCGAACTTTGTCAGTCTATCAACAACCACCCATATAGAATCATAACCACCTACGGTGGGAGGTAAACCCACAATAAAGTCCATGGTAATCATTTCCCACTTCTAAGTGGGAATAGGCATCCTCTGACTCACACCCCCAGGTCGCTGGTGCTCACACTTTACCTGCTGGCATGTCAAACACATGGACACGAACTCTACGATATCCTTCTTCATTCCACACCACCAATAATATTGGCCCAGATCGTGATACATCTTGGCTGCTTCTGGATGGATGGAATAGCTTGAACAATGGGCCTCTTCCAAAATAAGTCTAGTTAGGTCACCTACTTTAGGCACACAAATTCTGCCGCCAATCCTCAATACTCCTTCCAAATCAAGTACTGCCTCCTTAGCTTCACCTCTTAACACCTTGTCTTGAATGATATATAACTTCTCATCCTCAAACTGTCTCTCCCAAATCTGCTCAACCAAGGAAAAACATGCCTCTACAAAGGCAAAAACACCACCATCCTCTGAAATCTGCAACCGGACAAGACTATTAGCCAGCCTCTGAATATCTCTAGCCAATGGTCTCTCTTCAACTCGGATCACGGCAAGACTCCCCATACTAGAGAACTTTCTACTCAAGGCATCCGCCACCACATTGGCTTTTCCTGGGTGATACAAAATAGTCATATCGTAGTCCTTCAGCAACTCAAGCCATCTACGTTGCCTTAAGTTCAAATCCCTCTGACTGAATATATACTGAAGACTCCTATGATCGGTGAAGACCTCGCAATGCACACCATATAGGTAATGACGCCATAACTTAAGCACAAAAACCACAGCCGCTAACTCCAAATCATGAGTAGGATAGTTTTTCTCATGGGCCTTCAACTGTCACGAGGCATAGGCAACTACTTTCCTCTTCTACATTAACACACCGCCTAAACCAACACCGGAAGCATCACAGTATACAGTAAATCCCACACCTTCCTCGGGTAGAGTCAATATAGAAGCCGAAGTCAATAAAGTCTTTAGCTTTTGGAAGCTCGCTTCACACTTGTCGGACTAATGAAAATCCATAGCCTTCAGAGTCAATCTAGTAAATGGAGCTGCAATAGTGGAGAAGCCCTGCACTAACCGTCTATATTGACTGGCTAACCCTACAAAAATATGAATCTCAGTAGGAGAAGTAAGCCTTGTCCAACCTTTAACTGCCTCAATCTTAGCTGGATCCACTCTAATCCCTTCTTTGGACACCACGTATCCTAAGAATGTAACAGAATCAAGTCAAAATTCACACTTGGAGAACTTTGCATACAACTTTTCTTCCCTCAACTTCTGAAGTACCAACCTCAAATGGCGGACATGATCTGCCTCAGTCTTGGAATACACCAAGATGTCATCAATGAATACTATCACAAAAGAATCTAAGTACGGGCGAAACACTCTATTCATAAACTCTATGAATGCTGCGGGGGCATTTATCAACCCAAATGACATCACCAAAAACTCGTAGTGACCATAACGAGTCCGAAAAGTTATCTTAGGGATATTTGATGCCCTAATCTTCAACTAATGATAACCGAACCTCAAGTCTATTTTGGAAAACAATACCGCTCCTTGTAGCTGATTAAATAAATCATCAATACGGGGAAGAGGATACTTATTTTTAACAGTTACTTTGTTCAACCGCCTGTAATCGTTACACATCCTCATAGTCCCATCTTTTTTCTTTACAAACAGAACTGGTGCACCCCAAGAAGACACACTTGGGCGAATAAATCCCTTACTCAACAAGTCTTGCAACTGATCCTTCAACTCCTTCAATTCAACTAGAGCCATGCGATATGGAGGAATAGAAATGGGTTTAGTGCCAGGCTCTAAGTGAATAGCAAAATCAATATCCTTATCCGGAGGAACACTAGGAAGATCAATAGGAAATACATTAGAAAACTCCTTAACCACTGGAACTGTCTCTATAGGAGGTGACTCAATACTGGTATCCCGAATAAAAGCCAAATAAGACATACACCCTCTAAGCATGAATATATGAGATAACCTTACTGGGATAGGGAGCCACTACTACCCTTCCACTCAATCCGCGGGGCACCAGGTATCGCTAAGGCAATAATTTTAGCATAACAATCGAGAATAGTACGATGGGGAGAAAGCCAATCCATACCTAATATCACATCAAAATCTATCATTCCTAGAATAATCATATCTACGCAAGTATCATACCCGGCCAAGGAAACAAGACATGATCGATATACTCAATCCACCACTAAGGGTTCACCCATGGGTGTAGAAACATAAATAGGCACGGACATACGATCACATGTCAAATCAAAATCAGATGCAAAATAGGCAGACACATAGGAAAATGTAGACACTGGATCAAATAATACAGATGCAGATCGATGGCAAACTGGGACAATACCTGTGATAACTACGTCAGAAGCCTCAGCCTCGGGTCTCCCTAGAAAAGCATAACAACGAGCTCCCCTACCACCTCTAACTTGACTAATACCTCTACCTCCTACCTAAGGGACTACAACACCACCAGCACCCCTACCAGGAGTGCGACCACCTCTACTAGTCTGGGCTCTACCTCGACCTCTGACCGGAGACGCTGGTCCTCTAACTGAAACTGAAGAACTAGGCTGGGTTCCTCCTCGACCCTGAGATGTAAACTTCCATAAAAGATTATCTGGATCACCACAAGTATAACATGCTCTCCCATGCAAAAACATCTGCGATGAACCTAAAGAATTTCTATAACTACCCCGGCTAACCAACCTATGCTGTGACCCTTGGTAACTCTGACCTATACTGTAGGACCCATGAGGTATCAGACCATTCTCAGAAGCCGACATAGATACATGAACTGGTCCTTTATGCTGGAAGGAACCACCTCCTCTATAGGACCCTCTACCTCTAGATGAGGTACCCGAAAACTGACTAAAAGCACGGGCCCTCTTGGGGTCCCCGAACTCCTCTCTCTCCATCAACTCTACCTCCTTGTCAGCACCCACAATGGAATAGAAGGAAGCACCCTCACGGGTAGGTCAAAAAACTATTGTACGAATGGTATAGTTCAGTCCTCGTATTAATTTACAAATCTGCTCGGTCTCATCGGGAAGGACAGCCATGGCATGTCTAGACAGCTGGTAGAAACGAGTCTCATACTCAGTAACTGTAAGAATCTCCAGCCTCAAATTCTCAAACCGTAATCAGCTCTCTTCCTTCACACTACAAGGGACAAAATGGTCATAAAAGGCATTAGCAAACTCATCCTAAGTCATCTGGGCTGACCCAACTAGCCTGGAACTCGTGTATACTCTCCACCACTCTCTGGCTAGTCCACGTAACTAAAGTGTAGTATAACGAACTCCATGGGTCTCAGCTAACCCTACTGCCTCCAACAACTCTCGGCACATGGTCAAGAACTCGTGTGCATCCTTAGTCTTCCCACCCTAAAAATGTAGTGGGTCCTTTTTTTGGAACCTCTCATATCAGCATTGCTCGTCGTCAGTCAACATGACTACAGGTGAACCCTGGGCTTCCCCTACCTGTACTCCATCCTTATCTGCTCTAGGTCCCACAGGTGGCTGATGCTTCCCTAGGTTCTGAACTCCTGCTCTAGTTTGAGAACCCTCAGGTGTACCATTCGCCCTCACACTTTGATTAAATCCTTCAAGCGCATCCAATACTCGCATCAAAGTGGCCTGAAGCAATGGTGCAGTAGCAGTCTCTGGAGGGACCTGCTCCTCTCTAGCATCAGTCTGTGGATCAAGAGAAGTCTCTCTAGCACGACCTCTAGCTGGCGCCACTCCTCGGCTACAACCTCTGCCTACCGCCGCACCCCGACCATGGCCTCTATCTCTACCCCTAGTTGGGGTCCTAACATCAACCTCAGGAAGTGCCTCCCTTCCTCTACCACTTCTTTTTATGTATTCTAATGGCATGAATATTTATCCTAAAGGGATTGCTTCGAGAATTTCTTTATATCGTCTTATCCTGAATTAGAATATCCTAGTTGTGTTTCTAAAGCTTCTAATTGTCTTTGTAAATATATAGTATGTCTGTCTGGATGATATAACTTGTATTGGTCTAAGATTATTTTTAACTCAGTTTCTGATTTTGTTACTTCTGAGTTATGACGCAACTCTTCTATTATCCACATCTATACTTGTTTATATCTTTGAAATACCAATTGTTTTTGCATTAACTAATTTATCCAAGTTGGTAGGCTTTGTCGCTTATACGCATATTACACTATCTAATTCTATTATTACTATATCTTATTTCAGTTTTTTGACTCTGGATTTCCCACTTTAAGGCACTTATAAGATCTCCTCTAACTAATCTTTCTTTTTTGAACCAATAAAAGGTATTATCTATGCTATTTATAGTTTTTACTATTTGTAGATAGTCTTCTAGAGCCTTTTTTAATTGTTCAGCTTTTTATTTAATCTTATATTCACGATACAATAGCCAATATCTAGATCTAATGTCTCTGTGCGTTGGATGTCTTTTATATATGATAGTTTGCTCTGGCTTTAAGCTGTATCATAAATTTATATTCTACTCTAGATATTATGTCTATTAACTCTTCCAGTCTCAGGTTATCTTCTTTAGTTTTATTTAAAACTTTGTATTCCCAATATAAATTTCTTAGCTTTATTTTAGTTTTGTTATGGGCTTTGATATTTTTTAGCGGTCGTCGCCTTTAAAGGTCTATAAAAACATTCTTGCTCTGATACCAACTTCAAATGATTTAAATAGAGATGTTTCAATAAATTAAAATGATTTAAATAGAGATGTTTCAATATGTGTTTTAAGCCAATAGATTGTAAATCCTACTCAGTACTCCCTCTTCTCACTTTGTTTCATCATGTTTGTCTCAAAGTTTTTTGACATGCCCAGTGGGACACGAACCCACAATCACTTGATTATATATATATATATATATATATATATATATATATTGTCATTTTTTTTCTTTTTGGAAATTATAATCTTTCTGAATTTATCTTTTTGGAAAGATTTAGGTAATCTTCTTCGTGAGGAAAAAGACCCCTCATCTTCACTTTTTGGCAAAGTGACAGCCATTAACGGATTTGGTGAGTCTTTATCGGCCATTGTTTGAACCGGACTAGCTGTATCTTTATCCCATACAGTGAATGTCTTAGCATTCATAGGGAAATGCACACCCGTCTCATCCATTTTTAAATGAGATGGAGAACTCATTTCCATAGTTTGAGTGCTCGTATCGGTTTTTGGAGAAACCTTGCTTTGGAATATCTCAAGTTTTTTCATGATTCTCATATTTTATTGAATAAGGGCTTCATTTTTTGAATTGAGTCTTCTGAAGGCCTCAGTCATTGAGAAACAATGATCACAAAAAATTATTTTATTTGAGTCTTTCTGGATGTTATATTGAGGAGTTTGGGTTGAACTTAGTTTGAGAGAAGGTGAAATATAATAGTTTTCTCCAAGCATTCCTCTGACATAGTCTAAAGCTTTGGTAAATTATTAAAACTTTTGAAAAGCTGGTTTTTAACCCCATTTATTGAGTCTACTACTTCTATCCAAGTTTAAAAAACACCATTTGTCTTGCCATGTACTACATAGTATTTAAATTTATTTTCTTTATTTTAATCTAAGAAATATTGATATAAAGCATTAGAAGCAGCAATGAAATATTTAGTATCTTTCTTATTATATGCTATCCATAAATTATTGACTAAACACTTTTGAGATTTGTCTAATGTGCAGTTTGACATTATTCTAAAAGATAGATTACACTGAGGATATGAGATTAAATTATACTTTCCAAAATGAATTCTCTCAATCATGTCTATATTACTTTGAGGTCTGGAATTTATCTTACCTAATAGAGTTTGGTTGGGCTATGCCCTTGCCTTTGTCTGCTCCCTTTTGGCCAGTTGGTTTCATGCTGAAAAGAACAATACATTTGTTAGTTTTAAGTTGTAATCAACTTAATTTATCTGCTAAATCATTGTCTTTTCCTTTAACATATTAAAAAATTATATTATTATATATGGATATAATATCCATAAAACTTAGCTATCATCGCTTACTACTAGCTTTGCTATTTATTGTTTGGTGGAACTTAACTATAGTTTCACAGTCTGTTCTTACTAATACTACATTTTTATTTAAAATATATAATTTGAAACTATTTAAACAATATATTATTTCTAATACTTCAGCGTCTATACTACTCATGTTTTCTTTTTCTTTATATTGTCCGCTTTGGTATCCACAAATTTTTTCTTCATTTTTAGAGATGTATTTGCTAGGTCTGGATTTTAGGAAGCTCCCCATCCTAATTTTGACTATTAAATAATCTGATTCTAGGGGTATCTGTGGATCTGGTATATTTTTTATTTTTTCTTTAATTTGTTGGAAAAATTTAATGTCTTTTATGTTGAAGTGTTTCTGTCCTTTACTTCCTGTGTTGGCATATAAAGGTCCAGCTATTGTTCCTAAATCTTGGATAAAATTTCTAGCATAATTTACTAGTCCTAAAACTTTTGTCAGTATTTTGTATTATTTAACTTATCAAGCATATCTTGTACCTTCTTTGCTATGTGTGGTTGTAGTGTTATCTTTCCATCCCCTAAAGTTACTTCTAAAAAATTTACATGTGTCTTGTATAATTCCATTTTCTTTTTACTAATTATTATTCCATATTTTACAAATAGTCTAAACACTGTTTGTAAATGTCCTAAATGTTCTTGCATGTCTTTACTAAATACTAAAATATCATCTACATATAATAAGACAAAGTTTTTGTAATCTCCGAACATATACTATACTTTCTGGGTGTATTTTGACTTTCCAATATCTAGATTTACAGTCAAATTTACTAAATATCCTTTTACTTTGTATCCTATTTATTAGTTCACTTTTATTGGGTAATTTATAGGCATCAGTTCTAGTATTATCATTTAGTCTCTTTTAATTTATTACCATTCGAGCTTTACCTCTTACCTGGTCACTATGGTTTCTAACCATAAATGCTGCAGACCTGTGTTTAGAGGTGGATCTTCGTATTACTTCTAATTTTAACAGTTCTTTTATCTATTTACTAAATTCTTCTATGTCTTCATTATTTGCTTCTATAGTTGCGGTTTTAATTGTGTATTCAGGGTTTATAATATCTAATTTACATATAATTTTGTTACAACCCCAATGTACTAATGGTTTTTTATCCAATTATTTCTATTTCATCTAATATTGCTATAATATTATCTAAGTCTTTGGGATTCTTTATTGTTCCTATCTTATTTATTCCTTTTTGAAAATTATAAAATTATGTCTCAACGTTTAGTAATATATAATCCTTTTCGATTTCTTCTAAGTATGCTTCATTTCGATAATTTTCTTTTTAATTTTCTCTATAAAGATTTTTTGAAGGACATGTACCATGACTGCCACAGTCGTCACAACAAGCAGTTGAACTTTTGGTGGATGTAAGAGTTTCTATATTATCTTTTATCTGAGATCTTTCTTTTGTTGGAATTTTTATAGTCTGTACTAGGGTATAGGTTGTATTTTTAAATAACACTATTCCATCTCTAAAAAATAAACAGCTTCCATTATTTTGTATAAGGAATTGTAAACATATTACTAGATCAGTCTTAATGTCTAAGTCTCTTGCTAGTATTTTATACATATTATAGGTTGTTCTGTAAAATTCATTACATGTATTTATAAAGCTTATTTGTATTTTTTCTATGTAATGATCATAAAAATTATAAGTTCCATCCATTTGTACTGCAGATATTGTTCCTTTAAAGTTTTTAATAGGTCTTGTGGCACTATCTTTCTATTTATGAGACAGCTTGTGCATCCCGTGTCTACGAGAGCTAAGGTTTCTATTTCTACATCCTTTATCCTTATTCTTGCTAGTACCATTATTGTTCCAAATTTCTTATCTTTATTACATATATGGCTAGTATTATTTTCTTCTATGTTCATGAGTTCAGTTTCTATTTGGTCTAGATGTATTGTTCCCTACGTAGAGGTGCTTGCTATTTTCTCTTTTCCTTTTTCTAATGAAACCAACCTTTGTTCTAAGTCAGCTATTTGAGTCTCTAATGTTATTAATCTTAGGTTAGTAGATTGGTCTTGTATTTGAGTATGTTCCTATTGTTTATTTATTTTTACTTTTAATTTATCTTCTATACAACTAATACAGGTTTTCATATAGAACATTTTACATTTAGCTCTATTTATTTTACTAGGGTATCATTTACATATGCTATATTGATTACTATCTATTTTTTTTATCTTTCAAAATCATGATTACATTCTTGTATGACATTCATCATAGTACTTATTTGTAGATTTTCTAAGTTTAGTTTATTCATTTGTAATCCTATTTCATTAATTCAATTGTCGTCTTTGGAATCGGATGATTCAGATTGAGTAGTTTATTCTTCTATATCTATACTTACAACAAAATATATTCCTAAGTATTTTAAGATTATTAGAGGTGGTTTAGGGTCATAAGGGATCTCTAACACCAAGCCAAGTCCAACGAATTTTTATCGGCTAAGTTTTTGAATAATTTCGTATAAGGGTCAACTTTAAACGACCATATCTCCTAGAATATAATGAATTGGGTAGCCCATAACCTATCAAATTACATATCTTTGAGTCTTATTTCCAACTCCACCAACATTGCATTTTTTGGAGTTTGGAGTTAAAAGTTATGATCATTTTACTGAAGTATGTCCATACAGGACAATTCGGCGAGCTCACCAGCCAATTTGGCGACTCGCCGAATAGTTCGGCGAACAATGACCTAGCTCACTGAGTATTGCTCGAAATCCTTCAGAAACTATTGGATTGGGTGAACTAAAGTACCATTTGGCAACTCGCAGAATAGGTTGGCGAGGACACCTCCAGCTCACCGAAATTACCGACAGAATTTATTAAAAGGTGATTTTTCTCAATCTTTCAACCTAATAATATTATTATACGTAAAGATATTCTCAAAATCCTAAATTTCTCCTTCTCCCAAAGATCATAAACTTCAAGAAATGGATTTCTCCAATATTGGGAGATCTAAAGACTCCAAGTTCAAGATCTCCTTCACAAATCCATAGATTGGTTTCTGAGCTTCAAGCTATAAGGTTCCAAACCCAACACTTTTATCCAATAACTCCTAAAATTCAGGTATGTAAGGCTAACACAGTATTGGAATGAGTTCTTCCATGTGCCCCTTCATCTTTATTGATTCAAGTTGAGTTGAGTTGGAGTTTTGAGTTCCTTGAATTAAATTCTTGAGTTATCTATTGTCTTTTGGGTTCCTTGTACATATTTAAAATACGTATTGATGTTGTTCATGGTTTTAGTAATTTATTTGGATGCATATTCATGTCTTCATTCACATGAACCCTAATTGAAGATTATATTTAATTTTGAGCATTGATGGTACAAGAGTTTGAGTTTTCACATAAGTTGATTTTTTCATTATTTTGAACATGGATATCTTGAACATAAGTGATGGCTTTGAGACAAGGTTTGAATGAGTTGTGATTGATTTTCAAAAATATATTTCTGAAAGAATTTGATGATTTGAGTATGAGTCGAGCCCGAACTGAATAGAAAGAGTCTTTAAGAATTTTAACCATTTTGATTGTGATTTCGCTATGCATTATTTTGAGTCAAAATTGCATGTTTTAAAGATATTTAAAAAAGTTGATATTTAATCTCAATGAGTGGATTTGATTGAGTTGATTTGAAAGAGCATAATAATTTAGATGAGATTGAATTTCGATGGGAGTCCAATGAGATTAGTCAAAAGTTTTGATTGTGCATGAAAGTATATGACATATTTTGAACAAGTTGCATATTACTGAGTCTTTCTTAAAGAATTATTATATCTCATACTTGCATATCATACTGAGTTGGGTGAGTTTCATTCTATCTTAAGTACCTTTGATATATTGTTATTTCATTCTGCGATATAACATACTTGTACATTTCATGTACTGACGTCCATTTGGGCCTTTATCATAAAATGATGTAGGGAAAGGTGTTAGAGATTATCAACAGTCGCTTCATTGAAGATCTATTTCTTTCCTGATAGTGGTGAGACCTCATTGCCTTTGGAGGGATCATATTCATTCTTTCCATTTCTTATGAGTAGTTTTTTTGAGGTAGAAATGAACTTGTGAATGACACCATTTAGGTATAGAGATAGAGGCTTCATAGACTAAATAGTGATGAATTTATTTTAAGGTCTTTAACTCTTGATTAGTTTTCTTTCAAACCATATTTTTTATTTGAATGATAGATATTGATGATTGAGTTATCCCATTAAGATTTGTTTTTCTCTTAAATTAAGTCTTCTGCTGGATCAATGAATTTGTGATCAGGCCAAGTGGTTTGCTTGGGAGCTAGCAATGGCTTCTGAGTGTCGGCCAGGCCTAGGGTACTCTCTCAGGGAGTGACATATATACTCTCTGTATCTGGCTTGAATTCATCTACGTTTAATAAGGTTTCTTGAAAGTCTTCTATTAACTGGGAATTTCTAGTTCTACTATTATTTCTTTTAGAACATATATTTGCTAAATATTTATACATCCACATGTATAACATTCTAATTTATTCTTATAGTTTCTATTATTTCTATATTTTCTAGCATGTCTATCTTTATTTAGGTATGGGTTTTTAGCTGAGGACTTACATAAGAAGTATTTTTTGCTTCTGTATGGCTTCTGGGTATAGGATGATCATCTCTTATATTTTCATTGTTTACTTGGTTCTTTATCATAACTTTGGGTAGTATATATCATAGTTTTATAGAAATTCATCTCATTTTATTTTAATGTTTTTGTATTTGTATGTTAGTACATTTTTCTTGTAGCATTATATGTTGTATTTTTTGTCCTATATACCACAAGGCTGTGGGATTTTGAACCACACCTTCTCTTTTATACTACCTTTCTTCTATTTCTCTTTCTAAAACTCCTGGTAATTTATGAAATAACTTTTTTCCTAATTCTTCATCAAATGTATTTCCACTAATAGTACAATAATAAAAGTAATCTTTTGACATCACCCATGACATCAATAGTCCTCCATTTGACATCATCCATGAGATCACAATCCTCCAGTGAATTTTCAAGATCATTCTTTGTAATTATTTTTATTTATTATTAGGTCCCTCCTCCACACCTATAAATACCACCTTATTTTCTCATTTTATTCATCAATCTTTCTCAAGAAACTCTTCTCTCTATACACTTCTTTACTCATTTTCAAATATAGTTTTAGTTTTTGGTAGTGTAGAAATACTATTTCGTTGATTCTTATACTCTGGGTAGTACACAAAACGCTCGAACGAGGAGAAAAGACTAGGGGTTTAAGAGTGGTCATTGAGTTCTTCAATTCGGAGTAAAGCTTCTAATCCAGTTATGTAAGGCTAATCATAGCATTGGGTTGAGTTCGTCCATGCGCCCAGTATTTAAATTCATCGTAATTGAGTTATAGTTGAATTTTACCCAAATCTTGAATTCTAAATGAATTAATTCTTCTTTTATTGAGTTAGATATATTTATGCATTTAGATTATTATTATTTTTTATCTCTAATATTATTGAAATTATTGTTCATGGCTACTTTCCCATCAACCCTAATTAATTTGATGTTCATGAATATTTTTTCACGTGTTTTGAGTAAAGATATTGGCTTTTAATATTTATTGACAAAAAGAGTGACTTGAATTAATACTATATATGTATTTTATTAAGTTTTGAAAGAGCAAAATAATTGATTTTAAATGAATTTGAGTAAATGATGTTTTGAGCAAGATATTTTGATAAGATGTATATAATATTTTGAAGTGTAATGATTGATGAAGAGGTAATAAGATGAGTTTGATGTTTTTCCAATAAGACTAGATGATGATGATATGAGCACATATTTTGGGAATAGTATTGAGCACCAAGTTGGGGAAGAGTTTAATTAACTCGAACCCCAGAACAACGTAGCCACCGTAGGAAGGAGGCTATACCTCTTAAGTCTCAAAAGGGGGACTTTGATGATTGGATCCAAGATGTTGATGTCCTTTTCTCTGGCAAGGTATTGGATGGATGTAGTGTCACGACCCGATTTTTCCTCAGGTCATGATGACACCTACTATAACCCACCAGTAGATAAGCCAACCTGTAAACCCAAAACTTCAAGTAATGGGTTTGAGGGAGAAAATTAAACAAGAGTGACGAATTATAAAAATAAGTTGAATGAATAAGCGAAAGTAAACCAAAATATGATATAAATAACTAAAGATTCCTCCTAGAACCTGGAAGTCACAAGTATAGAGTTGTTACAAAATAAAAGACGAGTACAAGTCCCAAAAGTGGACCGAACATATATATACAATAACTGGCTAGTCTCAAAAAGAAAAACACAAGTCATCCATACTGAAGGAGAAAGAAGTGATCCAGAAATGCCAAGTGCTCACCGTAGTCTTTGAATCTGACTGCAACAGGCTCAATCTATTTGTGACGGTAGCTATTGCTCGGTCCTGCATCACAGAGTAGATGCAAAGTGTAGTATAAGTACTAAGACAACAGGTACCTAGTAGGCATCATAGGCCGACTGAGCAGAAAAGGTAAAAAAAAAGAAACAATATGAAAAAGAGGAATAATCCAAAATAGGAGTCAACATAAGCATCCTAAGGGAAATGTAATGACCCGTTAGGTCATTTTGGGAAATAGTCATATTTCCTTCATAAAAGACTCCTTCCGTACATCTAAATTGGGAATTTTGGACTAATCAATAACTTTGGTTAATTAGTTGATGGGTGATTCTAAATAAATAATTGATTGGTGGGTTAAAGTGTTAATTTATTTAATACCCTATACCACTTTTCTTATATTTATTAAAATAGGTTAGTAGGGTTTGTAAATTTTAATACATAATTAGTTTGAGAAAGAAAAAAAAAGGTGAACTGCGGCAAACGAGCATAAGCTGGAAAAAAAATACGGAGAAAGAAAGAAAAGAAAGGGGAAAAGAAAAATAAAGGAGAAAAGCAAAATAGGGATTTTTTTTCCAAAGCGTCAAGGTAATTATTCTCATCCTTTTCATTAAATTTTTATGTGATTATGAACATATTTTTAGGATATATTGGTGGAGAAATAACAGTGAAATAAGAAAATATGACCCTAGGGTTCTTCACATAAAATCTTTATTTGGGGGTCGAATAACGATCTGTTTTAGCTAAAATTTGACATGCAAGTTTATTTTATCATGAGTGAACATAATCGGAAATAAAATTTTAGATTTGACTTCAACGATTCAGGATGATTTTTTGACTCAATTTTTGATCCAAAAATAAATATTACAATATGGGTGTCATTGGATTCGTATTCTTATGAAGATTATGTATTTGAATAGATTTTGATCGTTCAGAAGTATTATAAAAGGCTTTAAGTTTCAAAGTGATTATTCAATTTAATTGAGGCAAGTGAATTTCTAAACCTCTGTTTAAGCTTATAGATGCTTGTATTTTTGTGTTATTTGTACTGGAGAGTAATAAAAATTGGACTGGGTTATTGACTGTATGATTGGAATTAAAAATGGAGATGAAGGGTATAAAATGGTGATCTAATGACATTATTGGTGGAATCAATATATTGTTATTATGGGTTTATTTTGGACATGTGAAATAACTATGTTGATATGAGATAGGAAAAAATAATTATTGTTGTCATGTTATTATCGTGAATCTAATGAACATGAATTGATTGCATTGGTTCTGACATATTGTGTTGAGACTGAAAATAATATAAGACAAAAGGGGTCGGGCCACACTCTCCATGGAAGGTATGATGAAATAAAGGGGTCGGGCCACATGCTCCATGGCAGGATATGAATATTGAGGGGATGGACCACACGCTACGTGGCAGATAACATGGACATAAATGTCCCCTATGGGTTCCAGACTGTAATTCAGCGGATGTGTACTGATAGGACAGATATGCATCATTTCATTTCATAGAATCACATTTTGTTGATATTTGTGAATTCGTGTTTACCATATATTACTCTATATATGTTGAATTTGACTTGATATGATTCTGATAAGACTACCGATGAATATTCGTGGACTTTATTGTTATTATTGTGTAGAATGTAGAGTTGGGTTGGTTTTATGCAGGTTGTAGTTAAGGAGGTTCGGTTGGGATGACAGGAGTACTTGTATGTATCGAGCTTTGCTTAGTTTTAGTGATCCACTTGCTGAGTACCGTGTTGTTTAGTACTCACCCCTTGCTTCAACACTTGTATAGGTTGTGATCCCGGACTTGCTTGATCTCTTGGTATTTTCTACCACATCCACAACTATCATTTCAAGTGTTGAGGTAGATGTTACATCCATCTAGCAGACATCTCTTACTCTTTTAATATATTTTTAGTCCTATTCTAGAGACAAAGACATTGTGAATGTATTTTCCTTTCGTACTTCGTTAATGTATTAGTGGCTTGTACTAATGAAAACCAATCTTGGGGAAGTTTGCGTTTGTTTTACATATTTTTTGGTTAAGTTAAATTTAATTTATTTCCTTTTCTTCCGCATCTAATTTTCGTTGGGTATTAGCATGAATTGTCTCGGTGGGTTGAGATGAGTGCCATCACACCCGAATTTTGATTGTGACAAAATATTATCAAAGCCCCAGGTTCATAGGTCTCACGTGTATACAAGACGAGTCTAAGTAGAGTCTTGAGGATCGGTATGGAGATGTCTGTACTTATCTTCGAGAGGCTATGAGGACTTTTAGGAATTTTTCCCTTTGTTCTTTCACTTTGTATTGTGCATGTTATGTTGGTACTAAATTTTTGCGTGTCCCTTCTAATAGATGGATAGGACCAGAACTACGGCTAGAGGTAGAGAAAGAGAGGCACTCCCTGAGGTTGATGTTGGGACCCCAACTAGGTAAAAAGATAGAGGCTGAGCTAGAGTTCGTGGTCGGGGTGTGGCGGTAGGCAGAGGTCGTGCTCGAGGAACGACACCAATAAGAGGTCATGCTAGAAAGACTTTTCCTGATTCACAAATTGATTCTAAAGAGGAATAGGTCCCTCCTGAGCTTGCTACTGCACTATTGCTTCAGGCCACTTTGATGCGAGTATTAGATGCGCTCGAAGGATTTAATCAGAGTGTGAGGGCGAATAGTACACCCGAGGGTTCTCAGACTAGAGTAGGGGCTCAGACCCTAGGGCAGCATCAGATTCCAGTTCTTCAGGATTCGGTGGGCCAGCCACTTGCAGGCCCTAGAGCGGATGAGGATGGAGTACAGGTAGGGGGAGACCAGGGTGCACCTGTAGTCATATTGACTAACGATGAGCAACGCCGATATGAGAGGTTCTAAAAAATAGAACCACCACAGTTTCAGGGTCGGAAGACTGAGGATGTACACGAGTTCCTAACCATGTGCTGAGAGTTTTTGGTTGCAGTAGGTTTAGCTGAGACTCACAGAGTTCGTTATACTATACTCCAGTTATGTGGGCCATCCAAATAGTGGTGGAGAGTGTATCTGATTCTAGGATAGTTGGGTCATCCTAAATGACTTGAGATGAGTTTGCTAGTACCTTTTATGACCGTTTCATCCCCTAGAATGTGAAGAAAGAGAGACTATTATGGTTTGAGAACTTGAGGAAGGAGGGTCTTACAGTTACTGAGTATGAGACTCCTTTCCACTAGTTGTCCAGAAATTCCATGGCTGTCCTTCCTCATAAGCTAGAGAGGATTTACAAATTTATGCGAGGACTGAACTATGCCATTCATACAACAGTTTTTTGACCCACTCGTGAGGGCGCTTCCTTCCAGTCTATTGTGGATACTTCCAAGGAGGTGGAGTTTATAGAAAGAGAAGAGTTCGGGTTTCCCAAGAGGGCCCGTGCTTCTGGTCAGTTTTTGGGTACCTCATATGGAGGTAGAGGGTCCTATAGAAGAGGTGGTTCCTTCCAGCGTAAAGGACCAGTTCATACATCTATGTTGGATTCTGAGGATTTTCAGATACCTCGTGGGTCTTATAATACAGGTCAAAGTTACTAGGGGTCACAGTAGAGGCCGATGAGCTAGGTTAGTTATACAAGTTCTGCAGGTTCATCGCAGAGGTTTTCGCATGGGAGAGCATGTTATACTTCTGGTGATCCAGATCATCTTTCATGGCAGTGTACATCTCAAGTTCAAGGAGGAACCCAACCTAGTTCTTCAGTTTCAGTTAGAGGACCAGCAATGCCGGTCAAAGGCTGAGGCAGAGCCCAGACTAGTAGAGGTGGTCGCACTCCTCGTAGAGGTGCTGGTGGTGCCATAGTTCCTTAGAGAGGACGTAGAGGTATTGGGAAGGTCAGAGGTTGTAGGGGAGCTCAGTGTTATACTTTTCTAGGCAGACCTGAGGCTTAGGATTCCGATGTAGTTATCAAAAGTATCATCCCAGTCTGCCATCGACCTGCATCTGTATTATTTGATCTAGGGTCTACATTTTCCTATGTGTCTACCTATTTTACATTTGACTTTAACTTGACATGTGACCGTATGTCCGTGCATGTTCATGTTTCTACACCCGTGGGTGAGCCTTTGTAGTGGATCGAGTATATTGATCATGTCTTGTTTCCTTGGCCGGGTATGATACTTGAGTAGATATGATTATTCTGGGATGGTAAATTTTGATATGATATTGGGTATGGATTGTCTTTCTCTCTATCATGCTATTCTTGATTGTTATGCTAAAACTGTTACCTTAGCGATACCTGGTGCCCCGAGGATTGAGTGGAAGGGTACTAATGGCTCCTACCCTAGTAAGGTTATCTCATATATTCGTGCTCAGAGGTTGATTGATAGAGAATGTATGTCTTATTTGGCCTTTATTCAGGATACCAGTATTGAGTCACCTCCTATGAAGATTATTCTAGTAGTTAAGGAGTTTTCTAATGTATTTCTTACTGATCTTCCTGGTGTTCCTCCGGATAGGGACATCGATTTTGCTATTGACTTAGAGCATGGTACTAAACC
The DNA here is from genome assembly GCF_947179165.1 of Solanum dulcamara. Taxonomy (NCBI): domain Eukaryota; kingdom Viridiplantae; phylum Streptophyta; class Magnoliopsida; order Solanales; family Solanaceae; genus Solanum; species Solanum dulcamara. The sequence goes on from NC_077242.1 coordinate 17,423,301, forward strand.
CATTTCTATTCCTCCATATCGCATAGCTCCACTTGAGTTGAAGTAGTTGAAGGATCAGTTGCAAGACTTGTTGAGTAAGGGGTTTATTCACCCTAGTGTGTGGCCTTGGGGTGTACTGGTTCTGTTTATATAGAAGAAAGGTGGGACTATGAGGATGTGTATCAATTAGAGGCAGTTAAACAAGGTAACTATTAAAAATAAGTATCATCTTCCCCGTATTGATGATTTATTTGATCAGCTACAAGGAGTGGCATTGTTTTCCAAAATAGACTTGAGGTCCGATTATCATCAGTTGAAGATAAGGGCATCATATATCCCTAAGATAGCCTTTCAGACTCGTTATGGTCACTACGAGTTCTTGGTGATGTCATTTGGGTTGACCAACTCCCAGTAGTATTCATGGAGTTGATGCACGAAGAGTTTCGCCCATACTTAGATTCTTTTGTGATAGTATTTATTGATGACATCTTGGTGTATTCCAAGACTGAGGAAGATCATGTCTGCTATTTGAGGTTGGTACTTCAGAAGTTGAGGGAAGAAAAGTTGTATGCAAAGTTCTCCAAGTGTGAATTTTGGCTTGATTCTGTGACATTCTTAGGACATGTGGTGTCCAAGGAGGGGATTAGAGTGGATCCAGCTAAGATTAAGGCAGTTAGAGGTTGGACAACTCCTATTTCTCCTACTGAGATTCATAGTTTTATGGGGTTAGCCGGTTATTATAGATGTTTTATGCAGGGCTTCTCCACTATTGTAGCTCCATTGACTAGATTAACTCAGAAGGCTATAGATTTTCATTGGTCGGATGAGTGTAAAGTGAGCTTCCAAAAGCTCAAGACTTTATTGACTTCGGCTCCTATTTTGAAGCTACCCGAGGAAGGTGTGGGATTTACTATATACTGTGATGCTTCTGGTATTGGTTTAGGCGGTATGTTGATGCAAATGGGGAAAGTGGTTGCCTATGCCTCGAGACAGTTAAAGGCCCGTGAGAAAAACTATCTTACTCATGATTTGGAGTTAGCGTGTGTGGTTTTTGTGCTTAAATTATGGCGTCATTGCCTATACGGTGTGCATTGTGAGGTCTTCACCGATCATAGGAGTCTTCAATATATATTCAGTCAGAGGGATCTAAACTTGAGGCAACGTAGATGGCTTGAGTTGCTGAAGAACTATGACATGACTATCTTATACCACCCAGGAAAAGCCAATGTGGTGGCGGATGACTTGAGTAGGAAGTTCTCTAGTATGGGGAGTCTTGCCGCGATTCGAGTTGAGGAATGACCATTGGCTAGAGATTTTCAGAGGCTGCCTAATAGCCTTGTACAGTTGCATATTTCACCGGATGGTCGTGTTCTTACCTTTCTGGAGGCACGTTCTTCCTTGGTTGAGCAGATTTGGGAGAGGCAGTTTGAGAATGAGAAGTTATGTATCATTCGAGACAAGGTATTAAAAGGTGAAGCTAAGGAGGCCGTACTTGATTCAGAAGGCGTATTAAGGATTGACGACAGAATTTTTGTGCCTAAAGTGGGTGACCTGACTAGACTTATTTTTGAAGAGGCTCATTGCTCAAGGTATTCCATCCATCATAGAGAAACCAAGATGTATCATGATGTATTCCAGCACTATTAGTGATGTGAGATGAAGAAGGACATCGTAGAGTTCGTGTCTAAGTGTTTGACTTGCCAACAGGTAAAGTGTGAGCACCAACGGCCTGGGGGTAAGTCATAAGATGCCTATTCCCACTTCAAGTGTGAGCACCAACGGCCTGGGGGTGAGTCAAAAGATGTCTATTCGCACTTGCAAGTGGGAAATTATCACTATAGACTTCATTGTGGGTTTACCTCCCACCATGGGTGGTTATGACTCTATATGGGTGGTGGTTGACAGACTGACCAAGACTGCCTATTTTATTCCGATTAAGGTGAGGTACAAAACGGATAATCTAGCCCAGTTGTATATTAACCATATCATTCGGCTTCATGGTGTTCCAGTATCCATTATTTTGGATTGGGGTTCAGTATTTACTTTGTACTTTTGGCAGCCATTACAGCATGGTTTGGGAACTAGAATTGATATGAGTACAACTTTTCACCCACAGACCAATGGTCAGTCCAAGCGGATGATCTAGGTGTTGGAGGACATGCTCCGAGATTGTGTTATTGATTTTGGTTCTAGATGGGATCAATACTTACCCGTAGTGGAGTTTCCCTACAACAACAGTTATCACTCCAGTATCCAAATGGCTCCATTTGAGGCTTTGTATGGTAGGCGATGTCGATCTCCTATTGGATGGTTTGACTTAGTTGAGATGGACTCCTTAGTCATAGACTTGCTTAGAGATGCTATGGAGCAGGTTCTTAGGATTCAGGGTAGACTTTTGACAGCCCAGAGTAGGCAGAAAAGTTATGTAGACTAGAGATTTTGACCATTGAAATTCATGGTGGGCGATCATGTTTGGCTTCAAGTGTCGCCCATGAAGGGCGTGATGCGGTTCGGGAGGAAGGGCAAGCTCAGCTTTCGATTCATTGGCCCATTTGAGATTTTGGAGCGAGTCGGAGAAGTGGCTTTTAGATTGGCCTTACCACCTAGCCTATCGGCCGTGCATAACGTATTTCATATTTCTATGCTCCAAAAGTATATTCCGTATGAGTCCCATGTGTTATCACTTGATTCAGTGGAGTTGGGTCCAGACCTAACATCTGAAGAGGAGCCTATAGCCATTCTAGATAGGCAGGTTCGTAAGCATAGAATCAAGGAGATGGCTTCAGTGAAGGTACAATGGAAGCACCGTTCAGTCGGAGAGGCAACTTGGGAGACAGAGGCTGATATGTGTGCTAGATATCCCTAGCTTTTCAAAGCTTCAGGTAGTTTCTTTTACTTTATGTTTGAGGATAAACATGATTTTTAGTGGTGGATAATCTAATGACCCGTTATGTCATTTTGGGAAATAGTCATCTTTCCTTCATAAAAGACTCCTTCCGTACATCTAAATTGGGAATTTTGGACTATTCGATAACTTCGGTTAATTAGTTGATGGGTAAGTCTAAATAAATAATTTAATTGGTGGGTTAAAGTGTTAATTTATTTAATATCCTATACCACTTTTCATATATTTATTAAAATAGGTTAGTAGAGTTTGTAAATTTTAACACATAATTAGTTTCAGCAAGAAAAAAAATGGAGAACAGGATACGACAATATAACAAAATAATTCAATCTGTCTCATTAGGATAATAACTCATGCTGCTTGAATATATTCCTAAAATAAAATTAAGACAACGTTGAATACAAAAAGAAAGAAAATATAGATCTGAGCTTAAAATATCTCTGAAAAAGCTACAAGAAAATCTAAATTGGTTAGAGAAACAATTGACCAAATCAATATTTCAAGTACCTACTCCTTTTACAGAATTGCTAACAAGACATAAGGCAGACTTACTACAAGAAATTTCTAACTTAGAAGCATACATTACATTTAGTGCTAGTAGTGTAGAATTATACAAAGTAATTTGGAAGATTATAATTTCTTTAGGATAACAAAATAGATTCTCTAAGACATCATGAATATTTATATTTACAAATACACCCCGAAAAGAAATATAGATCATTACAAGAAAATAATATTATAAAGTGTATGTAACACCCCCAAAACACTGTATTTGGTGTTTCAATTCTTGACGAAAATGATACTGCTTCTGTATTTTGGGCATAACATTTTATAGAATAATCCAAATTAGGTGATTCAAATTTCTAAATAACCCCCAACGGCATTACCTACAACTTTCATGAGATCATATCTTATGATTCGGAGGATACGTAGGTCCAATAAATTAATTTTTACAAGATATGGTGCTATGATGAAATGGATTATTTCTAGAAGAAAAATCATATCTCACAGTAGGATGATCCAAATTGGTTGATTATTGAAAAACATGAAAGTACTTCTAGATATACAATTCATATGATACACCAAATCCGGACTAGGAAGTTATCTTGTTCAAACGCAGCTCCAAAAAAGGGTATTCCATTAAAAGAAGGTTCATCTCACCAACTATGGAAAGATCTAGATCCATTTGACATCACCCATGACATCAATAGTCCTCCATTTGACATCATCCATGAGATCACAATCCTCCAGTGAATTTTCAAGATCATTCTTTGTAATTATTTTTATTTATTATTAGGTCCCTCATCCACACCTATAAATACCACCTTATTTTCTCATTTTATTCATCAATCTTTCTCAAGCAACTCTTCTCTCTATACACTTCTTTACTCATTTTCAAATATAGTTTTAGTTTTTGGTAGTGTAGAAATACTATTTCGTTGATTCTTATACTCTGGGTAGTACACAAAACGCTTGAACGAGGAGAAAAGACTAGGGGTTTAAGAGTGGTCATTGAGTTCTTCAATTCGGAGTAAAGCTTCTAATCTAGTTATGTAAGGCTAATCATAGCATTGGGTTGAGTTCGTCCATGCGCCCAGTATTTAAATTCATCGTAATTGAGTTATAGTTGAATTTTACCCAAATCTTGAATTCTAAATGAATTAATTCTTCTTTTATTGAGTTAGATATATTTATGCATTTAGATTATTATTATTTTTTATCTCTAATATTATTGAAATTATTGTTCATGGCTACTTTCCCATCAACCCTAATTAATTTGATGTTCATGAATATTTTTTCACGTGTTTTGAGTAAAGATATTGGCTTTTAATATTTATTGACAAAAAGAGTGACTTGAATTAATACTATATATGTATTTTATTAAGTTTTGAAAGAGCAAAATAATTGATTTTAAATGAATTTGAGTAAATGATGTTTTGAGCAAGATATTTTGATAAGATGTATATAATATTTTGAAGTGTAATGATTGATGAAGAGGTAATAAGATGAGTTTGATGTTTTTCCAATAAGACTAGATGATGATGATATGAGCACATATTTTGGGAATAGTATTGAGCACCAAGTTGGGGAAGAGTTTAATTAACTCGAACCCCAGAACAACGTAGCCACCGTAGGAAGGAGGCTATACCTCTTAAGTCTCAAAAGGGGGACTTTGATGATTGGATCCAAGATGTTGATGTCCTTTTCTCTGGCAAGGTATTGGATGGATGTAGTGTCACGACCCAATTTTTCCTCAGGTCATGATGACACCTACTATAACCCACCAGTAGATAAGCCAACCTGTAAACCCAAAACTTCAAGTAATGGGTTTGAGGGAGAAAATTAAACAAGAGTGACGAATTATAAAAATAAGTTGAATGAATAAGCGAAAGTAAACCAAAATATGATATAAATAACTAAAGATTCCTCCTAGAACCTGGAAGTCACAAGTATAGAGTTGTTACAAAATAAAAGACGAGTACAAGTCCCAAAAGTGGACCGAACATATATATACAATAACTGGCTAGTCTCAAAAAGAAAAACACAAGTCATCCATACTGAAGGAGAAAGAAGTGATCCAGAAATGCCAAGTGCTCACCGTAGTCTTTGAATCTGACTGCAACAGGCTCAATCTATTTGTGACGGTAGCTATTGCTCGGTCCTGCATCACAGAGTAGATGCAAAGTGTAGTATAAGTACTAAGACAACAGGTACCTAGTAGGCATCATAGGCCGACTGAGCAGAAAAGGTAAAAAAAAAGAAACAATATGAAAAAGAGGAATAATCCAAAATAGGAGTCAACATAAGCATCCTAAGGGAAATGTAATGACCCGTTAGGTCATTTTGGGAAATAGTCATATTTCCTTCATAAAAGACTCCTTCCGTACATCTAAATTGGGAATTTTGGACTAATCAATAACTTTGGTTAATTAGTTGATGGGTGATTCTAAATAAATAATTGATTGGTGGGTTAAAGTGTTAATTTATTTAATACCCTATACCACTTTTTTTATATTTATTAAAATAGGTTAGTAGGGTTTGTAAATTTTAATACATAATTAGTTTGAGAAAGAAAAAAAAAGGTGAACTGCGGCAAACGAGCATAAGCTGGAAAAAAAATACGGAGAAAGAAAGAAAAGAAAGGGGAAAAGAAAAATAAAGGAGAAAAGCAAAATAGGGATTTTTTTTCCAAAGCGTCAAGGTAATTATTCTCATCCTTTTCATTAAATTTTTATGTGATTATGAACATATTTTTAGGATATATTGGTGGAGAAATAACAGTGAAATAAGAAAATATGACCCTAGGGTTCTTCACATAAAATCTTTATTTGGGGGTCGAATAACGATCTGTTTTAGCTAAAATTTGACATGCAAGTTTATTTTATCATGAGTGAACATAATCGGAAATAAAATTTTAGATTTGATTTCAACGATTCAGGATGATTTTTTGACTCAATTTTTGATCCAAAAATAAATATTACAATATGGGTGTCATTGGATTCGTATTCTTATGAAGATTATGTATTTGAATAGATTTTGATCGTTCGGAAGTATTATAAAAGGCTTTATGTTTCAAAGTGATTATTCAATTTAATTGAGGCAAGTGAATTTCTAAACCTCTGTTTAAGCTTATAGATGCTTGTATTTTTGTGTTATTTGTACTGGAGAGTAATAAAAATTGGACTGGGTTATTGACTGTATGATTGGAATTAAAAATGGAGATGAAGGGTATAAAATGGTGATCTAATGACATTATTGGTGGAATCAATATATTGTTTTTATGGGTTTATTTTGGACATGTGAAATAACTATGTTGATATGAGATAGGAAAAAATAATTATTGTTGTCATGTTATTATCGTGAATCTAATGAACATGAATTGATTGCATTGGTTCTGACATATTGTGTTGAGACTGAAAATAATATAAGACAAAAGGGGTCGGGCCACACTCTCCATGGAAGGTATGATGAAACAAAGGGGTCGGGTCACATGCTCCATGGCAGGATATGAATATTGAGGGGATGGACCACACGCTACGTGGCAGATAACATGGACATAAATGTCCCCTATGGGTTCCAGACTGTAATTCAGCGGATGTGTACTGATAGGACAGATATGCATCATTTCATTTCATAGAATCACATTTTGTTGATATTTGTGAATTCGTGTTTACCATATATTACTCTATATATGTTGAATTTGACTTGATATGATTCTGATAAGACTACCGATGAATATTCGTGGACTTTATTGTTATTATTGTGTAGAATGTAGAGTTGGGTTGGTTTTATGCAGGTTGTAGTTAAGGAGGTTCGGTTGGGATGACAGGAGTACTTGTATGTATCGAGCTTTGCTTAGTTTTAGTGATCCACTTGCTGAGTACCGTGTTGTTTAGTACTCACCCCTTGCTTCAACACTTGTATAGGTTGTGATCCCGGACTTGCTTGATCTCTTGGTATTTTCTACCACATCCACAACTGTCATTTCAAGTGTTGAGGTAGCTATTACATCCATCTAGCAGACATCTCTTACTCTTTTAATATATTTTTAGTCCTATTCTAGAGACAAAGACATTGTGAATGTATTTTCCTTTCGTACTTCGTTAATGTATTAGTGGCTTGTACTAATGAAAACCAATCTTGGGGAAGTTTGCGTTTGTTTTACATATTTTTTGGTTAAGTTAAATTTAATTTATTTCCTTTTCTTCCGCATCTAATTTTCGTTGGGTATTAGCATGAATTGTCTCGGTGGGTTGAGATGAGTGCCATCACATCCGAATTTGGATTGTGACAAAATATTATCAAAGCCCCAGGTTCATAGGTCTCACGTGTATACAAGACGAGTCTAAGTAGAGTCTTGAGGATCGGTATGGAGATGTCTGTACTTATCTTCGAGAGGCTATGAGGACTTTTAGGAATTTTTCCCTTTGTTCTTTCACTTTGTATTGTGCATGTTATGTTGGTACTAAATTTTTGCGTGTCCCTTCTAATAGATGGATAGGACCAGAACTACGGCTAGAGGTAGAGAAAGAGAGGCACTCCCTGAGGTTGATGTTGGGACCCCAACTAGGTAAAAAGATAGAGGCTGAGCTAGAGTTCGTGGTCGGGGTGTGGCGGTAGGCAGAGGTCGTGCTCGAGGAACGACACCAATAAAAGGTCATGCTAGAAAGACTTTTCCTGATTCACAAATTGATTCTAAAGAGGAATAGGTCCCTCCTGAGCTTGCTACTGCACTATTGCTTCAGGCCACTTTGATGCGAGTATTAGATGCGCTCGAAGGATTTAATCAGAGTGTGAGGGCGAATAGTACACCCGAGGGTTCTCAGACTAGAGTAGGGGCTCAGACCCTAGGGCAGCATCAGATTCCAGTTCTTCAGGATTCGGTGGGCCAGCCACTTGCAGGCCCTAGAGCGGATGAGGATGGAGTACAGGTAGGGGGAGACCAGGGTGCACCTGTAGTCATATTGACTAACGATGAGCAACGCCGATATGAGAGGTTATAAAAAATAAAACCACCACAGTTTCAGGGTCGGAAGACTGAGGATGCACACGAGTTCCTAACCATGTGCTGAGAGTTTTTGGTTGCAGTAGGTTTAGCTGAGACTCACAGAGTTCGTTATACTATACTCCAGTTATGTGGGCCATCCAAATAGTGGTGGAGAGTGTATCTGATTCTAGGATAGTTGGGTCATCCTAAATGACTTGAGATGAGTTTGCTAGTACCTTTTATGACCGTTTCATCCCCTAGAATGTGAAGGAAGAGAGACTATTATGGTTTGAGAACTTGAGGAAGGAGGGTCTTACAGTTACTGAGTATGAGACTCCTTTCCACTAGTTGTCCAGAAATTCCATGGCTGTCCTTCCTCATAAGCTAGAGAGGATTTACAAATTTATGCGAGGACTGAACTATGCCATTCATACAATAGTTTTTTGACCCACTCGTGAGGGCGCTTCCTTCCAGTCTATTGTGGATACTTCCAAGGAGGCGGAGTTTATAGAAAGAGAAGAGTTCGGGTTTCCCAAGAGGGCCCGTGCTTCTGGTCAGTTTTTGGGTACCTCATATGGAGGTAGAGGGTCCTATAGAAGAGGTGGTTCCTTCCAGCGTAAAGGACTAGTTCATACATCTATGTTGGATTCTGAGGATTTTCAGACACCTCGTGGGTCTTATAATACAGGTCAAAGTTACTAGGGGTCACAGTAGAGGCCGATGAGCTAGGTTAGTTATACAAGTTCTGCAGGTTCATCGCAGAGGTTTTCGCATGGGAGAGCATGTTATACTTCTGGTGATCCAGATCATCTTTCATGGCAGTGTACATCTCAAGTTCAAGGAGGAACCCAACCTAGTTCTTCAGTTTCAGTTAGAGGACCAGCAATGCCGGTCAAAGGCTGAGGCAGAGCCCAGACTAGTAGAGGTGGTCGCACTCCTCGTAGAGGTGCTGGTGGTGCCATAGTTCCTTAGAGAGGACGTAGAGGTATTGGGAAGGTCAGAGGTTGTAGGGGAGCTCAGTGTTATACTTTTCTAGGCAGACCTGAGGCTTAGGATTCCGATGTAGTTATCAAAAGTATCATCCCAGTCTGCCATCGACCTGCATCTGTATTATTTGATCTAGGGTCTACATTTTCCTATGTGTCTACCTATTTTACATTTGACTTTAACTTGACATGTGACCGTATGTCCGTGCATGTTCATGTTTCTACACCCGTGGGTGAGCCTTTGTAGTGGATCGAGTATATTGATCATGTCTTGTTTCCTTGGCCGGGTATGATACTTGAGTAGATATGATTATTCTGGGATGGTAAATTTTGATATGATATTGGGTATGGATTGTCTTTCTCTCTATCATGCTATTCTTGATTGTTATGCTAAAACTGTTACCTTAGCGATACCTGGTGCCCCGAGGATTGAGTGGAAGGGTACTAATGGCTCCTACCCTAGTAAGGTTATCTCATATATTCGTGCTCAGAGGTTGATTGATAGAGAATGTATGTCTTATTTGGCCTTTATTCAGGATACCAGTATTGAGTCACCTCCTATGAAGATTATTCTAGTAGTTAAGGAGTTTTCTAATGTATTTCTTACTGATCTTCCTGGTGTTCCTCCGGATAGGGACATCGATTTTGCTATTGACTTAGAGCATGGTACTAAACCCATTTCTATTCCTCCATATCGCATAGCTCCACTTGAGTTGAAGTAGTTGAAGGATCAGTTGCAAGACTTGTTGAGTAAGGGGTTTATTCACCCTAGTGTGTGGCCTTGGGGTGTACTGGTTCTGTTTATATAGAAGAAAGGTGGGACTATGAGGATGTGTATCAATTAGAGGCAGTTAAACAAGGTAACTATTAAAAATAAGTATCATCTTCCCCGTATTGATGATTTATTTGATCAGCTACAAGGAGTGGCATTGTTTTCCAAAATAGACTTGAGGTCCGATTATCATCAGTTGAAGATAAGGGCATCATATATCCCTAAGATAGCCTTTCAGACTCGTTATGGTCACTACGAGTTCTTGGTGATGTCATTTGGGTTGACCAACCTCCCAGTAGTATTCATGGAGTTGATGCACGAAGAGTTTCGCCCATACTTAGATTCTTTTGTGATAGTATTTATTGATGACATCTTAATGTATTCCAAGACTGAGGAAGATCATGTCTGCTATTTGAGGTTGGTACTTCAGAAGTTGAGGGAAGAAAAGTTGTATGCAAAGTTCTCCAAGTGTGAATTTTGGCTTGATTCTGTGACATTCTTAGGACACGTGGTGTCCAAGGAGGGGATTAGAGTGGATCCAGCTAAGATTAAGGCAGTTAGAGGTTGGACAACTCCTATTTCTCCTACTGAGATTCATAGTTTTATGGGGTTAGCCGGTTATTATAGATGGTTTATGCAGGGCTTCTCCACTATTGTAGCTCCATTGACTAGATTAACTCAGAAGGCTATAGATTTTCATTGGTCGGATGAGTGTAAAGTGAGCTTCCAAAAGCTCAAGACTTTATTGACTTCGGCTCCTATTTTGAAGCTACCCGAGGAAGGTGTGGGATTTACTATATACTGTGATGCTTCTGGTATTGGTTTAGGCGGTATGTTGATGCAAATGGGGAAAGTGGTTGCCTATGCCTCGAGACAGTTGAAGGCCCGTGAGAAAAACTATCTTACTCATGATTTGGAGTTAGCGTGTGTGGTTTTTCATGCTTAAATTATGGCGTCATTGCCTATACGGTGTGCATTGTGAGGTCTTCACCGATCATAGGAGTCTTCAATATATATTCAGTCAGAGGGATCTAAACTTGAGGCAACGTAGATGGCTTGAGTTGCTGAAGAACTATGACATGACTATCTTATACCACCCAGGAAAAGCCAATGTGGTGGCGGATGACTTGAGTAGGAAGTTCTCTAGTATGGGGAGTCTTGCCGCGATCCGAGTTGAGGAATGACCATTGGCTAGAGATTTTCAGAGGCTGCCTAATAGCCTTATACAGTTGCATATTTCACCGGATGGTCGTGTTCTTACCTTTCTGGAGGCACGTTCTTCCTTGGTTAAGCAGATTCGGGAGAGACAGTTTGAGAATGAGAAGTTATGTATCATTCGAGACAAGGTATTAAGAGGTGAAGCTAAGGAGGCCGTACTTGATTCAGAAGACGTATTGAGGATTGGCGACAGAATTTTTGTGCCTAAAGTGGGTGACCTGACTAGACTTATTTTTGAAGAGGATCATTGCTCAAGGTATTCCATCCATCCAAGAGAAACCAAGATGTATCATGATGTATGCCAGCACTATTAGTGATGTGAGATGAAGAAGGACATCGCAGAGTTCGTGTCCAAGTGTTTGACTTGCCAACAGGTAAAGTGTGAGCACCAACGGCCTGGGGGTAAGTCATAAGATGCCTATTCCCACTTCAAGTGTGAGCACCAACGGCCAGGGGGTGAGTCAAAAGATGTCTATTCGCACTTGGAAGTGGGAAATTATCACTATAGACTTCATTGTGGGTTTACCTCCCACCATGGGTGGTTATGACTCTATATGGGTGGTGGTTGACAGACTGACCAAGACCGCCTATTTTATTCCGATTAAGGTGAGGTACAAAACGGATAATCTAGCCCAGTTGTATATTAACCATATCATTCGGCTTCATGGTGTTCCAGTATCCATTATTTTGGATCGGGGTTCAGTATTTACTTTGTACTTTTGGCAGCCATTACAGCATGGTTTGGGAACTAGAATTGATATGAGTACAACTTTTCACCCACAGACCAATGGTCAGTCCGAGCGGATGATCTAGGTGTTGGAGGACATGCTCCGAGATTGTGTTATTGATTTTGGTGCTAGATGGGATCAATACTTGCCCGTAGTGGAGTTTTCCTACAACAACAGTTATCACTCCAGTATCCAAATGGCTCCATTTGAGGCTTTGTATGGTAGGCGATGTCGATCTCCTATTGGATGGTTTGACTTAGTTGAGATGGACTCCTTAGTCATAGACTTGCTTAGAGATGCTATGGAGCAGGTTCTTAGGATTCAGGGTAGAATTTTGACAGCCCAGATTAGGCAGAAAAGTTATGTAGACTAGAGATTTTGACCATTGAAGTTCATGGTGGGCGATCATGTTTGGCTTTGAGTGTCGCCCATGAAGGGCGTGATGCGGTTCGGGAGGAAGGGCAAGCTCAGCTTTCGATTCATTGGCCCATTTGAGATTTTGGCACGAGTCGGAGAAGTGGCTTTTAGATTGGCCTTACCACCTAGCCTATCGGCCATGCATAACGTATTTCATATTTCTATGCTCCAAAAGTATATTCCGTATGAGTCCCATGTGTTATCACTTGATTCAGTGGAGTTGGGTCCAGACGTGACATCTGAAGAGGAGACTATAGCCATTCTAGATAGGCAGGTTCGTAAGCATAGAATCAAGGAGATGGCTTCAGTGAAGGTACAATGGAAGCACCGTTCAGTCGGAGAGGCAACTTGGGAGACAGAGGCTGATATGTGTGCTAGATATCCCTAGCTTTTCAAAGCTTCAGGTAGTTTCTTTTACTTTATGTTTGAGGACGAACATGATTTTTAGTGGTGGATAATCCAATGACCCGTTATGTCATTTTGGGAAATAGTCATCTTTCCTTCATAAAAGACTCCTTCCGTACATCTAAATTGGGAATTTTGGACTATTCGATAACTTCGGTTAATTAGTTGATGGGTAAGTCTAAATAAATAATTTAATTGGTGGGTTAAGGTGTTAATTTATTTAATATCCTATACCACTTTTCATATATTTATTAAAATAGGTTAGTAGAGTTTGTAAATTTTAACACATAATTAGTTTCAGGAAGAAAAAAAATGGAGAACAGCGGCAAACGATTAGAAGTTTGTAACAAAATACGGAGGAAGAAAGAAAAGAAAGGGGAAAAGAAAAATAAAGAGAAGAGAAAAAATAGGGATTTTCATTCCAAAGAGCCAAGGTAATTATTCTCATCCTTTCCATTAAATTTTTATGTTATTATGAACGTATTTTTAGGTTATATTAGTAGAGAAATAACGATGAAGTAAGAATATACGACCCTAGGGTTCTTTAGATAAAATCTTGACTTGGGGGTCGAATAACGATCCGTTTTAGTTGAAATTTGACATGTGAGATTATTTTAGCATTAATGAACATAATCAGAAATAAAATTTCAAATTTGACTTCAATAACTCTGGATAATTTTTTTCATCCAATTTTTGATCCGAAAATAAATATAGCAATATAGGTTTCATTGGATTCATATTCTTATGAAGATTATGTATTTGAATAAATTTTGATTGTTCGAAAGCGTTATGGAAGGCTCAAGTTTTAAAGTGATTATTCAATTTAATCGAGGCAAATGAATTTCTAAACCTCAGTTTAAGCTTATAGATGGTTGTATTTCCGTGTTATGTGTACTGGGGAGTAATGAAAATTGGACTGGGTTATTGACTGTATGATTGACCTTAAAAATGGAGATGATGGGTATAAAATGGCGATCTAATGACATGTATTTGTGGAATTGATATGTTGTGATTATGAGTTTATTTTAGACATATGAAATGACTATGTTGATATGAGATAGAAAAAAATTAGTATTGTTGTCATGTTATTATCGTGAATCATATGAATATGAATTGATTGAATTGGTTCTGACATATTATGTTGAGATTGAAAATGATATGAGACAAAAGGGGTCGGGCCACATGCTCCGTGGTAGGTATTATGAAACAAAAGGGTCGGGACACACGCTCCGTGGCAGGATATGTATATTGAGGGGATGGGCCACACGCTCTATGGCAGATAACATGGACAGAAATGTCCCCCTTGGATTCCGAACTATAATTCAGCGGATGTGTACCGATAGGATAGACATGCATCATTTCATTACATTGCATCACATTTTGTTGATATTTGTGAATTCGTGTTTACCACATATTGCTCTATATATGTTGAATTTGACTTGATATGATTCACTTGATAAGACTATCGATGAATATTCATGGAGTTTATTGTTAATATTGTATAGAGTGTAGAGTTGGGCTGGTTTTATGCAGGTTGTAGTTGACGAGGTTCAGTTGGAATGACAGGAGTACTTGTATCTATCGAGTTTTGCTTAGTTTTAGTTATCCACTTGCTGAGTACCGTGTTGTTTGGTACTCACCTCTTGCTTCTACACTTATGTAGGTTGTGATTCCGGACGTGCTTGATTTCCTGGCGTTTTCTACCACATCTGCGGCTGTCATTTCAAGTGTTGAGGTAGTTGTTACATCCATCTAGAGGACACGTCTTACTTTTTTAATATGTTTTTAGTCATATTCTAGAGGCAAAGATATTGTGACTGTATTTTCCTTTCGTACTTCGTTAATGTATTAATAGCTTGTACACATGACAAACAATCTTGGAGGAGTTTGAGTTTGTTTTATGTGTTTTCAGTTAAGTTAAATTTAATTTATTTCCTTCTCTTCCGCATCTACTTTCCGTTGGGTATTAGGCTGACTTGTTTCGGTGGATTGAGATGAGCGTCATTACACCCGGATTCGAGTCGTGATAGGAAAAGTGTACTATTTATGGGAACTACAGCTTACTATATCCAACTAGACCCCCATAAGCCCAGTCGAGACAGTCGTGCGCAAGTTAAATAAAAACTCGGACGAACCCCATATGCTCGCCGAGTACACATAATAGATACAACTTCTAAGATTGGGAACCAAGATTCTGCAATGTCAGGAACCGAAGTGTTGTATCATTTCCAAACCCTGAATCTCTAAGAGTCAACTAGGGATGCCTTAGGGGTCGATGCCGGGACTAGGACCCAGATGCTTGCTCGAATATTCAAAGTGGCCAAGGCCGTGACTGAGTACTAGAATACTTGCCATAATACATCAATGCAGTCAAGATCGGGACTGGGTACCCGGATACTTGCCATAACACATCGATATGATCGAGGCCAGGACTAGATACCTGGATGCTCGTTATACTAGCAAGCCGATAGAGGCCAGGGATGGGTACCTAGATGCTCTCCAATAATTCAGAACAGAGTCTAGGAATGGGTACCCAAATGCTCACAGATAATTCATCCCCTCGTGCCGAATATTCTCCTTTCTACCTAGACAACAACAGTTCCGAGAATCTCTTCCCCAATGTGTCAACTCATATGCCGCCAAACCTTGAATTAGAGGCGAAGCCAAATGATCACAAAATTTAGTATTGCCGACGTATCTCGAAAGTTATGACTATTTCGAGTGATGGATGAGGGTGTTCTTAAGAGAAAGGGTATCGCCTAGCTAAGTCCAAACTTCAGGCACTAGCCCACTACACCATTCTACAAGAATCTAAGTCCACCGGAGCGATGTCGGGGCATCTAAAGCAAGTTTACATCCTATACTAAAGACAACATACTCCACAGTATCAACAACATGCTCTTCCAAATGCTCGAAAAACCCAATAAAAAGCCTAAAGAATGATTTCTAACACCTAAGATTTACAATTAAACTATCCAACCCAAATTTCGACTATTTCAACATGCTTTCATATATTCCATCTCAATCTAAAGAAAGGTAAATCGTAGCCTACCTGTAGGCTGAACACGCGAGCTCCAAATCATAGTGCTGGAGACTTTCCCTTCCAAGCGGTCTCGGAACGCTGCCACGCTATCAAAAATAGAAGCACAGTATCGATACGGTCTTTTAGACACCGATTTCATAATTTTTGAAGACAGACCAATTTCGGGGTCTAAAATGGGGAATGTGGGACCCGCATCTAGAATTTCGGATTTGACCCCAAAACAGGTTCTAAATGTCACCTCAAACTGACAAATTAGATTTATAACACAATTCGGGGGTGGAAAAATAACACAAGACGATGAAACAATCAATTCTCATATTTTCAAACTAAAAAAACAAATAAGGCATCCTCTTTACGCATCTATTTTTGAAAAACGAAACTCTCCCAATCAAACTAAATTGCACCATGACGTTCCTTGTGAAAAATCCCACAATCTAGCCTCAAGAATCACTCAAAACGGAGTTATATTGACCAAGATACACTCTTTCAAAATTCAACAAAATTTGATTCTGAAAAATACTAAATTTGTAGCTAAAAATTGAGTTGTTACCTCGAACTAAATGCCAAAATAGTTTCCAAACACCTCCACGATGTTCTCCTTAAAATTCCACGCAAGATAGCTTCTGAAATCACCCAAATCGGATCAGAATTGCTCTCAAAATTGCAAGTCAAAGTTTTGAGAAAATATCTTATAATCTGATATTTTTCAGATTTAAGTACATATGCCACGTTATCGTTCACGCACCAGATTTAAGAAATTACCAACTTTTTTGTTTCGATGTTTCAGACTCATCTTGAGTGGGAAAAACACAAATCATTTATGAAATTTGATTGAAAATGATAATTCGGATTCAACAACTTGGTCAAAATTCTAATCAGAGATCGTTACAACAAAAAGTGGGTCCCACTCCGAATATCAAAATCCATCGAGGGGGTCAAGATGAATTCAGAAGCCTCGAGAACCAAATAAAAGGTCGTGATAGACTAAACTCAACACTCCGGAGCTAACCGTGCTGTCAGAATTCCCATCCAAGTGCATTTTCCAAGAATGTTAACCAAAGTCAAACCTTAGCTTAAAATTTCTCAAATTCTCAACTTAAGGCCTCAAATCTTCATTACAACTCTAAAACTTATTTTGTAAAGTCTCCTAAGCCAATTTCGACATTTTGGAGTTGATGGAATTGATGAAATTCTGTTCCGAGACCTGTAGCTCCAATTAACCTCAAATACCATTTTTTAATACTTAAAGCTTATAAAACTCAAATTTTCCAAAGACTTAACTTTTAATAGGATTTTCTAAAAATCAACATCCGTTATCAATCAGAAATGACTCGGAGTAATTAAATGAAGGAGTAAAATAGTTATTTTACAAAAATTCCAAAAATGGCTTTTAGGATCATTACAACATCCACTACTAAAAGAACTGTCGTCCGCGAAAATAAAGACAAGGGTATACCTAGAGGGTCAAATAAGTTGGGGAACTACTCCCACATATCCTGCTCGGTCTCCCATGTAGCCTCTTCAATCGGATAATGGCACCATTGGACTTAATCATAGGGATGGACTTAGAACGAATCTGGTGAACATCTCTGGTTAGAATAGAAATCGGCTCCTCAACAAAGGTCAGATGATCATCCAACTCAACAGAATCATACTGAAGCACGTGAGACTCTTGTGGAATGTACCAGCGCAGCATAGAAACATGAAAAACAGAGTGTATAGCTGAAAATGCTGGTGGCAAAGCCAAATCATAAGCAACCTCTCCAACTCTCCTCAAAATCTCAAAGGGCCCGATATACCTGGGGCTAACTTACCCTATCTGCCAAATCTCATCACGCCCTTCAAGGGCGATACACGCAAGAGTACCCAATCTCCCACCTCGAAGCGCAAGGGTCGACGCCTGCGATCAGCATAACTCTGGTGCCTACTCTGAGATGTCCTCAGCCTATCCTGAATAACCTGGACTCTGGCTATGGCATCCCAAAGTAAATCAGTATTGTGCGGCCCAGGCTCTGAAGACTCAAACCAACCAACCGGAGTGCGACAATGCTACCATATAAGTCCTCGAACGGGGTGATATGAATACTAGTGTGGTAGCTGTTATTGTACACAAACTCCACCAAAGGTAAGTACTGCTCCCGATGACCCTCGAACTCTAATACACAAGCTCGCAGCATATCCTCCAGAACCTAAATAGTATGCTCTGATTGACCGTTGGTTTGTGGATGAAATATTGTGCTAAGATCAACTCGGGTGCCCAACTCTCTCTGAAAATGCCCTCTAGAAACTAGAAGTAAATTGAGATCCCCTATTTGATATAATGGATATCGGTACCCCGTACAATACGAACTACCTCCTGAATATAGATTCGAGGTAGACGATCTGCAGTAAAAATAGACCATACTGGCAAGAAATGCACTGATTTGGTCAATCGATCAATGATGACCCAAATACCATCATTACCTTCGTATGTCCGAGGCAATCCTATAATGAAGTCTATGGTAATCCATTCCTATTTCTACTCGAGAATGGGTAATCTCTAAAAGACTCCACCAGGTCGTTGATGCTCGGCCTTAACCTATTGGAAACTTAAATAATGGGATACATATTCATCTATATCTCTCCTCATATCACACCACCAGTAATGCTGTCTAAAATCCCGATACATCTTCGTGGTGCCCAGATGGATAGAGTACCTGGAATAGTGGGCCTCATGATGGATCAATGGAATAAAGTCTCCAACTCTGGGAATACAAAGGCGACCATCGAACCGTAGTATCCCATCTGAATCTATAGAAGCCTGGCCACCCTCACCTTGCAATACTAACTCTCAAAGCTCTACTAATGCTCCATCCTCAAACTGTCTGCCACAAATTTGGTCAAGTAGAGATGATCGAGCTTTCACAAAAGCCAAAATCTCTCCGGAATCTATGATGTCTAACTTGACCATCCAATTAGCCAAAGACTAGATGTCCAAGGCTAGGGGTTGCTCCGCAGTAGACAAGTAAGATAAACTACCCATACTCCCTGTCTTCCAGCTCAACTCATCCACTACTACATTTGCCTTGCCTGAGTGGTAGAGGATAGAGATATCCTAATCGACTAGTAGCTCAATCCAGCACCTCTGTATAGAATTAAGATCCTTCTGACTCATAATTTATTGTAAGCTGTGGTGATCTATATATATCTTGCAATGGAGTCCATATAAGTAGTGCCTCTATATCTTGAGTGCAAAAACTACTGTTGCTAGTTCCAAGTCATGAGTAGGGTAGTTGCGCTCGTTCACTCTCAACTATTTGGAAGCATAAGTAATAACTCGGCCTCGCTGCATCAGTATACACCCAAGACCTACACCAGAAGCATCACAATATACTAAAAAGATCTCTCCCTTAACTAGAAGAGCCAGAACAAGAGCAGTGGTAAGCAACTCTTTAAGATTCCGA
Organism: Solanum dulcamara; assembly: GCF_947179165.1. Classification (NCBI taxonomy): domain Eukaryota; kingdom Viridiplantae; phylum Streptophyta; class Magnoliopsida; order Solanales; family Solanaceae; genus Solanum; species Solanum dulcamara. The sequence continues at coordinate 17,442,685 of NC_077242.1, forward strand.
AAGCTTGACTAACACTCCCATAACCAGCCAATCCAATGAAGCTCTGAATCTCCATAATAGATATAGGCCTAGCCCAATCACGAATAGTGTCAATCTTTACTAGATCCACCCTAATACCCTCTCTGGACACCACATTTCCCAAAAATTCCATAGACTCTAACAAAAACTCGCACTTTGAGAATTGAGCATAAAGTTGCTGATCTCTCAAAGTCTGGAGCACAACCCTCAAATGCTGCATGTGCTTCTCCCTACTCCATGAGTATACCAGTATATCATTGATGAATATAATCACAAAGGAATCAAGATAAGGCCTGAATACTCGAGTCATAAGGTCCATAAAAGTTGTGGGTGCATTAGAAGCCCAAAAGACATAACAAGGAACTAATAGTGGCCATAGCGAGTCCAAAAAGAAGTCTTAGGAATGTCGGCTGCTCTAATTCGCAACTGTTGGCAGCCAGACCTCAAGTCAACCTTAGATCATCGATATGAGGCATAGTGTAATGGTTTTTCACTGTCACCTTATTCAGCTGCCTGTAATCAACACACATCCGCATAGTCCTATCTTTCTTCTTAACAAATAGGATGGGTGCACCCCACGGTGACATAATCGGGTAAATAAATCTCTTACCTAGAAGATCCTCAAGTTGCACACTGAGCTCCTTGAGATCTGCGGGGGCCATATATAAGGTGGTATAGAAATGGGCTTAGTTCCCGACTCTAAATCTATGGCAAAGTCAATATCTCTCTCTGGGGTAGGCCAAGTAGGTCAGTAGGGAAGACATTAGTATACTCCCTAACCCCAGGGACTGAATCAACAGTAGGGGCCTACATGGACATATTACAGATATATGCTAAGTATGCCAAGCACCCAAACGCAACTAGCCATTTATCCCGCATTAAGGTAATAATCCTAGTCGGTGAGCGACTATAAACGTTGTTCCACAAGATCGGGGGAATGCCAGGCATAGATAATGTAATGGTCTTGGCATAACACTCCAAAACCGCATAATGAGGGGATAGCCAATTCATGCCCAGAATAACATCAAAATCCAGCATATCAAGTAAAATAAGATATGTCTGAGTCTCATGCCCATGAATAGTCACCGCACAAGATCTACAAACTTGATCAACTACTAAAAAATCCCCTATCAGGGTTGAAATATACAACAGAACCTCAAGTGACTGATAAGAAATACCCAGACATGGAGAAAAATATACAAACACATAGAAATACGTGGAATCTAGATCCAATAAAGCTGAAGTAGTCTGCTGGAAAATAAAGATAGTACCTATGATAACATCATCTGATGCCTCAAGCTCTGCCCTCGCTAGAGCTGTATAGAAGTGGCCTTGTAGGCCTCCCCACGAACATTTATCCTACCACCTGACCTGCCTCCCCGAGAACCTCTCCGAATACCCTAATAACCATCGCCACAACCGTGACCCCGATCCACTGCCAACAGTCTAGTCCAACTGGGACACTCCCTAGCCCAGTTCTCTAGTGAACCACAATCGAAGCATCCTAAAGTTGAGCAACCCATGATAGCTCGTCCGCGGTAGGAAGGAAGCAGACTTGATCCCCTCGAGCTCTACCATACGGTGGAACCCCCCAAATGGGGTTGACTACCCTCAACTGCTAGTAGGGCAACTTGAACTAGCCAACTGAACTGACCCTACTGGTATCTATCCTGCTAAAAATGCTAGCGGGGCTTGTCATAACTATCATGGAATCTAGACTGGGCCCATTGTAGCTATCCTGATGCTTGGGTCTTTTATCGCTGCCTTCTTAGGCCTGATGATGAATAATCTCGATCATGCGGGCATGATCCACCACATCAATCATAGTGGCATATCGGGAAAGATGATGAAATCTAGCCTCGTACTCTGCAATAATCATGTCTCCCTACTCCAATCAAGTAAACTGATCCCGGAGTCGGTCCCTAACACTCATAGGGATGTATCTAGTCAGGAAAACCTCTAAGAATTGGGCCCATGTCAATAGTGGTGAACCAGCTGGTCTGGACTACAAATAAGCGCGCCATCACTGTCTGGCTGCCCTTCTAAACTGGTGAGCAGTAAAGTCGGCACCTCTAGACTCCAAAAGACAAAGGAATGGAGCTTCTCCTAATAGATAGTCAAGAACTTCATGGCATCCTCGCCAATGGCTCCAAAAAATATCGGGGGTGACAAACTCTAAAATACCTCTAACATCTTTTGATCTTGTAATGACATCACACCCTTCAGAACTACTGGCGGGGTGCAACAACTGGTGGAGTAAATTGAACCTCAGGTGTTGGCTAGGCGGGAGGATCCTATGGTGCTGGTATGCCTACTACTGGGGTCGGGGCCTATGGTACAACCCTAATAGCCGTGAGGATCTGCGCAATTAATGCTTATATTACTGGGGTCATAGCTAGTGCAGCTGGGGGTGGTGATATTGGTGGTGGTCCCTTTGTCTTAAGAGGAATAGGAGCATTCTGATACTCCTCTACCAGCTCCGGCTCTATCTCTGGGTTGGGAGCTTGTGCTTCTCTCCTATCTATCCCATGGGGCTAGTTTCTAGGCCTTCCAGGCCATAGTGCATCATCACAACTGGTGGTACCACACGTACAAACCATCCCAGCGAAAGAGTGGATAAAATGAGATTTCAAGAAGTCAATAAGACATAACACTGCACGAAATGATAGAACATAGAAAACATTCCCAATGACATCATGTAGCCTCCCAAAGATAAGTTACAGACATCTCCATACTCATCTGCAAAACTCTACTAGACGTTAGATCTATACAAGTGAGACCAATGAAACTGGGGCTCTGATACCAACTTGTCCCGACCTAATTTTTCCTAAAGTCATAATGACACCTACTATAACCCACCAGTAGGTAAGCCAACCTATCAACCTGGAACGTCATGTAATGGGTTTGAGGGCAAAAACTAAATAAGAGTGGAAAATTATAAAAGTAAGCAGAATAAATAAGCGAAAGTAAACCAAATCATGATATAAACAACTAAAGATCCCTCCAAAACCTGGAAGTCACAAGTACAGAGTTGTTACAAAATAAAAGATGAGTACAAGTCCTAAAAGTGGACCATACATATATATACAGCAACTGGCTAGTCTCAAAAAGTAAAAGATGGGTCATCTATAATGAAGGAGAAAGAAGTGATCCAAAAACGTCAAGTGCTTATTCTAGTTTCCGAATCTAACTACAACAGGCTCAATCTATTCATGACGATAGCTGGTGCTTGTTCCTGCATTACGAAAGTAGATACAGAGTGTAGTATGATTACCAAGACAACAAGTACCTAGTAGGCATCATAGGCCGACTGAGTAGTAAAGGTAAAAAAAAAGAAACAATATGTAAAAGAGAAATAAGCCTAAATAGGAGTCAACATAAGTATCACAAGGGAAAAGTGAACTATCTATGAGAACTACAGCTAACTATACCCAACTGGACCCCTATAAGCCCAGCCGGTCGTGCGCAAGTTAAATAAAAACTTGAACAAACCCCCATAAGCTCGCCGAGTACATAAAATAGCTACAACTACGAAGACTGGGAACCAAAAATTTGGAATGTCAGGAACCGAAGTACTGTATCATTTCCAAATTCAAAATCTCCAAGAGTCAACAAACTAGGGGTCTCTTAAGGGTCGAGGCTGGGAATAGGACCCAAATGCTTGCCTGAATGTTCAAAGTAGCCAAGACCGGGACTAAGTACCTGGATGCTTACCATAATACATTGGTTCAGTCGAGGTTAGGACTGTGTACCCGGATACTCGCTGTAATACATTAATATGATCGAGACTAGGACTGGGTACTTGAATGATCATCATACTAGTAAGCCGGTAGAGTCCGAGGCTAGGTACCCTAATGCTCTCCAATAATTCAGAATGGAGGCCTAGGGTGAGTACCCTGATTCTCACAGATAATTCATCTCCTGGTACTAAATATTCTCCTTTCCAACTAGACAACAACAGTTCTAGAATTTCCTCCCCAATGTGTCAACTCATATACCGCCAAAACTTGAATCAAAGCCGAAGCCAAACGATCACGAAATCTAGTATTGCCGACGTATCTCGAAAGCTATTACTATGCCGAGTGATGTATGATGGTGTTCTTAAGAGCAAAGGTATCTCCTAGCTAAGTCTAAACTACCGGCACTAGCCCGCTACACCATTCAACAAGAATCTAAGTCCACCGGAGCGACATCGAGGCATCTAAAGCAAGTTTACATCCTATACTAAGGCCAACATACTCCATAGTATCAACAACATTCTCATTCAACTCTCCATACAATACTAACAAATAACAACAAGATACACATGCTTCCAAATACCCAAAAAACCTGATAAAAAGCCTAAAGCATGATTTCTAACACCTAAGATATACAATTACACTACCCAACCCAAATTCCAACTATTTTAACATGCTTTCACTCATTCCATCTTAATCTAAAGAAAGGTAAAACGTAGCCTACCTATAGGCTAAACACGCGAGCTCCAAATCACAATGCCAGAGCCTTTCCCTTCTGAGCTATCTCAAAATGATGCCACGTTGTCAAAAATTAAAGCATAATGTCGATACGGTATTTTAGACACTAATCTCATATTTTTTGGAGACGGACCAATTTCAGGGTCTAACATAAGGAATAAGGGACTCGCTTCTGCAATTCTGGATTTGACCCCCAAAACAGGTTCTAAGCATCACCTCAAGCTCACAAATAAGATTTATAACATAATTCGGGATGGAAAAATAACACAAGATGATCAAAAAATCAATTCCCACATTTTCAAATTAAGAAAACCAATAAGGCAGCCTCTTTACGTGTCGATTTCTCAAAATTGAAACTCTCCCAATCAAAAAAAATTGTACCATGTTGTTCCTTGTGAAATACTCCACAATCTAGCCTCAAGAATCACTCAAAACAAAGTTATATTGACCAAGATTCACTCTTCCAAAATTCAACAAAATTTGATCCGAAAAATACTAAATCTGTAGATAAAAATCAATTTCTTAACAAGAACTATGTGCCAAAAAACAAATTCCGACATCTCCATGATGTTCTCCTCAAAATTCCACGCAAGATAGCCTCCATAATCACCCAAAGTAGATCAGAATTCCTCTCAAAATCGCAAGTCAAAGTTTTGACAAAAATGTCTTATAATCTAATATTTTTTCAGATTTAAGTACATATGCCACATCATCGCTCGTGTACGAGATTTCAGAAATTACCAACTCTTTGGTTTAGACGCTCCGGACTCATTCTGAGTCGAAAAAACACAAACCATTATGGAATATGATTGGAAATGACAATTCGGACACAACGACGTGGTTAAAATCCTCATTTGAGATTGTGACAACAAAAAGTGGGTCCCACCTTCGAATATCAAAATCCACCGAGGGGGTAAAAATTATTCCAAAAGCCTCGAGAACCAAACAAAAGGTCGTTCTAAACTAAACTCAACACACCAGAGCTAACTGTGCTGTCAAAATTTCAATCAAAGAGCGTTTTCTAAGAAGCATTTTCCAAGAATGTCGATCAAAGTCAAACCTTTCCTTAAAATTTCTCAAATTCTCAACTCAAGGCCTCAAATCTGCATTACAACTCCAAAATTAATTCCGTAAAGTCTCCCCGGCCAATTTTGACAATTCAGAGTTGCTAGAATCGACATAATTCCATTCTGATACCTATAGCTCCGATTGACCCCAAATACCACTTTTTAATATTTAAAACTTATGAAAACTCAAAATTTCAAAAGACTTAACTTTTCATAGGATTTTCTAAACATCAACACCCGATAACAATCAGAAACAACTCGAGACTACTAAAAGGAGGGGTAAAATGTTCATTTTACAAAGTTCCAAAAATGACCTTCAAGCCACGACATCGCTTCATTGTATCATCACTAGCTTATAAGTGATGGTTGTCGATTAGAGAAACTCCCAACTGAGTAAGCATTGCTTATTATTATTATTTTTAACTTGCATTATATATTGATGTTGAGATGATGTTGAGTTCTGAGCCGAGTCTTCTGAGAGGAGTTTCTTGATATCTGTCCTTACTTTCCTTCCATTTTACATACTCGTACATTCCATATACTGACGTCATTTGACCTAAATTATTTTATGATGCAAATACAGGTATTAGAAATCCTCAACAGGTGCATCGTTAAAGATCATTACTTTTCATCCATTTGGTGAGTGTTTCTTGTATTCGGAGGAACTTGTAACACCCCCTAAAATATTGTATGTGATATTTCAATTCTCGACGAAAATAATACTACTTCTGTATTTTGGGCATAACATTTCATAGAATAGTCCAAATAAGGTGATTCAAATATCTGAATAACCCTAACATCATTATCGACAACTTTCATGAAGATCATATCTTAAGATTCGGAGGTTAAGTAGATCATATAAATTAATCTTTGCATGACATAGTGCTGTGATGAAATAGAGTATTTGTAGAAAAAAATTCATATCTCACTGTAAGATACTCCAAATTGGCTGATTCTTAAATGACATAGAACTAGACTTCTATATCTACAATTCTTATGAAGACACCAAATCCTAATAGGGAATTTATCTTATTGAAACGCAGCTTTGAAAAAGGGTATTCCATTAAAACAAAGTTCATCTCACCTACCATGAAAAGATCTAGAACCATTTGACATCATCCATGATATCAAAATCCTCAATTGAATTTTCAAGATCATCCTTTGTAATTATTTTTATTTATTATTAGGTCCTTCCTCCACACTTATAAATACCCACCTTATTTCCTCATTTTATTCATCAAGCTTTCTTAAGCAATTCTTCTCCCTATACACTTTTTTACTCATTCTCAAATATAGTTTTAGTTTTAGTAGTATAAAAATACTATTTCAGTGATTCTTATACTCCGGATAGTACACAAAATGCTCCAGCGAGAAGAAAAGGCTAGGGATTCAAGAGTGTTCTAATTCGGAGTAAAACTTCGGATTTAAGGTATGTAAGGCTTTCATAGCATTGGATTGAGTTCATCCATGCGCTCAATATTTAAATTCATTATACTTGAATTATAGTTGAGGTTTATCCAAATCTTGAATTGTAAATGAATTAATTCTTCTTCTATTGAGTTTGATATATTTATGCATTGAGATTATTATTTTTTTTATCTCTCATATTATTAGAATTATTTTTCATGGCTACTTTCCCATGAACCCTAATTGATTTGATGTTCATGAATATTTTTACACATGTTTTGAGTAAGGATGTTAGCTTTTAATAATTATTGACAAAAAGAGTGATTTGAATTAATACTATATATGTATTTTATTGAGTTTTGAAAGAGAAAAACAATTAAGATTAAATGAATTTGATTCTTTGGATTAAATGATGTTTTGAGCAAGATGTTTTAATGAGATATAAATGATGTTTTTTGAAGTATAATAATTGATGAAGAGGTAATGAGATGAGTTTGATGATTTAAATTAAAGTCCAATGAGACTAGATGATGAGGTTAACATGAGTACATATTTTGAGAGTAGTATTGAGCATCGAGTTGGATAAGAGTTTAATTGACTCAAATCCCAAAACTACATAGTCAGTGTAGGATGGAGGCTATCCTCTTAAGTCCCAAAAAGAGAACTTTGATGATTAGATCCAAGATGGTGATGTCCTTTATCTTGACCAGGTATTGGATGGATGTGGCAACGACATTGCTTCGTTGTATCATCACTAGCTAATAAGTGATGGTTGTCGGTTAGAGAAACTTCCAACTGAGTAAGCATTGTTTATTATTATTTTTAGATTTGCATTGCATATTGATGTTGAGATGATGTTAAGTTCTGAGTCGAGTCTTCCTGAGAGGAGTTTCTTGATATTTATCATTACTTTCCTACTATTTTACATACTCGTACATTTCATGTACTAACATTATTTGACCTATAGTATTTTATGATGCAGATACATGTGTTAGAGATCCTCAACAGACGCATCGTTGGAGATCATTTCTTTTCGGCTATTTGGTGAGTCCTTCTTGTATTCGAAGGAACTCCTTATCCTTTTATTATTGTTGAGTGTGATGTTTCTTTTGAGGTAGCCATGGACATGTCATTGGCACCATCTAATAGCGTTAGAGGCTTCATATACAGAGTTTAATGATGTAATTTGAGTAGTTCTCCTTTGAAACTACTTCTTTTAAAAAATTCTTTCTTTCATTTGATGTTGATGATGGAGATCCCACATAAGTATTCATATTAAGTCTTCCACTGATGAACGAATAAGTAATGAGACCAAGTGGTTCTCTCGGAGGCCAGAGATAGTTTCTGAGTGCCGACCACGCATAGGGTACCCTCTCGGGGCGTGACAAAACTCTTTATTTTTTTTTTATTATTAAGTATTATGTTTCTTTTGAGGTAGTCATTGACATGTCATTGGCACCTTCTAATAATGTTAGAGGCTTCATAGACAGAGTTTGTTAATGTAATTGGAGTAGTTCTCCTTTGAAACTATTTCTTCTAAGGATTATTTCTTTCATTTGATATTGATAATGGCGAGGCCACATAAGTATTCTTATTTTTACGTAAGTCTTCCGCTGATGAACGAATGAGTGATGAGACCAAATGGTTCTCTCAAAGCCAGAGATGGTTTCTGAGTGTCGGCCATGCTTAGGGTACCCTCTCGGGGTATGACAAACTTGGTATCAGAGCACAGAGATCAAGAGTCGTAGGGTGTCTATAAAGACGTGTCTAGTAGAGTCTTTCTTATGGGTATGTCGTGTACATTACTTACAATTAGGAGGCTATAGGATATTAGGAATTGTTTCACTTTTTTCATAATCTAAGTTCATGTGATAGAGTTTAACTCTATAAAACTTTCTTTCTAATTCATGCGTTGCAGACTATGCCTCCTAAACGTAAAGTCCGTCAGAGAAACGCTACCAGCACTGAGGTTCCACAGTCAGAGTTGCCTCTACTGAGAACTAGGGGCCGACCTGCAAGGTCTACTGAGGTACCCCAAATAACTAATGTTCATACCACTCCTACTTTGGAGGTAGAATTCAGAGGAGCTAGTGCCATGCTTACTCAACTAGCAGCTGCCAGATGGGTAACCATAGTTTACAAACTTCTAGCTCTAGCTTTCAAGAGTCGTCTTCCACCACAAGGACTAGAGATTTTCTAAGGATGAACCCGCTAGTATTCAAAGGGTCTAAGGTTTAGGAGGATCCTCAAAATTTTATTGATGAGAAGTGGAAGATCTTGAAAGTGATGCATACTACCGAGTGAGGGTGTTGAGTAGGTTTCCTACCAGCTCAAGGATTTGGCAAACATGTGGTATGACTAGTGGAAGCAGATTCATGGAGAGGATGCAGTTTGGGATAAGTTTGAAATCACTTTTCTTGACCACTTCTTTCTCCAAGAGCTACTGGAAGCAAAAGTTGAGGAATTTGTGAACCTCAAGCAGGAGAGCATGACTGTAAAGGAGTATAGTTTGAAGTTTATTCAGTTTTCCAAATATGCCCCATAAATAATTCCTCATATGAGGTCCAAGATGAGGAAATTTGTCTTTGGCCTAGGCAAACATATAAAGATAGAATGTAAGGCAATGCTAATGATTTCTAACATAAAATTTTCTAGATTGATGGTGTATGCTCAGCAGATTAAGGATGATAAGAAAAAGGACCAAGAGGAATACTTAAGTAAGAAGGCTAAGTCTATTGGGCATGAGAACGAGCAAAAACAAGGGAAGGGAAACAATTCCTTCTTTCAGAATAGGTCTTCTAATTATGCACCTTCTTCAACAATTGCTTTTACACCGAATCATAGGTTGCTGAGTCACCAGAACTTCCAAGCTCAGGGTTTTCAGTCCCAATTAAGTGTGGCTCAAGGTTCTAGAGGAAAGCCACTGTTTGCTAAATATGGGAAGTTCTATTTAGGAGAGTGTCGTGAGGGCACCAATGCTTTCTATGGATGTGGAAAGAAAGGTCACTTCTAGAATGAGTGTCCTTCAAAGAGACAGGGAGATGGAAGTAGTAGAGCTCTATTTTCTTCTACAGCTCCACAGAATAGAGGTAATTAGTGAGATACAGCTTCAAGTGCAGGGTAGTCTCCAAGACCAAGAGACTGCACTCGATGTTGTTACTAGTATGCTCCGAGTTCTTTCTTTTGATATGTATGCATAACTTGATCCGGTTCTACATTATTTTTTGTGACTCCTTACTTGGATAGTAAATTTGAGATCCTTCTTGAGTGTCTTCTTGAGCCTTTTAGCGTGTCTACTTCTGTTGGTGATACTATCTTAGCTGAGAGTTCTACAGAGATTATACTATGTCAATCTATCACAGGGATACCATGGCTGACTTAGTTGGGTTGGACATGGTTGATTTTGATGTGATTCTTGGCATGGACTGGCTTTATTATTTTTATGCCTTAATTGATTGTAGGACCCGAATTATCAAGTTTTAATTTCCAAATGAGCCTATCTTAGAGTGGAAAGGGAGTTTTGTAGTGACTAGAGGTAAATTTATTTCCTACCTTAAGGCCATAAAGTTAATCTCTAAGGGATGCATATATCATATAGTTTGAGTCAAAAATGTTAATGATCAGGCTCCATATCTTGAGTCAGTTCCCGTTGTGAGTGAGTTTCCTGAAGTCTTTCCTGAGGATCTACTCGGAATCCCTCCTGATAGAGAGATAGAATTTGGTGTTGATATCCTTTCTGATACACAACCTATCTCCATTCCTCCTTATAGGATGGCTTTCACTGAGTTGAAAGAACAACTGAAAGACCTCCTAGATAAGGGATTTATTAGGCCAAGTGTCTCACCTTGGGGTGCTTCTGTCCTATTCGTGCGAAAGAAAGACAGGTCCCTTAGAATGTGCATTGATTACCGGCAACTGAATAAGGTCACCATAAAGAACAAGTATTCTCTCCCCAGAATAGAAGATTTATTTGACAAACTTCAGGGTTCCACATGCTTCTCTAAGATAGGCCTCTGATCAGGCTATCATCAGTTAAAAGTGAGAGAATGTCACATACCGAAGATGGCTTTCCAAACCCGATATGGTCACTCTGAGTTTCTTGTTATGTCCTTTGGATTGACAAATGCTCCTACAACTTTTATAGACCTCATGAATTGGGTATTCAAGCCATACCTAGATACGTTTGTGATTGTCTTCATCGATGATATTTTGGTCTACTCTAGAAGTAAGAGTGAGCATGCTAACCACCTTAGGATTGTCCTTCAAACTCTTAAGAAAAGGGAGTTGTATGCTAAGTTTTCGAAGTGTGAGTTTTGGATTGTATCTATAACATTCCTAGGCCATATTATATCTGGTAATGGAGTTTGAGTTGATACTCAACAGATTGAGGCAGTTAAGAATTGGCCTAGACCCACCTCTCCAATTGACATAAGTAGTTTCTTAAGTTTGGCTGGTTACTAAAGGATGTTTGTTGAGGGATTCTCATCCATATCCTCACCATTGACTAAGCTGACACAGAAAAAGGCTAAGTTTCAATGGTCTGATACTTGTTAGAAAAGCTTTCAAGAGTTGCAAGCTAGATTGACTATTGCTCTAGTATTGTCCCTACTCAAGGGAACAGATGGTTTTGTAATCTATTGTGATGCTTCCAGAGTTGCGTTGGGATGTGTGTTGATGCAAAAAGGTAAGGTTATTGCCTATGCCTCCAGGCAGCTTAAGACTTATGAGAGGAACTACCCCACTCATGACCTTGAGTTGGCAGCTGTGGTATTTGCTCTTAAGATCTGGCGTCACAATCTTTATGGTGTATATGTGGATGTATTCACAGACCACAAGATCTTGCAATATGTATTCATTTAGAAGGAGTTGAACTTTAGGCAGAGGAGATGGCAAGAGTTGCTCAAAGATTATGACATGAGCATTCTTTACAACCCAGGTAAAGAAAACGTAGTTGCCGATGCTCTAAGTAGGTTATCCATGGGGAGTACGGCCCATATGGAAGAGTTTGGAATGGAGTTGAATCATCTCTAGTTGTAGAGGTGAAAGGAAAGCAAGATCAGGACCCCATTCTCCTTCAATTGAAAGATGAGGTTCACAAGTAGAAGGTAATGGCTTTTGCCAAAGGGGGAAATGGAGTGTTGAGATATCAAGTGAGATTATATGTCCCAAGTGTTGATGGCATTCGAGAGAGAATCATGGCAGAAGCCCAAAATTCCAAGTATTCCATCCATCTAGGTTCGACAAAGATGTACCACGACTTGAGAAAAGTATTCTGGTGGAGTGAAATAAAGAGAGATATAGTAGAGTTTGTGTCCAAATACCTGAACTTCCAATAAGTTAAAGTTCAGCAATAAAGGCCTTGTGGAGTGGCTCAAAATATAGAGATCTCGAAATAGAAGTGGGAGATAATCAATATGGACTTCATTACTAGTTTACTGTGAACCCACAAACAACATGACTCTATTTGGGTAATTGTGGATAGGATGATCAAATCAGCTCATTTCTTGCCAGTTAAGACTACGGACGCCGTAGAGGATTATGCCAAACTGTATCTTAGAGAGATTGTTAGACTGCATGGAGTTCCTTTGTCTATCATCTCAGATAGCGGAGCTCAATTTACTGCTCTATTTTAGAAGTTATTTTAGAAGGGTTTGGGTTCAAGAGTGAACCTTAGTACTGTTTTTCATACATACACAGACGGCCAGGCAGAGCATACAATACAGACTTTGGAGGATATGTTGAGAGTCTGTGTCATCGACTTCAAAGGTAATAGGGATGATCATTTACCTTTTATTGAGTTTGCATACAATAATAGCTTCTATTCGAGTATTCAAATGACTTCTTATAAAGCTCTATATGGAAGGAGATGTAGATCACCAATTGGTTGGTTCAAAGTTGGAGAAGCTGAGTTGATTGGACCAAACTTGCTTCACCAAGGTATGGAGAAGGTGAAAACCATCCAAGAGAGGTTGAGGACTGCTCCAAGTGTATGATTGGGTATACTTGAATGTTTCACCCATGAAGAGTGTGATGTGATTTGGAAAGAAAGGGAAGCTTAGTCCCCGCTACATTGGTCTATATCAGATTATGAAGAGGGTTGGTAGTGTAGCCTATGAATTGGAGTTACCCCCAGAATTAGCAGCTATTCATTACATATTTCACATCTCTATGCTTAAGAAGTGTTTGGGAGATCCTTCACTTGTTGTCCCAACTGAGAGCATTGGGGTGAAAGAGAGTTTAAGTTATGAAGAGATTCTAGTCCAGATTCTTTATCATCAAGCTTGCAAATTAAGAATTCAGGAAGTGGCATATGTCAAAGTCTTATGGTGAAATCAATTTGTTGAAGAGGCAACATAGAAAGCTGAAGAAGATATGAAGGCTAAATATCCTTATCTATTCATGCCTTTCGAGGATGATTTTCAAGGTAATATTCCTTACGTCTACTTTTGAGTCGATGTGTATTCTTGAGTTTGAGTCATTGACTATTTTAGTATGTGTTGTTTGAACATTTGAGTATCGGAGTTTTTGAGAAATTGATGTCTTGATGATATTCTTTATTCATGTCCCCTAGTTTCATCTTCATTCGAGGATGAATGATCCCAAGAAGGAGATATTGTAATACCCCCTAAAATGTTGTATGTGGTGTTTCAATTCTCAACAAAAATAATACTACTTTTGTATTTTGGGCATAACTTTTCATACAATAGTCCAAATTAGGTGAATAAAATTTCTGCATAACCCCAACGACATTACCTACAACATTTATGAGACCATATCTTAAGGTTCGGAGGATACGTAGGTCAAATAAATTAATTTTTGCAAGATATGGTGCAGTGACAAAATGAAGTATTTGTAGAAGAAAAATCATATCTCACGGTAGGATGCTCTAAATAGGTTGATTCTTGAATGACATGAAATTATAATTCTAGATCTACAATTCATATAAGACACCAAATCCTAACTAGGAAGTTATCTTGTTCAAACGCAGCTCCGAAAAAAGGATATTCCGTTAAAAGAAGGTTCATGTCACCAATAATGGAAAGATCTAGATCCATTTGACATCACCTATGACATCAATAGTCCTCCATTTGATATCATCAATGAGATCACAATCCTCCATTGAATTTTCAAGATCATCCTTTGTAATTATTTTTATTTATTGTTAGGTCCTTCCTCCATACCTATAAATACCCACCTTATTTCCTCATTTTATTCATCAAACTTTCTCAAGCAACTCCTCTCTTTATATACTTCTTTACTCATTCTCAAATATAATTTTAGTTTTTAGTAGTATAGAAATACTATTCTGATAATTCTTATACTCCAAATACTATATAAAATGCTCCGGTGAGGAGAAAAGGCTAGGGGTTCAAGATTGGTTATGGAGTTCTTCAATTCGGAGTAAAGCTTCGAATTCCAAGTATATAAGGTTATTCATAGCATTGGATTGAGTTTGTCCATGCGCCCAATATTTAAATTCATCATAATTGAGTTATAGTTGAGTTTTACCCAAATTTTGAATTCTAAATGAATTAATTCTTCTACTATTGAGTTAGATATATTTATGCATTGAGATTATTATTATTTTTTATCTCTCATATTATTGTAATTATTGTTCATGGCTACTTTCCCATGAAACCTAATTGATTTGATGTTCATGAATATTTTAACACGTGTTTTGAGTAAATATGTTGGCTTTTTATCACGATCTAAATTCGAGTGTGATGGCACTCATCTAAACCCATCGAGATAAGTCATCCTAATACCCAACAAAAAGTAAATGCAGAAGTAATTGAGATGAAGCAAGGATTAACTTAGTCAAAAACAAATAAATAATCTCAAAATCCCCCAAGACCGGTTTTAACGTGTACAATCCACTAATACATTACCGAAGTACAAAAGAGAATACAGTCACAATGTCTTTGTCTCTAGAATAGAATTAAAATATATTAAAGAGTAAGAGGTGTCCGCTAGTTGGATGTAACATCTACCTCAACACTCGAGATGATAGCCTCAGATGTGGCAGAGAACACTAAGACATCAAGCAGGTCTGGGCTCACAACCTACACACGTGTAGAAGCAAGGAGTGAGTACCAAATAACACGGTACTCAACAAGTGGATAACTAAAACTAAGCAAAGCTCAATAGATAAAAGTACTCCTGTCCTCCCAACTGAACCTCCTTAACTACAACCTGCATAAAACCAGCCCAACTCTACACTTGTACAATAATAATAGTAATAAAGTCCACGAATACTCATAAATAGTCTCATCAATAAATCATATCAAGTCAAGTTCAGCATATACAGAGCAATAAAGAGGTAAACATGAATTCACAAACATCAACAAAATGCGATGCAATACAATGAGATGATGCATATTTGTCCTATCGGTACACATCTGCTGAATTACATGCTGGAACCCATGGGGGACATTTTTGTCCATGTAACTTGCCGCAGAGCATGTAGCCCATACCCTCAATATATATATCCTACCACGGAGCATGTTACCCGACCCTTTTGTTTCATAATACTGCCACAGAGTGTGTGGCCCGACCCCTTTGTTTCATACACATTGAACAACAACAATGGCCCCTTCCAAAGTCCAAGGCACCTTCAGTCAAACATCTAAGCCAAGGCTGCATTAGAACTCTTGCTTGGCTTATTTGTGGATATGCAGGTACCCCCCGGATCAGTAGACAACACTGGAACCATCCAACCAGCTGTTCAAGTCAGGGCTGCACCACATACAAAATGCATATTACACCTATTCTGTCCCTCAGCTTCCTTAACTACAATCCCAAGCAAGCTGGCTGCTATGGCTACATTTACTTCCTATCATTTCATCCCCCTTAGCTACGATTATTGTTGCTGCAACTTTCCTTGGACCTACTTGGTACGACATGTCTAAAAAGAGCAAAGATGAAAAGAATTTCCCCAACCCATGCGAGATAGAAGGTTCGTATAATACCTTCCATGAAATATGTGACCTGACCCCTTTATTTCATAATACCTGCCACATAACATATGGCCCGACCCTTTTTGTTTCATATTATTTTCAGTCTCAACACAATATGTCAGAACCAATGCAATCAATTCACGATAATAACATGACAACAATAATAATTTTTCCTATCTCACATCAATATAGTCATTTTACATGTCCAAAATAAATCAATAATCACAACATATCAATTCCACCAATACATGTCATTATATCACCATTTTATACCCCTCATCTCTATTTTTAAGGCCAATCATACAGTCAATAACACATTCCAATTCTCATTACTCCCCAGTAAACATAACACGGAAATACAAGTAT
Source organism: Solanum dulcamara (assembly GCF_947179165.1). NCBI lineage: Eukaryota > Viridiplantae > Streptophyta > Magnoliopsida > Solanales > Solanaceae > Solanum > Solanum dulcamara. The sequence continues at coordinate 17,458,975 of NC_077242.1, forward strand.
CTACAAGCTTCAATTGAGTTTATAAATTCACTTGCCTCAATTAAATTGAATAATTAATTTAAAACTTAAGACTTTCGTAACATTTCCTAACAATTAAAATCTGTTCAAATACATAATCTTCATAAGAATACGAATTCAATGACACCCATATTGCTATATTTATTTTTGGATCAAATATTGGGTCAAAAGAACATCCCAATTCATTGAACTCAAATATAAAATTTTCTTTCTGATTTTGTTCATTAATGATAAAATAAACTCACATGTCAAATTTCAGCTAAAACGGATCGTTATTCGACCCCTAAATCAAGATTTTATGTGAAAAACCCTAGGGTCATATTTTCTTATTTTAGCGTTATTTCTCCACCAATATACCCTAAAACTATGTTCATAATCACAAAAAAATATAATGGAAAGGATGAGAATAATTACCTTGAAACTTTGGAATGAAAATCCATATTTTTCTCTTCTTCTTTATTTTTGTTTTCTTTTGTTCCTCCGTATTTTTTTTCAGTTTCTGTATTCTTTCACGCCGCTGCTTATATTTATATCTGATGTCTTAATGCCATCAGATTTTATATATATAAATATTTTTTTCTTTTATTATTATTTATTTCCTTCTTTTTCTTTTCTAAATTAATCATGTACTAAAAGTGACAAACCATGCTAACCTATTTTATTAAATATAATAAAAGTTGTATAAGTATTAAATAAATTAACACTTTAGCCCATCAATTAAATTAATTTTCTAAAATTATCGTTCAACTAATTAACCAAAATTACCGAAAGATCTAAAATTTTCAACTTAAATTTACGAAAAGGGTCTTCTATGAAAAGAGGAGGACTCATTTTCAAAATTACCTAACGGGTCATTACATTATCCACTACTAAAAACCATGTTCGTCCTCGAACATAAAATAAACGAACGTACCTGAAGCTTCGAAAAGCTGGGGATATCTAGCGCGCATATCATCCTCTCTTTCCCAAGTCGCCTCTCCGACTGAACGATGCTTCCATTGTACCTTCACTGAAGCTATCTCCTTGGTTTTGAGCTTATGAACTTGCCTATTTAGAATAGCTATAGTCTCCTCCTCAAATGTTAGATCTGTACCCAACTCCACTGAATCGAGTGATAACACATGAGACCATCCGGAACATACTTCCGGAGCATGAAAACATGATACACGTTATGCACAACCAATAAGTTAGGTGGTAAGGCCAACTTATAAGCTACCCATCCCACTTGCGCCAAAATCTCAAATGGCCCAATGAATCAAAGGCCGAGCTTGCCCTTCCTTCCGAACCACATCACGCCCTTCATGGGCGACATTCGAAGCCAAACGTGATCACCTACCATGAACTCCAATGGTCAAACTCTCCGGTCTGCATAACTCTTCTGCCTATTCAGGGCTATCAAGTGTCTACCCTGAATCCAACGAACTTGGTCCATAGCATTTCTAAGCAAATCTATGTCTAAGGAGTCCATCTCAGCTAAGTCAAACCATCCAATAGGGGATCGACACCGCCTACCATACAAAGCCTTAAATGGATCCATCTGGATATTGGAGTGATAACTGTTGTTGTAGGGAAACTCCGCTAGGGGAAAGTGTTGATCCCATCTAGCACCAAAATCAATAACACAAGCTCGAAGCATATCCTCCAACACCTGGATCGTCCGCTCGGACTGACCATCGGTCTATGGGTGAAAAGTTGTACTCATATCAAGTCTAGTGTCCAAACCATGTTGTAATGCCTGCCAAAAGTGCGAAGTAAATGCTGAACCTCGATATGAAACAATAGATACCAGAACACCATGAAGCCGAACAATATGGCTAATATACAACTAGGCTAGCTTATCCGCTATGTTCCTCACCTTAACCAGAATAAAATAGGCAGACTTTGTCAGTCTGTCAACAACCAATCATATAGAATCATAACCAACCATAGTGGGAGGTTAAAGAACAATGATGTCCATAGTGATTATTTCCCACTTCTAAGTGGGAATAGGCATCCTCTGACTCACACCCCCAGGCCGTTGGTGCTCACACTTTACCTGCTAGCAAGTTAAACACTTAGACATAAACTCTACGATGACCTTCTTAATCCCATACCACCAATAGTGCTGGCCTAGATCATGATACATCTTGGCTTCTACCGGATGGATGGAATACCTTGAACAATGAGCCTCTTTCAAAATAAGTCTAGTCGGGTCATCCACTTTAGGCACAAAGATTCTATCACCAATCCTCAATACACCTTCTAAATCAAGTACCGCCTCCTTAGCTTCACCTCTTAAGACATTATCTCAAATGATACATAACTTCTCATCCTCAAATTGCCTCTCTCAAATCTTCTCAACCAAGGAAGAATTTTCCTCCAAAAAGGCAAAAACACCACCATACTCTGAAATATGCAACCAGACAAGGCTATTAGCTAGCCTCTGAACATCTCTAGCCAATGGTCGCTCCTCAAATCGGATCGCGACAAGACTCCCCATACTAGAGGACTTCCTACTCAAGGAATCTCCCACCATATTAGTTTTTCCTGGGTGATAAAAGATAGTCATGTCTTAGTCCTTCGGCAACTCAAGCCATCTACGTTGCCTCAAGTTCAGATCCCTCTAACTGAATATATACTGAAGACTCATATGATTGGTGAATACCTCGCAATGCACTATGTATAGGTAATGATGCCATAACTTAAGTAAGAAAACCACATTTGCTAATTCCAAATCACGATTAGGATAGTTTTTCTCATGGGCCTTCAACTGTCTCGAGGCGTAGGCAACCACTTTCCCATTCTCCATCAACACAATGCCTAAACCAACACCGAAAGCATCACAGTATATAGTAAATCCCACACTTTCCTCAGATAGCATGAAACAGGATCCAAAGTCAATAAAGTATTGATATTTTCGAAGCTCGCTTCACACTCGTCGGACCAATGAAAATCCATGGCCTTTTGAGTCAATTTAGTCAATGGAGCTGCAATAGTGGAGAAGCCCTGCACAAATTGTCTGTAATAACCAGCTAACCCCAAAAAACTATGAACCTCAGTAGGAGAAGTAGGCCTTGTCCAACCTTTAACTGCATCAATCTTAGCTGGATCCATTCTAATCCCCTCTTTAGACACCACGTATCCTAAGAATGTCACAGAATCAAGCCAAAATTCACACTTGGAGAACTTTGCATACAACTTTTCTTCCCTCAACTTCTGAAGTAACAACCTGAAATGGAAGAAATCATCTGCCTCAGTCTTGGAATACACCAAGATGTCATCAATGAATACTATCACAAAAGAATCCACGTACGGGCAAAACACTCCATTCATCAACTCCATGAATGTTGCAGGGGCATTCGTCAACCCAAATGACATCACCAAGAACTCATAGTGACCATAACGAGTACGAAAAGCTTTCTTAGGGATATCTGACGCCCTAATCTTCAACTGATAACAACTGGACCTCAAGTCTATTTTAGAAAATAATATCGCTCCCATAGTTGATCAAATAAATCATCAATACGGGGAAGAGGATACTTTTTTTAATAGTTACCTTGTTCAACTGCCTGTAATCAATATACATCCTCATAGACCCATCTTTCTTTCTTACAAACAGAACCGGTGCACCCCAAGGCAACACACTAGGGCGAATAAACACCTTATTCAACAAGTCTTGCAACTGATCCTTCAACTCAACTAGAGCCATGCGATATGGAAGAATAGAAATGGGTTTAGTTCTAGGCTCTAAGTCAATAGCAAAATTAATTTCCCTATCCGGAGGAACACCAGGAAGATCAAAAGGAAATACATCAGAAAACTCCTTAACCACTGAAATAGTCTCTATAGGAAATGACTCAATATTGGTATCCCGAATAAAGGCCAAATAATACATACATCCACTATCAATCAACCTTTGAAAACGAATATATGAGATAACCTTACTAGGATAGGAGCCACTAGGACCCTTCCATTCAATCCTTGGGGCACCAGGTATCGCTAAGGTAACCGTTTTAGCATAACAATCGAGAATAGCATGATGGAGAGAAAGACAATCCATACCCAATATCACATCAAAATCTACTATCCCCAGAATAATCATATCTACCTAAGTATCATACCTGGCCAAGGATACAAGACAGGATCAATATACTCGATCCACCACTAAGGGTTCACCCATGGGTGTAGAAATATGAACGGGCATGAACATACGATCATATGTCAAATCAAAATTAGATGCAAAATAGGCAAACACATAGGAAAATGTAGACCCTGGATCAAATAATACAAATATAGGTTGATGGAAGACTGGGACAATATTTGTGATAAGTGTGTCAGAAGCCTCAGCCTCAGGTCTCCCTAAAAAAGCATAACACTGAGCTCCCCTACCACCTCCGACCTACCTAACACCTCTACCTCCTCTCTAAGGGACTATAGCACTACCAACACCCCTACCAGGAGTGGGACCACCTTTACTAGTCTAACCTCTACCTCAACCTCTGACTGGCGGCGCTGGTCCTCTAACTAAAACTGAAGAACTAGGTTGGGTTCTTCCTCGACCCTAAGATGTACAATGCCATGAAGGATGATCCAGATCACCATAAGTATAACATGCTCTCTTGTGCAAAAACTTCTGCGATAAACCTAAAGAACTTGTATAACCACCCCTGCTAACCAGCCTCGGCTGTGACCCCTGGTAACTCTGACCTATACTGTAGGACCCACGAGGTGTCTGACCATCCTCAAAAGTCAGCATAGATGCATGAACTGGTCCTCTATACTGGAAGGAACCACCTCCTCTATAGCACCCTTTACCTCTAGATGAGGTACCCAAAATTGACCAAAAGCATGGGCCCTTTTGGGGTCCCCGAACTTCTCTATCTCCATAAAATCCGCCTCCTTGGTTGCATCCATGATGGACTGGAAGGAAGTACCCTTATGGGCGGATTTAAAAACTGTTGTATGAATGGAATAGTTCATTTGTTGCACAAATCTGCAAATCCGCTCTGTCTCATCAAGAAGGACATCCATCGCATGCCTGGACGACTGGTAGAAATGAGTCTCATACTCAGCAACTGTAAGACCCTGCTACCTCAAATTCTCGAACCATAATCGTCTCTCTACTTTCACACTCCAGGGGACAAAATAGTCATAAAAGGCACTAGCAAACTCATCCCAAGTTATCTAAGATGACCCAACTGGCCTGGAACTCAAATATACTCTCCATCACTCTTTGGCTGGCCCACTAACTAGGATGTAGTATAATGAACTCCATGAGTCTTAGATAATCCTATTGTCTCCAATAACTCTTGCCACACGGTTAGGAACTTATGTGCATCTTCAGTCTTCCCACTCTGAAACTGTGGTGTGTCCATTTATTTGAACCTCTCATATCAGCGTTGCTCGTCCTCAATCAACATGACTATAGGTGTACCCTGGGCTCCCCCTCCATCCTTATCAGCTCTAGGGCCCACAGATGGCTAGCCCACCAGACCCTGAAAAACTACAATTTGATATTGCCCTAGTGTCTGAGCTCCTTCTCTAGTATGAGAACCCGCTCTAGTATGAGAACCCCCAGGTGTACCATTCGCCCTAACACTTTGATTTAATCCTTCAAGCCCATCCAATACTAGCATCAAAGTGGTATGACGAATGGTGCAATAGCAAGCTCTAGAGGGACCTGTTCCTCTCTAGCATCAATCTGTAAATCAAGAGAAGCCACTCTAGCATAACCTATAGCTGGTGTCGCTCCTTGGGCACGGCCTCTGCCTGCCGCCACCTCCCGACCATAGCCTCTAGCTCGACCTCTATCTCTACCCCTATTTAGGGTCCCAACATTAACCTTGGGGAGTGCCTCCCTTCCTCTACCTCTAGCCGTAATTCTAGTCCTAGCCATCTGTTAGAAAGGACACGTGAAAATTTAGTACCACACAAGTAACTACATACGATACGGAGTGAAAGAACAAAGGGAAAATTTCCTAAAAGTGCTCATAGCCTCTCGAAGATAAGTACAGACGTCTCTGTATTGATCCTCAAAACTCTACTTAGACTCAGCTTATATACACGTGAGACCTATGAACCTGGGGCTTTGATACCATTTTATCACAACCCAAATCTGGGTGTGATGGCACTCATCTCAACCCATCGAGATAAATCAGCCTAATACCTAATGGAAAGTAAATACGGAAGTAATTGAGATAAAGTAAGGTTTAACTTAGTCAAAAATAAATAAATAATCTCAAAATCCCTCACGACCAGTTGTCACGTATACAAGCCACTAATACTTTACAGAAGTACAAAAGAGAATACAGTAACAATATATTTGTCTCTAGAATAGGACTAAAATATATTAAAGAGTAAGAGGTATTCGCTAGTTGGATGTAACAGCTACCTCAACACTAGAGATGATAGCCTCAGACGTGGTAGAGAACACTAAGAGATAAAGTAGGTCCGGGCTTACAACCTAGATAAGTGTAGAAGCAAGGAGTGAGTACCAAATAACACGGTACTCACCAAGTGGACAACTAAAATTAAGCAAAGCTCAATAGATACAAGTACTCATGTCCTCCCAACCAAACCTCCTTAACTACAATATGCATAAAACCAGCTCAACTCTACACTTGTACAATAATAACAGTAATATAGTCAATAAATACTCATCAATAGTCTCATCAATAAATCATATCAAGTCAAGTTCAGCATATACAGAGCAATAAAGGGGTAAACACGAATTCACAAACATCAACAAAATGCGATGTAATGTAATGAGATGATGCATATCTTTCCTATGTATACTAGGGAGTAATAAGAATTTTCGTGTTATGTATACTGAGGAGTAATAAAAATTATACTGGGTTATTGACTATATAATTAGCCTTAAAAATAAAGATGAGGGGTATAAAATGGTGATCTAATGACATGTATTAATGGAATTGATATGTTGTAATTATGGATTTATTCTGGACATGTGAAATGACTATGTTGATGTAAGATAGAAGAAATTATTATTGTTGTCATGTTATTATCGTGAAAGATATGCATCATCTTGTTGCAATTCATCACATTTTGTTGATATTTGTGAGTTCATGTTTACCACATATTGCTCTATATATGCTGAACTTGATGTAATATGATTCATTGATAAGACTATTAATGAGTATTTATGGACTGTATTACTATTATAATTATACAAGTGTAGAGTTGGGCTGGTTTTATGCAGGTTGTAGTTAAGGAGGTTCGGTTGGGAGGACAGGAGTACTTGTATCTATTGAGCTTTGCTTAGTTTTAGTTGTCCACTTGCTGAGTACCGTATTATTTGGTACTCACCCCTTTCTTCTACACTTGTGTAGGTTGTGAGCTCGGACCTGCGTGATCTCGTACTATTTTCTACTACATCCGAGGCTATTATTCCAAGTGTTGAGGTAGCTATTACATCCATCTAGCGGACACCTCCTACTCTTTTATTATGTTCTAGTCCTATTCTAGAGATAAAGACATTGTGACTATAATTTCTTTTGTACTTCGGTAATGTATTAGTGGTTTGTACATGTGATAACCAATCTTGGGGGATTTTGAGGTTGTTTTAGGTGTTTTTAGTTAAGTTAAATTTTGATTTATGTCTTTTTCTTCTACATCTACTTTTCATTGGGTATTAGGCTGATTTGTCTTGGTGGGTAGAGATGAGTGACATCACACACGTATTTGGGTTGTGACAAAATAGTATCAGATCCCAGGTTCATAGGTCTCACGTGTATACAAGTCGAGTCTAAGTAGAGTCTTGAGGATCGATATGGAGACGTCAATACTTATCTTTGAGAGGCTATGAGGACTTTTAGGAAATTTTCCCTTTGTTCTTTCACTTTGTATCGTGCGTAGTTACTTGTGTGGTACTGATTTTTTATGTGTCCTTTCTGACAGATGGCTAGGACCAGAACTACGGCTAGAGGTAGAGGAAGAGAGGCACTCCCCGAGGTTGATGTTGAGACCCCAACTAGGGGTAGAGATAGAGGTCGAGCAGAGGCCGATAAGCCGAGGTGGTTATACAAGTTCTTTAGGTTCATTACAGAGGTTTTCGCACATGAGAGCATGTTATACTTATGGTGATCCAAATCATCTTTCATGGTAGTGTAGATCTCAGGGTCGAGGAAGAACCCAGCCTAGTTCTTTAGTTATAGTTAGAGGACTAGCACCGCCGGTCAGAGGTCGAGGTAGAGCCCAGACTAGTAGAGGTGGTCGTACACCTGGTAGGGGTGTTGGTGGTGCTGTAGTCCCTCATGGAACAGGTAGAGGTATTTTGCAGATCGGAGGTGGTAGGGGAGCTAAGTGTTATGCTTTTCCAGGGAGACCCGATGTTGATGTTTCCGACGCAGTTATCACAGGTATTGTCCCAGTCTGCCATCGACCCGCATCTGTATTATTTGATCCAGGGTCTAGATTTTCCTATGTATCTGCCTATTTTGCATCTAACTTTGATTTGACATGTGATCATATGTCCGTGCCCGTTCATATTTCTACACCCGTGGGTGAACCCTTAGTGGTGGATCGAGTATATCGATCTTATCTTGTATCCTTGGTTGGGTATGATACTTGGGTAGATGTGATTATTCTGGGGATAGTAGATTTTGATATGATATTGGGTATGAATTGGCTTTATCACCATCGTGCTATTATCGATTGTTATGCTAAAACTGTTACCTTAGCGATACCTGGTACCCCAAGGATTAAGTGGAAGAGTACTAGTGGCTCCTATCCCAGTATGGCTATCTCATATATTCATGCTCAGAGGTTGATTGACAGAGGGTGCATTACTTATTTGGACTTTATTCAGGATACCAATATTGAGTTACCTTCTATAGAGACGGTTCCAGTGGTTAAGGAGTTTTCTGATATATTTCCTACTGATCTTCCTAGTGTTCCTCCGTATAGGGACATTAATTTTGCTATTGACTTAGAGCCTGACACTAAACCCATTTCTATTCCTCCATATCGCATGGTTCCAGTTAAGTTGAAGGAGTTGAAGGATCAGTTGCAAGACTTGCTGAGTAAGGGGTTTATTCGCCCTAGTGTGCCGCCTTGGGGTGCACCAGTTTTGTTTATAAAGAATAAAGATGAGACTATGAGTATGTGTATCGATTACAAGCAGTTGAATAAGGTAACTATTAAAAATAAGTATCATCTTCCCCATATTGATGATTTATTTGATCAATTACAGGGATCGGCATTATTTTCCAAAATAGACTTGAGGTCCGGTTATCATCAGTTGAAGATTAGGGCATCAGATATCCCTAAGACAACTTTTCGTACTCGTTATGGTCACTACTAGTTCTTGGTGATGTCATTTGGATTGACCAACGCCCCCACAACATTCATGGAGTCGATGAACGAAGTGTTTCTCCCGTACTTAGATTCTTTTGTGATAGTATTCATTGATGACATCTTAGTATATTCCAAGACTAAGGCAGATCATATCCGCCATTTGAGGTTGGTACTTCAGAAGTTGAGGGAAGAAAAGTTGTATGCAAAGTTCTCTAAGTGTGAATTTTGGATTGATTCTATGACATTCTTAGAACACGTGGACAAGGCCTACTTCTCCTACTAAGATTCGTTATTTTGTGGGGTTAGCCAGTTATTACTGACGGTTCGTATAGGGCTTCTACACTATTGTGGCTCCATTGACTAGATTGACTCAGAAGGCCATCGATTTTCATTGGTATGATAAGTGTGAGGCGAGTTTCCAAAAGCTCAAGACTTTATTGATTTCAGATCCTATTTTGATGCTACCCGAGGAAGGTGTGGGATTTACTGTATACTGTGATGCTTCCGGTGTTAGTTTAGGTGGTGTGTTGATGTAGAAGGGGAAAGTGGTTGCCTATGCCTCGAGATAGTTGATGGCCCATGAGAAAAACTACCCTACTCATGATTTGGAGTTAGCAGTTGTGGTTTTTGTGCTTAAGTTATGGAGTCATTACCTATATGGTGTGTATTGCGAGGTCTTCACCAATTATAAGAGTCTTCAATATATATTCAGTTAGAGGGATCTGAACTTGAGGCAACGTAGATGGCTTGAGTTGCTGAAGGACTATGACATGACTATCTTGTATCACCCAGGAAAGGCTAATGTGGTGGGATGCCTTGAGTAGAAATTCCTCTAGTATGGGGAGTCTTACAGCGATTTGAGTTGAAGAGCGACCATTGGCTAAAGATGTTCAGAGGTTGGCTAATAGCCTTGTCCGGTTGCATATTTCAGAGTATGGTGGTGTTCTTGGCTTTGTGGAGGCACGTTCTTCCTTGGTTGAGAAGATTTGAGAGAGGCAGTTTGAGGATGCGAAGTTATGTATCATTCGAGATAAGGTCTTAAGAGGTGAAGCTAAGGAGGTGGTACTTGATTTGGAAGGTGTATTGAGGATTGTCGATAGAATCTTTATGCCTAAGGTGGGTGACCTAACTAGACTTAATTTGGAAGAGGCTCATTGTTCAAGGTATTCCATCCATCCGAGAGAAGCCAAGATGTATCATGATCTGGGCTAGCACTATTGGTGGTATGGGATGAAGAAGGTCATCGTAGAGTTCGTGTCCAAGTGTTTAACTTGCCAGTAGGTAACGTGTGAGCACCAGCGGCCTGGGAGTGTGAGTCAGAGGATGCCTATTCCCACTTAGAAGTGGGAAATGATCACTATGGACATCGTTGTGGATTTACCTCCCTCTATGGTTGGTTATGATTCTATATGGGTGGTTGTTGATAGATTGACAAAGTTTGCCCATTTTATTCCGGTTAAGGTGAGGTACACAGCGGATAAGCTAGCCTAGTTGTATATTAGACATATCGTTCGGCTTCAAGGTATTCCAGTATCTATTATTTTGTATTAAGGTTCAACATTTACTTCGCACTTTTGGCAGGCATTACAACATGGTTTGGGCACTAGACTTGATATGAGTACAACTTTTCATCCACAGATCGATGGTCAGTCCGAGCGGAAGATTCAAGTGTTGGAGGACATGCTCTGAGCTTGTGTTATTGAGTTTTGTGCTAGATGGTATCAACACTTGCCCCTAGCGGAGTTTTCCTACAAAAATAGTTATCACTCTAGTATCCAGATGGCTCTATTTGAGGCTTTGTATGGTAGGTGGTGTCGATCCCCTATTGGATGGTTTGACTTAGTTGAAATGGATTCCTTATACACAGACTTGCTTAAAGATGCTATGGAGCAGGTTCGTAGGATTTAGGGTAGACTCTTGATAGCCTAGAGTAGGCAAAAGAGTTATGCAGACCGGAGAGTTAGGACCATTGGAGTTCATGGTGGGTGATCACGTTTGGCCTCGAGTGTCGCCCATGAAGGGCGTGATGCGGTTCGGGAGGACGAGCAAGCTCAGCCCTCACTTCATTGGGCTGTTTGAGATTTTGGCGTGAGTTGGAGAGGTAACTTATAAATTGGCCTTACCACCTAGATTATCGGCTGTGCGTAACGTGTTTCATGTTTCTATGCTCCGAAAGTATGTTCCGGATGAGTCCCATTTGTTATCACTCGATTCAGTGGAGTTGGATCCAGACCTAACATTTGAGGAGGAGCCTATAGCCATTCTAGATAAGCAGGTTCGTAAGCTTAAAACCAAGGATATAGCTTCAGTGAAGCTACAATGGATGCACCGTTCAGTCGGAGAGGCGACTTGGGAGACAGAGGCTGATATGCGTGCTAGATATCCCCATCTTCTCGAAGCGTCAGGTACTTTCTTTTCCTTTATGTTCGAGGAAGAACATGGTTTTAGTGGTGGATGATGTAATGACCCTTTAGGTAATTTTGAGAACGATTCCTCCTCCTTTCATAGAAGACCATTTTCGTAAATTTAAGTTAAAAATTTTGGACTTTTCAGTAACTTTGATTGATTAGTTGAGAGATAATGTTAGAGAATTAATTTAATTGATGGGCTAAAGTGTTAATTTATTTAATACTCTGTACCACTTTTCTTATCATTATTAAAATAGGTTAGTAGGGTTTGTAAATTTTAATACATAATTAGTTTGGAAAAGGAAAAAAATAATAAAAGAAAAGAAAAATATCTAATGGCATTAAGCCATCAGATATAAACGAGAAAACGAGAAAACGAACACAGAAACAGAAAAAAATACGGAGGAAGAAAGAAAAGAAAGGGGAAAAAAAATAAAAGAGAAGAGAAATTAGGGATTTTTATTTCAAAGCATCAAGGTAATTATTTTCATTCTTTTCATTAAATTTTTATATGATTATGAACATATTTTTAGGGTATATTGGTGGAGAAATAATGCTAAAATAAGAAAATATGACCATAGGGTTCTTCACATAAAATCTTGATTTGGGGGTCGAATAACGATTCGGTTTAGCTGAAATTTGACATGTGAGTTTATTTTATCATGAGTGGACATAATCGGAAAGAAAATTTTAGATTTGACTTCAATGACTCAGGATGACTTTTTGACCCAATTTTTGATCCGAAAATAAATATTGCAATATGGGTGTCATTGGATTCGTATTCTTATAAAGATTATGTATTTGAACAAATTTTGATCGTTAGAAAGCGTTACAAAAGGCGCAAGTTTTAAAGTAATTATTCAATTTAATTAAGGTTTAACCCTAGTTTTGAAATTCAAAAAATATGGGAGTTGACATGTTAAGTGGCATCAAGATTAGGAACGTGTTTATAAATTAGCTTAAAAGTTTGTGTCTAGGCTAGACATATGGTAATAAGGGTGTTGTTAGTTTTGAAAATCTTATTGTGATTATTTATTTGACTAGATTACGTTGATTTGGAGGCCCAACGAAAAGGGAAGGCTCAAGTCCCAGAGTGATTGCTTGATTAATTAAGGCAAGTGAATTTCTAAACCTCAGTTTAAGCTTGTAGATGCTTGTATTTCCGTGTTATATGTACTAGGAAGTAATGAGAATTATACTGGGTTATTGACTGTATGATTGACCTTAAAAATGGAAATGAGAGGTGTAAATTGGTGATCTAATGACATGTATTAGTGGAATTGATATGTTGTGATTATAGATTTATTTTGGACATGTGAAATGACTCCATGGCATGTGAAATGACTATATTGATGTGAGATAGGAGAAATTATTGTTGTTTTCATGTTATTATCGTGAATTATATGAACATGAATTGATTGCATTGGTTCTGACATATTGTGTTTAGTCTTAAAATGATATAAAACAAAAGGGGTCGGGCCACACGCTCCATGGCAGGTATTATGAAACAAAGGGGTCGGGCCACATGCTCCATGGCAGGTATTATAAAATAAAAGGGTCGGGCTACACGCTCCGTAGCATGATATATATATTGAGGGGATGGCCACACGCTCCATGGCAGGTTATATGGACAGAAATGTCCCCCATGGGTTCCGGACTGTAATTCAGTGGATGTGTAACTATAGGACATACATGCATCATCCCATTGCATTGCATCACATTTTATTGATATTTGTGAGTTCGTGTTTATCCCTTTATTGCTCTGTATATGCTGAACTTGACATGATATGATTCATTGATGAGTATTCATGGACTGTATTACTGTTATTATTGTACAAGTGTAGAGTTGGGCTGATTTTATGCAGGTTGTAGTTAAGGAGGACAGGAGTACTTGTATCTATTGAGCTTTGCTTAGTTTTAGTTGTCCACTTACTGAGAACTGTGTTCTCTGGTACTCAACCTTTGCTTCTACACTTGTGTAGATTGTGAACCCGGACCTGCTTGATCTCCTACTATTTTCTACTACATCTGAGGCTATCATTCCGAGTGTTGAGGTAGCTGTTACATCCATCTAGCGGACACCTCTTACTCTTTTATTATGTTCTAGTCCTAAGCTAGAGATAAAGACATTGTCACTATATTTTCTTTTGTATTTTGGTAATGTATTTGTGGCTTGTACACGTGATAACCAATCTTGGAGGATTTTGAGGTTGTTTTAGGTGTTTTCGGTTAAGTTAAATTTTGATTTATGTGTTTTTCTTCCGCATCTACTTTTCATTGGGTATTAGGCTAATTTATCTCAGTGGATAGAGATGAGTGCCATCACACCCGTATTTGGGTCGTGACATACAAGAAGGTTACGAAGTAGAAAAAGCTATAGAGGAAGCGAAAAGATTATACAAAGAAAACAGGTAAATAGTCTTTAAATATAAAGGATGTAAAAAAAGGAAAATGGATATAATTGAAACAATAAAACATTTTAGAATATGTAAATATAGGCATGATAATTTAGCCTATCAAACAGAAGAATCAGACATAACTCTTAATGAAGAAGAAAATGAAGACATTATATCAATACTTAGCCATACAGAACTAATGGACGAGGTAACTAGTTCACATAGTGCTAGACCTTTCCAAAGAACGAGTTCAACTCTTAGTGTTAGCTATAGTACGAGAAATCTACCATGAAAAACGTGGTCTAGACCTGATATAGAAATAAAAGAAAATATAAAACCAGCAGAAAAAAGAATGCCAATAGAAGAACCTATCAAACTACAAGAAAGAGGAAATAAAGGAAAAACACTAAATATAGCTGCCCATGATCCACAAATGTGGAATACAGTAACTGATTTATGGCAAGGAATATTGGTAGCAGAATTTATAAAAAATTATTATGAAACAGATGCAAAGACAATGTATAAATACTTAGAAATCTTTTCAGGAGAATCATGTAAGACTGTATGGGAATCATACAAAAAAGGACAAACCCCCAAGAGTTTCAGGTGTTAATAGAATTAGGACCAAACTCATATAACTTTACAAATAAAATACTTGTTCTATTAACAGGAGAAGACCCAAATAGCGACTTAGTAGCATTACAAAGAAGTGCAGTAATAAAATTAGAACAATTAAGTATTTCAAATTGGTATATATAAAGCATTTCCTTAAAGATTACTTTTATTATTGTACTATTAGTGGAAATACATTTGATGAAGAATTAGAAAAAAAAATTATTTCATAGATTACCAGGAGCTTTAGGAAGAGAAATAGAAGAAAGATGATATAAAAGAGAAGGTGTGGTTCAAAACCCCACAGCCTTGTGTTCTATAGGACAAAAATATACAACATATAATGAAAATTCAACAAGAAAAATGTACTAACATACAAATACAAAAACAATTAAAATAAAATGAGATGAATTTCTGTAAAACTATGATATATACTATCCAAAGTTATGATAAAGAACCACGTAAACAAAGAAAATATAAGATACGATCATCCTATAGCCAGAAGCCATACGGAAGCAAAAAATACTTCCTACGTAAGTCTTCAACTAAAAAGCCATACCTAAATTAAGATAGACATGTTAGAAAATATAGAAATAACAGAAACTATAAGAATAAATTAGAATATTATACATGTGGAAGTATAGAGCATTTAGCAGATATATGTCCTAAAAAAATAATAGTAGAACTAGAAATTCCCATTTAATAGAAGACTTTAAAGAAACCTTATTAAACGTAGATGAATTCATGTCAGATACAAAAATTATATATTTTGTTGTAAGTGTAGATATAGAAGAAAAAATACTCAATAGGAATCATCTGATTCCGAAGATGACAATTTAATTAATGAAATAGGATTAGAAATGAATAAACTAAATTTAGAAAATCTACAAATAAGTACTGATGAATGTCATACCAAAATGTAATCATGATTTTGAAAGAAAAAAAGAATAGGTAGTAATCAATGTAGCATATATAAATGGTACCCTGGTAAAATAAATAGAGCTAAATGTAAAAAGTTCTATATGGAAGCTAGTATTAGTTGTATAGAAGATAAATTAAAAGTAAAAATAAATAAACAACAGGAACATACTCAAATACAAGACCAGTCTACTAACCTAAGATTAATAACATTAGAGACTCGAATAATTGACTTAGAAAAAAGGTTGGTTTCATTAGAAAAAGGAAAAGAGAAAATAGCGAGCACCTCTACGCAGGGAACAATACATCTAGCCCAAATAGAAACTGAACTCATGAACATAGAAAAAAATAATACTAACCTTATTGTAAACAACAAATTTTTGAGCCGTGAAAAATAAATAATCAAGACCGGAAAATTAGAGTAACAAAGTGTAATATTTGATTTCAAAATGTAATGCGGTTACAATCTCTATAATAATCCTCTGATTCTTCAAATAATATGAAACACGTTGAACTTGAATTTGAATTTGATTTAGAGTCAATGGCTTGAATAGCTTGATCTTGAATCTTCGTCTTCGAATTTGGATTTGAATTATTCGTCACGAACACTTGTATGGTTATGACGAACGATAAATATGAACAAGTAACTTGATCTCGAACTTTTTGATATTTGTCTTCGTTCTTGATCTTGAACTTGAGCTTGAATTTGATTGCTTGAACTTTGTAGCTTTGTAGAGAATTTGCGGCCTTTGATCCACGAGCTCTCTTCTTGCTTCTTGTTCTTCAAAAAACCCCTCTTTCAGAATAATGAGGACCCCTATTTATAGTTGTAAGGAGTGGTATGAGGGTGTGTTTTGATTGGTTGGTTTGAACTGACCAATCAGATTTCTTTGTTGAAGACTTTTAATTTGATTGGTCAGAACATGTCACATAGACACGTGGCATTGTTCTAGTGGCATCATTAGTTTGACTTAGATTGCCACATAACTTTGACATGTGGCATGATTTTAGTGGCTTATCTGATTTGACTTGGATTGCCACCTAACTTTGACATGTGGCATGATTTTAGTGGCTTATTTAATTTGACTTGGATTGCCACCTAACTTTGGTACATGGCATAATTCTAGTGGCTTATTTAATTTGACTTGGATTGCCACTTAACTTTGACATGTGGCATGAAAATGGGCCTCTAGGATGAGATGATATTGGGCTTAACAAAGTGGAGTCATCTTTATAGCCCAAATCAATGGATTTAGTTTTTTAATTAAATCCACATTTATTGGGCTTAAATAATTGACCCAATTTTATTAATCCAAAATATTTATTTGGACTAATATATCTTGAATTTAATATAAATTGAACCATTCTACAAATTTATATTTAATAAATTGTAAATGATTACAAATGTCCCCTGCTTCAAGTCTTGTCGAGATATTTTATCTTTTGAAGACTAGGCTTGAAGTATTACTTGTAGGATAATGACATGCCATGTATTTTGAGATGTACCGTGAATTCATACTATATTGATGCACCCCTTCATCATTGTTGGAGTAGGAATGTAGCAAATTAGTTATATCCAATGAGTATTATGAAAGAGAAGAAAAAAAATGATTTTTTTTTCCACATTTTTTTTTTCACGTTTTTTTTAGGGTCTTTACTTGTTATGCAAGATTCCACCACTAATTGGAATCCGCTTAGGAGTCAATTTTGTAGAAGCCTAATTCAAGTTTGAATCTAGTTATAATAGGTGCTAATAAACCTCTATAAATAGATGTCTGACCTTCATTGTTTTGCAGCAATATGGCTTGACGATCAGCGCCGTGGTACTTTCTTCTTTCTTTTCTTTGATTTTCAACAGCCTTTTCCTCATCTTGACATGTCTGTCGTAGAAAATTCATATCTTATTGTAGATACATAGAAATCACGAACGGTGTGATTTTCTAGAAACTAGACTTCTCGATTTACAACATATCCAAAATTGAGAATTTAATACTTTCATGACCGTTCTAGATAAATTTTTTTTTAAAGTTAGCTCTAGATTTTGCCATGCTGGCGGTTTTAGATTTGAGTGATTTTATTAAAACTTTTGTATTTTCATGTAGGAACTTCAAAATCACAAGCCGCTTGATTATTTTGAATTTAGACACAAAGTTATACAACATATCCAAAATTTAGATTTAAACTCCTTCAATATCGTTCTAGATAATTTATTTATTTATTTATTCGCGTTTTTTTTTCACGTTTTTTTTTTTTTTTTTTTTTTTTTTGCAAATGCCTACCCTTTATTTTGTCTTCCAAATCCAATTAGAATTCTGAAAGGACACACTCCTTTTAGAATATGGATAGTCCAAATTTTCACAATTTCACATCCAATTAGGATTTGGAGAGAATAAATTTGTATCATTTTACTAGAGTTCTACCAAAAAGAAATTATAATTACTTTGGAAGAAGGACTCTCTCACCATCACTATTTGTCTATAAATAGACTCTCTCCTTCTATTTATTTTCATCATTGGTATTGACAGTTTTGATACTCCTTTTTGCATATCCTCTTTAGTTCATCAACATATGAGGTACATTTTTTAAAATATATATATATATATATATATATATATATATATATATATATATATATATATATATATATATATATATATATATATTTTATTTATTTTTTCAAATAAAAATATTACTTCATATGCAATAAACTTTTATTCTATTGGTCCAAGTCAAAGACTTTACACCGTCTGAGACAAAGACTTTACATAATTTGTGGCAAGGAAAAGACAATCCATAGTCCGAGCTAAAGACTTTACACCGTCTAAGGCAAAGACTTTACATGATTTATGGCAAAGACTTTACACCGTCTGAGTCAGAGGCATTCCATAGTCCAAGCTAAAGACTTTACACCGTCTAAGGCAAAGACTTTACATGATTTGTGGCAAAGAAAAGGCATTCCATAGTCTAAGCTAAAGACTTTACACTGTCTGAGTCAGAAGCATTCCATAGTCCGAGCTAAAGACTTTACACCGTCTAAGGCAAAGACTTTACATGATTTGTGGCAAAGACTTTACACCGTCTGAGTCAGAGGCATTCCATAGTCCAAGCTAAAGACTTTACACCGTCTAAGGCAAAGACTTTACATGATTTGTGGCAAAGACTTTACACCATCTGAGTCAGAGGCATTTCATAGTCCAAGCTAAAGACTTTACACCGTCTGAGGCAAAGACTTTACATGATTTGTGGCAAAGAAAAGGCATTCCATAGTCTGAGCTAAAGACTTTACACCGTCTAAGGCAAAGACTTTGCATGATTTGTGGCAAAAACTTTACACCGTCTGAGTCAGAGGCATTCCATAGTCCAAGCTAAAGACTTTACACCGTCTAAGGCAAAGACTTTACATGATTTGTGGCAAAGACTTTACACCGTCTGAGTCAGAGACATTCCATAGTCCAAGCTAAAGACTTTACACCGTTTGAGGCAAAGACTTTACATGATTTGTGGCAAAGAAAAGGCATTCCATAGTCTGAGCTAAAGACTTTACACCGTCTAAGGCAAAGACTTTACATGATTTGTGGCAAAAACTTTACACCATCTGAGTCAGACATAGGTTTTGCTCAAAGAATATAATAGTTCATTATTGAGATTCATTACCATGATTATTGAATTACTAATTTAAGCGCTAACACTTTTTTTTTTACAGATTGAATCATGGTTTACCTTAGAGATTTGACTTTCTCTTCTTCAGAGTTGCGATACCTTTTGTGTTTGATAGTACAAGAGATATATCATTGTATGAGAGCACCAAATCCAGGAGAGGTTCAATTTATCAGAAACCAAACTTCTTAACATATCCAAAATTTATAGTTTAAGTCTGGCAGGATAGTTCTAAGCAAACTTCAAAAATGAATTTCACATACAGAAAAGCTGATAGATTCACATTCACATGAAGAAAATATTCGTATCTTAGCGTAGAGAATCCAAAAAACTACAACATGTACAATAAAGACAACTAATAGCTTTATGGATTTGTACGAATATTTCTTTGAAGTCAATTCAAATTCTGTCTTGATTGGCCCTCTTTAATTCATATGTCATATATGACAATATACAAGAACATTGTGATGCTCAAATAACAGTGTGCCCCATTTCTTTTGAACTTATGAGACTAAAATTTAGGATGTAACTCATGGATTATGGTGGAGAGGGTCAAGAGAGACTATGAGTTCTTTGGATACTCATGCGACTGAACTCAGAATGTAATTCTAAGCGCCTACGTACCTCAGTGAAGAGGATCAAGTCATAACGTAGTTCTGAGAGATTTTTTTTTTTTGGTCCTAACTTTTGCCTAGGCCGCCTCTTTCGAGATTTTCAACCTAGCAGACATTTTTTTTTATGGGGTGGCGTGCACAGTTTATACTCTTGCGGGCCAGGAGTAACATGCAGTTTATACTCGTACCTTAAGGAGTGTGTTTCTTTTCTTTAAGGATAGTATCTCTTTATGAACTTTCCGTTAATGGGGCCAATGCGCAATCCTTCTGAGTCAACCAGTTTGTAAGCGCCACTTGAGTATACTTCTTGTACCACATATGGTCTATCCCATTTGGTGGAGAACTTGCTTCCAGACCGACGAGAAGTAATAATGGGCCTTCTTACAACAAGAACTTGATCACCCACTTGGAAGCATCTAAGACGAACCTTCTTATTAAAAGATCGAGCTAGACGAGCTTGATAACATTGCAGACTTTGTTGGGCCTCTAGTCTTTTTTCATCAAGAGCCTCCAATTCTTCAAGGCGCAACCGAGCATTTTCTTCATCAGTGAGCCCTTCTTGAATGGCAAGGCGCAATGACGGTATTTGACGTTCAAGTGGAAGAACTGCATCAACTCCATAAACAAGAGAGTAGGGAGTCGCTTGTGTTGGCGTGCGATACGTAGTCCTATATGCCCAAAGAGCCTCTTCCATTCTTTCATGCCAATCTCTCTTAGACTTCGAAACAACTTTTTTCAACAAGTTGCAGAGTGTCTTGTTAAATGCTTCAGCGAGACCATTAGCAGCCGCATAATACATAGAGGAATTGCGTTGCTTGAAGCCAAAAAGATCATATATCTTCGTCATTAACTTGTTATCAAATGGCTTGCCATTATCTGTCAATATGTATCGAGGAATACCAAAACGGTAGATAATATTAACTCGAATGAAGTTGGCGATATTCTCTTTCTTTACTTCTCTAAGAGAAACAACTTCTGCCCATTTTGAGAAGTATTCAGTTGCATCCAGGATGTACAGATGTCCACCAGAGGACTTAGGCAATGGTCCAACAACATCCAAACCCCAAGCTTCAAATGGCCATGAGGCAATAGTTGGGTGCAATACTTCTGGGGGTTGATGTATAAAATTCGCATGGAATTGGCAAGCTTTACATCTTCGGACGTAATCCAAGCAATCTTTCACCATGGTTTGCCAGTAATATCCTATCCTTTTTATGTGAAAATGAAGTTTTGGTCCAGACTGATGCGCTCCACATACTCCAGAATGCGCTTCTTGCATAGCTTGAGTAGATTCATCTGCCCCCAAACATCGTAAGAGAACTCCATCGAACGACCGCCTGTAAAGTGTATTTTTATAATAAAGAAAATGAGGGGCTCGTCGTCGTATTTCTGTTCTTTTTCGAAGGTTTTCTGGCAATATTCCATAACACAAATAATCTATTATTGGTTGTCGCCAATCGTCAATTTCAGCTTCCGAAGTGGCGATAACTTGTCGAAATTCTTCTTCATGCTTATTTGGAGGCGGAGTTATCCATCTTTGGGAAACCACAACTTGTATTTCATTAGGAGATACCAATGCAGAAGCTAAAGCTGCCAATGCATCAGCCTTTTTATTTTCCTTTCTTGGGACATGTTGAATAGTCACCTCTCCAAGCCACCCTATCATCTTTTGAGCGTAATTACAGTATGGGATTAACTCAGGCTTCCTTACTTCATAATTACCCAAGACTTGATTGATCACCAACTTGGAATCCCCAAAAACTTGTAGTTGCAATTGTTTCATATCAATGGCCATCTCAAGCCCAAGTAAGAGTGCTTGATATTCAGCAACATTATTGGAGCAGTTTTGTGTTAGAGTGAAGGAGTATGGCAAAACTTCTCCATGGGAAGTGACAAATACCACTCCAGCACCAGTTCCTTCACGATGTGCAGCACCATCAAAATACATCTTCCAATGTGGCTGAATTTCTACTAGCATTGCGTCTTCATCAGGTAATTCATTAGATAACTCCCAATCATTCGGAATTGGATGATTGGCCAAGAAATCTGCTAGCACTTGTCCTTTCACTGCCTTCTGAGATATAAACACAATCTCAAATTGTTGAAACTGGAGGTACCACCTTGCTAGCCTATCACTTAAGACAGGCTTGGACATGACAAACTTGATAGGATTCGCTTTAGAGACAAGTTGTATAATATGAGCCTGGAAGTAATGCTTCATCTTCTGAATTGAGAACACGAGTGCCAGACATAACTTCTCAATAAGTGAATACTTGATCTCATTTTGTGTCATCATCCTACTTAAGTAATATAGGGCATTTTCCTTCCCTTCATCATTTTCTTGTGCGAGAAGTGCTCCTACTGACCTTTCTTGTGCTGCAATGTATAAAATCAATGGTTTTTCAGGTATAAGAGCTACAAGTACTGGAGGTTTCACCAGATAAGACTTTATGTGCTCAAAATCATTGGTACAAGCCTGGTCCCATTCAAAAGGAACATCTTTCTTCATAAGGCGACTGAATGGTTGACATCTCCCAGCCAGATTTGAGATAAACCTCCTAAGATATGCTAATTTTCCTTGTAAGCTTTTCAACTCATGAATATTTTTTGGCTCAGGCATCTTCAAAATAGCATCTATCTTATCTTGATCAATCTCGATTCCTCGATGTCGAACAATAAAACCGAGAAAGTTTCCCGAAGTAACTCCAAAGGCACATTTTAAAGGATTCATTTTGAGTTGGTATCTTCGAAGCCGTTCAAACACCATTATTAGATCTTTCAAGTGGTCATCACTCTTCTTTTATTTTACTACTAAGTCATCGATATAACACTCAACATTTTTATGAAGCATGTCATCAAAAATATTCTGCATGGCTCGTTGATAAGTGGCTCCAGCATTTTTTAAACCAAAAGGCATCACTTTGTAGCAATATATACCTTTAGGAGAGCGAAATGCAGTAAGTTCTTCATCCTTTGGTGCCATGCGAATTTGATTGTATCCAGATGAACCATCCATGAAGGACATTGCCTCGTATCCAGTTGTAGCATCAATCATAAGCTCAGGGATTGGAAGAGGAAATTCATCCTTAGGGCATGCATTATTAAGATCTCTAAAGTCAACACAAACTCGTATTTGGCCATTCTTCTTTCTTACAGGTACATTGCTTGAAATCCATGTAGGATATTTGACTTCACGAATAAAACCTGCTTCAATGAGCTTGTTAACTTCAGTTTCGATCAAAGGAACCAATTCAGGTCTAAAGCAACGTTGCGCTTGTTTAACAGGACGAGTACCTCATTTTACAGCAAGACGATGACCTGCAACTTTAGGGTCTAACCCTGGCATCTCTTTGTAACTCCAAGCAAATACATCCCTAAATTCCATAAGCAGCTCAATATATTTTTTCTCTTCATCGTCATCCAGCGAAGCACTCACATATGTAGGCCTTATATCATCATCAAGTCCAAGATTTACTTCCTTCAATGCATCAACAGTATTCTTTATCCCTTCCTCGAGTTCAGGTGGCGCATCTTCAGCATCCTCATCTTCTTGAGGATCACCATCATTAAAAGATATGTGATGGTATGCATGAATATCAACAAATCCGTCATCAATTTTTGCATATAGTGGAGTACTTTCTTCGTCACAAATTGTGATGTGATTTGATGATCCCACACTTTCTTCATCTTCATCTCTCTCTCTAGTGTGAACTATGGTATGCGTTTTTGCTCTCAGAACATCTCCACATGAAACTACAAGTTTTGTTTCTCGCCTCATTCTAGAAGGGATCAAACTGGGCCAATTCTTGGGTGAATTATGCTCCCGAGCATATACCCGTTCTTCCATTGTTCTATAATCTCCTTGGCGCTTGTATTTCTTCTTCATTGGTCCCAATCGATCAAATACTGAAATTTTTTGAGTTGATTGTATTAGTCGATCAGATGCAGAAATGTTAGGAGTCATGCCACTAAGTCGATCAAACACAGAAGGCTTTTTGTTGAACATCATCGATTCTTCCACAGGGGTAATATAGTTGATGCTCATCCTTTTTATAGAAATTTGGATTGGTGACAGTTGTTTGTAACCCAGTCCTTCGCGCGATTGCTTGACATCATACCCTTTCTCTATCATCATCCTTTGAGTTGGATTTAGGCCATGATTTGCCCTTTCAATAACTTCATTTGGAAGCTTCCCTACTTTAGAAGCTTCATTGGGATTGTATCCTGCTTTCACCAACAACTTATATGCATTCGGTTCAAAACCCTCATTTGTACGATTTTTAGGGAGTGATTCATGTGAATCATGATTCGATGGTCTGACAAATCCTTGTATCATTTTTGAAGGTGATTTGATCGCATCAATTTGCTTGATAGGGAATGTCAACTTACTACTCTGCAACTCAGATGGTGGGATCTTGACTTTGTTTGTCTTTGGGACATAGTGAGAAACAGGAATCATTCTCTTACTTGAAGATGCCTCACTTATCTTAGGTACTTTACTCATATCTGAAAGCGTTTTATCCTTTTCAATCATGACCCTCGCATTAGCAGGTGCTACATCAACCCTTTTTGCGATATCAGCAGGTATCGCATTATCAACTTTAACTTCTTTTGAAACATGATTCTTTAAGTAGAATTTTGCATCAGCAAAGTGCGCTTCCGTCTCGGTGAAAGGTTCATCATCAGCAACTACCTTCTTTTGAACCCCATCTTCAAAGTATTTGAAACATTGATGGTAGGTGGACGGTACTACTTTGTTCTCATGTATCCATGGTCTTCCTAACAAGATGTTATACGAGGTCTTTGAGTCAATAACATGCATCCATGCACTCGAACGCATATCCCCCATCGTTATATCTAATTTGACGGTACCAATGGCTCTCTGCCCCCTTTGGTTAAAACCTTGAATCATCAGACGACTTTCAGACAGTTCATTTATCGGTATTCCAAGTTCTTTCACAGTACGAATAGGGAGAATATTGACCCCAGATCCATCATCCACCATGATCCTATTTACTTTATGTCCACGCACAAAACCTACCATATATAAAGGATGATTATGCAACACTTCACCCAATAAAAGATCATCATTAGTGAATGTAAACTTCGCATCACAAGTGTCCACTTCTTCAGAGTGAGGCTTTATAGGGCCTTCATGTGATGAAGGTAATGATGGTGATGAGCTTTCTACCATCGTCTCTTCTCTATCAATGTTACAACATGAGGCCTTAGTGTCACGATGAGAAATCTTTTCACGAAACCAACTTGGCAAGAATTCCTCTATTGTCACCGGAGGACGTTGCTTTTGATAGTAATTTCCTTGACTCTTGACTTCTTCACATTCTTCTTTACCCTTTGAGTTTTAGGGGTAGGTGGATGGCACCACTTTTCTCTCATCTTCTCTCTAGTCACTTGCTTATTTGGTTCTCTTTGCAAGCTTATTTTACGACGTCTTCGTCGTGTCACTAAAATCCATCCTTCATCATCAGTATAAGCACCGCAAGATTGCTTTTCCTCTAGAGGTTTATCTTCCCATATTACTTGATTCATCAAAGGAACAAGTGATGATACGTTAACATCTATTGGTTTGAAGTCACCAAATTTAATCATCTTTGATGGTGATGTGGCTAGGTCATCACCACTATCATGTATTTCGACAAAGTTGCAAAGAACTATGGGGTCGAGTTAACCAAAAGTGACAGAGATTTGATTTGAACTCTCCTTCTCATCTTCAAGCAATATCTTTCCTTCACGGGCCAAGTCCATAATCTTTTCCTTAAAGATAAAACACTTTTCAATAGGATGGCCCATCAAACGGTGATATTTGCAGTAATTGGATCATTAGTCCTCCCAGCCTCATCTGGACGCTTCATTTCAGGTAGCTCAAAGAGTTTTAACGCCAGAAGCTCTTCGAAAATTGCTGGAACATCTGAGTCCAAGAAAGGATACTCTTTTGCCTGCATTTCCTTCAAAGTCAGCTTTCTACCAGCGTTATTCTGAAAAGTTGTGGTCTTCACCCTTTGATTCTTGCTTAACACTCATCGACTCCTTGTTTCCAAACTTAGGTGCCGATTTTCCCCCTTTCTTTACCTCCATTTTGTCTTTTCCCTTGTGAGGCCCATAAATAATTGGTCCTTCAATCCCGCTTGCAGACATGCTCAACTCCATATCATGAGCATGTGTGGCTAGTTCCTCAAATGATTTGGGTTTAATACCCTGTAGGATATAATGAAGTCCCCAACGCATTCCTTGAATACATATTTCTATTCCGGAAGTTTCACTAAGCCTATCCTTACAATTGAGGCTTGCATTTCTCCATCGGTTGATGAACTCGATGACGGGTTCATCTTCCCATTGACGTGTATTTGTGAGTTCAACCATGCTCACAGTACGCCTTGTGCTATAGAAGCGATTAAGAAATTCATGCTCAAGTTGTTCCCAACTATCAATAGAGCATGCCTCGAGATCTGTATACTAGTCAAAGGCATTTCCTTGTAAGGAGCGCACAAATTGCTTGACCTGATAATCTCCATATGTTCCAGCGTTATTGCAGGTTTCAACAAAATGGGCAATGTGTTGTTTTGGATTTCCCTTTCCATCAAATTGTTGAAATTTTGGAGGTTGATAACCTGCAGGCATCTTCAAAACATCGATTCTTGAAGTGTACGGCTTTGCATACGTGAATGATGACTTTGAAGACACGTCATACTTATCTTTGATAGTTCCCATAATGAAGTCCTACAGTTGATGAATGGGAATTCCTCCTTCAGTAGATACTTGCAGCTCATCACCCACATTTATTTGCTTTGTAACTGAATCTCCCTTTTCTTGTATCATCGGACGTTTTCCAGGTGCATGACTTAAGTCCCCCTCCATGACATTCTCAACTCTGTCCGTCAACTTGACAATTCGATTATCCTGATCTTGCACATATTTTGTTAGACCTTCAATTGCCTTTGTCAAACTCGCCAGTTGTTCTTCAACAGTTGAGGTGTTAGTCATCATCGCTTGGATGGCCGTTATGGATGATGGATCAAAGCATGGATTTTCCCTCAAACTGAAATCTGTCTGAAATAAGTTACGTGGAGTGACTGAGGCAGATCTAGTGATCAAGACATCATCTTCATCTTGAATAGTGTAATTCCTCGTGTTAAAAGGACTAAGTCGAGCCAACGTCTTTTCAACAATATCAGCTATATTCTCTCCTTTTTCCAATTCATTCAGAAAGAATCTTGCCCCCTTTGAAGATGGAAGATCAAAAATAGGAACTGATGCGGACGACACTTGAAGTGTTTGTTGTCCCAGCAAGTTTGCTCTGTTCCTAGTGATGGGTCCCAAACTTCCCATAGTAGCATCCAGTATGTTCTCCACCTCAGAGGAAAACTTGGAATCAGTAGCCTTAGCAATAATAGTCCTGGAGTCAAACTTCTTAGATGCCATTTAAGTGTTCTTGAAGTTTGATGATCGATGTGAAGAGATGAGAGGTAGAGATTGTCACACTGGGCGTGCCAAAATTTGTAAACAACAAATTTTCGAGCCGTGAAAAATAAATAATCAAGACCGGAAAATTAGAGTAACAAAGTGTAATATTTGATTTCAAAATATAATGCGGTTAAAATCTCTATAATAATCCTCTGATTCTTCAAATAATATGAAACACGTTGAACTTGAATTTGAATTTGATTTAGAGTCAAGGGCTTGAATAGCTTGATCTTGAATCTTCATCTTCGAATTTGGATTTGAATTATTTATCACGAACACTTGTATGGTTATGACGAACGATAAATATGAACAAGTAACTTGATCTCGAACTTTTTGATATTTGTCTTCGTTCTTGATCTTGAACTTGAGCTTGAATTTGATTGCTTGAACTTTGTAGCTTTGTAGAGAATTTGCGGCCTTTGATCCATGAGCTCTCTTCTTGATTCTTGTTCTTCAAAAAACCCCTCTTTCAGAATAATGAGGACCCCTATTTATAGTTGTAAGGAGTGGTATGAGGGTGTGTTTTGATTGGTTGGTTTGAACTGACCAATCAGATTTCCTTGTTGAAGACTTTTAATTTGATTGGTCAGAACATGTCACATAGACACGTGGCATTGTTCTAGTAGCATCATTAGTTTGACTTAGATTGCCACATAACTTTGACATGTGGCATGATTTTAGTGGCTTATCTGATTTGACTTGGATTGCCACCTAACTTTGACATGTGGCATGATTTTAGTGGCTTATTTAATTTGACTTGAATTGCCACCTAACTTTGGCACATGGCATAATTCTAGTGGCTTATTTAATTTGACTTGGATTGCCACTTAACTTTGACATGTGGCATGAAAATGGGCCTCTAGGATGAGATGATATTGGGCTTAACAAAGTGGAGTCATCTTTATAGCCCAAATCAATGGATTTAGTTTTTTAATTAAATCCACATTTATTGGGCTTAAATAATTGACCCAATTTTATTAATCCAAAATATTTATTTGGACTAATATATCTTGAATTTAATATAAATTGAACCATTCTACAAATTTATATTTAATAAATTATAAATGATTACACTTATATGTAATGAAGATAAGAAATTTAGAACAGTAAAGGTACTAGCAAGAATAAGGATAATGGATGTAGAAATAGAAACCTTAGCTCTAGTAGACACGGGATGCACAAGTTGTCTCATAAATAGAAAGATAATACCACAAGACCTATTAAAAACGTTAAAGGAACTAGTATTTGCAGTACAAATGGATGGAACTTATAATTTTTATGATCATTAGATAGAGAAAGCACAAATAAGCTTTATATATACATGTAATGAATTTTACAGACCAACCTCTAATATGTATAAAATACTAGCAAGAGACTTACACATTAAGACTGATCTAGTAATAGGTATACAATTCCTTATACAAAATAATAGAAGCTGTTTATTTTCTAGAGATGGAATAATGTTATTTAAAAATACAACCTATACCCTAGTACATACTATAAAATTTCCAACAAAAGAAAGATCCCAGATAAAAAATAATATAAAAACTCTTAAATCCACCAAAAGTTCAACTTCTTGTTGTGACAACCGTGGCACTCATGGTACATGTTATTCAAAAAATCTGTATAAAGAAAATCAAAAAGAAAATTATCTAAACAAAGCATACTTAAAAGAAATCGAAAAGGATTATACATTAATAAACGTTGAGATAGAATTCTATAATTTTCAAAAATGAATAAATAAGATAGGAACAATAAAGAATCCCAAAGACTTAGATAACATTGTAGCAATATTAGATGAATCAGAAATAATTAGAGAAAAACCATTAGTACATTTGAGTCGTAACAAAATTATGTGTAAATTAGATATTATAAACCCTGAATACACAATAAAGACTGCAACTATAGAAGAAAATAATGAAGACATAGAAGAATTTAGTAAACAGATAAAAGAACTGTTAAAATTAGAAGTAATACGAAGATCCATCTCTAAACACAGGTCTGCAGCATTTATGATTAGAAACCATAGTGAGCAGGTAAGAAGTAAAGCTCGAATGGTAATAAATTATAAGAAGCTAAATGATAATACTAGAACTAATGCCTATAAATTACCCGATAAAAGTGAACTAATAAATAGGATACAAAGGAAAAGGATATTTAGTAAATTTAACTGTAAATCCGAATATTAGCAAGTCAAAATGCACCCTGAGAGTATAGAGTGGACAACATTCAGTTGTCCTGAAGGACATTTTGAATGGCTTGCTATGCATTTTGGTTTAAAAATAGCACCGCCCATTTTTCAAAGAATAATGGACGATATGTTTGAAGATTACAAAAACTTTGTCTTAGTACATGTAGATGATATTTTACTATTTAGTAAAGACATGCAAGAGCATTTAGGACATTTACAAATTTTGTTTAGACTATTTTAAAATATGGAATAATAATTAGTAAAAAGAAAATGAAATTATGCAAGACACATAAATTTTTTAGGAGTAACTTTAGGAGAAAGAAAGATAACACTACAACCACACATAGAAAAGAAGGTACTAGATATGCTAGATAAGTTAGAGAATACAAAAGACTTACAGAAGTTTTAGGACTAGTAAATTATGCTAGAAATTTTATCCAAGATTTAGGAAAAATAGATGGACGATATGCCAAGATAGGAAGTAAAGGAAAGAGACACTTCAACATAGAAGACATTAAATTAGTCCAACAAATTAAAAAAAAGTCAAAAATATACCAGATCCACAGATACCCCTAGAATCAAATTATTTAATAATCCAAATAGATGGAAGTAAATTAGGATGGGGAGCTATCCTAAATTCCAGACCTAGCAAATACAGCTCTAAAAATGAAGAAAAAATTTGTGCATACCAAAGTGGACAATATAAAGAAAAAGGAAACATGAGTAGTATAGACACTGAAATATTAGCAATAATATATGGTGTAAATAGTTTCAAATTATATATTCTAAATAAAAATGAAGTATTAGTAAGAACAGACTGTGAAGTTATAGTTAAGTTCCACCAAACAATAAATAGCCAAGCTAGAAGTAAGTGAAGATGGCTAAACTTTATGGATATTATATCCATATATAATAATATTATTTTTAAATATGTTAAAGAAAAAGACAATGATTTAGCAGAAAAATTAAGTAGATTACAACTTAAAACTAACTGATGTACTGTTCTTTTCAGCATGAGAAAAACTGCCAACAGTCAGCAGACAAAGGTAAGGGCATAGCCCAGCCAGACTTTATTAGGTAAGATAAATTTCAGACCTCAAAGTAATATAGACATTATGGAGAGAATTCATTTTGGAAAGTATAATCTAATCTCATATTCTCAGTGTAATATATCTTTCAGAATAATGCCAGATTGCACATTAGACAAATCTCAAAAGTGTTTAGTCGATAATTTATGGATATCATATAACAAGAAAGATACTAAATATTTTATTGCTGCTTCTAATGCTTTATGTCAATATTTCTCATATAAAAATAGAGAAAATAAATTTAAATACTATGTAATTATACACGGCAAGACATATGGTGTTTTTCAAACTTGGATAAAAGTAGTAGACTCAATAAATAGGGTTAAAACCCCTCTTTGCAAAGGTTTTGATAATTTTATCGAAGCTTTAGACTATGTTAGAGGAATGTTTGAGCCAAACTATTATATTTCACCTACTCTCAGATAAAGTCCAACCCAAACTCCTCAATATAACATCCAAAAAGACTCAAATAAAATAATTTTCTGTGATCATTATTCCTCGATGACTGAGGCCTTCAAAAGACACAATACAAAAAATGAAGCCCTCATTCAAGAAAATATGACTCATGAAATAATTGAGACATTCCAAAGCAAGCTTTCTCCAAAGACCTATACGAGTACTTAGACTCCGAAAATGAGCTCTCCATCTCACTTAAAAATGGATGAGACGGGTGTGCATTCCCCTCTGAATGCTAAGAAATCCACTGTATCGGATAAAGATACAGCTAGTCCAATTCAAACGGTGGCTAGTAAAGACTCACCAAATCTATTAATAGCTATAACTTTGCCAAAAATTGAAGATGAGGGGTCTTCTTCCTCACGAAGAAGATTACCTAAATCTTTCCAAAAAGACAATTCCAGAAAAAATATATTTCCAAAAAAAAGGACAAAATAGAATCCATAATTAAACAGAATCTGGAATAAATCTTCAAAAATCAGGGACAAGACAAACATACTATTAGCAAAGACAATCCAAACCCAGTAAGGATAGATTAGTCCCTAATTCAGAAGAAGATGTTGACAGTCCAAAGAGAACTCCAAGTTTAGATGAAGGTGAATATGGAAGCAACAATTTCCAATATGCTCAGGATCCATATGATGATGAAGACTCAGGGATGAGTTTTGATTCAATTGTCTAGTACCACTTAGATACTTAATTCCGAAAGACAAGAAAAATGAGACAACTTCAAGAGGATAAGATAGAGAGATAAGAAGATAAAGTCACAGACGTAGTAAGGGTATTATCACATCTTATGTAAATAATAGTAGTGTGCCATGTGGGTATGTCCACAGCTGTCCTATAATAAAGAGTACTGTCATTTTATCACTACCCTCCAAAAGAGGGAAAAACTGTTGACAAGAACGCATTTGTCAAAATAGATGAATTAATAATGCATGTGATGATAGGGCGCACTGAGCACCCGACTTGCATTATTAAAAGAATCTTATCAGTTTGTCGCCCATCAATAGTTGGGCCACGTAGCTTGTCTTAAAACCTTTGGTTTATTTTCTTTTATGCCTATATAAGAAATAGAAGTGTTAGTAAGAGTAAAGAAAAAAAAAAGAATACCTTAAGAAAAATCAGCCTACAACCTCCAATGTTCACCATTCCTTTTATGCATACTACTCCTATCCAACACCCAAGTACCTCTATTGTATAATAAAGTTGTGTATATGTCACGATCCAAAATAGACCATGAGTGACACCCACACTTATCCTCCTAGGTGGAAGAACCAACGGTAAAACCTCAACTTATATTAGTTGTTCAACTTATAAAATACGACAATAATGTGAAAGTTCAAATCTTATTAAAGTAAGAAATAACAATCCACTAGAGTCTACTACATATCATTCCCAAAACATGAAAGGCATCACTTCAAGGACATCTAATTCTAAAATACTAAGTCTGAAAAAAAATCAAACACCAGAATAAATAAATAACTTAATTTGTCCAAAAACTAAGGACATCATGCCATGCCCGAGAAAATCCAACACGAGCTAGAAGAAATAGCTCACCCTGAAACCTGATGTACTGGACACTGGCTAGAGCTGAGATCGAGTCGAAGTCAATAAAACACTCGCTGCACTCCACAAAATAAAAGAAAGAAAAATACAAGTAGTGGTCAGTATAGGACAACATCAACTGAGTAGGTATCATTGGGCGACTCAAAATAGAAATCAATATGCATAAAGTAATAGAGGAAAATCAACCATAGCACTTAACATATGGCAACCAAAATGTAACAACCCCTAAAATGTTGTATGTCGGTATTTCAATTCTCGACAAAAATAATACAGCCTTTGTATTTTGGGCATAACTTTTCATAGGTTGGTCCAAATTAGGTGATTCAAATTTCTGGGTAATCACAACATCCTTACCTACAACTTTCATGAAGAACATAACTTCAAATTCGGAGTATAAGTAGGTCAAATAAATTAATCTTTGCAAGGTATAGTGCTGTGACGGAATTGAGTGTTGATAGAAGAAAATTCATATCTCACTGTAGGTTTCTCCAAATTGGTTGATTCTTGAACGATATGAAACTAGACTTCCATATCTACAATTCTTATGAAGACACCAAATCCTAATAAGGAATTTATCTTATTCAAACGCAGCTTTGAAAACGAGTATTCTGTTAAAAAGAACTCATCTTACCTACCATGGAAACATCTAGATGCATTTGACATCATGCATGACATAAATTGTCCTCCATTTAATATCATCCATGACATTAATATATTCCATTAAAATTTCAGATTTTTCTTTATAATTATTTTATTTATTGTTAGGTCCCTCTTTCCCACCTATAAATACCCACCTTATTTCCTCATTTTATTCATCAAGCTTTCTTAAGCATTTCTTCTCTCTATATACTTCTTCTCAAATATAGTTTTAGTTTTAGTAGTATAAAAATACTACTCCAGTTATTCTTATACTCCGGATAGTACACAAAACGCTCCGGCGAGAAGAAAAGGCTAGGGATCCAAGAGTATTCCAATTCGGAGTAAACCTTCGGATTTAAGGTATGTAAGGCTTTCATAGCATCGGATTGAGTTCGTCCATGCGCCCAATATTTAAATTCATTATAATTGAGTTATAGTTGAGTTTTATCCAAATCTTGAATTCTAAATGAATTAATTCTTCTTCTATTGAGTTAGATATATTTATGCATTAATATTATTATTATTGTTATCTCTCATATTATTGGAATTATTGTTCATGGCTACTTTCCCATGAATCCTAATTGATTTGATGTTCATGAATATTTTTACACATGTTTTGAGTAAAGATGTTGGCTTTTTATTATTTTTATTAATAAAAAGAGAGTTATATGAAGTAATACTATATATGTATTTTATTGAGTTTTGAAAGAGCAAAAGAGTTGAATTTGAATGAATTTGAGAAAATGATATTTTGAGCAAGATGTTTTGATGAGATGAAAATGATGTTTTTGGAAGTATAATGATTGATGAACATGAAATGAGATGAGTTTGATGATTTAAATTAAAGTCCAATGAGACTAGATGATGAGTTTAATATGAGCACATATTTTGGGAGTAGTATTGAGCACCGAGTTGGGTAAGAGTTTAATTTACTCAAACCCCAGAACTACGTAGCCAGCGTAGGATGGAGGCTATGCCTCTTAAGTCCCAAAAAGAGGACTTTGATGAATGGATCCAAGATGGTGATGTCCTTTACCCTGGCAAGGTATTGGATGGATGTGGCAACGACATCGCTTCGTTGTATCATCGCTAGCTCATAAGTGATGGTTGTCGGTTAGAGAAACTCCCAACTGAGTTAGCATTGTTTATTACTATTATTTTTATATTTTAAACTTGCATTACATATTGATGTTGAGATAATGTTGAGTTTTGAGCTGAGTTTTCTCGAGAGGAGTTTATTGATATCTGTCCTTACCTTCCTGCCATTTTACATACTCGTACATTCCATGTACTGACGTCATTCGACCTGCATCGTTTTATGATGCAGATACAGGTGTTAGAGATCCTCAACAGGCGCATCGTTGAAGATCATTTCTTTTCAGCTATTTGGTGAGTCCTTCTTGTATTCGAAGGAACTCCTTATCCTTTTATTATTGTTGAGTGTGATGTTTCTTTTGAGGTAGCCATGGACATGTCATTGGCACCATCTAAGAGTATTAGAGGCTTCATAGACAGAGTTTGATGATGTAATCGGAGTAGTTCTCCTTAGAAACTACTTCTTCTAAGAATTATCTATTTTTCCTTTGATTATGACAAGCCCATATTAGTATTATTAAGTCTTCCGCTGATGAACAAATGAGTAATGAGACCAAGTGGTTCTCTCGGAAGCCAGAGATGGTTTCTGAGTGCCGGCCACGCCTAGGGTACCCTCTCGGGGCGTGACAAACTTGGTATCAGAGCACAGAGTTCAAGAGTCCTAGGGTGTCTATGAAGCCGTGTCTAGTAGAGTCTTGTTTATAGGTGTGTCGTGCACCACACTTATAATCAGGAAGCTATAGGACATTAGGAATTATTTCACTTCTTTCATAATCTGAGTTCGTGCGATAGAGTTTAACTCTATAAAAGCTTTCTTTCTAATTCGTGCGTTTACACGTTTCAGACATGCCTCCTAAACGTTCAGCTAGTCAGAGGAACGCTGCCAGCACTGAGGTTCCACAGTCAGTGATGCCTCCATGGAGAACTAGGGGCCGACCTGCAAGGTCTACTGAGGTACCCCAAGTACCTATTGTTCAGACCACTCCTACTTCTGAGGAAGATTTTCGAGGAGCGATTGCTATGCTCACCCAGTTGGTGGCTGCTCGAAATAGTAGCCAGA